>NC_044031.1:109456814-110072842 GCF_901765095.1 Microcaecilia unicolor | reverse complement strand
TGTGTACCCCGTTACAACATGTACAGGAAGCTTTTCCGTTTGATAAGAAACAGCTTGCAAATTTAAACCTAAAATGGGTTAAATACGCTCAAAAGGATTCCTTTTTGGGCTGGCCCCAGAATGGATCATTTGAACGTCATGCTTTATTGCAATTATTGAAGTATATACAAAATAACAAAAAAGGAAAATCATTGATTAAGCATTTGTACTGTTGGAATTTATTTTCGGTTACTGCTGATATGTGGCATCACGATAAGAAAGAATGCACAGAAAAGGCTATGAAACCGCAGAGAGAACAGGAAAAGAAGCAAGAGATTGCAGGTTCACTAACCTCAACTGCACCTCCACCGTATGAAAATAATAATCATACTTCAGGGACAGTTACGACTTCACTATATCCCTTACAATCATTAAAAGAATTAGAAGCAGCAGCAGAAGAGGAAGATGATGAAGTAGCTGTAGGATATAAGGGGTGGAAGACAGGAGTAAAAAAGTCAGAATCTAAACCAAGTAAAGATAAGGAGAGACCTAAAAAGCCGATAGACTGTTCCCCCGTTAAGGAGACAGGTGAAAATTTATTAGAAGATATAGACACATTACCAGGAGATGAGGCTGATATTCAAATTAAGGGTTCCTTTACTATGAAAGGTAACATAAAGGTTATGGAAAAAAAGTATAAAGACGAGATAAGTGATGATGGTGATGATGGAAGTTCACAGGGAGCATGTGGAGGTGTTAAAACGGGAAAACAGAGGGATGTACCTAGTGGAGAAAAGGTAGAGAAATGGAATTCGGATAAAAGTATGTTTATAGAAGCCATATTAGGATCTATGGCATCAGGAAGTGTGACAGAATATGGATATGGTTTTTGGAATGAATTGGTAGGGTCGTTTCTGACAGCCAAAGTTCCCTTACCATGCCATATTAAGGGCCCGGCTGAGTTACAAGATTTGAATAAACTAGAGAATGTAATTGTTAGAAAGGGAAAAGATTGGGAAAATCATGAAAGACTAATAAGAGGAATAAAAATATGGCGAGAGACTGCACAAAGATTCCTTGAGAAAGAAAAAGAGGAAGGAGAAACAGATATACAAACTGTTTGCCCTATATTTACACGAACAGATGCAATAGGGAATGCTACACGGGTTTACAAACCATATAACCCTATAGATATTAGCACTATGACAAATAAACTTCCGAATATACAGAAGGGTGCCCGAATTTGGCTGGAGCAAATGGATACCTTAACTGCAGGAACTCAGTTAGCTGTGGGGGATTTTAAAGCATTCTGCACAGCAGCAGGAGTGAGCTTGGCACAGTTAGCATTACAAAGTCAAAATCCAGCATTACTCATGCATACACAGGATGGGGTTATGTTCTCAGGACAGGCATGTAGGGAATTAAGTGCAGCATTAACAAATGTGTTATAGCACGAACACAAGTGACATTTTTAGGACAGACAGTGTCAGGAACCTCCAAGATAGTAACAAGGGAGGTGTTGCAGGAAATTTTGAAATCACCAATACCACAAACCTTAACTCAGCTTAGGGGATTGTTAGGATCTTTTAATTACTGTAGACAATGGATTCCAAATTATTCACAGATTGTAGCACCACTTTATCGACATTTAAGGGTACCGGCTGGTACTGCTTTAAAAGCTGCTATACAATTGACAAAATCTGACATCAGTATTATTAAAATAATAGTACAACACTTATCACAGTATAATCCTCTAAGTACGGTAGACCCACACAAGAAGGTTCACATTTGGGTTAAAGATATGGGAACCTCATGGGCAGCAATGGTGAATCAAGAACCGGAATTCGTGAAACCTGTTTCCTTTCTTTCAGGTACCTTTAGTGCTGTAGAAAAAGGTTTGCCCGAAATACCAAGACAACTAGTAGCACTAGTGGCTGCAATAGAAAAATGGAGAGCTGTTATGCCATACAGCCCCATTATCCTGCATACTAATCATACTATATACCATATGTTGTCACAAAGTCAAGCAGCTCTTACTAGTACCCGATATGGGAAATATCAAGCAGTTTTAATAGGTCAAGATATAGATACCAAACCCATGACTAAAGAACAGAACAAACAAATGGATTTGGTTTTCCAGATGGAAATTGAAGTAGAGAAACAGATAGAAAAATTATTTGATATACCTTCTTTGCAGTTACTGACATTTTCTCCACTTCCCAAGGAAGAGGGAGATCATTGGTTTACTGATACAGCTCAGATAGGCAGTAAAACATCGTTTGCAGCATTAAAAACTATTTTATATGCGGTAGACATAAAAGTTGAGAAAAAGGTTCAATACAAAGCACCAGAAGGTACTTCTGCCCAAGAAGCAGAACTGATGGGAGTGTGTATGGCTCTAAAAGAAACAGAAAAGACAAGGTCCTGTACTATTTATACAGATAGTGCATATGTAGTGAGCTCATTGCAATATCATTTACTAAAATGGAAAAGACGAGGATTTCTAACGGCAAATGGAAAACCCCTACAACATAGTCAAACTTGGCAACAAGTTTTACAAATATTAAGTGAACGAGAGGGTTATGGTACAAGGACTGCAATAGTGTGGGTGGCTGCACATACAGGTCAGGATACTATGGAAGCTAGAGGTAATGAGTTGGCAGATAAAGCAGCTAAAGAGGTATTACAAAATAAAATCTTAATACAAACACGTTCACGGGAACATATGAGGTGTGATACTCCCTACCCTCCAGATCCAGGTCAGATAAGAGTTAAACCTACAGAACAAGAGAGAATACAATGGGAAAATTTGGAATGTAAAATGGATACAGGAAAAACAAAATGGATACATCCAAATGGGAAAATTTGCATGACTACATCTGAGCTAATAAATAACTTTTATAATTGGCATGTTACATTGCATTTATCCGCGTCAGACATGAGCAAGGCTATGGAGACCATATTTTGGCATCCAAGAATACTTGCTTATGCCACACGCATTGTATTAAATTGTATGGTTTGTTCTAAAAATATAGTACATCGAGGACCAGTGATTTCTCCCGGATCTATTCCAATTCCCTCAGGACCAGGTGTAGAATGGCATCTGGATTTTACAGATATGGTAATACCGGTAAAAGATAAAAGGTATCTTTTAGTCTGGGTGGATGCTTTCAGTAAATGGATAGAAACATTTCCTTGTACAAAGGAAACAGCACAAGTGGTGATAGATACGTTTCTACACCATATTTTGCCAGCACATGGATGTCCAAAGAAATTGGTCACAGATAATGGAAGTCATTTTCTGAATGCCTTAATAAAGGATATGACAAGACTCTGTGGAATATTACACAGACAAGTAGCAGTTTATAGGCCAACCTCTAATGGACTAGTAGAAAGATACAATGGCATCATCAAAACTAAATTACGTGTGCTACTAAAAGCACTGAATAAAGCAAATGAGAAAACTTATACGTGGTTGGATGTGTTACCACTGGCTGTGTTACAAATAAGAAGCCATCCTAGTTCTCGTTTGCAAATTTCACCTTTTCAGTTGCATACAGGAAGAGATCCCAGAGGGATACCTGTAAAAGAAGTAGATCAATCAACTGAAGGTGCAACAGACTATTGGAAACAGATAAATCCAATAATTAATTTGACCAGAGATATGGCAATAAAGGACTCAAAACAGATACCTAATATGACTTTTTGTTCTCATTTTTCAGTAGGTCAGAAAGTTTTAAGGAAAAACTTCACACACAAGACTTGAAAAGATCCAATCTACGTTGGACCATTTGAGATAAAAGAACTCACCCATACTGCTGCACGATTAAGTGGTCATACTACTTGGGTGCATTTATCCGATATAAGACGTGTCAACGATACTGGTACTGAATGATTGAAATGGCACTCATCTGGAGTATCGTTGTGGTACATTTTATGGTTCTGACACGGGTTACAACCAATGAAGTGATGGGGAGTTGGACGATAAAACCCCACCGTACAACTAGACAACAAGATAATGTTACCTGTCATAATGGGACTACATGTATTTTATGGAATTGTTTTCTAACTTGTAGAATATGGAAAAGGAAAGAAGTAAAAATTAATAATGTGCACAACATGACAAACGTAATGTACAGTAGAGTACAACAAAGGGAAGTATAGAAAGGAAAGGTAATATGCTTAAAACTTCTAACCACAAATGCAGTAAAAGGAAAACTAAGGAAGAATATAAACACTTGAAAGAAAATGTTCTTTAGCTATGACGGCCTAGGGAAATAGAGTGAAGAGACATACCACATCTAAACCTAGCTCAAACACGCTAATAGAACTATAGTGTTGTGAACACTGTAAAACAGTGTTCAAGGGAGGTTTGTATAGAAAAAGAATGGAAAACTACAGAAGGCTTGTAAAAAGCTGAGAGAATGACCTTACAAAGGAATGTGCTGATCAGTGGAAGGCTGAACAGTGCAGAAACAAGAGAAAAACAAACCTTACCTTAAGAACAGATAATGTCTGGGGTCTGCTGATTTGTGGTTAGAGCAAAGGGCAAGGGAAAAGATAAGGGAAAAATAGCTGAGAATAGCTTAAGTTAGAGACATGCTGTGTATATAAGGAAGATAGGAAACACTGTCAGTAAGCAACTTCATCTCTGTATAACTTGCTTCCTATGTAAAGTTATTACATAGCTCTGTCATTGACAGTTGATTAAAAAATTATAATAAAATTATTATCTTACTATATGTACTACATCATTTTCTGCATTATTGGCAAGGAAATTTAACACTATGGCATGTCTCCTTGTTGAACACCAAAAGGAAATGACAAAAACCAATGCTAATAAACATCATTTGCACACAGAGGACTCAATTCTGTAAATGGCGCAAAAAAAATGCACGCTAAATGCTATTCTCTAAACAGTGCTCCAAAGTTGGGTGCTGTTTATAGAATACTGCTTAGTGCCTGTATCCACACCCAATTTTGGGTGTGAGGATTTACACCAACTGAACCCCGGTGTATATCTCCACACCTAAATTAGGAATGGATCCTCTAAATTCCTTAACACTGCATGCAAATCCTAGAAACACCCATGACCCTCCCATGGTCACACCCTTTTTTCGGATGCACGTGGAAAACTTTATGCACACATCTTTATAGAATAGCGACTATAAAGATGTGTGCGTAAATTCCAATTATTGCTTAATAGTGCTGATAATTGTTAGTGTCCAGTTATCAGTGCTAATTGGCTCACTAAGGGGTCCTTTTACCAAGCTGCGGGAAAAAGGGCCCTATGCTAGTGGTGGGGACAATTCCCGCGCTCCAGGGCCCTTTTTACCACAGCAAGTAAAAAAGTCCCCAGCACACATGGCCATTCGACAAGAGAACTTACCGCATGTCCATGCGGCAGCGAGCCCTTACTGGCCACCCATTGAGGTGACGATTTATCTTGTTGGGCAGACTGGATGGACCGTGCAGGTCTTTCTCTGCTGTCATCTACTATGTTACTATGATAAGGGCTCCTGCGCTAACCCGGTGGTAACCGGGCAGTGTGCGGCAATGCCCGATTACTGCAAAGTTATTGTTGTGCAAGCTCCTTCTGGGGGTTTTCTTTTTCCCCTGGAAATGGTGGTCGCTAGGGGCGGGACTAACACCATTGGTCCCGGAAGAGCAAGCAGTAAGCCTGCGTTGGGCTTACCACCGTTCTGTAAAAGGGCCCCTAAGTAATTGCATAATTTTGAGCATTATATATAGAATTAGGAGGAGAGAAGATAATTTTCTAACAGTATACCTATTTTGGGCCTGTTTTATAAAGGCACATAGGCACCTATGTATGTTCAAATGAGTGCCCCGTAAAAGCTGCAAAAACTGCATCTAAAATGAAGTAGTAGACATTTACAACTGCTCATGAACAGATGTAAATGTTTATCTGTAAGGTATGCTTACATTGCTCATGCTGTACCCAAGATCCTTCCGAAGATGCCTACATCCAAGTCAAATAACAGTATATGTGTTCTTATCACTGTGCCTAATTTTATGCCGGGATGGGGGGGGGGAATAATTTTATAGGTAGCCTTTTAATCATGAGCAAGTAGGGAAGGAATACAGTGCCTAATTTTATGCAGGGGGGATGGATAATTTTATAGGTAGCCTTTTATGCATAAGCAAGTAGGGAAAGAATACAGAGCATGGCTCATGGAATTCTTTTGAATTCCTTTGTGTGTGTGTGTGTGTGTGTGTATTCATGCTTACCCACATGTATGTCTTATGTCTTTGTTTTGTGTGTGTACATCTCTGATACGTTTGCATGTTTATCATTGAGGGCTAGTGTATTTGTATGTATGCACATGTATCAGTGCATGTATGTTTTTATGTATATGCGTGCTTACTTGTGTGTGCGTGTGAGTGAGCGTGGTTTATGTGTGTTTTATATCTGTTTTGTTTCTCTGTGTGCCTGAGATTGCAAGAGGAAATAAGAGGAGAGGACTATTTGAAAGGCACAATTCCGTAACTGCTGTGGTACTATGAATCGGTGTGTGTATGCTTCAGCTTTTGGAACTGTTTTTCTCTGAGGACGAGCAATACAATGTTCCTTACATCTGGGTGATGTCATCCTGATGGAGCCTGGCGCTGACACTACCCAGTGCTCTGTAGCTTTAAGAGGCTTTTGGCAGTGGCCTCACCACGCATGCCTGAGTGCCTTCCTGCCTGACGCGCTAGTGCGGGACCCTCAGTCTATTTTTTTCCATGGAGTTAGGAGGTCGTATCTTGTTGATCTCGGCAGATTTTTTTCTCTGCATGTTGTGCCTTCCTGTGCAGGTATTTTTGCTTATTTACTAGTGTTCTTGCTCCTTGTAATTTTTGTAGTTTTTCAATTCTTTTAAGTTTTCTTTTAAGTTTTTCGGCTCTTTTAAGTTTTTTCACAGCTCCCAAGGCCCTCTTAGGCTGGAGCACCAAGCTCAGTTTGCGGTAAACCCCTTTATGACCTCACCATTGATTGAGCCTTTTCATTTTGTTCTTTATGACATGCCTCAGAAGACCTCCACTGGCTTCAGAAGATGCACCCAGTGTAATCGAGTGATATCTAGCACTGACCCACACAATTGGTTTGTGGGGTGCTTAAGGCATGACTATGACCCTTCTTACTTTGTTCTTTGTTTACAAATGCAGAAAAGAACGCAGAAGGCACATGAGGCCCACCAGAGGGAACTTTTTGGATCCTCAAAGTCTGGTCTGTTGACATCAGCATTGGAATCATGGACCCAGATGGCTACCAGGACTTTGCCTGACGCTTGAGGGTGCACTGGCATCAAGGAGGTCTCCACCTCTCTTGACATTGGGTACAGGTAGAAAGCCCCATGACTGATCTGCATTGGAACCGACACCAAGGACATGGTTGGATTTGACATCATCTGCATTGGCACTGAGGAACACCGATATCGGGCGAAGGCCAAGGAGCATTGCCATCAGTTTTCTTTTGAAGCAGAGTGCCGGGATTTGGGGGGGGGGGGCTCATACTTACCCAGTTGCCAGGTTCTCATTGTCTTCCCCAAATTCCCATTCAGTTTCTGGGTCCCTGTTTTCTCCATTCCTGATTCCGTATTCTGTTTTCTCCCACTTTATCTCCAAGTTCTCACTTTCCCAGCCAATCTGACTTTCTGCTTTCTCTTTTAGTTACCAAATCCCTGTTCTTCCTTTACTTCCCGCAGTCTCTGAATTCCATTTTTTTCTCTGCTCCCTGCCATGTGCTCTCCCCAAGCTAGTTTCTGAGTCCCTGCATTCCCCACAAACCCTCAAATCTCCTCCTTTGGCCCTAGCGGCCCAGCACATTTATCATGGTCTTGGCTGCAACTGCTGCTTCTGACTTGGGGCAGGTACCTCCTCCTTTCTATGACAGTGTAGTTGAGATGTCCACTTATTGAATCACAGGGCTCTGTATCCCCTCTCTGAACCCTCTTCCTAAAGACTCATCCATTCACAGTACATCCAAAATGACTCCCCCCCCCCAAACTGAATCATTCATCCATTCTCCCCCACTCATTCCTTCTTTCTCTTCCCTGATTCCACCACCATGTTCACCTCCTTGCTCTCTGTTCCCCTCCCTGCAGTCTTTTACTTTCCCAAACATTATTTGTTTTAACTATGCGGGTTCCATTTGGTTCAAATAATTGGTGTTTGAACTACACAGGGTGTTGTAGATACAGAGTCTCACTATTCAAGGAGTATGTTTCAACCACATGGCCACAGGAGGGAGGAGATGCCTGAGCTTGAAGTTAGCAGCAGGCACAGCCAGATTGGGTTAGAGTGGCTGGCTGAGGTTGGGGTGCCAAGCCATTTTTGGGGAGAGGAGTCACTAACTGCTCTTTGCCCCCCTGTAGTGTTGCCTATGCACACTACCTAAGTCAGGTGATGCCCAGTATTAACAGGAAGTAAGGGGAACTGGATGAACTCAGATTTTATCAGTGGGGATGGTCTCTTGAGCCATGGGTCTGGACTTCAGCAGAATTCCATAATAGGTTTCTATTATGCTGATACTGGCATATGAGTTGTAAAGTACGCACCACAGTCAAGTCTATAAAGTTTATGCTTGCCCCAGGGGTAATATTGGCTTTGCTCCTTTCAGTAATGTCATGGCCAGGAGCAGGGCTAAAGAGCTCAACTGACACAATTAGGAAGAAAAAACACTGTAGAAGTGGACAGAGTGTGCAGGGAATGAGAAAGAGGAAAGATAATCTGGGGGAAAGAGTAGAGTGTGAGATTAGAGGTAGTATGGAGACATGAAGAGAGAATATCAGTGAGAATGAGCTTGGAGTATGGAAGGCAGGTGAGCTGGGAGAGTGAGTATAGAAAATGTTGGGGGATGAACTGAAGAGGGAAGCGAGGAAGCGTATAGGAAGTGAGATGGGTAGGCAGTACGAACTACAGTAGGAGAGAAGTGGTCTACTGTATTATGATGATTGCTTCTGTAGTTTGAATACTTTAGTTTGTCAGTCCAAGGAGCCCAAGAACAGATTCAGGTAGCATTGATGCCTTTATAGAAACTACTATGGACATTGCCATACTGCTGCAAGAAGTCAGTACTGTCTGCATCTTCGAGTTCCCCTTGAGTTCAGGTGATTGCTGAAGTCCACAAAACACACTATAACTAAGGTTTCTATTGTTAAAGTGCTCCTAGGTAGTTTTGCCTCCAAAAGCTTAAGTTCTGGTATGTTCAAATCAACTTTTTTCTGTATTGCAGTTTTAAATTAATTACTGCTCGGACTGTGATTATGTTGTATGATTTTTGCAAATATACAGAACTTTTCACAAAGTGCGTAGTTTTTTTTTGGCACAAGAATATTTCCCTCTTCTATTTTCTTCTTTCTTCTGACACCAGTAGCACTCCCCCTTAAAGCATCATGCTGGTTAGAAGATGAGGAATAAAGCAATGGGGAGGCCTGTTGAGCTCCATGCCTTCATCATCATCCTTCAGTGGGGGGGGGGGGGGGGGGGGGGGGCACTGAGCTCTCTGTTCACCTTAAGGGGGGGACTGCGAGGCTTCCATCCTCAGGTAGACTAAGATCTGTGACACAGAAGCTGTCACCTTACCAACCTTTGCCCCTGTCAAATTCTTTTGCTGCGCTGCATCATTATGATGCTGAAAAAAGAAGTACTTTGGTGTAACCAGAGGCTATGAAAGTGGCACAACCCAAGAATCATCCCCCCCCCCCCCAAAATGACAGATTGGTGAAAAGCAGAGAACTCTTACTGATCGGAGACTCAATTATCAGAGGCATTAACTTAGGAACACAGTTCAAGGGTTCCAACCTAGTGAAATGCCTTCCAGGATCTTCAGCTACCAGATGTACTGACCAAATTCTGAAAGTGATCCGAGAAGAGAGAGAGGCTTCGAATATTGATATTGTAATTCACCTGGGGACAAATGACCTGGTGAATAATAGCAAATTTACAGCACAGAGAGCGTTCCAGAAGCTTGGGGAGGGACTGAAATCTTTGGTTCGGACTGTGTCTTTTTCTGAAGTAATTCCCACATGGAAGAAGGGAAAAGAAAGACTATGCAAAACAGTGGAGTTCAATAAGTGGCTTGAGTCTTGGTGTAAAGAAGAAGGTTTTAGTCACATAGGGGTGTGGGGTAATATGTGGAAAAATAACAGGCTGTACTGTAATGATGGGCTACATCTTTCAGTGACGGGAAAAATTCAGACAGTATGTTTCTAGACATTTAAACTAGAAGGCAGGGGTGACAAAAGGAAACAAGGGAATTTGGAAAGTCATCCCCAGAATAAACTTGATGGCAGAGGGAAAGGTCATCTAAATACAGAAAACCACCTAAACTCTCTACGTAGATGGAAAGCAATGAGCACAAATGCTCGCAGTCTAGGTAAAAAGGTTCAAGACTTGCAAGCCCTGATGTTTGAAGAAAACTTGGATATTGTTGCTATTACAGAGACGTGGTTCAATGATTCCCATGAATGGAATGTGACTATACCGGGCTATAATCTTCTTAGAAAGGATAGAGAGGGCTAAAGGGGTGGAGGAGTGGTGCTGTATGTGAGAGACAATATCAGAGCAGCTGAAATGCGAGGCACCTGGGGAAAGGAAGAAGCTTTATGGATTGTCCTGGAAAGAGAAGATGGAACCTGTATCCACATGGGGGTTATCTACAGACCTCCGGCACAAATAGAGAAGCTAGACAAGGATCTGATAGAGGATATTCAAAAGATTAGTATGAAAGGGGAGGTGCTACTGTTGGGAGATTTCAACTTGTCTGATGTGGATTGGAACGTCCCGTCTGCGGAATCGGAAAGAAATAGGGAGATTGTGGATGCCTATCAAAGTGCCTTGCTCAGACAAATGGTGACGGAACCCACGAGGTAAGGGTCGATGCTGGATATAGTGCTCACGAATGGAGGAAGTGTTTCTAATATTGGGGTGGGTGTCTACCTATGTAATAGTGATCATCACACCATATGGTTTGATATAAGGGCGAAGGCGCAGTGTGGACGCACAAAACAAAGTACTGGATTTCAGACGTACTGATTTTGATAAAATGGGAGAATACCTGTTGAAGTGAGAAGGCGTAGGAGAAGAACATCAGTGGTCAAAGCTGAAGGCTGCTATAAATATGGCGACTGATCTTTATGCGAGGGAAGTAAACAAAACCAAGAGAAACAGGAAGTCTATATGGTTTTCCAACCAAGTAACTGAAAAAATAAGAGCAAAAGAGGCTTTGTTCAAGTAATACAAAAGAATGCGATGAGAGGATCACTGAAAAGATTATCGGATTAAACTCAAAGAAGTGAAGAGGGAAATATGGCTAGCGAAAGCGTGGGTGGAAGAAAAAAATGGCTAAAGATGTAAAGAGAGGTGACAAGACCTTTTTCAGATATATTGGAGAATGGAGAAAAGATAGGAATGGAATTAAGAGACAGAAAGATAATGAGAATGGTTATGTGGAAAGTGAGGAGGATAAAGCGAATGTGCTAAACAATTACTTCTCTTTGGTGTTCACGGAGGAAAATCCTGGTGAAGGACCGTGGTTGGCTGCTGAAGGAATATTTGGGAATGGAGTGGATACTGCGCCGTTTACTGAAGAAAGAGTTGATAAACAGCTGGAGACTCTGAAGGTAGACAAAGCTATGGGGCCAGATGGGATACATCCCAGGATACTGAGGGAGGTCCTGGCGGGACCTCTTAAAGATTTATTTAATAGATCTTTAGAGACAGGAGAGGTTCCACGAGATTGGAGATAAGCGGATGTAGTCCCTCTTCAAAAAAGTGGAGACAGGGAAGAAGTGGGAAACTACAGACCGGTAAGTCTCACGTCGGTGGTAGGAAAAATTAATGGGAGTCGCTGCTGAAAAAAAGGATAGTTAACTTTCTAGAAGACAAGTGGTTACAGGACCCGAGGCAACATGGCTTTATCAAAGGAAAATCCTGCCAAACAAATCTCATTGACTTCTTTGACTGGGTGACAAAAGAAATGGATGAAGGCCGTGCGCTAGATGTAATCTACCTGGATTTCAGCAAAGCCTTTGATACGGTCCCCCACAGAAGACTCGTGAATAAGCTGAAAGGGCTGAACTTAGGACCAAAAGTGGTGAACTGGATAGAAAACTGGTTGACCAGAGGGTGGTGGTAAATGGAATCCACTCGGAGGAAAGGATGGTGAGCAGTGGGGTTCCTCAGGGGTCGGTGCTGGGGCCCATTTTGTTTAATATATTTGTGAGAGATATTGCCGAACGGTTGGAAAGAAAGGTTTACCTTTTTGCGGATGACACAAAGATAGCCAATAGAGTGGATACCCTGGAGGGAGTAGAAATGATGAGAAGGGATCTCCGAAAGTTAGAAGACTGGGCGAGGGTCTGGTAGTTAAAATTTAATAATGATACAACAGGGGAAAATTCCTTTAGCTAGAGTACGACTAAGACTAGTATATAATTATAAAGTACTCACTTTACACCTGTGTTATAATATTTCACATATGACCTTAAGTTTAATCAAATTACAGTGCCTTATATCCATTAAATATCCCTCCTTATTAATCTCCCAGCAGTCACTCCAGAACTCCTTTCTTCTAGCCTATCACTCATCCACATCCATTCATTGCTTCAACGCACCAAACTCAATGCTTTGCCTCCAGCTTGTTATAGCATCAATCAGTAATACAAATTCAACACAATTACAGGTTTCCCCTCTTATCAGTTCAAACAAGCCCTATAAAAGGCTTTTTCTGAGTGCCTCAAAGCCCTTTTTCCTAGCAGTAGTAAAAGAATAGCCCAGCGTCTGCCCAAAACATACGCCCACACTACCGCAGGCCACTTTTTACTGCGGCTTGGTAAAAGGACCCCTTAGGGATTAAAATGTCCAAAGATATGGAGTCCTTATTTTGGGCAAATGATGTTCCTTTGCTTAAAAACATACAAAGTGATCTAAGGGATTGGGGAAAGAAGTTCTCTTGGTTAGGTAGAATAGCCATAGTGAAAAAGTGCTACCTTATTTGTTTTACCTATTTCAAGCTCTGCCAATGCATCTAAATTGAGGATTGAATATTATGCCCCACCAATCAAGTTATGATCCTTTGCATGGGTAGTCGGCACACGCAGTAAGTCAATCTGTATGACCAACCATTTGTACAGCACAGTGGGAATCAAGAGGTTATTCATAGCTGGCACTTATTGCTAATACAGTAGGGAAGGGGCTGGATGAGAAGTATTCATTCAATCATAGATGGGGACAAAAAGCAACTAAGCTGTAGGAATCAACTCTACCAAGCAGGACATTTGGGCACTTAACACAGGAGTGTACAACCTTAAAACCTAAGATTTGTATTTTTTTGTTACATTTGTACCCCGCGCTTTCCCACTCATGGCAGGCTCAATGTGGCTTACATGGGGCAATGGAGGGTTAAGTGACTTGCCCAGAGTCACAAGAAGCTGCCTGTGCCTGAAGTGGGAATCAAACTCAGTTCCCCAGGACCAAAGTCCACCACCCTAACCACTAGGCCACTCCTCTACTTACAAGAGAGGTATGGCCTATCAAGGGCTAACTTTAGAGAGGAAATGAAGAGGAAGCTCAGTCACCTGAAAACTGTATGGTTACAAAGGCCAGAGGTTATTTACAAAACTGTACAAAAAGGTTTGCCAATGTGTTTCATAAATTGAAATATATGCACGAATGGGAAGCAAATTTGGGGGAAGGAATGGATGTTAAGCAATGGAAGCAGATTATTCTTTTAACAAATAAAACTGAATATCATAAAGTGCTTCTGCAATAGTGTTGACTCTCAGACAACTCAGCAGAATCACCTCAAGTTACTCTCCAAGGTATTGTAGAGGACTTGGAGAACAGGGATCTTATTTTCATATGTGGTGATTATGTGCCATAATATAGTTCTTTTGGGGTCAGGAATCATCTGTTGTAGCTACTGTCATAGGAGAAACAGTATAGTTGACACCAGGTCGGTTTAATCAGTAGAGATCTTTTGTAAAAAAAAAAAAAAAGCACATCTTAAAAAGTTTTGGCAAGCTAAATGTTTCATTGTAGCGATAGCCCGTGATGGAAAAATTTGAATCCACCTTCCTTAGAACAATGGCACCAGAGGTTAAGATATGTAGTGCTTATGGAGAAACCTACAATGCTAAGATCTGGACATTTGTATAAATAGGAGAAATGTTGGGTCTTTGCAGAACTGTTTTTGCATTATTGACAAAGTTTGAATGGATGGATAGGAGTTACTTAGCCTTGGGGGGGGGGGGGGGGGGTGCACATAGGGGGATGTGTAGAGCTTGAGAAGGAGGCTTTACTAATGTAGTGTCCTTGCAAGTGTGGACAGTCTAGGAGTTATGGCACATCTATAAGTTTATATGTACCATGTATAAAACTTGGATTGGTTGTTCATTTCACTGTTATATTAATGTAGGAAAATCTAATAAACATTTTGTTATAAAAAAAAATCAAGACTATTAATACTTTTTTGTATGACAGCTGGTTCCTGATTTGCAAGTTAATATCAGTTCATACAGAATGGTTTATTACAAAATAATACTCACCCCAAAGTTATAAGAATTGTATGTTGCATGAACCTCTCTATGGCATCCTGTGTAAAGTACAAGTTTTTTTAAATTGATTATACCCTAAAATGAGCAAACTTTAGACAGTATTTCCCAGACCTGGTTGGTATTGTGCTTGGTAATTGAATTTATTGGTTAACAGTTAACTAACTTTGCGTATTAATTCCATGATTTGATGCCTTAGTTCAAGTGGTCTCATGATACTAATATTTAACCATCTCTCTGACCTCACGTTCAACTTTCTTCAAATCAGTCACCTACTTTCTTACTCATCTATATGTTACAACTTTGCCTTACCCTTCACTACCAATTATAATGTTCTAGTACATATTGTGTTATCATTTCAAGTAGTATACTTTGTATTGTTGTTCAAATATTTTTACTGCTCTAATTGCCTATTGCTCATGTTTGATCTATTCTTACTGTGCACTGCCTTGAATGAATTCCTTCAAAAAGGCGGTAAATAAATCCTAATAATAAAAAAAAAATACTTTTTGAATTAAGGCCTCAAGTCCAGTTCCAGGAGCACACCACAGTTCCTGTCGAATTCCTACTGAATCTGTGAATTCTGTTGCATACATCCATCACTGCCTTGTGATAAAGGAAATAACGAGAGGAACTAAGTTCTATGTATATAAACCATGAATGCTGTATCCTACTACCAGTTACATAAGTACATAAGTATTGCCATACTGGGAAAGACCAAAGGTCCATCTAGCCCAGCATCCTGTTTCCAACAGTGGCCAATCCAGGTCACAGATATCTGGCAAAAAAAGTACAAAACATTCTATACTGCTTATCCCAGAAATAGTGGATTTTCCCCAAGTTCATTTAATAATGGACTTGGGGAAAATCCACTATTGGATTGTAGGTTGTAGGTTATGAAAAGTTGCACCTAGTTTCCAGAAGATTGAAAGTGCATTTATTTTCTCATTAGAAAGCATTGTTAAAATTAATAGTGGTCTGCTTTCAGAAAGAGTTTTAAAAACTTCAGATTTATTTTAATCCTAATTAAAGTTTTTTTTAAATCATTTGTAATAGGAATTAAATGATCTTCATATAGATGCCCTTTCGGTGGTGATGAATTGTCTTGAAGATGAGGATACTGTACAACAGCTGGGAGAGACAGGAAATCTTGAAAAGCTACTTTCATTTGCAGAATTTTCTCCTGTCCCTGAAATTCAGAAGATTGCAGCCAAGGCAATTGCTAAAGCAGCTCAAAATAGTATGTGAACATTTGGAGAGTATTATTATTGTTGTTAACTTAAGTTTTAAGAGGTGTACCCAGTGCTATTATGTCACACAGAAGTACTTACTGAATGAGTAAGATAACTGCCTAATATTGGGGGAATTTTCAGCTGAACATTCACCTAAACTTGGCTAGTCAAAATTTGACCATCTAGATTTTATGCTGCTACATGTGCAAGCTAAGTGGGAAAGCTGAAAATAGCCTTCCAATAGTAGTGCAAGAATTGCTTAAATATGAGCATGGGCCACTGTCAATCATGGCCAAAAGCTCACCTGACTTTCCAATTTAGTCCATATTCTACTTCCTCCGGTTCTAACCTCTCCGTGTAGAAGGAAATGGCAGAGAACGGACTAATCCTACAAATTGGGCAGGGCTGGAGCTGTAATTTACAGGAGCAGTAATTCACAGCTCTAGAAAGTACATTTTACAACCAACTTTTAATATACTAAGAGGCAACACCAGCGGGCTCATTTTCGAAAGAGAAGGACGCCTATCTTTCGACACAAATCGGAAAATGGACGTCCTTCTCACAGGGTCATCCAAATCGGTATAATTGAAAGCCGATTTTGGATGTCCCCAACTGCTTTCCGTCGCAGGGACGGCCAAAGTTCAAGGGGGCGTATCGGAGGCGTAGCGATGGTGGGACTTGGGCGTACGTAACACTAGGATGTCCTCTACCCATAATGGAAAAATAAAAGGACGTCCCTGACGAGCACTTGGATGACTTTACCTGGTCGTGTTTTTCTCATGACCAAGGCACAAAAAGGTGCCTGAAATGACCAGATGACCACTGGAGGGAATCAGGGATGACCTCCCGTTACTCCCCCAGTGGTCACTAACCCTCTCCCACCCTCAAAAAATATCTTTCATAATATTTTTTGCTAGCCTCAGATGTCATACTTAGGTCCATGACAGCAGTATGCAGGTCCCTGGAGCAGTTTTAGTGGGTGCAGTGCACTTCAGGCAGGCAGACTCAGGCCCATCCCCCCCACCACCTGTTACATTTGTGGAGGAAACAGCGAGCCCTCCAAAATCCTCCAGAAACCCACTGTACCCACATCTAGGTGTCCCCCTTCACTCGTAAGGGCTATGGTAGTGGTGTACAGTTGTGGGTAGTAGGTTTTGGGGGTGTTTTGGGAGGCTCAGCACACAGGTAAGGGAGCTATGTTTCCCTGGGAGCAATTATTGAAGTCTACTGCAGTGCCCCCTAGGGTGCCCAGTTGGTGTCCTGGCATGTCAGGGGGACCAGTGCACTAGAAATGCTGGCTCCTCCCAAGACCAAAGGGCTTGCATTTGGTTTTTTCTGAGATGGACGTCCTTGGTTTCCATTATCGACGAAAATCAGAAACGACCAAGTCTAAGGACGACCATCAAAACTTGGAAGTCCCTTTCGATTATGCACCGCCAGGTAAAATGTTCATACAGGGGATCATTCTAAAACTGGGCACCTTCATTTAGGCACCCATATGTGATGTGTGTGTAAGTATAGGCGCTTAGGTTATCGAATTTATCTTATAGAGCATTTCTGATATTAAATAATCTGCCATTTTTGTTCAGAAACATGAAGTAGCTCTATAAAAATGTATAAATGTATAACTTTAGATCACAGTGATTCAGAACATAAGCCTCTCTCTAAGCTATTATACTACCTCATCTTTAATATACCTCACACAGTGGTCTGTATTTTCAAGGCTTAGAAAACACAATTTGACTCAGAGCATTCCCCGTGAAGTTATGATGCTGTTGATTTAGATGAAAAATGTCACAGTAATCATGAATTTATAAGTATGTTCATTTTAATTCTGTAAAGTGAAATGAAGTGCAAATCACAAAATAGTACTATTAGAACTGTGTGGCACTGGGCAGTATTTATTTTAAAATTTCATTCATTTCTAACAAGTAAAAAGTTAGTACAATCTGTTTTTATACAACTTAATTCAGCTGTAGAGGCAATATACATATGAATTACATATAGAAAATTAACCCATCAGATTTCTCCAAGACTAATCCTTTTATGATGAGGCTGGTTTGTTAACTGAAACAGATGTACAAGTAAGTTTCCCTCATGTTTCATCTATGGGACAGAAAAGAAAATCTTTTTCTTTATCATCGTGCTAGATTGAGTTATTCCCCCCCCCCCCCCCCCAGCATGCAGCTTGGATTGCTGCAGTAGGATTCATTGAGACATTTCCTGATTTCCAAGGGTATATAGTCCATGGCCTGTGCCCTATGGTCGAGTCCAGTGACTGGTGTTAGCTCCTAGAGTCTGGTCCATGGACATTCCTCTGGTGAAGCCAGAGGATTCAGGCCCTTTGCAGCCATGAACCACGGTCTATGAACCTTTGCTGGGTGAGGCTAGGGTGCCAGTGCCAGCTAAACGCGCTTTAATTGGCTGAGAGAGACCTGGAGGGGCATAATCTAAAGGGACGTCCAAATAGTTTTGATTTGGATGTCCTCGCATGTCCCGATCCCCGATTCTCTCCGGCGGTGGTCATTTTGGGCACGTAAGAAAAACACATCCAAAAAGGACGCCCATCACAAAATCTGAAGAAAAAAATGTCCAAGTGTTCGTCAGGGACGTCCTTTTTTTTTATTTTTGAGAGTGACGTTTATGAAGCCGTCTTTGGCATGCGCAGAGCAGCCAACATAATGATTGACTGCTTTGCGCGTGCTCGGCTGGCTGGCTGGCTTCCCCTCCCTAGGCAGGAAATCGCATGCAAATGAGCTAACAGCGAGCAGCTCATTTGCATGCGATTTCCTTCATGCCCGTTTTTTACCGATTCGCTAAGGGATCGGTAAGGGAAGGGCTCTTTCCGTGGAGTTAGCGCATCTGGCTGTGAGTCAGGACAAAACCTCTCATGCCAGAGGCTCATTCCAAGGGGCTCTTTGTCTGCAGCGTACTTTTATAGTACTATGATGCCCAATCACCTCTCCCCTACCCTGAACCAATCATAGGTCCTGCATTTGTGCTGGAGACTTGCAGTAGGGACCTTGCCATCTCGTAACTGGAAATGTTACTGGCATAGCAACGGGGGGGGGGGGGGGGGGGGTCTTATCAGAGTTTGTGGTTAGGTAAACATTCCTGCATGTAACTGATAGTAGAGGCTAGCAGAAACACAAGGAAAGCAAAGATGGGGGATGGGGAGTAGTGCAGCATACCTGAAGTAGAATATTATAGCATTATAGCCAAAAATTATAGAACAGCTGCCAGCTGCTGCGGTTAAAGATTTACTGCAAGACAACTGATGAGGTAAACTGGGAGGGCAGGGGAGGGGAGAGCTGCCGCCACCGTGACCATTGTCTGGGAGAGATGGGAGGGAGAATATGGGAGGGCAGGGGGAATTGAGGGAAAACATGAGAGGGGAGTCAGAGAGAGAGAATGGGTGAAGGCACGGGGGGGGGGGGGGGGGTACATGGAGGGAGAGAGAGAATGGGTGAAGGCATGGGGTGTACAGGGGGAGAGAATGGGTGAAGGGACGGGGGCACAAGGAGAGAGAATGGGTGAAGGGTCGGGGGCACAGACAGAGAATGGGTGAAGGCACAGGGGGCATAGAGAGAGAGTGGGTAAAGGCACAAGGGGGCACAGGGGGAGAGAATAGGTGAAGGCACAGGGGGACATGGAGAGAGAGAGTGGGTGAAGGCGCAGGGGGCACGGAGGTAGAGAGAAAGAATGGGTAAAGGCACAGGAGTGCACACACAGAGAGAGAGAATGGGTGAAGGCACAGGGAGAGAGAGAGAGAATAGATGAAGTCACGGGGCACAGGGAGAGAGAATGGGTGAAGGTGAGTTTGTGGGTGGCTAATATCTTTGTCATGAGGTGCAGAAGGGATTCAGGGATGAGGAGAGGATACAGACTTGTGATGGAGTGGGTATCAGGGGAGGATGCAAAGTTGTGATGTCAGGGAGCATAGAGAGGGGATTGTTCCATCAACCTGTACACCTGTCCCTTCAAGTTGGCACTTTTAAGGCTGGTGTAAGAGCCTGCTTGGAGACTTTTAGGTTTCTATTTATATATATATATATATATATATATATATATATATATATATATATATTATCACTCCACCCTCACCATGCCCCTTTAAAATTTGTACATGACGTGGATCTCCATGTGTAAATAGTAACTTCCTAAAATTGATATTTGCATGTGTAACTAATTTGCATGTGTAGAAGCTGCTAGTTACCATGAAGGTGCTTTTAAATTAACCTCCAGAATGTTTGTTAGATTATTTAATATATATCCTTCAAACTGTTTTCACCCAAAGCAGATTACATTAGACAAATCATGCAACTTCAGAGTTAAGGGACTAAGGGATACAAAGAAGAGATCAGAATGGGAGCAAAGGGATATGGAGATCAGAATGGGATCAGAGCAGAGAGATTAAAGGATATGGGGAACAGATCAGAATGGGATCAGAGCGGAGGGATTAAGGGATATGGAGAAGTGATCAGAATAGGAGTGGGAGGAACAAATACGCTTGCCTGTTCAAGGTGGTAAAATGCTTAGTTTAGAGTCTATACACCACATAGAAAAACATAGGAAACAGCCAAGTCAACACTTGGCTAGACAGGACTGAGAAAATAGGTTAGCCCAGCAATGCAGGTCATCTGGCTTTGAAGGAGACGGCAAAGTCAGCAATAAGATCTGTCCTTCTAATACTTGTTCAAGGAAAAGTTGGTGAGTACGGTGCTGGAGGCCAAAACAGTCCCAGCATTCAGTAAAGCCAGGATTCTTATTTCATGTAGGGAACTTTAATCAGGATACTGGATTATATGTTATTTGTCCATGAAATTTTTCCCTTTTGGAAAGCAGTCATGGATGGGAAATCACTGCTCTGAGTACTTCTAAATGTCTGTCCAGATGGGCAGCAGGTAAAATGCATCTTTTTTTTTTGTACTTTATTTTTTAATTCAGGCAAAACCATACAAGATCCATTGAGGATTGAGAGCTACATTCTATGTAAGATGCCTGAAAATTCCATGCAGGAAAAAAATATTCTTAGGTATATTCTGTAAACTATGCTTAAATTTTATAGGCTTAAATTTCAGCACGGTATACAAATTAACGCTGAGTTCCTCTCCATGCAACCAAGGGCCCTGTTTACTAATCCGTGCTATAGGCACGCTAGCGTTTTTAGCACACACTAAAAATTAGCACGCGCTAACGCTAAAGACACCCATAGGAATATATGGGTGTCTCTAGCTTTTAGCATGCTCTAATAACGCTACTGCACCTTAGTAAATAGGGCCCCAAATGTAGTCGCGACCATTTACAGCATTGGCTTAAATCCCGACGCCTAAATTAGGTGCAAAAGGCCAGAATCGATATATGGCGCCTAGAAAATTCACGCAGAAAACATTTCTGCCTTAGCATATTCTATGTGGTGCCTAGATTTAGAAGTGGTATATAGAATATGCTTAGTTGATATCCTAGCACCTCCATTTACACCAACAAAAACGTTGGCAGAGGGCCATATTCTATAACAACACGCATACATTTTGAAATGCCTGCAAAATGCCCATTTCCCTGCCCATAACCATGCCCCTTTTTCCTGCGCACATTAAAATTTAGGCACAGTGCTTTACAGAATATACTTAGAGAGTTGTGTGCGTAAATTCAAATTATTGTACATTAGTGCTCATTATTGCTTGTTAAGTGCTGTTAACAATGCTGATTGGCTTGTTAATCCAATTAAGTTGCATGCGTTGTTACAGAATACGCTTGGATTTTGGCGTGAATCTCTAGGCGCGTTATAGAATCCGGGGGATAACGGGTGTATTCTGTAACAATACACATAGATTTTAGAAACGCCATGCCCTGCCCATGGCCACGCCTCCTTTTCAACTATGCAACTTAGAATTTAGACACACGGTGTTACAGAATATGTTCAACGAGTTGTGCGTGTAAATCTTAATGCCAGTGCTAATTGCTTGTTAACATCCAATTAACAGCTCTAATTAGCTAACTAACCAATTAAGTTACACGCATCATCATAGTATACACTTTGATTTCTGTGTGGAAATTAAGGCACCATATATGGAATCCAGGGTAAATGTGCAAACAATTCTGCAACTAGTTACAAGTGTTTATAGCTGGCAGTGTATAATATCAATAAATCTACCACAAATGTTTTCTTTTCAAACAGTATTCACACTGTTCAGTAGCAGAAAGTATATAGTAAGATGGTGCATATTGTTTTTTTTTTAAATCAGATTTCCATTTATTTTGAAGATTAATTCTTAAGTGCTTTGATTTCATTCTGTTCAAAGGTGAAAATAGAAAAATTTTGCATGAAAAAGAAGTAGAGAGAGTTCTGGGATCCCTTTTGTTAGGAGATAATTCTGGAGTTAAGATTGCTGCTTGCCAAGCTGTAAGTGTCATGTGTGCAACTTTCACCAGCAAGGAAGCTTTCAGGAAGCCAGGTGTGTATGAAATGACAACAACATTATTGTTAAAACTTGCAGTAATTACTTGACTGAAAAATTGCTCTGTAAAATTCTTCCTTTCATAGTGATTCCTCGGATTGTTCCGTTGCTGAGCAGTGAAGATGGAGAAGTGAAAGAAGCTGCTACTTTTGCATTGACCAAACTGACTACCGAAAGTCCTAGAAATGTTAAGTGAGTATAGATTCAGCAATTTATTTTTCTATTCCGAATCGGTCATATAATTCCAGGTTAAGTCAAATTCTGCTTATGGTTATGTATGTCCTTAATAGAGGAAAGTGTTGGAAAAGACTGTATTGGCTATAGATAGTGTGTAGGTTTATATTTCCTTCTGTATAGATTGATACTGATTTATGTATAGTATATATTTGTATACTGACATTGTCTGTACTGATCTGTTTATACAATATATACCTATACTAGTAAAAAAGCCCCGTTTCTGATGCAAATGAAACGGGGGCTAGCAATGTTTTCTTCTGTGTGCATGTGGGAGTGTGTGTGTCCCTGCCCTCTGGCCTCTCTCCCCTCCCCCCTCTGAGTCCTTCACTGTTACAGAGCCAGTGATTTGATTTCGTGCTCTGCTGTTTTCCTTCACTGACTGTGTTACAGAGAGGGCGGGGCAGACACTCATAGGGAAACCGGATATCTCGCCCCCTTCACACTTCCGGCTGGAGGCTTCATAGAACGTTGGTGTTGCCTTTTATATAGAGAGATAGTAACTTTGTCTATTCGCTGTTCCATTATCCCAATCCTTTGGTCCTCCTATACCTCCTTCGCATCCAGACTAACAAGACCAAATCACCTCTATCTTACTCGAAGGGACACCTGATCATCTGTCCCCTGTAATTTCTATTCTCCTGTATCCCCACCCCCACCAATTTAACGAAAACTATCCTCCCCTACCTTAGCTACCCACTCTATCCCATACACACCTTCCGCCATTCTACTAACCGACTCTTCTTACACTTGCCACTAATCCAGATACATCTGCCAACATGAGTTTCATAAAAATACTCATCATCCACTCTCTCGCTATCATCCATGCAACATTTAACATCCCCCCTACAGAATTCAACATTATACCAGTTCTTCAACATCACATAAGAACACCCAGACAATCATCCTCAAAATCAGGAACATTTTCATCTAAAGCTAAATTACCTAAGACGAGACAACTTATAAAAATCTGCCCCTCATTTTCAACTGCTGAACCACATCTACCCGTCCGAGTAGGATACATCAATGCTAGATCAGTAGTTAATAAATCCGAAACCATCACAGACTGGATTACTTCAGACAACCTCGACCTATTCTTCATCACAGAAACCTGGGTCTGTGATTTAAGAGATCCCATCATACTTGACTTATGCCCCCCACCCTATAAAATATCACATTGGCCTAGAAAAGACAAAAGAGGTGGAGGCATAGCACTTATCCATAGATCTAACTTCTCTGCAGAACCTATCTCAGACTCCATCTCACCTCAAATCGAAATTGCTTCAATTAAACTTCATAACTCTATACTATGTGACCACCTAACCAACATATTGTTTTGCAGGCCTCCCAACAACTGGAACAATAGCCAAACTATATTTATGGATTTTATATCAAACATGACTTCACTAGTGGCAGGTCGTGTCAGACGAATCTGACTGTCTTCTTCGACTGGGTGATCAAACAGTTGGATGTGGAAGGGGTGCTTGATGTGGTATACTTGGATTTCAGCAAAGCCTTTGACATGGTTCCGCACAAGTGATTGATAAATAAATAGAGTGCCCTCGGTGTGGGACCTAGAGTAACGGATTGGGTAAAAAATTGGTTGGTAGGAGACAGAGGGTGATGGTAAATGGAGCTTGCTCTGAAGAAAAGATGTCGTCAGTGGAGTACTGCAGGGATCGGTCCTAGGGCCGGATCTTTTTAACGTCTTTGTGAGCGATATTGCGGAAGGGCTGTCTGGTAAGGTTTGTCTCTTTGCAGATAATACTAAACTCTGCAACAGGGTGGACACCCTGGAGGGTGTGAATGACATGAGGAAGGACCTAGCGAAGCTAGAGGAATGGACCGATATTTGGCAACTAAGGTTTAATCCCAAAAAATGCAGGGTTATGCACGTGGATCGCAAAAGTCCGAGGGAACGGTACAGTATAGGGGGTGTAGTGCTTTAGTGTGTGAAGGAAGACTGGGACTTGGGGGTGATTGTGTCTGACGACCTTAAAGCTTTCAAACAGGTAGAAAAAGCGACGACCAAAGCCAGAAGGATGCTTGGGTGCATAAAGAGAGGCATGACCAGCAGGAAAAAGGAGGTGATAGTGCCGTTGTATAAGTCTCTGGTGAGGCCTCATTTGGAGTACTGCGTTCAGTTCTGGAGACCGCACCGAAGTAAAGATATAAACAGGATGGAGTCAGTCCATAGGGCAGCTACGAAATTAGTAAACGGTTTTGAATGCAAAAACTAGAGGGACAGGCTTATGAACCTCAACATGTATATGCTGGGAGAGAGGAGACATGATAGAAACGTTTAAATATCTCAAGGGCATTTATGTACAGGAAGAGAGCCTTTTGCAAATGAAGGAGAGCTCTGGAATGAGGGGGCATATGACAAAGTTAAGAGGGAATAGGCTTAGGAATAACTTAAGGAAGTATTATTTCATAGAAAAGGTGATGGAGGCATGGAATGGCCTCCCAGTGGAGATGGTGGAGTCGAGGACTGTTCCAGAATTTAAAAAGGCATGGGATAAACGTGGGATCACATAGGAACAGGAAGAATTAGGGGTTAAAGAGGATGGGCAGACTGGATGGGTCATATGGCCTTTATCTGCCGTCATGTTTCTATTAAATTCTTGGTATACTCACAATCCTGATAGAGAATACACATACTTTTCAAACCCCCATCAAAGCTTCTCATGTATAGGCTCATATCCACATCCTCTTCCCACTCCCTACTTCTACCACCTTCCTCCCTTACCCATCTTACCCACTTTTTATTGTCCACCTCTTTATATACTATATTCAGCTGTTTATCCATTTTGCATCATCTTGTAAACCTGTTATATTTGTAATCCACATTGAACCTGCTAATAGGTGGGAAAGCGCGGGGTATAAGTGTTGCAATAGAATACAGTACTGTTAGTTAATATTCACAAAACCAGTATTGACTCAATCACTATATCCAACCATGCTGCAATATCTATTTACATCCATTTAAATATGTTAAAAGCTACAAAAAAAATCCAATTTGGAGATTAAATTCTAACTTGCTAGCTGAAGAAGATCATATTCTTAAAATTATGAAATTTTATTGCTGAATTCTTCACCATCAATAAATCATCAGACACTAACTCCATCACAAACTGAGAAGCCTTCAAGACTACCTTAAGGGGTGAGAGTATATTTATTTATTTATTTGTTGCATTTGTATCCCACATTTTTCCACCTATTTGCACACTCAATGTGGCTTACAATAATATATCATCATAACAGCGCCAATCAAGAGTAGATAAACAATTGGTTACATAAAGAGCAAGTGAAACATAATGGATATAATCAATACAATAAATCAAAAGGCAGACAGATTATCAGGTAATTAGTGATGTGTTGGAATTCCAATTATTGATTATTATGGTAAGTCCTTATCAGCTCACATAAATAAAGAAAACTATAAATATTAAGGACCTCTTTTACAAAGTCGCGCTACCGTTTCTCTGTGTGGCAAATGAGAGAAAGCCCATTCAATTCCATGGGCTTCCTCTCATTTGCCGTGCGGGAATCGCTAGCGCGGCTTTGTAAAAGAAGTCCTAAATGCCCTTGAAACAGAGATTAAAACCTTAGAACTGCAGTACTCTAGGCCAGATCCTATTCTACTCAACAAATTAATCCAACATAAATATGAATATAGTAGAATCTGGGCCCAAAGGGCAGGTAGCGAAATATTTGTGCACAAATGTACTCAGTATTCAGAAGTGAACAAATGCAGCATCATGTTAGCTAATTTTCTTAAAAATAAACGCTCAAAAATCCTAATTCCCCTTTTTTACGATACTAACAAAATGCCATTAACTGAAACCTCAGCCATTCTCAAAGCCTTTCATAATTTTTAAACTAACCTCTACTCCTCTGAGTCTCCTATTAATGCAGAAGGATTACAGCTTTTTTTGGATTCTTTAAATAAACCAACTTTTTCTGAAGCTGACAAGAATGTACTGATAGCCCCGCTAGAGCTCCAAGAAATATTATTCGCTATTAAATACCTACTGGTAAAGCACCAGGTCCAGATGGACTTACCAGTACATTTTATCACATTTTTAAAAAAGATTTAATAAAGCATTTAAAATCTATTTTCATTGAGTTAGAAGTTAATACAATTTTTCCCTACAGTTTTAGTGAAGCTATTATCACCATACTTCCCAAACCCAACAAAGACCCTACACAGGTTACCAACTATCTCCCCATCTCCCTCCTTAACCTTGACTACAAAATCTAATATTATACACCCAAACAAAGTAGGTGTCATGCCCAATAAATTGATTACTGATAATGCTAGACTTTTTCATTGAATTTCTCATTACACCCAATCTCAATCAGAACCTCTTTTCACCTTAGCAATAGACACCAAAAAGGCTTTTGACAGGGTGGAATGGTAGTACCTGTTTCAAACATTAAGCTGGTTTGGAATGCCTGATTCTTTTATAAATAAAAATTAAAGTATTATATAGTTTCCCTTCATCATGTATACAAGCAAAACAATTCTCTGTCAGATCCCATCTTGTTTAATAGGGGAACACGCCAAGGATTCCCATTATCACCACTGCTTTTTAATATAGCTTTGGAACCTCTTCTAATAGCCATCCGAAACTCAAATGACAATGTTATTTTTATCTAATCCACATTCGTCTATTTCTAATTTCTTTCAATTAGTAACCTCATGTGTCTCATTCTCTGGCTACAAAGTCAATGTACAGAAAACAGAAGTATTGCCATTGAATTTGTATGCCACTGCTGATATAGTTAAACCTTGTGGTTTAGTATGGTCCTCTAAAAGTTTGAGATACTTTGGCATTGATCTCTATCCCTCTCTAGAATCCATCTTAGAAGAAAATGGAAAGAAAATCCTAGACCCTGTTCAAACATTACTCAAAACATGGTCACCATTAAGACTCTCCTGGTGGGGTAGATTGGACACAATTAAAATGATTACACCTAAAATACATTTCATCTTGAGCATGCTTCCTATCCTCTTTCCTCTGCAATTCTATAAAAAAAAATTTGACAAGGTACTTAGTTCCTAGGGGTAGGTAAACCTCCAAAAATTGCATTAGAAAGTCTTAACAATTTTAAAGAAAATGCTGGTGTCTCTTTCCCGGACTTTTTGATTTACCACAAAGCTTTTATTTTATAACAGTCTTTAAGACGGAAACGTCATCCCTTAGACAGTTCTGACTGCCTCCTGTCTGGTTGCGTATTGAGCAAGCTTTATGGTTCCCATACCATGTCCAATTCCATAATCCGTTTACCTTACATGAATATTTGCAAAATGATATTCTAATAAGTACATCTTTTGCATGCATGTCTCAACTAGACAACCTTATGGATATTCCCACTGATACCACAATACATTCAACTATATGGAACAATCCTAATTTACGAATGAATCGCAAACCATTTTTTTTGGAAACACTGGCATTATAAAGGTCTCTGGTCCCTGGAAAGCATCTTATCTAATGGAAAACTGAAATCATTCTCTTTCTTACAATCTCAATTTGGCCTCTTAATGACTCAATACTTCAGTTGGCTACAACTGAACCATCGTATAGCAACATCAAAATATGTGGAAATTTATTAGAGACTTTACTTTCAAGCAGAAAAATAGCTTACATTCAGCATGGGAAGCAGATACTCAATATATCTTACCTGCACATCTGTGGGAAACATTGTGGTCTAAAGTAAGCAGATCCATTTCCTCTGCCAGTACATTGCAATCATTGTACTTTGTACATTACAGGACTCTGTGGTTTCCACAATGATTATTAGTAGCAAAGTTAGCCACACAAAAGAAATGTTGGTCTTGTAAAATTCAACAAGCTACATTGTTTCATATGTTGTTTGAGTATCCTTTAACCCATGCTTTTTGGTCCCAGGCTATCCAGATATTTTCTTCTATACTAAATATATCCATTGTTTTCTCTCTAAATTGATAATTTTCAAATCACTAGCTTTGGAAATAACTTTAAATGAATCCAATTTGAAACTTTTAGATATTTTGCTAACCATTGCACTAAAACAATATTATTAAATTGGAAAAATAATGCAAGTCTTAATATTAATTTCTGGTGACATTCGGTCCTCCAAATTCAAAAATTTGGAACATCTCTAGCAGATGAACTTAAAACTGCCATTATTGTCAATAAAATTTGGTGCTCTATGAAGACCTACTTAGAAATGATAGCTACATCCTGACGGTTTTCTTTTACTACCATATAACCATATACTGAATGCCATCTCAAATTTCACAAAAAATCATATCTATTTCTGTATGTTCCAATGTTCTCTTCTTCGTTTTACAACAATGGAAGTCAATTGGTAGCCTACAACAACACCCTTACTCCTCATTTTCTTTCAGCATCTCTTATTTTACCTTTTTCAAATTTTAATCTATTTTTCCAGATATATTTTGCTTAGTTGTCGTTAGTTAATTACATATTTGATGCAAAGTTGTTTACAACAATTGTCATTATTTTTTATACAATTCCTTATTATTATTGTTCAATCCTAGTCAAAATGATTTACACATCATCATTGTTATTGTTTAATAAATATATAAATGGTTTCTTTATATTTTCATTTTTTTTTCTCTTTAAATTTTGATTGTACTTTTAATTTCCAGCATACACAAAATAAACACAAGTTTCCCACTGCTACAATTGCAGGGGCAAATGTTATCTGAATTACAAAACCATAAAGTACATACCACCTGTATATTCGCCCCATCCTTAATCTTGCTATCATTGTTCCTCAAAACATATTCATGTACAACCAAACAATGTTTTATGGTATTATTATTTATTATCCCCCTCCTCCACACCCCCATCCACTCCATGCTCCACTACGTCATGAGAATGCCCCGTGGTTTCTTCAGGACAGTCTCCCCCTCCCCATCCGCCCCCCCATACAACCTCCCCCTCTCACCCCATCAGAGCTCGTGTGTCACCTCTTTACTTCCCCTCCTTATCAAATACGCATTAAACAGCTTGCACTTCCAATCTCTCAGAATCAGGGGATCCATTTTCTTCCAATGCAGCGCTATAAGACAGTTAGCCGCTGCTAGCTCCCAACGCATCAGTTTACCCTTTTCCCAAGAGTCCCTCTCAATATGTAAACCCAAGAGGCAAACTGAAGGACTACACACTAAGATGTTCCCAACATACTAATGCTTTCATAACTTCCTGCCAAAACGGGGCTATCCGGGGGGGGGGGGGGGGGGGGGGCAGGACCACCATATATATAGGAATGTACCCGTTTGAGACCCACACCTCCAACAAATGTCAGATGTACTAGGATACATCCGCTTCAGCCGTTCAGGTTTATAATACCATCGGGTAAGGACCTTATAAGCATTTTCCTGCACCAATACACACTGAAGCTTTTTGAACCTCTCCACAAATTGTTTCCCATTCTTGGCCAGAAAATCTGCAGTTTAAATCAGTTTCCCAAGCCCCTTGGAAGCTAAATGGCCTGGGATCCCATCCCCAAATATATCTATATATCACAGAAATAGGCCTGGGCACTCTCCGCAACAGGACCCATAAATGTTCCAAGCTTTCCATTTTTTGAGGGTCTTCTTGCTTCCAACCCAAAGTACCTACATAGTGCTGAATTTGTAAGTAGGCGAAAAAAGTCTCCATCAGGGAGAGCATACATGGAGCGCAAAGTTTCAAAGTTCTTTACCCATCCCCCTTGCATAACATCCCTAAAACACACTAATCCTAATTGTTCCCATCGTATATATGTAGCATTCTCCTTCCCAGCCTTAAATTTTGGCTCCCACCGTATCGAAGCAAGTGAGGACATCCGGTCCACCTTCCCTCATTTCTTCCATACTTCTCCCCACAACCCTATCAGATGCCTTACAAATGGATTCTGTATCCCAGCCAATACTAATCCTACTCGTTCAGTAGTCCACAAACAAAAGCTTATTTTCCCCCTCTCCCAATCCATGATCATCCGAATTTGAGCAGCCAGATAGTATCATTCAATATTAGGCACTGCTGTCCCACCCAGTTCAGGAGTCCCCCACAAAACCCTTCCAGCCAGGCTGGGGTACCTGCCTCCCCAAATGAACTGTGAGAAGGATCCCTGCAATTGTTTAAGTATCTGTTGCGGAACTGCTACCGATAGTTATTGGAATAAAAACAACAACCTCAGCAACACATTCATCTTCAGAACTGCCATACGCCCCCACCAGGAAAGCCACAATCCCTTCCATCGGGATAACTCCACCCGAATTTGATCTACTATCTTACCATAATTTAGACAGTAAACTCTACCTAGATCTGGATTCCCAAATAGTGAATGCTATTTGTGACCCATTTAAAAAGCAAACGCTGGTCTCAGTCTATCTTTATTTATTTATTGCACTTGTATCCCACGTTTTCCCACCTATTTGCAGGCTCAATGTGGCTTACAAAATCTGTCATAGCATCGCCATTTCAGGGTACAGAAATTCATTTGGTAATACAAAGATAACAGTAATAGTAAGGCTAATATTCTATCTACTCAAGCAATAATAGAAAGAGACGATCAAAGTGTTGGGGAAGTATTGATATGTTGTGGTTAGTTATGGGTTTTCCCCCGCTTGGATAAAGAAATCCCAAACAATTCACTTTTATCCATATTGACCCTTTGGCCGGTATACCTCTCAAATTCCTGAAGAATCTCCATCACCATAGGTAATGTCTGCCCAGTGTCTTTAACATAAAGCAGCACATCATCCACAAAAAGAGCGATGCAATGTTCCACCCCCCCCCCCCCAACCGTAGTGTCCCAAATATCTGGATGTTGACGTATCAGTTCTGCTAAAGGCTCTCAATATACAGTGCAAATAAAAGGGGTGATAGGGGGCATCCCTCTGCCAACTGGAAGAAAGGTGTGTACCCACCATTAAGGCAATCTTTTGGAGCCACATACAGTGCCGCCAGCCAAGTACCAAAATTATCTCCAAGGCCCATGCGATGCATCACCTCTCGCAAGAGTGTCCAGCTAATTCGGTCAAAAGCCTTTTCTGCTATGGCCAACAAGGCTGTTCCGGGTAAGGAACACTGTGCTTCCCAAATTAAATGAAGGGTACGCCTAATGTTATCTCCTACCTGCCGCCTAGGGATAAACCCAGATTGGTCTATATGAATCAACTTCGGCAGTACCCTAGCCAGTCTATTAGCTAAGACCTTAGCCAAAATCTTTGCGTCAACATTCACGTGGGACATAGGTCTATATGATCCACACAGAGTGGGATCTTTCCCAGGTTTAGGCAGGACCGTCATGCCAGCCTCAGACATAGGCAGTGGTAACTCATTACCAGCCAAAACTCCATTACCCACCCTTACCAACAGGTCCCCCAGCTCCCCCAAAAAGCACTTATAAAACCTTGCCATGTACCAAGTCCAACCCAGGAGCCTTACCATTTGAGAGCCTTTTTATCACCCCCTACACCTCTCCTAGTCTAATGGGCTCCCCCAGCTATGCTCTTTCTGACTCATTAAGGCTTTTTAATGGAATACTATCCAAATAACGAGCTACTGCCACAGCCGAATCTCCATCGGGGGCACTGTTTAAATCCTGAAAATATTTTGCAATTTCAGAGTCAGCATATTGCCAGCCGCCCCTGCTGTTCCTCATCCTTTGAATAAGAGACCTCACTCTTCGAGCCCGTAAATAGCGAGCCAGCATAGCACTTGATTTATTGGCAAATTCAAAATATTGCTAATTAAGCTTAGTTCTCATAAAATCTACTTCCACCATCTGCAGTTGCGCTAATTCCCCTCTCACTTTTTTAAGATCCTCACAGATTTGCGATGTAGGTTTCCGCTTATGTTGGTTTTCTAAGCGCAATAATCGTGTGCGCAAGCTAAGTGAAAGTTGCCCTCTTTCCCTTTTCTTTCTTATGCCCCACTTGATCAGGGTCCCCCTCACCACTGCTTTCAAAGCGTCCCATAGTACACAATTAGTTACTTCTCCATTATCATTAAATTGACAAAATTCCTGTATATGAAGTTTAATCTCTTCCCGCACTCTCTCCTTCCCCAGCAGTGATTCATTAAGTCTCCACCAACCTCACCACTTAATATGGCCCATTCCGCTAAGTCTAATCCACACTGGAGCATGATCCGAGATTTGTATGTTCCCAATGTTAGCTTCCTCTACCATGTGCCATCCATTTCGGTGGACCCATAACCCATCTATACGAGTTTAGGTTTGGGCAGCATGTGAGTAAAAAGTATAATTACGTTGCACTCCATGTAGGTGTGAGGATGTTATAATGCCGTTGTATCGCTCCATGGTGCGACCGCACCTTGAGTATTGTGTTCAATTCTGGCCGCCGCATCTCAAGAAAGATATAGTAGAATTGGAAAAGGTGCAGCGAAGGGTGATTAAAATGATAGCGGGGATGGGACGACTTCCCTATGAAGAAAGACTAAGGAGGCTAGGGCTTTTCAGCTTGGAGAAGAGACAGCTGAGGGGAGACATGATAGAGGTGTATAAAATAATGAGTGGAGTGAAACAGGTGGATGTGAAGTGTCTGTTCACGCTTTCCAAAAATACTAGGACTAAGGGGCATGCGATGAAACTACAGTGTAGTAAATTTAAAACAAATCGGAGAAAATATTTCTTCACCCAACGCATAATTAAACTCTGGAGTTCGTTGCTGGAGAACGTGGTGAAGGCGGTTAGCTTGGCAGAGTTTAAAAAGGGGTTAGACGGTTTCCTAAAGGCAGGGGTGTGCTGGTAAATTGTTAACAGAGGGCTCTCTCTCGCCAGCAAAGTAAAAGAGAATTCAGGAGGGGCCCAAGCCCACATTTTGGGATCCATTTGTTAAAGTAGCCATGGAGAACCGGCTCCCAAAATTCTTAAAAACTTAACAAATGGCTCTCGAGAGCCTGCTCCAGCACACCACTGCCTAAAGGGCAAGTCCATAAACCACTACTAAATGGACTTGGGAAAAATGCGCAATTCTGGGAATAACATTTATAGAATGTTTGTATGTTTGGGAAGCTTGCCAGATGCATTTGGCCTGGATTGGCCGCTGTTGTGGACAGGATGCTGGGCTCAACGGATCCTTGGTCTTTTCCTAGTGTGGCATTACTTATGTACAATCTCCAGCAATCTACCACCTCTAAAGCCCGTAAGAAATGCAATAGTGCTTTGGGACTGGGACCACTATACTGCCCACCCCCAGTGGAATGATCTAGGCGTGCATCAGGGGCAACATTAAAATCACCACCCACTACCACCTGTCCCCTGACAAATCCTTGAATCTCCCCTTACGGGGTTTGAAAAAATATCCTCTGGCCCACATTTGTGGCATAGAAATTAATCAATGTAAGTTCCTTGCCTTGCAATGCTCCTCACAGGGCTACACACCTTCCACTTGAGTCCCGAAACTCCTGCTGTATAATAAACCCACAACTTTGCCTAATTAGAATAGCAACACCCCCAGTCCGTTTAGCTCCTATCCCCTGATGAACCACCACTTCCCGAAAAAGCCTACAACATAATATATGGGTGCCCCACGATCTCAAATGCGTTTCTTGCAAGAATATCACATCCCACTGCAATCTGTTCAGCTCCTTAATTACCAAACTGCGTTTCCCCTGATTATTAAGCCCATTTACATTCCAAGTCCCCACCATCTACCCTTCTCCATTGAGAATACTGACCATTTAACCATACTCTGTTTTCTATCTGTTAACCAGTTTTTAATCCACAATAGAACACTACCTCCTATCCCATGACTCTCCAATTTCCTCTGGAGTCTTCCATGAGGTACTTTGTCAAATGCCTTTTGAAAATCCAGATAACACAATTTCAACCAGCTCACCTTTATCCACATGTTTGTTCACCCCTTCAAAGAAATATAGTAGATTGGTGAGACAAGATTTCCCTTCACTAAATCTACACCCTTGCATTCCTATGTGATAGGAAGTCTTAAGTCTATGTCTCATGGAATCCGGAGTTGTGTGATCACAAGTGAGGTAACTGAAAGCTGCCAAGGTAGGCTAGTTACCCCTTGACTGTTGGAACTGTGGTTATGATAGAGGAAGTTATTGCATGTTGAAAAGTGTAACCAAGCCAGGGACAGGCTACTGTAATTGGAACTGTGTTGGAGAGACTTTGTTGGCAGTTTCAATCCTATGAGGAAACAGGGCTGAATAAATAAAAGAATTTTGACTTTTTACCTGCAAACTGTGCATGTGTGTGCCACATTTGTGTGAGGTTTTGCAGCCATATTCCCAAATAATAGGCCCAATGAGCCAACTTCAAATATTTTGAATCTGTTCAAAATGTAGTGGGGACTTGTGATCAAATTTCTTGGGAATTATATAACAGCAACTGCATTCTGAACAAGTTGTAAATGCTTCAATTAATAAAGCGAAGCACCAGCTAACAAGGAATTGCTGTAATCCAGATAATCAAGTGCCTGTAACAGTTTTTTATGCTCTGGTGTCTAAAAATGGATTGAGAGATCTAATCTTAGTTCAAAGAATGATTTCTTAAGCACCAAGGAAATAAAAAGGCCAAAGGAAAGTCTATTATCTTAATAGGACTCCTGAAGACATTATAGTTTTCCTTATTAGGATCAAGGTATTACAGATTTGAGGCTGAAAGGATTGCAGTATATATATTTATTTGATACCCAAAGTTCTTCTGATTTTGGGGGATTCAATACCATATTATTTGTGTTAACCCGGCCTGTGAATTTTCTTAAATCATACTTAAGATTTTGCTGGAAATTTAGATCTCAGGTATCATGAGCTATTAAAATCTGAATATTATTCACTTACATGTACACACTCATCCCAAGGTTCTGTATCACTGTACCCAGCAGAGCAATGAAAACATAAAAAAATCTTGAGGCCAGGACCAATTCCTGGGGTACCCCCCCCCCAATCACAGAGGAGAAGTGGAAAATACAGCATCATTAATTGAAGCATGAAAAGCATGCTGGGGCAGATATGATCTAAACCAGTTCAAAATAGTTCCTCCAAAATCCACTTCCTCTTGGCTGAGTTGGCAGGAGGGATTGGTTGATAACATGAAAGGCTGAACATAAATCAAGCTGTATTGCTAAAACATCCTTATATGGAATTTGGATTGGCAAGGACAAAATGAGTTGTTAGCATTTAAAAACTAACGACCTGCTGGGCCGCTACTTTTTTCTCTAATTTTAACCACAACATCATGAGGTAACAGATTGATACTGAAATTTTTTAGGAACAAATGAATCATTGAATGCTACCATTTCACTGATGCCATTGAGTCAGACTTCAATTAATGAAGCTAAGGAGGACTGTTGTAAAAGATTTTCAGCAACCTTTTTTTTAAATTCAGTTGTTGTATTGCTTTATATACATAATAATAACCAGTACAAACAGAATAAGAGAAATTAGCCATGATGGACATTGCAGTAGGATCTGATGGAGCCCATACTTCAAGGAACAAAATGATGTGATATTCCTTTTTACTGCTGCAGCCTCTTCATAATTCCTCTTGACACAGAGATGTCCTCACTAGACTTACAAAGAAAATTCTGATTATTTTTCCAGTTAGAAAGAATATATAGTGTGACTGCTAGCATTATCCTATATAATAATTCTCACCTCCAACATTCTGAAGCTGCCTGGGACCGTGGATCCCTTGGAGGTGGTGAGCTTCCGTCCGTAGATCGTGTTTCCCTACTCCTCCCCCAGCCTAGGAATCAGCTGTCAGTGCCCCCCCTCTTGGCACATCACCCAAGCCCCTCCCCTGCCAAACAGGAGAAACAGCAGTGGCTGGACACCGTTACTATTGGGGGTTGCGGGTAGCGAGGGGGTTGATGTGCCCGGGGGGGGGGGGCATGGGGGAGGGGAAGGTTGCTGGATATGAGTGGCTGGAGGGGGGGAAAGGCTTGGAATGATTTACAAATTTAACAATTATTCCTTCTCATTATAATACTTTACTAACAACTGTATGATTACCAAAAACACACTAAAAAAACCCCCATTGCTAACGCCTGTTTCCTTCAAAACAGAAACGGGCCTTTTTTACTAGTAATCACATATGTTAGCATGTTCTTGTCACTCCATGGTGTGATCACCTTGAGTCCTGTTTATTAAGGTGCGTTAGCATTTTTAACGCGCCTACAATTAGCATGTGCACTAATTGTGTATAAGGATGTTGTAGGTGCATACACTGGTAACGCACTTACATAGTTAACGCACGTTAAAAATGCTAACACGCCTATAATGCGGCTTAGTAAACAGGGCCCCTTGTGTATTATGTTCAGGTCTAGTCGCAGTATCTTAGAAAAGATATAGTGGAATTAGAAAAGGTTCAAAGAAGGGCAACAAAAATGATAAAGGGGATGGGACGACTTCCCTATGAGGAAAGGCTAGAGAGGTTAGGGCTCTTCATCTTGGAAAAGAGATGGCTGAGGGAGGGGGGTGGAGAGATATGACTGAGGTCTACAAAATCCTTAGTGGAGTAGAATGGGTAAAAGTGAATCGATTTTTCACTTTTTCAAAAAATACAAAGACCAAGAGGACACTCAATTAAATTACATGGAAATACTTTTTTTTTAAAACAAATAGGTAGCATTTGGTGGTGATTAGTAGTGTATTTTTGGTTTGTGTATCTGCAATAGTAAGTAGGAGGGGAGGGGGACTTTGGGCTGCAGGTTTTGGGGGGGGGGGGTTCTTTATTGTTCTCACCTCGTTTATTTCATTGTTTGTTTTGCTAGATGTTTATAGCCTTGAATCAATTTTCATTATATTATATGCTATATTGCTGATTTAAGATATATTTCAAATAAATCAAATAGGGGAAAATATTTTTTCAGTCTAAGAACAGTTAAGCTCTGGAACTCGTTGCCGGAGGATGTGGTAACAGCGGTTAGCATATCTGGGTTTAAAAAAGGTTTAGACAAGTTTCTGGAGGAAAGTCCATAGTCTGTTATTGAGATAGATGGGGGGGAAGCCACTACTTGCCCCGAGATTGGGAGCATGGAATGTTAATACTAATTGAGTTTCTGCCAGCTACTTGTAACCTGGATTGGCCATTGTTGGAAGCAGGATACTGGGATAGATGGACCATTGGTCTGACCCAGTATGGCTATTTTTATGTTTTTAATGGTAATGAGTTCCAAATTGCTGCTGCCTGATATGGTATATAAAGTGAAAATTGTTTCACAGATTTTTGCTGGAAAATGTAATCAAAATTGATCATGGGGCTCATTTTTGAAAGAGAAAAACGTGCAAAAAGTGTCATAAAGCAGCATTTGGATTAATTTCTTCTCAAAACGCCAGATTGGTATATTCAAAGCTTATTTTGCAGATATTTATCTATAATATTTAATTCACTTCCTAGCAAGTGAACATCTTTTTTATATTAATTAGTGTGTTAAAGGAGGAAAAAGACTTCAGATGCTCAGCATTCTCTGTTGCAGTTTGTAGATGAATGCTCCAGAGTTCCACTCTCTGCTGCTGTTATGCGCTTTCCATGCCTGCTTAAAATACCATTTTCTATAAGCATCTGCTGCACTCCTGTACTGTGCTCACTTTTTCTTTTGTTTTTCAAGGTGAAATTTATGTGAATAAGAAGTATCATTGTTGATACCTATGAGAAATAGACAAATGTTGACATGCACTCCAGGAGTAGCATCACATTTCATATTCATATTTCACTTTTATGTAATATACTGCCAAATCAAGAGGATATCGAAGCAGTTTAAGCCTAACCCCCCCCCCCCCCCCTCCAGAGTTACACTTGTGAAAATGATCTTGTTGCCTAAATGGCTGTACCCTATGCAACATTTGCCTTTTATTTTCAACCCACAAGATTTGCAGTATTATAATGGCCTTATTTGGAAATTCCTTTGGGGTTCCAAAAAACTATGTCTGTCTCTGTAGCAGCTTTCATTGTTGCGCAGGGACGGTGGTCAGGGATTGCCAGACTTCCAGACATAATATTTTTCATGTCAAATGATAAAGAAGTAAGCTTTACAAGTGATGTTTCTAGACATAAGTGAGAGGAAGCAGGGTATTCCAAAGAGAGGGAGCTACTAAAAAACATGAAGTAAGTGTCATATGGGAACAAATTTGAGAATAGGAAGTTGTGACATGTTGATGAAATGAGCACCGAGTCCTTACTGGAGAATAGGGGTTGAGAAAGCAGTAAAGAAATTGTGGTGTGCCATAATTAATAATTTGAAAAGTAAGAAAAATAATCTTAAAGTGAATATGATAAGTAATGGGAAGCCAATGTTCACTTTTGAGTAAAGGAGTGATGTGAACTTTTGAAACACCATTTATCATTTTGACAACAGTATTCTGAATTAATTGAAGATGATGAATTGGATACCGAGGTGTTCCAGACAAAACTGAATTACAGTAGTCAATATATGATAAAACTGAGTGAAACAGTAAGTGGAGGGAAGCGATGTCAATAAAAGAACACACCAAACAAATCTGCCTTAGGGAATACAAGGATTTCTTAACCACCATTGATATAGGAGGAAAAGTCTAGTTGATTGTCAATAAATATGCTCAAAATACTAACCTCTTCTTTAAGTGAGACTGTGGTGCCTTGTATTTTAGGAAGAGTCAGCAGATGAGGAAATGCATTGCAAAAGTTTTAGATGGGTTGAGTTTCAATTTATGCTGAGCTATCCAATCCACAATTTTGGATAACTTAGATGAAATTTCATCAACTGTTTGGAATCATTCTCTAAGTGGAATAATAATTGGATATCATCTGCAAAAATAAAATATGTGATACCTAGGGTTTCCATTATCAGAACTAATGAATGATAAGAAAATATTGAAAAGTAGAGTTGCCCCAGGTCAAAAAAAAAAAAGTACCTGCTTATAAGGCATATATCAAATCCCATCCCCTTTCCCTTTCCCTGTAGGCCCAAGTTCTGACTCCTGGGGCACTCCACATTTTATTTCATGAATTACAGATAGTGATTTAGACCAAGAAACCTGAAAGTTAAATTTTGTCAATAACTTCAACTTGGAGTGGGGGGGGGGGGGGGGGGGGGCAGCCTTTTCCAGAAGGTTTGCAGACATTTGCAAATGCCGGAACTGAATCCGACTTATTTCTGGTCATTTGAACCAGGTGTTCATGTGGTTTTGCCTCTAGGGGTTTAAGCTTTGACACATTGCTGATCTGCCCACCTATGGTTCATACTCAGTTCTTTTTTAATATCAACAGTGTGCTTTACAGACCATAGCCTTTCTATGCAGTAATAGTATTAGTAAATTTGACAGCTGTTGATAAGATACTGTTACACTCTAATAAAGCCATCCCTATTCTCAATTAAACTCACCTTTATGGTTTAAAATTTTATCCCTGGTTCTTTCTAAACATGTAATTATTTTGTCTGTCTTGACTAAATTGTAATTTTTACAGAACAGTGATTTCTCTTATGTGTATCCGCACAACACTGTAAATCTTATAATGCTGTATAAATGAATAATAGTAGTAGTAGTGTAGAACACTAGATCAATACTATAAATCACTACAAGGGCCATTTAATAACATTTGCAACAGCTAATGCTGTTAACGTTCATTACTTACCGCAGGGCGTAAAATGGGCCCCGGTGGTCAATGTGTGTCAATGATATTAGTGTGCACTGTTAATAAATGACCTAAATCAAATAGTGTTATTGATGTTTGATATATCTTGATAAAAATAGTACTCTAATGCACTGAATAAAAGTGTTACTGGTGTTATATCACACAGAGATCTTTCCCATGCAGTTACAGCATGGAAAAATTTTGATTTCTTGGTAAGTGTATTAATAGCACAGATGTACTAATTGCCTACTATTTAGAAGGTGGTAAGTGCATCCATGCTATCTGCAACAGTGATGTTGTGTGGTAAGTTACCAAGCACTGATATAATGAGCAGTCCATGCCCATTTCTTACCCATAACAAGTTACGTAGTTAGCATATAAATTAACACATGCTGTCATACAAACAAGGTAATCACTACTGTAGTTATACACTAAAGTTACTAAACACTAATGCATATGTTAACTGCTTAGCAACTGTGAGTAAAAGGGACCCAAAATGTCACAAATGTGATATGTCAAATTTGCAGGTTCTACTCTGACTTTTTAACATTGACCAAGGTTAAAATAAATATTCACAAACAGGTACAAATTACCTTTGATTTTCCTCTTCCTGTGTTTACTATGCCCAGAGAGATAAGTGTGACCCTTCTAGTCCTAGGTTGCAGTGCTGAGAATAGTACTGTTTCTTTAGTGCAGTGCAACTTTACTACACTTTCCCTCCCCCGCCCCATTGCTAATGCATAAAACCAGTAGCAGCAGAAAATTCTAATTTGTCATAATACAGCAACGTAAAAAAAGAAAGATCAAGCAGCATATTTATTTATTTGGGGGCATACCCAAGACAACACTCTGAGGTGGGTATGTGCTGTACTCTGTTCTCTGTTCATTTTAATACTCCCTTATTGAGGATTTTGCCCCATTATAGGCAAAAGGCAGGATAAGGTATAGAGGGAGTCCTTCAGCCCTCCCTCTCGTACTGCAGTTTTGACAGAGTATAGTATCTGAGATGCAACACCATGGATGATGTAAGCCACCAGAGGATTTCATTGCTGTACAGGAAGTTCTCCACACCAGTCAGCGCCATGTCTTTGAGTTCCAATAGCCAGGCTGTTTCTCCAGCAATGTTGAGGGCAGCGTTAGAGACAACATGTAACATGGTGACTCACCAGTGAGAGAGTTGGGAAAGTACCACTGAGGGGGTGGGTTGATGCTGGAGAATTGTGTGAGTCAGCATGAAAGCGGGAGGAGAAGAAGAGAGTGCAGAGTGGTGTTGATCTCTGACTTCTGAGTGAATTGAATTGAAATTTCATCAGTGGATGAGCAACAAGCGCAGCAGTATTTGAATTGTTGTCGGTCAACTAATGCAGTTGGTGATGTTTGCTCTCCGAATTTATTAAGGAGTACTCAGAATTATGTGGTTCCTGAGCTTAAAAAATTGTGGAGCTATGTTTGCAATCTAGTTATTATCCTGACCAATTGAAGTTAGCAACAATTCAACCAGTGATAACAAAATGTAACAGTGGGGAAAGCAGTGTTATCTGTCGGCCAAGTTCATTGCTTCTAGTGATTGCTAAAGTGTTAGAGTTATCGGTGTTTCAGCAGTTAGATGATTTTATGTGTGAGCTTGCATTGCTGAGGCCCTATGATCAGCTGCAGTCTTGGGGGTGAGAATGGTGAATGAGGATCAAGTTCAACAAGCCTAAAAAGAGAATGGAAATATAGTTGCTGTGTTTAGCCTCCATGTGTGCAACTGCTGTTGTGCAAGAAATGTCCCTCCAAAACAGGAAGTCAACAGCAGAGGGGGCAGAGTTAACAGCCGCGTGTATAGAGGCCCTGTGATCATCAGCAGCAGTGGGAGTGAGAATGGTGAATTAAGATCAAGGTCAATAAACCAAGGAGAATGGAAATATTCACTGTATTCAGCCTCCATGTTATGCGAGACTGCCACTCTGCCAGAAACACCCCTCCCTAACAGGAAGTCATTGTCAGAGAGGGTGTAGCTGGCAGTCACATGTATAGAAGTCAAGGGGGTCTACCAACCAGAAACACAACAAGATCCACTAAACATACCTAAATCTCCACCACCCAAGCTGCAAAGGTCTCATATACAAATCACCTATGCATCCAGCTTCTCCTATATAAGCACACAATTATGGAACGCATTACCGACTGTCGTGAAAACAACATATGACCACCTAAGCTTCCGGAAATTACTGAAAACCAGCCTGTTCAAAAAGGCATACCCTAACGATCCAATTTAAATGCCTGAACCCTGCAACATAACGAAACCAAAGCTCATACTGGACATAACTTAACCTCCTCCTTATGATTCCCCAATGTGTCTGTCACATATGAACTTTTACTCTACTACTATATCACCTTGTATTTGTTCTACTGAAACTGGCGGTCGCCACTAAGGTACTATGTAAGCCACATTGAGCCTGCAAATAGGTGGGAAAATGTGGGATGCAAATGTAACAAATAAATAAAAGATTAGCTCGAGTTATCTGCAGCAGGGCCCATAGGAATAAAATGGGACCTGCTGCAGATAACTCGAGCTAACCTTTAGTAAAACACCCCCTAATTTTCTCAGGAGTCTCTTATGAGGAACTTTATCAAATGCTTTCTGAAAATCTAGATACACTACATCAACCTGCTCACATTTATTTTTATTTATTTATTAAGGTATTTATACCCCACATTATCCCCACAGACATGCAGGCTCAATGTGGCTTACATAAACCGGCCCCCTAGGAAACAGTGATCATAACATGATCAAGTTTGAGCTACTATCTGGGATGAACCCACGAAGGGAATCTACTGTAGCTTCATTTAATTTTCAAAAGGGCGACTATAATAAAATGAGGAAAATGGTTAAAAAGAAGCTAAAAGGATTGGCTGCAAAGATTAGGACAGTCAGGCTTGGATGTTATTCAAAAAATACTATCTTGGAAACCCAGACCAGATGCATTCCAAGTATTTGCAAAGATGGAAAAGAAGAGAAAACAGCCAGAATAGTTAAAAGGTGAAGTAAAAGAGGCCATTACAGTCAAAAGATTGTCCTTCAAAGAATGGAAAAAGGGCCCAAATGAAGAAAATAAGAAACAACATAAGCACTGGCAAGCAATAATAAAGAAGGCTAAAAGAAAATATGAAGAGAAACTTGCCGCAGAGACTAAAAACTCACTGTAACAACTTTTTCAGGTACATCAGAAGCAAAAAGCCTACGAGTGAATCTGTGGGACCATTAGATCACAAAAGAGCAAAAGGACTGAATGATTTCTTTTCTTCTGTCTTTATGGAAGAAGATGTAAGAGATCTGCCTGTACCGGAAATGCAGAGGAACTGAAAGAAATCTCGGTGAACATGGAAGATGTACTGAGCCTAATAGACAAATTAAAGAGTAGCAAATCACCTGGACCGGATGGCATACATTCAAGGGTACTCAAAGAACTCAAGCATGAAATTGTTGATCTGCTGTTAGTAATATGTAACCTGTCATTAAAATCTTCCGTAATACCTGAAGATTGAAGGGTGGCCAATCTGATGCTGATTTTTAAAAAGGGTTCTAGGGGTGATCTGGGAAATTATAGGCCAGTAAGCCTGACATCGGTTCTGGGTAAAATAGTGGAAACTATTATAAAGAATAAAATTACAGAGCACACTGACGAACATGGTTTAATGGGACAGAGTCAGCATGGGTTCAGCCGAGGGAAGTCTCGCCTCACCAATTTGCTTAATTTCTTTGAAGGCATGAATAAACATATGGATTCTTTTGTACTGTTATATGTAAAGTATCCTTTCTTTCTTGCCCTTCTACTCTACTATTCTCATTTGTATCTGATATCACCCGGAGTTCTCTCTCTCCGGTTTATGTAAGCCACATTGAGCCTGCATGTCTGTGGGGATAATGTGGGGTATAAATACCTTAATAAATAAATAAAAATAAAGGTGAGCAGGTTGATGTAGTGTATCTAGATTTTCAGAAAGCTTTTGACAAAGTTCCTCATAAGAGACTCCTGAGAAAATTAGGGGGTGTTTTACTAAAGGTTAGCTCGAGTTATCTGCAGCAGGTCCCATTTTATTCCTATGGGCCCTGCTGCAGATAACTCGAGCTAATCTTATATTTATTTATTTATTTATTTATTTGGTGTTGGAGATTAGATCTTTGAGCACTCTTATTTCTTCCAAAATAGCAGAGGTCTCTGGCGATATGAGAAGCATCGTTTTTTTGGAGTGAAACAAGTTCATTCCTATGGCTTATTGGATGCTATGATAGTAGATGAAGATTTGTCACCCCGATGTTTTTTTTTTTAATTTATTATTTATTCATTTAACAATATGTTACAAGAAAACTTCTTGAGTAGGATAGAGTCAATAGTAAAAGTTTTACACCAGTAAATAAAAGGAAAAGAAAAAACAAAAAGGAAAAGAAAATGTGAATACATCTTCACTTTTCTAAATCTATTGACTCTCAAGTCCATAAACGGAGATCCAAGATTAAATAATCTAAGGGAGAAATATAACATAGGAATTAATTTAAACAACAATTATACTCTGCTAGAAAGTTGTACATCATCTTCTTCTACTGCTTCTCAATTTTAACTGAGGCTATCAATGTTGAAACATGAACAGGTTCAGTAAACATATATTTTTTACCCCCAAGCCTTATTATGCACTTGCAGGGGTACCTTAAAAAGAAGGTACCCCCCAAGTGCAATACCTCCGGCTTAGTGAGCAAAAATTGTTTCCTCCGTCGTCTTGTCTCCTTAGAGACATCAGGAAATAACATTATTCTAAAACCCAAAAAGGGTTTCTCTTTATTTCGAAAGAAAAGACGGAAAATCCAATTCTTATCGGGCATTAAGGCGACAGTCGCCACCAAAGTAGAGGCCGTCGCCAAATCAGAGTCAGAGGTCTTAAGCAAAAGAGAGACGTCAATCGGTTGTTCAATTTTTTGATTCAAATTCTTCCCCGGGACATAGTATACTTGTGAAAAGGGTGGAAAGTCCTTTTCCATAATATTCAAAACTTCAGAAAAATAACGCTTCAACAGATCCAAAGGAAGAACATTTGATAATCTGGGAAAGTTGACAAATCTCAGGTTATGATTTTTAGTATAATTATCAAATGTTTCCATTTTTTGCCTAATATTCGTCAAATCTTTTAACATCGTAGTTTGTACTGTTTCCAGTTTCACAATCCTTTGATCAATTTTTTCTACTTTTTCATTCAAAGCATTAGTCTCTTCTTCCTTTTTTTGTAATTCAGTTTCAATATGCTTTACTTTTGGTAAAACCTCGTTAACTTGTTTACCCCGATGTTTTGAAAGTGGATTATTTCTTGATAGAAGATGCCTTTAAATGAAGGAGTCAGTGAGAGCTCAGTAATTAAGCTACCATATCCTGCTGCGCTATTAAGCGCCCTCCTCATCAACTTTCTTCTCTACTGAGAGACATTAAAATTCTACAGGAAAATGTGTAGACAGTGGAGGTAGATCCTGTGGATCAAGTCCCTTCAAGTAACATGTGCAAACTTTCTGTTTTTGTGCTCCAGTATATGGGGTACCAACTACTCGAAACATAACCATAGCATGATCCGTCCACGATAACCAACAGATCACCTCTTTTATAAAAACATTCCCAAAAAGATTACAAAAAACTAAATCCAAGATCTGGCCTCTCTGATGGTTTGGTTTCCAAACCCATTGTATCAAGTCCAAATCATGTGTAAATGAAATAAAGTACCGAGCCCGCATATTCTGGGTCTAATCCACATATGTATTAAGGTGTACTGAGTGAAAGGTGTTTGGAGCACCACCACAGCCTGCTGTTCAGGGATTAATTATAAAGAACAAAATGGTAGAGACTATTATAAGGAACAAAATTACAGAGCATATTCAAAAGCATGCATTAATGAGACAAAGCCAACATGGATTTAGTGAAAGAAAATCTTGCCTCACTAATCTATTACATTTCTTTGAAGAGGTTAAGAAACATGTCGATAAAGGTGAGCTGGTTGATATTGTATATCTGGATTTTCGAAAGACGTTTGGCAAAGTACCTCATGAAAGACTCCAGAGGAAATTGGAGAGTCATGGGATAAGAGGTATTGTCCTAATGTGGATTTAAAACTGGTTAAAAGATAGAAAACAGAAAGTAGGGTTAAATGGTCAGTATTCTCAATGGAGAAGGGTAGTTAGTGGGGTTCCCCATGGGCCTGTTCTGGGACCGTTGATTTTTAACATATTTATAAATGACCTAGAGATGGGAGTAACTACTGAGGTAATTAAATTTGCTAATGACACAAAGTTATTCAAAGCTGTTAAATCGCAATAGGATTGTCAAAAATTACAAGAGGACCTTACGAGACTGGGAGACTGGACGTCTAAATGGCAGATGACGCTGAATGTGAGCAAGTGCAAAGTGATGCATGTGGGAAAGAGGAACCCGAATTATAGCTACGTAATGCAAGGTGCCACGTTAGGGGTCATGGACCAAGAAAGGGATCTAGGTGGTGTTGTTGATGATACGTTGAAACCTGCTCAGTGTGCTGCAGCGGCTAAGAAAGCAAATAGAATGTTATGTAATATTAGGAATGGAATGGAAAACAAAAATGAGGACGTTTTAATGCCTTTGTATCGCTCCATGGTGCGACCTCACATCGAATATTGTGTTCAATTCTGGTCACCGCATCTCAAAGAAGATATAGTGAAATTAGCAAAGGTGCAGAGAAGGACAGCAAAAATGATAAAGGGAATGGGACGACTTCCCAATGAGGAAAGGCTAAAGTGGTTAGGGCTCTTCAGCTTGGAGAAAAGAGTATAATTAAATGCTGGAATTCGTTGCCAGAGAATGTAGTAAAGGCAGTTAGCTTAGTGGGGTTTAAAAAATAGTCTTGTATCCTGCTGATACCTCAAACAGTTCTAAGGTAACATTATGTTCTCCTTTTCCCAAGCTGTGGCAAAAGTGGGCCTGCGCTGGTATCGGTGTGTGTTTTTGATGCTCGCCGAGGGGAGATATGATAGAGGTCTATAAAATAATGAGTGAAATGGAAAGAGTAGACATGAAGCGTCTTTTTACACTTTCCAAAAATACTAGGATTAGGGGACATTTGATGAAGCTACAAAGTGGTAAATTTAAAACGAATCAGAGAAAATTTGTCTTCACTCAACGTGTAATTAAACTCCGGAATTCGTTGCCAGAGAATGTGGTAAAAGTGGTTAGCTTAGTGGGGTTTAAAAAAGGTTTGGACGGCTTCCTAAAGAAAAAGTCCATAGACCATTATTAAAATGGACATGGAGAAACTCCACTGCTTATTTCTGGGATAAGCAGCATAAAATATTTTGTACTTTTTGGGATCTTGCCAGGTATTTGTGACCTGGATTGGACACTGTTGGAAACAGGATGCTGGGTTTGATGGACCTTCGGTCTGTCCCAGTATGGCAATACTTATGTACTTACATTATTGGCCTGCAGTGCAATACATGTAGTTCCTTATAGCATGATGCAAAAGGGACTGATGACTGAAAACTTAGCCAAGTGTGGGCAGCACTATCAAGGTTGCTGCTTTAGCTAATTGATTTTTTTTCTGATGGTCCCCTAAGCTACTTTAGTGCTTATACACAAAATCATTGGGTATTAATTTACATTTTTGATATGTCCTAAATGAGATAAAAGGGTGACTTGGCTTTTAAAATACAGACACACATTTAAGAGGCCCCTTTTTTGAGATTCAAATGTCTGTTTATCCAACCCAGTCCATATAAAATTATTCAGTGTTTCTGTGTTCCTACTATATATGCACATATACCTCCTGTAAAAACACTTTTCTACATACTCAAGTTCCTTATAAAATTATCACCTTAGTGATATTTAAACCATTTACACAGGTAAATAACTATCTAAAAATTGCTATTCTGTATTTGTAAAAGTATACATGGCTTTCCTATGCATTTATTTATCTACTTATTTGTTCTTCTGTTTTTCCATCAACATATCAGAGCAAAGTATAATTAAACAATCCCAATATACTAAACATAAAACATCAATGCAATAAAGTGTAGTTAGATAAGATAAGATAAAATAGTCTTGTATCCTGTTGATACCTCAAACAGTTCTAAGCAGGTAACATTATGAGCTCCTTTTACCAAGCTGTGGCAAAAGAGGGCCCATGCTGGTGTCGGTACGTGTTTTTGATGCTTGCCAAAACCCCTTTTTACTGCAGCAGGTAAAAGTTAGGTCTGTCTTTTCTTCAGGAAATGGCCATGAGGCGTAATGCACTTGCAGAGCGGCCATTTCGGGGGGGGGGGGGGGAGCCCTTACCACCACCCATTGAAGTGGCAGTAAGGGCTCCCGTGCTAACCTGGCAGTAACCGTGAACGGCACTGCCTGATTACCGCAAGGTACACACCAGCACCAGATATGATGGCATGCTAGGAGTGGGAGCTGCTGCCGGGCTGCTGCAGTAGCCCCGGCGGTACTTCTTTTTTAACGAGCGGTAAGCTCGCGTTGGGTTTAACACCACTTAGTAAAAGGATCCCTATGTTAACCAGAGACAAACCCCTGGGAATAAATAGAACATAATAACAATCAAATCAAAACATAGAGGCTAGTACATATTTTTGAAACAAGAAGGTTTTAACTTTCTTTCTGAAATCTAAATAAGATACGGCAGAGTTGAAAATAGCCTTTAACATTGTCCAATTTTGGACTTCTTGAAATGCCGGAGTTAATTCAAATAGATGTAATCTTCTTTTTCCTTTAGTTGATGGATATGTAAAATACATATCACCATTACATCTAGATCTCTGCATATTAGAAAATTTGAAAATGATTATATAAATAAATCTCATAATACATCAAAAATAAAACATATCTAAAATACTATAAGCAGTAAACAGAATCCATCCTATAATAGAACTAGAAATGCATCAACATAATAACACACAAAAGAAGTCATGAATTAATATTTAGGCTCATGAGACCCTAAAATGCTCTTAGGGAAGAATTGAATAAAAAAGCCATGCCTTACTCTTTTCCCCCACTAAATAATAATTTGGCCTCCTTCACAGTTCTGAACAGAGAGAATTCCAAAGTTTCGTACAAAATTAAATGCCCTATTTGGAGTAACTGATAATCTGGCTACTGATTTTGTTGGGATAGTCAGTAACCATTGCTAGGATGATTGCAAAGCTCAAATAAAGCTCATCATGATAGAGTTGTTGTTGTTTTTTTTTTAAGATTGTTTATTGAATGTTTTAAAATATTTTCAGCAAGAAATACAAACTTTATTAACAAATTACAACATAACAGTGTATAAGTCTGTATAATCATAATGAAAAGCTCAAAGATGTAAAAAGTTTGTACTGAGCATACAATCCTGCTTACAGTGAGTAATTTATGAAATTTTAGAGGTTTCTAAAATATTAAATTAAAAGATACATAAATTGTTAGATATACCTGTAATATGATCATATTTGTATTTTGAGGTTATAAGTTTCATAAGTAGTTATCACAATTTTTTTCTAGAGGATACCAGATTCTTTTAGCATGTGAGATAGTTGTGGAGATAGTTTAATTAAATATTTTGGCAAATATTTATATGTCATAGCTAAAACTTTGAACTGTGCCCTAACTTTATTCAGTAACCAATATATTTCATACAAAGTAGGCATGACATAGCTATCTCTAAACAGCAAGTTACAATGGTTTGTCCTTAATTTGAGTGGAGGAGTAGCCTAGTGGTTAGTGCAGTGGACTTTGATCCTGTGGAACTGAGTTCAATTCCCACTGCAGCTCCTTGTGACTCTGGGCAAGTCACTTAACCCTCCATTGCCCCAGGTATAACAAGTAAGTACCTGAATATATGTAAACCGCTTTAAATGTAGTTGCAAAAACCTCAGAAAGGTGGTATATGAAGTCCCATTTCCCTTCCCCTTAATGTAACCATAACATGAATCAAAATTGCTAAGTAATAGCTTTTAGCAATATTAGGCATTATTTACATGTAAGTAGTGGCTTTAGGAAAACTGCTACATATATGTAGATGCCAGTGTCACTCACATATTTAAAGGAGGTGTTTTCTGGGGAGTACTTGAAAGAATATGTCCATTCCATCTTTTACAGCTGAAGTACATTTAAGGAAACGTCCACAATGTCATTACACCTGCTTTTGAGTCATGCGTAACTGTTAGCTAACTTCTAGTTTGAGTCTGGGTTCTGTGGGATAGTTTCAGAGAAAGAGGTATAGTGATTGTCTTTCTGTTGTTTAAAACTATCATGAAATACAAACAATAAAAAGAGAGAGAGAGAGCAGATCAGCTCCTTAATTGGCTTCCCTTGTCAGTGCAGTTTTGCATGAATTTGACATTTAAATGTGTAAAAAGCAAAATTGCTGCATATACATATAAGTGGCAGTATTTAACATATACAAAGCCTACATGATGCTACTCTTTTTAGTATGTTTTCTTTTACAAATTGTTTTTTCTAATGTATGTAGCAGCAAATGCCTTTTTTCTGCAGCCCTATACATATTTTGTACATTCTTCGGACTAAATTCTATAAATGGTGCCTAAAAAATCAGCACCAAAAAAACAGCGCTTAGCACTATTCTATAAAAGGCACTTAAAGTTTGGCGCCGTTTATAGAATAGCACTTAGCACCAGGAACCACAACTACATTTAGGCGTGACCATTTACACCAATGAAACCTTGTTGTAAATCCCAGAGCCTAAAGTAGGTGTGGATCCCTTTTATTCTATAATGATGTGCTTAAATTAAAGGAATGCCCCGGATCTGCCCATGACCCTCCCATGGCTGCACCCCATTTGTGGACTCACACCTAAATTTACGCAAGTAAATTTTAATTAAATCCAGTTTATACCAATAACTGCTAGCTAAAATCTCAATTATCAGTGCTAATTGACTCATTCAATTAAATTGTACACACACTTTGTAGCAACTTTTATAGAATTTGGGGGTTCGTGTTTATTGAACCTTTTATGAAATACCATGACATATTTGTATACATGGACCTAAACATATTCTGACCTAGACATCTTATACAAATTTAGGATACAACTTCCCCCTCCCCCAAATAACGGTGAAATTAACATAATTGTCAGAAATTTCATTCTGATCACTGAAGATATTTGTGCCTTTGTTGGCAGTTTAGAAATCTAACTGAAATCCCAAACTGCAAAGCACATACTTCAATTTAACCTCCACCCCTAGAAGGCCTTATCTTTTCCACTAATCCATGTAGTCTCTTGTCTTTCCTGGATTGAACCACATACGTTTAGCTGGATTGAGGTGAGGCATTTCTATTATGTTTCACTCAGAGGAGGATAACAGTGCAGTTAGTTTGATTTTCAGAACTGTGAGAGTTATCCCACCCCCCCCCCCCACCCCCAAATTTTGTGGCCTACAAAATTATCAATTGCAAACTAGCATACCTTGAAGGGAATTTTCAAAAGGAAACCACACGTGTAGTTTCTATTTCAAAATGAGCTGTAAGGTACAAGCTGGTACTTTGCAGATTTGAGGGCAGTCTGAAGGTTGAACCCCCTTAAATCTGTTGTAGCCTTAGCACAATGGGCATGCAGGCAGAAGTATTCAAATGCCATTTGAGGTGAAAATACAGAGAAGCAATTTAATATTCTTGGTACCTTGGTTTAAAGAATAATAATAAAGATTTTTTTTTCTGTCACCCAGTGCTGTTGCTGAAGCAGAAGGTATTGAACCATTAATACGTCTTCTATCAGATCAAAGAGATGGAGCTGTGGCTAATGCGGCAACTGTACTTATAAATATGGCCTCCCAGGAAGTTCTACGCCTCAGTATGCAGACACTTGGCATAATGCCTGCAATTGTGGGACCACTGCAATCTACAAATGACCTAGTGCAGAGCAAAGCAGCACTCACTGTTGCTGCAGTTGCATGTGATATCAACGCAAGAAATGAGGTGAACTTTATATTCATTTGTGCGGTAGAGCAGTAAGGCAAGTGAAAATGCCTGCATGTGTTTTTCACGCACGCCGAGGCCCCCTTTTACCGCTAGGGTTGGGAAGTACCACTGGGGCTGCTGCAGTAGCCCGGCAGTACTTCCTGTTTAGAGAGCGGTAAGCCCGCTTTGGGTTTACCGCCGCTAAGTAAAAGGGGCCCTTAATTTCTTGTTTTCAGTCTTTTGTTAAATACACTGTGGTACTACCGACAGTGGTCAGTATTTCGCTTCCAATATCTGCTTCAGGGTTTCAGGACTGCCTCTTCTATAGCAAAAGATATAAATCACTATTCACACATTAGCAAAACAGAAGCACCAATTTAAATGCTAAAAACTACATGCACTCAACAACGACACTTATTTTCATTCATGTACTCAACCTTTTTCCAACATGGCTGCAGATCTTTAAAAATGCCTATTAGTACGTCAAGGATAGTGACATCACATTCCTTGTTGTGTCACTACCTTCGAAAACATTTTTAAGAAGTACCATTTAGTAAAAACTTTGCCACTCAATTTTCACAGTTAACCCCCCCCCCCCCCCCCCCCCCCAGTTGCTCTGTATCCAGTTTGCAAACCCATTGCTGCTGTTGGTGCAGCAATTGACTTTTCCGATTGCCCCCTCATGTGTCTAAAGGAATATGATCAAGCACGCAACATCTGAATGTCTCATACGAATAACGCTCTTGAATACGGTGCTGCACAAGTCGTTCCACCAGTCTCTCATGTGTTAAAAAACTCTGATGCATGCTTAGTTTTACTTTTAAAGGGCCTGAGGTCTGTCCTACATAAAGTTTTGAACATGGGCAATATACACTACAAAATCTGTATTACAAGTTGTAATATGCTGTAACATGTAACAACTCCAGTCCTTAGGATTAACAAACTATGTAGTCAGCTCCATCATAATTTCACAAACTTTATAATTGTTGCATTTAAAATGACTCTTAGGGCCTTGTTTACTAAGCAGCGTTATAGGTGTGTTAATATTTTTAACGCGCATTAACCATATACGTGCCTACAATATCCCTATAGGCGCCTACATGGTTGGCGTTCTAAAATCACTAACGCACCGTAGTAAACAGGGCTTTTAATCTGAGAAGAAAGTCCCTTCCAAAAAGAGCTGTCAGATAGACATAGCAGTTCTTTGAAGTTGCTGCCTCTACTATGTTCAACACCTAGATATTTATGCTCAAAAACTGGAAGGAGAGAAAGCATCTGCCAGTGCTTAAATAAAATCCTCACCAGGCACTCTATGCTGGGTAAATGATAGCACACAGGTTGGAGTCCACTCTTGAACACAAGATTTCTCTTCAAGTAATGAACCTCTATTATAAAACCAAGCTCGTCTGTAAGCATTTTTCACAACCCTTTGAGGGTAACCTCTCTCAAATAATCTCAGTTGTAAATTAGCTGCTTGAGTTTTAAAAGCATCTAGCCTAGAACAAATTTGTCGATATCTCAAGAATTGAGAAAAAGGCAAACTAGGGGCCCTATTTACTAAGGTGCACTAGCATTTTTAGCACGTGCTAACCATGTAGATGCCCATAGGAATATTATGGGCATCTACAAGGTTAGTGTGCGGTAATGCTTAGCGCATACTAAAAACACTAATGCGCCTCTAGCACAGCTTAGTAAACAGGGCCTTTTGCTTTAAAACTGGTGAGTGACAACTAGAAAAGTCTAAAAAAAAGTGTTATGGTTAGTTTCCTTTCAGTATACAGTAGTCACAAAATTTGGACCCTTTTTTTTAACCAGCACATATAAGAAAAAAGTATTTTTCTCATACTATGTCTTGGAAAGTAAATATTTTGATGACAATTATTGAGCCAGCCATGGAAACAATTCTGCACTCAATCTGCAGACCCTCACTACCTCTCTACCCTCATCTCCCCTTATGCTCCTACCCGTAACCTCCGCTCACAGGACAAATCCCTCCTCTCAGTACCCTTCTCCACCACCGCCAGCTCCAGACTCCGCCCTTTCTGCCTCGCCTCACCCTATGCTTGGAATAAACTTCCTGAGCCCATACACCAAGCCCCCTCCCTACCCATCTTCAAATCCTTGCTCAAAGCCCACCTCTTCAATGTCGCTTTCGGCACCTAACCATTGTACCTCTATCCAGGAAATCTAGACTGCCTCAATCTTGATTGACTGCACTTTTTGTCCTTTAGCTTGTAGGCTCCTTTGAGCAGGGACTGTCCTTCTTTGTTAAATGTACAGTGCTGCACAACCCTGGTAGTGCTTTAGAAATGTTAAATAGTAGTAGTAGTAAAGAACCTTTCTATAAAAATGTTAACTATAAACCTCAGCTAAAGCCTGAAATGCATTTCAAAAGGATTCTTCACAATCTACTTATCTCAAGTGCTGTCATAAAATAGATTGGCCACAAAAGGTGCCATGGTTGCTCCCATGGCAACTCCGGATATCTGCTGAAAAACCCATTGTCCAAGCAGAGCCCATTTTATAAAGGCACGTAGGCTTCTTTGCTTCCTTAATAAAATAGGGCAGTTCTATAAATAAGGTATTAACATATATGCACCAAATATGCATGTAAATGATTAGAATCTTGACATATGCATATATATATATATTGTTACATTTGTACCCCGTGCTTTCCCACTCATGGCAGGCTCAATGTGGCTTACATGGGGCAATGGAGGGTTAAGTGACTTGCCCAGATTCACAAGGAGCTGCCTGTGTCTGAAGTGGGAATTGAACTCAGTTCCTCAGTTCCCCAGGACCAAAGTCCATCACCCTAACCACTAGGCCACTCCTCCACCCATTTCTGTTAAAATGCACCTAAAAGCAATAGTATATTGTTGGAAAGTGGGCATGCATGGGTGGCTTTTGGGTGGAGTGCAGTTTGGTGCATAAATCATATAATACTATAATTTAAACCCGTGTTTCAGCAGTTTAGGCGAGAGCACTTTACATCAACCACAGAGCTGGTGTTAGTGCTTGTGCCTAAATTATAGGTGCACATTTTACCTGTTATGCAAGTATTCTATAAAGGAAGTAGACTCCTACTTTCCTTTATAGAATAGACATCTAAAAATAGGCACACCTTTATAGAATTGCCTTCAGAATGTCTTGATTGGCTATCACTCAGAAAAATAAATTTATGTCCACTTTTAGTTAAGAAATGCTGGTGGATTAGGCCCACTTGTGAAACTCCTGAATTCTATGAATGATGAAATCAGACGAAATGCATGCTGGGCAGTTATGGTCTGCGCAAATGATGAATCAAATGCAAGTGAGTTAAGCACTTTAGGGTAAGTATATTCATTTTATTTTTTCTGTCTCTCTTCTTACTTAAATATTAGCCCAGCTGCAAATTCTGAGAAAGATGACATTTAAATCTTCGCTGTATGCAAAGTTATTTGTAATAAAGATTTAAGCAAAAGTTGTATTTTAAATTCAATCAGCTAGCACTGTTCATGAGGATAGAAGGTGATTACCTGTCACTGACAGGTGTGGAATATGATATAAGTGAATTTCTTGGGAAGAGGGGAAGTTGGTCTAACAGTTTCCTGCTGATCCTTTGTGATTCCAGCTAAATTGAAACTAGCTTTTGCACAGGTTGGTGGTGCCATGAATCTGTTCTTGCAACTACCTAAGAATTTTTCCTCTATTCCAAGGGGTTCTTAATCCAGAACACACCCAGTCAGTTTTTCAGGATATCCACAATGAATATGTATAAAGCATTTTTGCATATGCTGCCTCCTTTGTATGGAAATCAATCTCATGTTGTAAGGATTTAGTATTTTGCTTGTCCTTAGAGAAAACCAAGTTATTTACCTGTAGCAAGTGTTCTTCATGGAAAATAGGATAGGAGTCCTCGCATATCCTCCCATTTCCCCAAGTAGTTCTATTTCTATGCTATGCTAAGCTGTAAAATATACTGAAGCAGCCCTGAGCAACAGTGGCAGGTGGGAAATGGCATGATGTGCAGTGAGCCTGCTCACTAGGTCTCGAAACCTAGTCTGGAATAGTATTCCTAAACCAGGCTCCATCGATGTCATCACCCATGTTGTGAGGAGTTGTAGTCTGCTATCCACAGACAGAGGAGCCAACTTTTCAAAATGATTAGGAGTGCTAAACACAATGAAAATTATCCCTCCCAGGACACAGTAAAGAAATTTGCTCAATGTTGGGGGAACTCAAGTATTCGCAGCACCCACAGAGCTGGCTCTTATGTTTATAAAGAATACCTGCTACAGGTAAGCAACATGGTTTTATGCAGTCTGTGTTCCGAGGGGTATAGTGAACACAGAGGTCTGATGCAGTGCATATTTTATAATATATGTCGCAACCTGCTATAAAATCCCCCCTACACACACACACACACACACACACACACACACACACACAGTTTTCCAAACTTTACTACTTTGTATCCATTGTTCCCTCTAAGCTCAGCGGGAGTCCTCCACGTGCACTACTGCCAATGTGGGGTGGTGCTTCGGTGTTGTGCTTGCAATCACTAAAGACAGGTAGGTTACCTGGAGAGCTTGCCTGTCCCTCAGTACTGAAAATATGATGGTGAAGCAGTACACTACACTGGCTGAAAGGGAGTCCTGTAGCTGTATCACAGGAATTTACGTGACCACATTTTTTTCCACAGTAGTCTTGTATCCCTAGTTAATCAAAATGACCTGCCTGTTCATGATTCCTTTTTTAAGATATGAATATTACATGCTGGGAATCAAAGATTGAGCTATTGCAACTAATTCTTCTTCCTTAAAATTTCTCACAGCTTTGGTTTTATTTATCTCAGCATCAGGTTTACTAGTGCAATTCTTCAGTAACAAACACATACAAAGAACTCTTCTGACCAAGATAGGAGAAGACTATTTTCAAATAACCAAACTGGATGGGAACATTTGGAAGAAGTAGGAAAGCAGTGCACAAAACTGAAAGAGCTATTGTAAGGGCAACAAATCTTTTTTGTAAGGAACTTATATAAATGTAAGAGGAAAAGAACACCGCTTTGGTTCTCAAAAGTAGTAACTAAAAAGTTAAGGAAAAAGAGGTTAAAACCTTCATATACAAGAGATCATAGGAAGAGGAAGATAGGCGACAGTATCTGGAAAAGCTAAGAGAAGCTGGTAGAGTATCCAGGAAAGCAATGATTCAAATGGGAAAAAAAATAGCCAATACGGTAAAATGGGAGGGGAGGGGGGGCAAGGCATATTTTAGATATGTTAGTGTTAAGAGGATGTTCAAAAGTGCATTGTGAGACTCAAAGGTGAAGGGGAGGAATATGTAGAAGCAGATGGAGATAAGGCAGAATTGCTTAACAAATATTTCTGTTCTGTGTTCACATCTGAAGGGCCGGGAGCAGGACTACAGAAGACAAACACAAATAGGAATGCAGGGGTGGTAGTTCCTGAATGATTTTCAGAGGTCTGTGTTCGTGAGGAGCTAGCTAAACTAAAGGTTGACAAAGCAATGGGGCCGAATGGCTTACATCCGAGGGTACTTATCATGCCTCTCAACTGGTTTGGGAAACCGCTTATGTCCTGCAGCATCCCCTTCCTAGAGTTGTGAGTCTTTACTTCCTGGTTTCTTCACTTCCCTTTTATAGCCTTAGATGGGGTGCTGACAGATGACCTCACTTCCTATCTAAGGGATATTTAAGGAAGTGCTCTTCACCAGTGCTTTGACAACAAGCTTAAAGAGTGTGCTTACTCCAGTGTTCATTGCTTGCTTGTTCGTGCTTCCAGCCCTTTCCATTCCGGTGACCCTGCCTTCCTCTGTTTCTGGTTTCCTGCCCTGTTCTGTTCCTGAGGTCTTCTTCCTGTCTGAGTCCTTAGCCTTGTTCCAGTCTGTGGCTTTAACTTGGTTCAAGTCTAGTCCTAGGCCTTGACTCCATCATGCCAGCCCCAAAGGGCTCTCTTAAGAGCCACTCTCCGCCCTCACTTGTCGGGGTACCCCCAAGGGCTCTTTTAAGAGCCAACCTCTAGACTGTTCCAGTCAGGTTCCAGCCAGTCTGCTAGTCATTGCCTAGTCTTACACTTCAGACAGTCAGAGTGCTGCCCAGCTTTCTTCAAGTCCCGGACTCTGCCAGGCGGTTCCTTCAGCAACTGTCAAAGAGGATCTGTGTGCTTACACCACATAAGTAGAGCCAACCTCGTCACAGTGCAAGAGCTCACCTTCCTCAATTCTGTAAGTTTACCAAAGCCAGGAGCTCAGCTGCTAAGTCCCTTTTCAATTCCTCCAGTATCTAGCCCAGGTGGTCCAACAACAGCAGGCTCAATTACAACGACTGATGGGAACCCTTCAGGGGTTTGTGCGCAGCTGACTGCAATATGTACTGCAGCACCAGTGGTGCTGAGTCCTCCAGGGCCCACCTCCGACTACACTGGTGCCCCAGCCTTGAGTTGCGGCACTGCCACACTTTGGTGGAGGTCCCAAGACCTGCTGAGGTTTCATTAATCGGTGCTTGATGAACTTCGAACTCCAGCCCTCCAGCTGTCCAACTTACCACATCAAGATCACCTTCATTGTTTCCTTTGTGGGCAAGCGTTGGCTTGGCTGACCTCCCCGTGAGAGCAGGATCGCCCAATTATGTCCATCCTGGCGGACTTTCTTACCCATTTCCGGCAGGTGTGTGATGAGCCAGGGCACTCCTCCTTGGTAGCATCCAAGCTACTGCATCTTGAACAAGGGACATTAACTGTGGGTCAGTATTCTGTGTGGTTCTGGACCCTGGTTTCGGAGCTTCAGTGGGACCAAAGGGCCCAGGTGGTGGTGTTTTGGCAGGGCCTTGCTAGGTGATTTAAAGATGAACTTGTGGGAAGGGACCTGCCCCCTAATCTGGACAATCTCATATACCTCTGCATTAAGATTGATGTCCGTTTCTAGGAAAAGGCCGGCCCATACGATTGGCACACCGGTTTCAGAAGCTGATACTATCACAGGTTCCCCCCATCATTGCTACCCTGCTGGAGGAGGATCCCATGCACATGGAGCACTTTCGACTCTCCGAGGAGGAGCAGTGACGCTGTAGGTTGCAAAACCTCTGTTTATATTATTCAGACTCAGAATATTGTGTCAATAGGTGTCCCAAGAAACAGGGAAACGCCAAGGCCTGCGGTTGGTTGGAGAGGCACCCCTAGGTCTACTTCGAACTATTTCAGTCTCCCTCATCACTTTACCAGTCACCTTCTAGAGGGGAGACAAATACTGGTTCAGGTTTTCCTTGACTTTGGGGCTGCTGGGAACTTTGTGGATGAGCGGCTGATACGTCAGCATGAGATTCCTGTAAATCCCCTCTGGAAACCGCTTTGTATCTCTTCAATCTACAGAGACCCACTGCCTTGGATGCCTGATGACAATAGCTAGCCCTATATCTCTCCAAGCGGGCCTTCTACACCAGGAATCCATAGAGTTCTATGTACTCCCAAGTCACTCGACCAAGTTGTTCTGGGACTTCCCTGGTTACAAAAGCATGAACCACTCTGGGGATATTTTGGCCTGGCGTCCAGTGTGCTTTCATACCTGCCTCATACTGGTGCACCCTCAGCTACCTCTGGCTAAAGCCATACCATGCCCAAATTACTTCAAAATTACTCCAGCCTTACGGTGCCTCTCGCTGCCCTCACTCGCAAGGGGGCGGGCATCTGCAACTGGTCAACCGAAGCCCGGCTGACCTTCTCAAAGCTTAAGGAAGCCTTCCTGGTGGCTCCCATACTGCAACAACCTGATACATTGTGCCCCTTCTTTGTAGAAGTGGATGCCTCCTCGATAGGGGTGGGGCCTGTCCATTATGGTCCCAGAGGTCAAACGTCAGCTTTGGCGTTGGTCTGGTTCTGGGTTCCTTTTTCTGGTCTCGAGCCCACTTCTTAGGGGGCAGTGTTTTTGGTAGCAAAATAACACAACACACAAGTGTGGCTTGGCAAAAGGTATTTTATCTAGAAATAGGCTTACAGCACTGCTTCTGTGTGTCTCAGGGTCTGCCTAATATCTCTGAGTGAATGAGTGTCTCTGTCAGGGCTGAGAAGTGTGGGGGGGGGGGGGGAGGTGTTTGTGGAATGGCTGTAGATAGGAGGGGGGGTGTGGATTTGTGTCTGAAGTTGTGTATGTGTGGATGTGTCTGTCCTCTTTGTCCCTCTTTGGGTTTAAATAAGGGAATTCTTTTCCTATGCACTAGCCTGTGATATAATTTGGTTAGTTTTACCAAGGAGGTGTAAATTCCTGTGAAGGCACAGTTAATGGAGACAGTGGTTTATTTCTGTTGTTTTTCCTGAACATTGGTTCTGGTGTTCACTTCTGTCGTGCCTCTGCAACAGAAGTAACCTTCTGGAAGAGTAAATCTTTACTCTCCCAGGCAGAATTCCAGGCAAGAAAAACTCTGGCTACTAAATAAGTATTAGACATAATAAATGTTTATTCAAATTGTCAAAGAAGCCAATCAGTAATTATTGAAATAGTAACAAATAAACTGCCAATACAGCATAATATGTAGCAAATTAAAAACAGAGTTGTCCCTGGGAGCTGTCAATATGTCCACCTCCTAGTGGACATACTGAGGCTCACCATCCTCAGTTCTGTTTCCTCTTAAATACTTTTTTCTTCCTTTCTTCATTATCTTAATTATAATTACCCTTCCTACCTAATGAATGTGCATTTTTCAAGAATATTCTGTTTCCTGTTATGTGGTATCATGTTCCATCAAAGTCCATCATTTTATTCCCTTATTATATTGGCAGTTAGGGCCTCTCATGCACATAAGCATAAGTTTTCGTTAGATATAGTTTGACCTATGTCCTTGGTATTTACAGTCATCATACTAGCCCCTCCACCCTCTTGCTAGGGCTATAGTTTTACCCACACCCTCTTCTCCTTCTGATTATTTATCTAGATGCAGCAGGCGTCCTTAGTCATAGGAGTCTCTGGCTTTTGGTTGCTGACCAGCGACTTATCACAAGCTAGCACAGGCCAAAATGTCAAACTACAAATTTCTACAGTCTTAGAAAGGTATTTTTCAGAAAAAGCACATTTATATTTCTCTTGCAACTCTTAAGTCTGCTCCCAGTTCAAGAAAAGCATACTAGCAATATTAGAAATATGTATGGTTTGCACCTTTTCATGGCCTTTATGATATACACTGGTTTGTTTTATTGCTTGGAAGCACAGGTGTTCTGTCTTACACTGACATTTCCAGGGATCAGACTAGGAGGGTAGGGGAGAATGTCAGAACTGCTCTTCCAGAGGTCTTTGGCTGACAGATTAGGCCCTAAAGCCTCAGGCTAATGCTGACAGGGCCATCCTCTCTCAGGCCTCCCCCAGTGGATAACTCTTGCCCTGTTCCTTCTTCTCTAGGAAGTTCACCCCGGCTGAGCAGAACTATACCTTTGGGGACCTTGAACTTCTGGCCATCAAGTTAGCCCTGGAAGAGTGGAGACATTTATTGGGCCGCACACCTTTTTATCATAACCACCGACCTTAAGAACTTAATATATTTACAGGAGGCCAAAATACTGAACCCTCATCAGGCCAGGTGGTCACTCTTCTTCTCCCGCTATGACTTTTAGTTGACCTATCGTCCAGCAGAAAAGAGTTCCTGGGCTGGTGCCCTCTCCTGATCCTTTGATCCCACTGGCTCCATCTCTGAGCCTCAACCCATTATCGATCCAAAGAAGATTCTAGCTGTCTTCCAGATTACAGTGCCTCGTGGGAAGACACTGGTTCCTAAATATCTAAGACGTAAGGTCTTACAGTGGATGCATGACACAAAGTTGACAGGGCACCTGGGAGTAAAGACACTCCAGCTGGTGGAACATTATTATTGGTGGCCTCGAGTGGCTTGGGAAGTACAAGAATAAGTTAATTCATGTGTCAATTGTGTCAGAAATAAGCCAGTGCATGCTTGCCGATGGGGCTTGCTCCACCCTCGTCTGGTTCCCAAGCAACACTGGTCATAACTTTCCATGGACTTTATCACTGATCTTCCACCCTTTCAAGGGTATACTACTATCTGGGTGGTGGTATATCGCTTCTTGAAGATAGTAAACTTTGTTCCCCTGAACTCCCTTCCATCAGCTGCCACTGACTAACCGGAACACATTGTCAGTAAATATGAACTCCAGTTTACCTCTCACTTGTGGCAGAAGCTATGTAAAAACTTAAGTATCTAGTTAGAACATAAGAGTAGCCATATTGGGTCAGTTGGACTTCTCCTCAGCCTATCACCCTCAGTCTAATGGCCAGATGAGAGAGTAATCCAGATGCTAAAGATCTTCCTCTGAGCCAAGATGACTGGGCAGCTCTACTCCCCTGGGCTGAGATTTCATATAATACCCATGTTTGTACAGCGACCAGCTCTTCTCTGTGTAGTATATGGGCAACATCCCCAGGTTCCAGAACCAGTTTGCCTTTCCTTCTCCACGCCAGTGGTCCAGCAGACTCGATGACTTCATAGAGTCGTCAGCCAGCTACAAGAAGCAGCCCAATCGCAAGTGGCATCCAGCTCCCACATTTCACCCTAGGGAGGTGTGGTTGAGCACCAGGCATGTTTGACTCAAGGTGCCATCTCGGAAGTTTGAACCCTGGTTCTGTTCTTTTGCAGTGCAAAGTCAGCAGGCTCCAGTTCGTATCAGTTGCATCTTCCCCCCCTCTGTGTGCATCCACAACACCTTCCATGTCTCCCTGCTAAACCCTGTGGTGTTATTGAGGGCATTGGCTAGATACCCTCCACCGGCAACACCAGCAGTTGCTGCTGACCTGGTGTTCGAAGTTCGGGACATACTGGGCGTTAAAAGAATCAGAGGGAGACTACACTATCTCCTCGCCTGGAAGGGTTATGGACCAGAAGATAATACATGGAACCCTGCTGTCAACGTGCGAGTCCCAGTACACCGGTGTTTTCATCGCCTTTATCCCCTTAAGCTCAAACCTAGGAAGCAAGGGAGGGGTCTCTGGGAGGGGGTGCTGTCATGCCTCTCACCTGAAACTGCTAGAGTTCTGCAGCATTCTAGAGTCTTGCGAGTCTTTACTTCCTGTTGCTGCACTTTCTTTTTATAGCCCTAGATGGGGTGCTGACAGATGATCTCACTTCCTGGCTAAGGGATATTTAAGGAAGTGCTCTACACTCCACCAGTGCTGTGGCAAAAAGCTTCTAGAATTGTGCTTACTCCAGTGTTCGTTGCTTTGCTTGTTCCTGCTTCTTCTTGCTTTCAGCCGTGCCCGTTCCAGTGTCCCTGCCTTCATCTGTTTCTGGTTCCTAGTTTCCTGCCCTGTTCTGTTCCTGATGTCCTGTTCCTGTCAGTCTTCAGCCTTGTTCCAGACTGTGTTCTAGTTCATGTTCTCTGCCTTGTTCCAGTTTGTGGCTTTAACCTGGTTCCAGTCTACTCACTGGTCTCGACTCCGTCAGGCCAGCCCCAAAGTGCTTTCTTGATTTATCAGGGCACCCCCAAGTGCTCTTTTAAGATCCAACCTCTAGACTGTTCCAGTTAAGTTCTAGCCAGTCTGCTAGGCATTGCCTAGTCCTATGCTTCAGCTAGTCTGAGTCTGACCCTGCTTCTCCAACTTCCAGATTCTGCCACACAGGTAGAGCCAACCTCATCACAGTCCAAGAGCTTACCTTTCCCAACCGCGACAGTTCTGAAGGAAGTTAGGGAAGTTCTAGCATCTCCGCTGGCTGATCTGTTCAATGCTTCTCTAGAGTCAGGAGTGGTCCCAGAGGACTGGAGAAGGGCAGAAGTTGTCCCTCTGCACAAGATCGGAAGTAAGGAAGAGGTTGGGAACTACAGGCTGGTAATTCTTAACTTCTGTGATAAGTAAATTAATGGAAACACTTTTAAAACACAGAACAGTAAAGTTTTTGGTATCCAAGGCAACATGGTTTCACTTAGAGGCAGGTTTTGTCAGACAAATTTGATAATTTCTTCAACTGGGTAACCAGAGATTTGGACCGAGGGAGAGTGTTAGATGTGTTTTATTTAGATTTTAGCAAAGCCTTTTTACATGGTTCCACATAGACAACTAATAAATAAACTGAGTTCTGTGGTTTGGGGCTCTAAATTGACTTAGAAACTGGTTGAGTGAAAGGTGGCAGAAGGTAGTGGTAAATGGAGCTCACTATGAGGAAAAGGATATTACCAATGCAGGGTTCGGGCCATTTCTTTTTAACATTTTTGTAAGCGATATTGCTGAAGGGCTGTCTGGTAAGGTTTGCCTCTTTGCGGATGATACCCCTGATGATGTAGATAACATGAGGAAAGACATAGCAAAACTTGAAGAGTGGTCCTGAATTTGGCTGCTAAGATCTAATTCTAAAAAATGCAGGGTCATTCATATGGGCTGCAAAAACCCAAGGGAATGGCAAAGAACTTTTGTGTGCAAAAGAAGAATAGGACTTGGGTGTGATTATATGTGATTATCTTAAGGTGGACGAACAGGTAGAGAAGAACATAAGAACATAACATAAAAATGGCCATACTGGGTCAGACCACAGTGGTCCATCTAGCCCAGTATCCTGTTTCCAACAGTGGCCAATCCAGGTCACAGGTACCTGGCAGAAACCCAAATAGTATCAACATTCCATGCTACCAATCCCAGGGTGAGCAGTGGCTTTTCCATGTCTCTCTCAATAGCAGAATATGTACTTTTCTTCCAGGAACTTGTCCAAACCTTTTTTTTAAGCCCAAATACAGTAACCATTGTTACCACATCCTCTGGCAAATAGTTCCAGAGCTTAACTATTCATTGAGTAAACAAAGATATTTGCTCTTATTTGTTTTAAAAGTATTTCCATGTAACTTCATTGAGTGTCCCCTATATTTTCAAAGAGTAGAATGACGACAACGAAAGCTAGAAGGATGCTTGGGTGCAAAGGGAGGGGAATGGCCAGTAGCAAACAGGAGGTGATGATGCCCCTGTATAAAACTCTGGTGAGACATGATTTAGAATATTGTGTACAACTCTGGAAACTGCACCTTCAAAAAAATATAAATAGGATTGAGTCAGTCCAGAGGGCGGCTACTGAAATGGTCAGTGGTCTTTGTCACAAAACCTATGGTAACAAACGTAAAGATCTCAATATGTATACTTTGGAAGAAAGGCAGGAGATATGATAGAGACGATTAAATACATCTGTGGCTTAAATGCACAGGATGCAAGTCTCTAAATGAAAAAGAAGTACTGGAATGAGGGTGCATAGGATGAAGGTGAAGGGGGGATAGACTCAGAAATAACCTGAGAAAATACTACTTCACAGAAAGTGAATTTGTGGAGCTGATACAGCTGAAAACTATATCTGAATTCATGAAAGCTTGAGACAAGTACATAGGATCTCTAAGGATGTGAAAGGAAGAGTAGATGGCATGGAAAGACTATGATCTTTATCTGCCTACATTTTTCTCTCTTTATATAAAGCAAACAATATCAGGTTCAATATATTCCATACCTTATGAACTGAAGAATCTGTTGTCTGATGAAAATATAAGTTCTCCTTTAACTGCAAAAACATCATGGACACCCACTCAACACCAGGTTATTAAAATCACCCAACACTATTAATTTTTTTAATAACAAAGTGAGCTTGATCAAATCAGTCAGTGACATCAAGCTACAACATCCACTTCTGAGATAGAAAACCTACAATATCTCAACTAGGAGTATTTCTAGGACTATTTCTCTGTAGTAATCATTTTTACCCCCAGAGTTGTTTGGGGCCAAAAAAAAATAACCCCCCCCCCCCCCCCCACACACACACACACACCTATTTTTGTGTGTCTTGCATGAAAATATATTAAAAGTTTAAAAATCATTTTAAATACCTCAAAATAGTTTTTGTTGTCTGGTGTAGTTAAGGTTTGTATTTTTGTCCAGTGAATGTGGTTCTTATGGAAATATAGAATCAATACTGAGATATTTGTATTTAATATTGAACAATTTTAGAATGATATATTTGACTGACTTTGATTATTCTAAGTCCATTTTACTATAATGCTAGATAACCAATATGCTTCTTTTGTCATGTTCTGTTTTACAGTGCTTTAGATATCCTTCAAGAAATTAATCAGTCAAGAAGTCGAAAAAATTATTTCAGTGAAGCAGCTATGAACAAGTTACTTGATAGTAATCTATCTCTAAAGTACAGCTTGGTGGGTTACTTGTTATCTTGCAACATTATTTATGATGGATTCTATGACTGTGGCAAAGTAAGTATTATGTTAATTAAAATAATTTAAGGGCCCTTTTCCTAAGCTACATTAAACAGCTAGCTAATACAGCGTTATCAGCGTTGTAGACAGCACAGGCAAGTGCTGCTGTCTTCTGCACTAAAACAGAGACCTTTGCATTTAAACAAATGCTGCTTTAATTGCATAATGCAGCTGTGGGCCGGGTCTGGGCATGACAGGAGTGGAAGAAGGTGTAGCTGGCTGTGACGGCTAGCACATGGGTCTTTACAGTGCGCTAGCTGTACCAACTGCCAATAGCACATCACTTCATGGCAGTAAGGCTGCCATGAAGTGATGCGGCCCTGCAGCTCACAACCAGCTTCCCGTTCCCCTCCCCCCTAGCATCAGCTTCCTGTTCACGAACACTTCCCCAGTATCAATTCCCAGCCCCGATCCCCCTCCCAAGTACAAGTTGTACACTTCCCAATCACAAACTGTAGCCTTTATCCCCTTCCTGAATACAAGTTGTAGTGCTGAGCCCCCTTCCTATCATGTTTCAGCTTCAATCACACCCCCTGACATGAAGCCCCACCCTTGAAAGCCAAGTACTCCCCCTTCATATCCCTACACCCCCCCTTCTGCCTCCCAGGACCTATCTGGGGGTCTGGCAATCCTTTCCTGAAGGCAGCAGCGGTCCTTCTCTGCTGCTGCCCAGGACGGTGCCTTCCTTCTAGCAGTAGCCTCATGGTACTACCAGCCCTAGAGATAGTACCATCAGACTACTTCTAGGGGGCAGGCACCGTTTTGGAAGAGATGCTGACCCAGATGGCAGTGGAAAGGGACCGCTTCCACCTTCAACTACAGGAATGGTTTGCAATACCCCCATGTAGAATGACATTCATATTGTAAAAGAGTTTTCCTTTAAGTTGGTTCTGAAAACAAAGTAGTATTAAAACTAGTGTCATCTTTAGTCACTTCAACATCCAAAAATGAGATAGGGTGGGGGAGGATAGGACTATGAAGAGAGAATTCTTGTCCGTCAAGGATGGGGTTTCATGTTGGGGGTATGGAATCCAGGTCTGTAATTTGTGATTGGGAGGGGGGGGGGGGGTCAGGGCTGGGTATTGATGTGTGGGGAGGGGTGAAGAATGGGAAACTGATGTTAGGTGTGGGATCTGAGGGAAGGGATGTAGATAGTGAAGTGAGTGCACTGCCATGGCAGCTCTTTTTTTTTTTTTTTAGTTTCTCTCACTATTTTACGTGCAGTGCTTGTGCTCCCATGCTATCAGTCCACTTACCTGTAACTTGGAGAATGTGGGTAAATCTCTGCCCTGTGTGGTAAATCCAGGGCAGATGCTGGGCACGCCTCCTGCATTTACCGCATGACCTTTGCATTTCTCACATGGTAGTTGTAGCATTAACCGTGCAGTAACTGAAAACTTTAGAGCACTTTAGTAAAAGAGCCCCTAAGGAAATGCTTAATCTTTCTTGCCCTTTTTGTTTTAATTTTCATGTAGAAGAGGCCTGGTGAAAAGCACTTATCTCTGAAAGAACTGTTGGAGCAAGAGATTAATCATCATCGTGCAGTCTTACTAATTAATGCAAAACCTCTTGAACAGTGAGTTACATTTTTAAATTGAAATTACATGTATAATACTGCTTTGCTGTTTTGCCTGTTTATATTGGAAAACTTTATGAGACTGGAACCTATGGGATACCCTACCAGTGTACAGTGCTGACAAAAAGTTTGTGAATCCCAGGTATAATAATGAGAATTCCAGCAGGGCTTCTCAAAGCTGTTCTGGGGACCCCCACAGCCGGTCAGGTTTTCAGGATATCAATAGTGAGTATGCATGAGAAAAATTTGCATTCACTGATGTATGCAGATATATGTCATGCATATTCATTGTGGATATCCTGAAAACCTGACTGGCTGTGAGGTCCCCAGGACAGCTTTATGAAGCTCCGAATTGTAGGACCTTACCAGAATACCTTTCTGCAATGGAATGGTATAAATAAAACAATTCTGTGTTTTATGAGATATAATAATCTACGATAAGACTAATTTATAACAAGTGAACAAACTAGTAAAGTGAACCCCTAGTTTTCTTAACACAATTAATTAGCTAATTAGAATGAGATGCTTCAATAATCGGACAAGAAGTAAACCACCCTGTTGAATAAATCTGGTTGAATAAGTTTGGGGATCATGGACTATAGAGTCCAGAACTTTTGACTTTGACTTCACCCACTATAATAATGGGTGATTTCAATTACCCCAGTATTGACTGGATAAATGTTACATCCAGGAGTGCCAGGGAGATAAAATTTGTAGATGGAATAAAGGACTGCTTCTTGGAGCAACTGGTCCAGGAACCGACAAGAGGGGGAGCCATTTTGGATCTGGTCCTTGGTGGTGAACAGGGCATAGTGCGAGAGGGGGCAGTGTTGGGTTCCCTGAGAAACAGTGATCTTAATAGGATCAAGTTTGAGCTACTATCTGGGATGAACCCACAAAGGAAATCTACTGTAGCTGCATTTAATTTTTGAAAGGGCGACTATAATAAAATGAGGAAAATGGTTAAAATGAAGCTAAAAGAATTGGCTGCTGAGGTTGACACTGATTCAACCATGGACGTTATTCAAAAATACCATCTTGGAAGCCCAGATCAGATGCATTCCACGTATTAGCAAAGATGGAAAGAAGAAAATAGGACAGCCAGCATGGTTAAAAGGTAAAAGTGAGGACGGTATAATGCCTTTGTATTGGTCCATGGTGCAACCGCACCTTGAATATTCTGTTTAATTCTGGTCACCGCATCTCAAAAAAGATATAGTGGAATTAGAAAAGGTACAGAGAAGGGCAACAAAAATGATAAAGAGAATGGGATGACTTCCCTATGAGGAAAGGCTGAAGCGGCTAGGGCTCTTCGGCTTGGAGAAAAGACGACTGAGGGGAGATATGATAGAGGTCTATAAACTAATGAGTAGAGTGGAACGGGTAGGCGTGAATCGTTTACACTCTTTCCAAAAATACTAGTACTAGGGGGGCATGCGAATAATCTACAAAGTTGTAAATTTAATACGAATCGGAGAAAATGTTTCTTCACTCAATGTTTAATTAAACTCTGGAATTCGTTGCCAGAGAATGTGGTAAAGGCGGTTAGCTTAGCGGGGTTTTAAAAAGGTCTAGACGGCTTCCTAAAGGAAACGTCCATAGACCATTGTTAAATTGACTTGTGGAAAATACACTGCTTATTTCTAGGATAAGCAGCATAAAATGTATTGAACTTTTTCAGGATCTTGGCAGGTATTTGTGACCTGGATTGGCCACTGTTGGAAACAGAATGCTGGGCTTCATGGACCTTTGGTCTGTCCCAGTGTGACAATACTTATGTACTTAAGAGGCTATCACAGCCAAAAGATTGTCCTTCAAAGAATGGAAGTACCCAAATGAAGAAAATAAGAAACAACAAAAGCACTGGCAAGTCAGATGCAAAGCATTAATAAAGAAGGTTAAAAGAGAATATGAAGAGAAACTTGCTGCAGAGACTAAAACTCACAGTAATATCTTTTTCAGGTACATCATATGTAGAAAACCTGCAAGGGAATCCATGAAACCATTAGATCAGTGAGTAAAAGGGGTGCTCAAGGAGGACAAGGCCATAGTGGAGAAACTGAATGAATTCTTTGCCTCTGTCTTTACGGAAGAAGATGTAAGAGATCTGCCTGTACTGGAAATGGTTTTCAAGGGTGATGATGCGGAACAACTGAAAGAAGTCTCGGTGAACCTGGAAGATGTACTGAGTCAAATTGACAAATTGAAGAGTAGTAAATCACCTGGACCGGATAGCATACATCCAGGCAAAATAGTGGAATCTAATATAAAGAATAAAATTACGGAACAGGTAGACAAACATGGTTTAATGGGACAAGGTCAACATGAATTCAGACAAGGGAAGTCTTGCCTCACCAATTTGCTTCATTTCTTTGAAGGCATGAATAGACGTGGATAAAGGTGAGCCGGTTGATGTAGTGTATCTAGATTTTCAGAAAGCTTTTGCTAAAGTTCCTCATGAGAGAATCCTGAGAAAATTAAAAGTCATGGGATAGGAGGCAAGGTTCTGGTGTGGATTAGGAATTGGTTATTGGACAGAAAACAGAGGGTAGGTTTAAATGGTCATTTCTCTCAGTGGAGGAGGGTGAACAGTGAAGTGCTGCAGGGATCAGTACTGGGACCAGTGCTATTTAACATATTTATAAATGATATGGAAATCGGAATGATGAGTGAGATGATTACATTTGCAGATGACACAAAACTATTCAAGGTTGTTAAAACACGTGTGGACTGTGAAATACTGCAGGAAGACCTAGGGAACTGGAATACTTGGGCATTCAAATGGCAGATGAAATTTAATGTGGACAAATGCAAGGTGACGCACATTGGAAAGAATAATCCGAATCATAGTTACCTGATACTAGGGTCCACCTTGGGGGTCAGCACTCAAGAAAAAGATCTAGGTGTCATTGTAGATAATATGATGTAATCTTCTGCTCAGTGTGCGGCGGCAGCCAAAAAAGCAAACAGGATGTTAGGAATTAGTAGGAAAGGCATGGTCAATAAGACTGAAAATACTATAATGCCTCTGTATTGCTCCATGGTGCGACCACTTCTTGATTATTTCATTCAGTTCTGGTTGCTCTATCTCAAAAAAGATTTCCGGAATTACAAAAGGTTCAAAGAAGAGCAGCCAAAATGATAACGGGGATGGAACACCTCTCGTATGAGGAAAGGCTAAAGAGGTTAGAGCGTTTCAGCTGGGAAAAGAGACAGATGAGGAGAGATATGATTGAGGTCTACAAAATCCTGAGTGGTGTAGAATGAGTAGAAGTAAATCAATATTTTACTTATTCCAAAAGTACAAAGACTAGGGGACATTCAAGGAAGTTACATGGAAATACTTTTAAAACAAATAGGAGGAAATATGTTTTCACTAAATGAATAGTTAAGCTCTGGAACTCTTTGCCGGAGGATGTGGTAACAGTGGTTAGCATATCTGGGTTTAAAAAAGGTTTGGACAAGTTTCTGGAGGAAAAGTCCATAGTCTTCTATTGAGACAGACATGGGGAAAGAACTGCTTGCCCTGGGATTTGTAGCATGGAATGTTGCCACGATTTAGGTTTTTCCGGATATTTGTTGGAAACAGGATACTGGGCTAGATGGACCATTGGTATGGCCTAGTATGGCTACTCTTATGCTCTTATGTAAGAGAGAATGATCCATTCCACAATCAAAAGAAATTTCAGAGACCGTACAAATAGAGTAGTTGATGCTCATTTCTCTGAACATGGTTTCAAGACCATTTCTATATATCTGGGGCTCCATCCAGCTATTGTCAGGTAGTCTACAAATGGAAGAAGATGAATATCCTGTCAGAATCACCCCAAAAGCAAGCAAACAAAAATCATCTGTTCAGTCACAAAGAACCTCAGACTTTCATCTAGAAATCTCAAGACCTCTTTCATTAAAGCTGATGTGAGGGTTCATGTGTCACTATCTGGAACAACTAAATGGAAATAGTGTTTATGGTAGGATAACTAGGAAAAAGCCACTGCTCTCTAACAAGGACATTATTGTCTGCCGCGGGTTTGCCAAAAAGCATCTGGATGACCCACAGCACTTAAGTATTAATGTTCTCTGGATATGGGTCAAAAATTGAACTTTTGGTCAGTATATAAAATGTTTTGTTTGGAAGGCAGTGTTTGGTTTTCACGAAAGAAAGAACCTCTTCCTGCCTGACTCGAATGGTGGTGGAGCTATCATGTTTTGTGGTAATTTACTGCATAAGGACCTGGATGACTTGCTGTCATTGATGTAATTATGATTATATCAGAACATTTTAGAGGAGAATGTCAGGCCATGAATCTATGAGCTTGATGCCGAGCCAAAACTAAATCATGCAGAAAAACAATGGCCATGAACATTCAAGTAAATTTATTACAGAATGACTTGTACTGCACCTTAATAACTACCCCCTTATGGGTGAATTCTATAAATGGTGCTGAGTAAAAGTCCTTTCCTAAACCATATTGAAGTATTCTAGCTGTATCTTATCTTATTTGTCTATATTTCACGTATTGACTGTATTGTAAGATGATACCCTTATTATTATTATTGGCCTACTTAATCTCAGTTGTTAGCCACATCAAACTCAAGTATAACTTGGGATAATTTGGGGCATACTGTCTTAAATAAATTAAAAGTTCACATACTTTTCCATATAAAGACGTATTGATGAATCTTTTTGTTGAATAACTAAAATAATGTTTTTGGTCTGAATTGAATGAGAATATCTTTCTCATAAGGGATTAGATCAGTCTCTAATTGTTGTTTGAATATGATTATACAGATCATCCAAGGGTGCTCACAGACTTTTTCTCAGAGCTCTATATTAATATATATACAGTGCACTCCATTTAAGTGCACGTCGGATAAGCGCATGCTCTGTTTAACTGCATGCCGCACTTCGGTCCTGTTTTGGGGACCATCAATTTCTATGGGGACAAACTTCGGTTTAGAGCACCACTGATAAGTGCAAGATTCCCTTATATGCATGGATCAAGACCGCTCCTCTGCAGGAAAGACTCCCCATAAGCACACGCATGGAACATGAAAGCCGATTGGCACGTGACAACCAATGAGATTTCGAATTTACTGCCTCTTTAACTGCCACAGGCAGAATAAGCGAAAGAATGTTGTTAGAGCGTACACCGGGGTCGTCGTCGTCGCAGCGGAACTGTGAGACTTTAACACTGGCTGAATGAATAGAAGTTCTTAAAAAATTAGAAAACAAACAAGTCAAGCATCTATTGCTAAAGAATATGGTGTCAATCCCAGTCAAATTTCACGTGTCTTGAAGCAGAAAGACCAGCTTCTGAAAGACTGGCAAAACAATACAAATCCAAAACGAAAACAGGCAGGAAAAGCTGAGGAGGTAGAAGATGCTCTTCTTCGGTGGTTTTCTCGAGTCAGGAGCAGACAGTTTCCTGTCAGTGGTCCACTGCTTATGGAGAAAGCTAACCAGCTAGCTGAAAGTCTTGGACTAACTGAATTCAAAGCCACTGTTGGATGGTTGGAAAGATGGAAGGAGAGGAACAGCATAAAATTCAAGAAACAGCATAAAATTCAACAAACAGCATGGTGAGAAACAAGACGCTGATGACTTTGTTGCTGAAAATTGGGTTGTTTCAGTTCTTCCTACCATCTTGAACGAGTTTGCACCTCATGACATTTTCAATGCTTACAAAAACAGTCTCTACTGGCGAGCGATTCCTGATGGAACACTTGCATTCAAACATGCCGAAACTACTGGAGGTAAAACATCGAAGGACCGACTGACAATCCTCCTTTGCTGCAATATGGATGGGAGTGAGAAGCTGGAACCCCTCTTCATTGGAAAGAGCAAACAGCCCCGTTGCTTCAAGAAAGTTAAGCGACTTCCTGTGTCATACGAGGCTAACGCAAATTCATGGATGACTGGGGAAATTTGGAAGCAGTGGCTAAAGAAGTTAGACACTAGAGTACGGGCACAAAAGCATCAGGTTTTGCTGCTTTGTGATAATTGTGCTGCACACAGTGATGATGTCAGGCTGTCTAACGTCAAGGTGGTCTTCCTGCCACCAAACACTACCTCTCTGATCCAACCTATGGATCAGGGCATAATAGCCAATTTCAAACAGCATTATTGGGCTCTTGTGCTATGTCATCTCATGAGCATTATGGATGAGCAGACTGGCAAATATAAACGTGCTGTTGAACTGGCTCGTAATCTATCACTGTTGGATTCCCTATATATGCAGAAAGAAGCCTGGAATCATGTTACACAGGCAACCATTGTGAACTGCTACAAGCGGGCAAGCTTTGCTAAGGATGTGGAGAGGGACGTAACAGATGCAGCTGTTGCAAACGCATCAGATGAAGAGGTTATTGACATCCCAGCTGGTGTTACTGAAGAGGAGTTCCATCGCTACATAGCTGTTGATTATGATCTACAAACAGCTGAAGACAGCATTGATGTTGAGATATGCGCCTACACGCAGGCAACAACGGCTAATGATGGAACAGATGACGAAATGAGCAGCGAGGCACATGCTGACGAAATTCAACAACCTCCTCCCTGTCACTTTTGCAAGAGCGCTGGAGAGTCTCAACACCGTGCGGGCCTATCTGGAGGCCACTGGATGTCAGTGTTATGACAGTATTTACTGTCTGGCAGACGTAGTCTATGGAACTCACAGACCCAAGATTGTACAGAGGACTATAACTGATTACTTCAAGTAAGACTAATGTCAGTTAACGGAGACTGTATACTGTACGTATAATAATAAATAGTACTGTACATATGTTTATCAGATGTCAAGCTTCTTTGGGTCACAACGGTTAAGTGCACGCTCTGGTTAACTGCATGTGTTTGGTCCCAGACCCTTGCACTTAAGCGGATTGCACTATATATATGGATATGGTGATGTAATGCATCAATGAATTGTATTGGTTGTATCAGACAAACAAAACATGTTGAATGCAACATAAGTTTTCTGTCTGAAAACTTACGTTAAGATGTAGCAATTTTAGTCTTAATACAGGTGTTTCCTCTTAACAAGAGTGGTCTGTTTTGCATATAAAAAGCCAGGGGTGAACCTGATCAATTTCAATGCAGCTCGGATTAATAGTTCAATAGCCATCCTTTTAAATTGGTAGAGCTTGCTAATAAACATAGAGCTGTTGTATACAATATTGGTCAAAAGATAATATTGTTTTTAAAACCTGTTGTACATTGCTGTAAAACACAATCCCTTGGTTTATAGAAATGATGTCATTTTGACTTATTCATTAGACTGACATTACTCATGCAAATTATGAAAAATGTGTTCAAATATAAAGTGCTGTGTAGAATGCTGAATGAAAATAATTTTCCTGAAATGTACTGTACATAATCTGTATAGCTGAACAAGTGAGTATTTTGTTCTTTATACAAATTGATGAGTTTTGCAGTAAGGCTAGTACAGTGATTTCAGTCACTCCCAAGTAAAAGATCCAGTATCAAAACATGGACCTGCAAACTGAAAATTCTGGATTTGAGGAAAGGGTAAAAATAGGTTCTGTCACTTTTCAATGTTAACTAATTAGAGCTGGAGCCCTTATTGGAGGAGTAGCCTAGTGGTTAGTGCAGTGGACTTTGATCCTGGGGAACTGAGTTCAATTCCCACTGCAGCTCCTTGTGACTCTGGGCAAGTCACTTAACCCTCCATTGCCCCTGGTACAAAATAAGTACCTGAATATATGTAAACCGCTTTGAATGTAGTTGCAAAAAACCTCAGAAAGGTGGTATATCAAGTCCCATTTCCCTTCCCCTTCCCCTTATATGGCTTGACCCCCTAGTGATAGTACAGCAAGACTACCACTAGGGGTCACCAGCACCATTTTGAACCTGGTGCAAGCAAGGAGCAGGAGTGATTAGGGATCACTCCTACCCTGACCCACTAGACAACAGAGATTTTGTAAGGTAGACCCGGATGGGGGAGATTTTAGGGAAAAGGGGAGGTCTTCAGGTTTGGGAGAAAATTGATTGGAGGGGTATTTGGGGGAGCTGTGAGTGGGAGGGCATTAAGAGGGTTGCAATTCAGATGGGCATTGGAAGGGAGGTTGTGATTGGGGCATCAGGGGGTGATTTAAGAAGGTTTGGGGGGGGGGGGACATTGGAAGTTTGGCCAGTCCCTTTAAGAAGCGGCCCATGAGCATTGGGCCCTGGCTTAGCCATCCAGTGTTCCTTTGCACTGTGAATAATGCTTTCTTGTGAGATTAATCGCAACCAGTATAATTCATATACTGTGAGAGTGATTAACATGCGCTACTGAGCTACTGCAGGTTAGTTCCTCCTGTGGTAAATTAACCCATTAGTGCCAAGTGTTCCCATATGGCTTATTATGGGAGCATTGGGCACTAATGGGTTAAGGTGTGGTAAAAGTCTGACTTTTACTGCACCTTAATAACTATTCCCTTATGGGTGAATTCTATAAATGGTGCCCTCAAAAAAATCAGTATTCTGTAAATTTAGGCGCAGTTTATAGAATAGCGCTTATGCCTGGGAATTGTTCCTAGCTTTAGACGTGACCATTTGCCGCAACTAAAACATGGTGCAAATGTACATGACTAAATTGATTGTGTATCCCCCCTTATTCTAGAACAACACGTAAAAATGCCCCGTTCTGCCCATGACCCTCATATTTCCACACCCTGTTTTTTTTTACTCGTGCCTAAATTTGGTGCTAATTAGCTCTTAATTAAATTGTACGCACAAATTGGGCATGCGCCCAAATTTGCATGTGCAATTTTTGGCGACTTGTATAGAATTAGGGGGTTAATGTGTATCTATGAGAATTTTTTAAAACCCTAACCCCTTTGTTTACTAAGCTGCACAGCACTGTCGGCATTAGCGCACCACCAGTCGTAGTGTGGCTTAGTAAACAGGGGAGGTGAAGCTGCAAATGAGGAGTCTATCAGATCTTAGCTCTTTAGGGCCCTGTTTACTAAGCCGCGCTGTAGGCATGCTATCGTTTTTAGCACGAGCTAATTCTAGAGACACCCATAGGAATATATGGGTCTCTAGCGTTAGTTCGCGCGCACTAAAAATGCTAGCATGCCTTAGTAAACAGAGCCCTTAGTGTCTTGTGGTCTTAAGGGAAGGTATAAGGCCATACGCCACAATTATACCATTGAAGAAAGTTGAGATAAGGGAAGCCCTGTGTATTTAAGGAGTGACATCTAGATTTACTAAAATGTAGTATTGCGTTAGCACATGTTTATGCTGTTAACATTTATTATTGGTAAATAATTCCCATCAGTGATGGGAGGCAGGGAAAGAGGAAGGCCACACCTAGCTGCTTCCATACCCTCTGAGGTGGATTCCGTCCTGTTTTGGGGGTTCTTTCCAATATTTTATTTAAAGTCCCTTAATTTCAAGTTCTGTTACTGGGCCCCATTTCCGAACATTTGTCCTGTAGTTTGAAAAATGCATTAATAGGTGTTAGCATATGCAAACACTGTATGCACTGTAGTAAATCTAGCCCTTAAATGATTTTTCCTGTATGATTGTGCATATCTAGGTTATTTAAGTTGTTTAATATTCTAAAAGTAATCTGTGTTATTTCAGGGTGCCCACTGTAATGTTTACTGTGGAGGAGAGACCAGATACTTCTGGACGATCTACTTCAGCTGTCAGCAAAAGTAGTTACAAAGATAAAGCAAGGTATAATTATTTTTATTATACCATGATTTTGAAAATCAGGCAATTTAAAATCTGAATTTTTTTATACAGTTAATTTTTTATAAGAAAATGTATTTAAATTAAAAAAATAATAAACTATCTAAATATATAGTACAAGATAAAACCAAGATAAACAATCTCCTGATATTGAGTTACATTAGTCAGCATTTTTTGTAAATGGCAGCCATGGTTAAAGAGAAAGCAGATATTTATCACTAGTATCTGGATACTGGCCTGTCCTAAATTTCTGGACTCAGCACTGATGGGTGATGCTGTCTGGGTAACGATAATATTCATACCCTCTCACTGGCACTTAAACAGTTAGCAGTAGCTGATAAATGGATTAATACCTTTGAATATCTGCCCCAATGTTTATTTTATAATTAGGACCATTGCAGCAATTCCAGAACTGTTTAGAAACAGAGAAAATGTTGGCAGATAAACCATATGGCTAATCCAGTCTGCCCATCCATACCGACTTTTAACTTTTCTTTCCTTTATGTTGATGGTGTTCCTTTTGGAAAATAGTTCTGACTTTTATAGTGTACTTCGCTTTGACGGTTTTCCCTAAGCGATTAATCAAATACAATAACCTGAATCAACTACTAACCTCTACAATCCCTTTCTTTATTTACCATTTTGAAAACTATAACTTTTGCCCAAAGTAGCATTAAACAAAGTATGGAGCTGATTAACTAAACAATCGGTTAAGAAAAACGTTTGCCCATTAGTACATGAAAGAAGCAAATGAGGAGCAAAGTCCTCAGAACTACTACTGTCTCTGAGCAGCTTAACTGATATTTGGTTGGGCTAATAATTTCCATTATAGATCATAAAAACTCCTAATACTATGCATGAAGTATGTATAAAAAGATTTAGCAGCCATTGCCAGACATATCTTGAAAACTCAGTAGCATCTAAATCAAAAATATCTATGTATCTTATGAGTCCCTTAAACAACTCTATCTGTGGCAGGAAATCACCGAGAAAGGCTCCTGTCTCACTTATAGCTGCTTCAGGGGTATAGTAACATAGTAGATGACGGCAGAAAAAGACCTGCATGATCCATCCAGTCTGCCCAACAAGATAAACTCACATGTGCTACTTTTTGTGTATACCTTACCTTGATTTGTACCTGTCCTTTTCAGGGCACAGACCTATAAGTCTGCCCAGCTCTATCCCCGCCTCCCAACCACCAGCCCCGCCTCCCACCACCGGTTCTGGTACAGACCGTATAAGTCTGCCCAGCACTATCCCCGCCTCCCAACCACCAGTCCCGCCTCCTACCACCGGCTCTGGCACAGACTGTATAAGTCTGCCCAGCACCGTCCCCGCCTCCCGCCACCGGCTCTGTCACCCAATCTCGGCTAAGCTCCTTAGGATCCATTCCTTCTGAACAGGATTCCTTTATGTTTATCCCACGCATGTTTGAATTCCGTTACTGTTTTCGTTTCCACCACCTCCCACAGGAGGGTATCAGTGGTAAACCATTGTTTTGCGAGCTTCCGCATTCTTCTGTGGCATCTGAAAATTAACTCAATTTAAAAGCTATCTCAATTACAAAATAGGCAATCGCAAGATTAGCCCACAGCAACGTAAAGCCAGTCATTTTCTAAAAACACTATATAATAGAATTCTATTGATTCCAAATAATTACAGAAAGAAAAAGGGGAAAAAAGATGATAAATTCACAGATCAGTAAACACTTCTTACTCCACAAAACTATTCCATCTATATGGTTCTACTGTATTAATGAAATAAATCTGTTTTTGAATACTTGGCAGCCAGCAATTCAGTTTGATATATAATATAACAGATATCAGTTTACATTTTTGGATGTTAAAGTGACTAAAAATGATACTAGTTTTAATACTACTGTTTTTTCAGAGCCAAATGAAAGGAATAATCTTTTACGATATGACAACAGGCATTCCAGGAAGCTGAAAAGCAGTCATCCTCTTTCTTAATTCCTTTGGTGTAGAAGGTTATACTTAACAGTATAAGAATTTTGTGCGAAGGACTTGGTAATTAAGCTAAAAGCACATAGTTATCCAATTCCAATGATTACATTTGCTCCTTCAATATAAATGTGTTTATACTAATGATATATATGTATATACCCTGGGTCCGATATTCAGCCAGCACTTTTGCTGTCCGCTGCCAGCGTTAAACCCAGATATTCAGGAACCAGCATTGAATATCCAGAGGCAGGTTTTCACCGCTAAAACGTTAACTAGTTATGCCAATATTCAGCACTAACCGGTTAACTTTATAGTGGTTAAAGATAGGACAGCTATTTATGCGATCCTATTTGACCGTTGAACTTATCTGGTTAGGCACTGAGCACCTAACTGGAAAAGTCACGTGATATAGCCAGTTATGTGCTAGGCGTTAACTTGCAATATTCAGCAAAGGTAAGTGGTTATCTACCGCTGAATATTAGCGGTTAGGCGCCAATATGCTATTTATCCAGACACGGCCGCCGACCAATTAAATGGTTTTGAATACCGGAGGGACAGTGTTTAAATAAAAAACCTATACAAATCTTGTTTTCTGCATAACTCCCCTTCGACATCGGTGGAGGAAGCTTCACCAGAGTTCAAGCGGGCGTCAACTTCTCGGCACCACCATCAAGGACGTCGTTCCTCGGCATCGAGGCAGGCTCAGTTTCGGACTGCTCTGAGGGATGTCTTTTCTGATACTGAAGATGAACATTCGTGGGAGGAAGAGGAGGATCCCAGGTACTATTCTTCTGATGAGTGCTATGGGATTCCTTCTGAACCTTCCCCTCCACTAGAAAGGAGACTTTCTCCACCGGAGAGTCTATCCTTCACTTCCTTTGTCCGAGAAATGGCTGTGGCTATTCCCTTAACTATGGAGGTTGAGGATGAGCCCAGGGCTGAGATGCTCGAAGTCCTGGATTATCCTTCTCTGCCTAGAGAGGCTGCAACGGCTCCTGTGCATAATGTACTCAAGGAGGTTCTTATGTGAAACTGGTCGTTCCCTCTGTCTAATCCCGTGATCCCGAAAAAGACTGAATCCCAATATCAGATCCACGGGGAGCCTGGATTGATGAGGTCTCAGCTACCTCACAATTCCATGGTGGTGGACTCCACTCTCAAGAGCCAAGAGTACTAGGGGACTACGCCTCGGCGCCGCCAGGCAGAGATTCTAGAACCTTGGACTCTTTTGGGAGGAAGGCGTATCAGGCCGCTTTGTTCGCTGCAAATATCCGGACATACCAGCTCTTCACAAGCATCCACTTGCGGAACTTGGTGAGGCAACTGTCTAGCTTGGTTGATGCACTCCCTCCACAGCAGGCTGAGCCTTTTCGCCAGGTGGTCAGGCAGCAGAAGGTGAGTTGAAAATTCCTGGCCAGGGGTACGTTTGACAGTTTTGATGGAGCATCCAGGATCGCTGCCCAGGGTATAGTGATGCGCAGACTCTCATGGCTGCGTGTCTCTGACCTGGATTATTCGGTCCAGCAGTGGATGGCGGATGTTCCTTGCTGGGGGGATAACCTTTTTGTTGAGAAAGTAGAGGATCTGGTTGACCAGCTCAAGAAGCACAATGATGCTATGGATTCTCTCTCCCGCCGGGCGTCTTCTGCTACTACCTCCTCATCTAGGAGGTTTTTTGGAGGGAAGAGTGCTCCCTATTCATATGCTAGGCGTAGGTACACTCCTGCTTCTCGGCAGCCTGCCCAGGCTCAGTTCCAGCACGCATTCTCATTAACAGCGTGTGCCTAAGGCCACTGCAACTCCCCAGCAAAAGCAAGGGATGGGCTTTTGACTGGCTCCAGTTCAGCATAGCCTCAGTAAATGTGTCCGTACCGGATGACTTGCCGGTTGGGGGGAGGTTAATATTTTTTTCACCAAAGGTGGCCTCTTATAACCTCCGGCCGGTGGGTTCTTCAAATTGTCCGGTTAGGATACACCCTCAATCTGGAATCCAAGCCTCCAAATTTTCCGGGAGCTCAGTCCTACAGCTCCCAGCACAAGCAGGTACTTGCAGAAGAACTCTCCGCCCTTCTACAGGCCCAAGCAGTCAAACCCGTTCCACCAGGGGAAGAAGGACTGAGATTCTTTTCCAGGTTCTTCCTTGTGCAAAGAAAACAGGGGGGATGCGTCCCATCCTAGACCTAAGGGCCCTGAACAATTTTCTTGTCAGAGAAAAGTTCAGGATGGTTTCCCTAGGCACCCTTCTTCCCATGATTAAGGAAAATGATTGGCTATGCTCTCTGCACTTAAAGGATGCTTACACACACATCTCGAACCTTCCAGCTCACAGGAAGTATCTTCAATTGGTGTGCTGGAGGAGGGGGAGGGGGGATGTGTTGGGGTGGGGGTTCAGGTTATAAGAAGAGGGGTGCGGGGGGGGTTCAGGAAGCGCTACCAGATGCGAGTGAGAGAGTGAGTGTGTGTGTGGGGGGGGTTCAGGAAGCGATTCCAGATGACTGAGTGAGTGTGTGTGTGTGTGGGGGGGGGGGTTCAGGAAGCGATTCCAGATGACTGAGTGAGTGTGTGTGTGTGGGGGGGGGGGGGGGGCAGGGGGTTCCGGAAGCGCTGGCAGATGAGAGAGTGAGTGTGTGTGTATGGGGTTTCAGGAAGCGCTGCGAGATGAGAGTGTGTGTGTGTGTGTGTGTGTGGGGGGGGGGGGTTCAGGAAGCGCTGCCAGATGAGAGAGAGTGAGTGTCTGTGTGTGTGTGTACGGGGTTTCAGGAAGCTCTGGCAGATGAGAGAGAGAGAGTGTATGTGGGGGGGAGGGCGGTTCAGGAAGCGCTGGCAGATGAGAGTGAGAAAGAGTGTGTGTGTTGGAGGGGTGTGTGGGTGTGTGTGTGTGTTGGGGGTTTCAGCTTGGAAGAAGAGGGGTCTGTGTGGAGGGGTCTGGAAGTGCTGCGAGATGAGTGAGTGAGTGTGGGGGGGGCGGTTTATCAAGTGTTTCCACATGAGTGTGTGTGTGTGGGAGGGGCTTCAGGAAGCGCTGCCAGATGAGCGAGAGTGTGTGTGTGTGTGTGGGGGGGGGGTTCAGGAAGCGGTGCGATATGAGAGACTGAGTGTGTGTGTGTGTGGTGGTGGGGGGTTGCCACATGAGTAAGTGAGTGTGTATGTGGAGGGCAGGGATTTCAGGAAGCGCTGCCAGATGAGAGAGAGAGAGAGAGAGAGAGAGAGTGTGTGTGTTGGGGGGGGGGCATTGAGGAAGTGTGGCCAAATGAGAGTGAGTGTGTGTGTGGGGGGGGGGTCAGGAACCACAGCCAGATGAGTGAGTGTGTGGGGGGGCAGGGGTTTCAGGAAGCGCTGGCAGATGAGAGTGTGTGTGTGTTGGGGGGGGCGTTGAGGAAGTGTGGCCAAATGAAAGTGAGTGAGTAAGTGTGTGTGTGGGGGGGGGGGGGGGGGGGTAAGGAAGCGGTGCCAGATGAGAGTGTGTGTGTGTTGTATGGTTCAGTTTTTTTGGGGGGGGGGGAGGGAGGGAGGGAGATCCTGTTTTTAAGAAAAAGTAATGAAGTGCCTCCTCTGCGCGATGCCTCCCCTGCCGCCATCCCACCCACGGCGATACACCTGGCCGCCGCCGCCATCCCACCCACCGTGGCCATCGCACCCACCGTCGCATAGTTTTGCTGGTGGGGGACCCAAAATCCCGCCAGCAGAAGTCCTGTGTGTGTGCTGAGTGAGTCTGACTCCTCCAGCGATCTTCGGCGTTGCTAGCCTGTGCAGGGCGGGGTTCTGTGCGTCTGACGTCCTGCACGTGCAGGATGTCAGACGCACAGAAGCCCTGCCTGCACAGGCTAGCAACGCCGAAGATGACGCCGTAGTCAGCAGACAGGACTTGTGCTGGCGGGGTTTCGGGTCCCCCGCCAGCAAAGCAACGCGAAGGTGAGTGGCTTAGTGGGTTGTTGCGGGGGGGTGTTGGACCTCCTTCTTTTGACCTGCAGCTTTGGGGGGGGGGCGGATGTACCATTATGTGGGCGGGGCTTCTAGTTTTTGAGGTTTGGAGTGCGGGCGGGGGGGGGGGGGTGTGTGTTGGATGTCGGAACAGTGGTCTCCGGAGTCATGTGGACTCCGGAGCTTTGGAGGTGGTTTCCCTTTCCGCGGGTGGGTCGGCAGGGGGAGGAGTAGGGAAACACCTCCTCCCCATGCGTGGGTGCGATCCGTTTGTTTAGTAAGATTTTTTTTCCCACCCTCGACGTCATGACGTTTGACGCGAGGGTGGGGCACGGGTCTGTGGGGTGGCTTCACCACCATGAATCCACGAACCGTTCTGGGAGTCTGAGTGACTTCAGTGACGTCAGTGTCCTCAGAACGTTGAGGGTGCGTTTTATTATAGTAGATATTTGTGCATATGCGATCCTATCACCTTCCAGGCATCTTTCAAATACTGATGTTTGTAGTCATCCTAGTTTGCAGGTTCAGTCACATCTCTCCATATCATTCCTTAGTCTCTGCCTTCTATTTATTGGCTTTATTTTGGAGACCTTTTTTTTTTTTCCATAGGTTAGATATACCTCATCAGGCGGCACATTGCCATTTTTCTTTTTTCCATTTATTTCTTTTTTTCCACTTTTTAATTGCATGGGTTGGTTTTTATTTGTTTGATGCTTCAATCACCTGTGGCACAGTCTTGTATCTCATTTTCAGTCATAGTTTACTTATTGACAACACATTTAGTCACATAGCACATTTTGTCCACATACTTTTGAATTTGTTATTATTTTTAGGCACTATCTGGCGGATTCTATATAGCGTGCCTAGAGATCTATGCTGAAATCCAGATGTATTCTATAACAATGCACGTAACTTTATTGGCTTAACGCCAATCAGCCTATGTAACAGCACTTAACAAGCAATAATGATAACTAATTGGCAATTATAATTTATGCACATAACTCACAGAGCAGATTTTGTAATTAAAACTGCACCCAAATTCTAAAGCGTTCAGTTCAAATGGGGCACGGCTAAGGGCTGGGAAATGGGTGTTTCGTGGGCGTTCCAAAATTTACATGCGTTGTTATAGAATATGGCCCAGTTAGCGTAAATCTACGCATAGGGATTTATGCTACATTATCGTTGGTGTAAATGGACACTTGTAGTTTTAAGTGCTGGGATATCAACTTAATCGTATTCTACATACCACGCATGAATCTAGGCGTCACTTATAGAATATGCTTAGGCGGAAATGTTTACCGCACAGATTTTCTAGGAGCCATTTATAGAATCTGGCCCTATTCTACCCCATTATAATTCACTTTTTTTTGTGCCAAATTGGCCATTTAAACCCCATATGTGTATGCAGCCATTCTAATTTGCATGTGGAACACTGCCGGTTTTTCCTACAGTCACAACTCTGTATCGCTTCTCATTTTTCTGCCACCAAGTGTTGGGTGAGTCCTATTTTCTTATCTCCATTTCCAGTCCTCAGCACATAGTTTTAATCCGTAGCTATTCTTTCTTGGGCTGATGAGACAAAGTCAGCACGGATTTAGTGAAGGGAAGTCTTGCCTCACCAGTCTGCTGCATTTTTTTGAGAGGGTGAACAAACATTTGGACAAAGGGGAACCGGTGGATATTGTGTAACTGGATTTTCAGAAGGCTGACAAAGTGCCTCATGAAAGACTCCAGAGGAAACTGGAGAGTCATAAGAGCTGGTTGATGGATAGGAAGCAGAGAGTAAGATTGAATGGTCAGTATTCTCAATGGAGAAGGGTGGATAGGAAGCAGAGAGTAAGATTGAATGGTCAGTATTCTCAATGGAGAAGGGTAGTTAGTGAGGTCCCTCAGGGATCTGTGCTGGGACCGCTACTTTTTAACATATTTATAAATGACCTAGAGATGGGAGTAACTAGTGCAGTAATTAAATTCGCAGATGACACAATGTTATTCAGGGTCGTCAAATTGCAGGAGGAGTGTGAAAGATTACAGGAGGACCTCGCGAGACTGGACGATTGGGTGTCCAAGTGGCAGATGAATTTCAATGCTGACAAGTGCAAAGTGATGCATGTGGGTAAGAGGAACCCGAATTACAGCTATGTCATTCAAGGTTCCGCGTTAGGAGTCACAGACCTAGAAAGGGATCTGGGAGTCATCGTTGACAAGACGTTGAAAACTTCTGCTCAGTGTGCTGCGGTGGCCAAAAAAGCACACAGAATGTTGAGTATAATTAGGAAAGGGATGGAAAGCAAACACGAGGATGTTATAATGCCGTTGTATCGCTCCATGGTGCGACTGCACCTCGAATATTGTGTCCACGTCTGGTCGCCGCATCTCAAAAAAGATTTAAAGGAATTGGTGAAGGTGCAGAGAAGGGCGACGAAAATGATAAAAGGGATGGAACGACTTCCCTATGAGGAAAGGCTGAGAAGGTTAGGGCTCTTCAGCTTGGAGAAAAGGCGGCTGAGGGGTGATATGATAGAAGTCTACAAAATAATGAGCGGAGTAGAGCGGACAGATGTGAAGCGTTTGTTTACACTTTCAAACAACAATATAACCAGGGGACACAAGATGAAGCTAGAATATGGTAGATTTAAAACAAATAGGAGAAAGTTTTTCTTTACTCAGCTTGTAGTTGGACTCTGGAACTCGTTGCCGGAGAATGTGGTGGCAGCGGCTGGCCTTATGGAGTTTAAGGGGGGTTTGGGCAGATTCCTGAAGGAAAAGTCCATTGAACATTATTAATTTTTTTTTTTTTTTTTGGGGGGGGGGGGGGGTTGCCAGGTTCTTGAAGCCTGATTGGCCGCTGTTGGAGACAGGATGTTGGGCTTGATGGACCCTTGGTCTTTTCCCAGTATGGCGGTGCTTATGTGCTATTTCTATAAGCTTCAGCTTTTATGTTATGACGTATTGTTTTAGCACTTCATTCACACATACAGTTCTGCCCTCGCACTTCAGCTTAGACTTACCTCATTAGCTTTAAACACACATATACACTCATATACATGCACATATATATAATTTTTTTCCAGTACATGTGCAATTTGGTTAATGTTTCTACATATTTCACTTGTGCACCTCAGTTTTCTGTTTACATTTTTATGCTGGTTGCCACCATTCTTCCCGTTCAATTTTTTACCTGCTTACCACTATCCCTACATTTTTATTCAGAAGTTCCTCATGGTATCCTGTGTATGTATATATATATATATATATATATATTTTTTTTTTTTTTTTTTTTTAACCGTCTAACTTCCTTAGCTGTTGCAAGTATATCCATATGCATACAGGACCATATTGCACCAACATACAACAAAGGTACTTATTTATTGATGTTCCTCTTTTACATTTCTTAAATGTACAATGTTCTGTTTTTAGTGTTTACTGTATATATTCTCATTTTGTGATGGACTTATTATTTTTCTGGGTTACATGCGTTTGTTCTGTATTTTATCCATGCTTTGGCAATTCCATTATTAGACATATCTGACTTCTACTCCATCGTTTTAGTTTCTAACCATCCATTGACATTTGTTCAGATATTCCTTTTTATGTATTTGCATTATTTAGTATTTTTTATGTATTTGCATTTTAGCACAATTATATATTTACTAGTAAAAAAGGCCCGTTTCTGACACAAATGAAACGGGCGCTAGCAAGGTTTTCCTCGGAGTGTGTATGTTTGGGAGAGTGTATGTGAGAGTGACTGTGAGAGTCAGAGTGAAAGTGTGAGTGTGTGAGAGAGAGAGTGTGTTTGTGAGAGAGTGTGTGTGTGAGAATGAGAGTGTGTGCAAGTGTGTATGTGAGACACAGTGTGATAGAGAGTGTGTGTGTGTGTGCCCATCCATGCTCCTCTGTCCCCTGCCCCCTCCATTCATCCCTATCCAGCATTTCCCTCTCTGCCTGAGGCCTGCCCTGCAATCCATATCCATCCATGCCCATCTGTCCCCTCCATTCATCCCTATCCAGCAATTCCCCTCTCCCTGAGTCCTGCCCTTCCAATCCATGCCCATCCATGCTCATCTGTCACCTGGCCCCTCCATTTTTCCCTATCCAGCATTTCCCCTCTCTGCCTGAGGCCTGCTCTGCAATCCATATCCATCCATGCCCATCTGTCCCCTCCATTCATCCCTATCCAGCAATTCCCCTCTCCCTGAGTCCTGCCCTTCCAATCCATGCCCATCCATGCTCCTCTGTCACCTGGCCCCTCCATTTTTCCCTATCCAGCATTTCCCCTCTCTGCCTGAGGCCTGCTCTGCAATCCATATCCATCCATGCCCATCTGTCCCCTCCATTCATCCCTATCCAGCAATTCCCCTCTCCCTGAGTCCTGCCCTTCCAATCCATGCCCATCCATGCTCCTCTGTCACCTGGCCCCTCCATTTTTCCCTATCCAGCATTTCCCCTCTCTGCCTGAGGCCTGCTCTGCAATCCATTTCCATCCATGCCCATCTGTCCCCTCTATTCATCCCTATCCAGCAATTGCCCTCTCTTCCTGAGCCCTGCCATCCCAATCCATGCCCATCCATGCTCCTCTGTCCCCTGCCGCCTCCATTCATCCTTTTGCAGCAAGTCCCCTGTCTCCCTTTCATGACCCCCCCTTGCATCCATGCTCCTCTCTCTCCCATGTCCCAGCCTGGGCCGCCCTCTTCTTCCCCCCCCCCCCCCCTTTGCATCCATGCTGTCGTTTCTCCCCTGCCCTCCCGCTCCCATTGTTGTTCTTTAGTGGCCACCCTCTTCTCTCCCCCCAACATGGTTGTTTTTTTTTTTTTTTTCTTGTTTTCAAATTTACCTCCGTGCCGGTTCCGGCAGCGAAGCGTCAGGGAAGGAGGCGGCGCTCCCGACGTCTAGGTTTCCCTTCGCTGTGTTCCGCCTTCTTTTGACGTCATCCTTGACGATACCCTTTAAGGGTGACTGCCAAACCCCAAACACAGCCTGTAAGAAGTTCTCTCTCTCTCTCCTCTCTCTCTGCTCTTCTGAGTTTCCAGGTCTGGCTCCAGTTGGATTATCTTAGCCAGGTCCCAGTTGCTAGACATAAGTTGTAAAGGCATATGCTGGGGCTTCAGTTCTTCCTTACCTGGACCTCCTTAACCCCACTCTTGCCCTGTCTTTTATACTTCTTGGTTCTGACCACTCCTCCTATCTCACTTCCTCCCTGGGCATGACTATTGGTTTGAAGGTGGCTCAGGCTGTCTGAGGGACTATTCTTAAGGGTGAAGGGACAGTATTCTGTATAACCCCTCACAGCTTGGTTAATGCCACATTAACTGCTAGTGTAAAGCTGCATTAAGGGGTGTTTACGGTATTTTTGCAGTTAACGTGTGATAAATTGGGCATTAAGTACTTATGATGTCAGAGAGTGGGCATGGAAGGTGTTAGGCAGTTAACACACTGTTCTTACTATGCACTAACTGCCTAACTCAGAGTTAATGTGAGACCAGTTACTCACATTAACTCTCGGTGGGTGCCACATGCTAATGACAACATTAATGCATGACTTGCAATGAAAATAATGGGGAAAAGTTCCACACAAAATTTGCAGTTACTCCATGGTAAAATCCCACATTAAGGGCCCTGCTTACTAAGCCGTGCTCATTTACTGCTAATTTGTTATAATTCTCCATATCATTTTAATTGTTTTGTGTAAACTTAGCTATGCAACATCTTTTTCATTGCACACTCTTGCACTTTGTTGTTCTTTTTGCTATTGCAACATTAGAAAATTTTCCTCTTTTTGTATTTCCTTTAAAATTAATAAAACTTTTTGAACTAAAAAAAAATTACCATGCACTAACATTAGAGACACCCATAGGTGTGATCTTGAATTTATCCTGGGTGTCTGTAGTGTTAGCATGCACCAATAACGCTAGTGTGCCTTAGTAAACAGGACCCTGTCGTGGTAACCGCAAATTATGTTTTAGTTTATTATGGTTCAAGTATGTTTTTTATTATTATATTTAATTTTTCTTTTGTATCTACATTTGTTTTTATTGTACTCCACTCTGTATATCTTTGGATTATATATGTTTAAATTAAATTAATCTGTCTCTGCAAAACCACCATTACTGCTCAGCAGGTCAGTTACTGTTCTCAATATTGTTAAAAACAATAACAAGAAGAAAAGACAAGAAAACAAAATTTACTACTTGTAAAATGAACCAAACTGGCTACTCAAGAAAAAAGTGTGGTTACAATAAAATGAAAAAGTACTTTTTGATGTGCAGCCTTAAAGTTTTTGATAACCATTGTACACTCTGAAACAAAACTTGAGATGTCTTGCTGTTTTGGTTGTTACATTTGTTACCCTGATACACGCTTATGTGTAAGTCCCAATTTTTTTTTCTAGAAATAATAATAATAATTGAGCACTCTTCTGCCTTTATTGACCTTATAATTTGACTGAACTATAAAATAACTCTCATTCTAGCACAGCAGTGTCATCTCCTGCGGAGGAAAAGCAAGAACCTTCATCAAGACGATCTCCTGCTTCTCCACCCAAAGGAACTGCAAAAGAAAAATCGTCAAGGTATGACTTTTTTTTAGTTACTAATATAACATTTCAGAAAAAAATCATTAGAAATACCTATTATTTGTTCTTACCTATAAACTTCTAAAATAGAAGAAGCTTTCTTCCAGTTGTGACATTTACTTCCTGTCTGTAATTTTTTTTTTCTGTAGAAGATTTTTTCTAAGTTGGTGTGTGCAGTTATCATTTTTAGCAGCCTGTATGTTGGCCTACAAGTTAGTTGTGGCATATTTTGCAACGTATCCGTCATGCTATATCTACACGGTGTCCGGAAGATACAAGACCCCTTAGTTTAAAAATACTTTGTAGTTGTTTAAACATTTACCCCCCCCCCCCCCCTTTACAAATGGGCTGTGTTGGCATTACCACTAGTGCAGCTTTGTGAAAGGAGGAGTTATATGAATTTTGAAAATACATTAGTCCAACCTTTATTAGGAAATTCCCTTAGCAAACACTTTGCGCCATATGCCTTATTTTGTCTCAAAAATTTAATTGCAACTTTATCTTCTTTGCTAAACGCCATTTTGCTAAAACAAAACTTAATGCTGTTGTTTTCAAAGGATCATCCAGTTTTTACAGCAGCTTGCAGTAACACCTGTCAATAATAGTAATGCTTTTTTAATAGTACATTTGTTTTGGGCCTGTTTGAAAAAATGTTGGGGGTCCCGTTTTTTCCAGATATCGTGTAGTCTAACTACAGATACATGTTGAAATGAACATATTATACCAGTCTTCAGAAATCTCCCTTGGCGTCCTGTTTTTTTTTTTTTTAGGGCATTTCTCTTGAATTTTTTTTTTAATGGAAAATGCTTTGTTCTCTTATTTTCATTCTGTCCAACTCATGGATGTTGGAAAGAAATTATAAAATATTGTGCGGTGAATGTCTGTGTCTGGGGGCAATGTAACTCTTTGAAAGTTTAACAGAACAAGACAAATTTGGCATGGGATGAAAGCCAGTGAAAAGACGCATCTAATTTGAAAATGATACAGATTAGACAGAGTTCCAAACAAATATGCTCCTCAAAAAAAGAACCAGTGCATTTCTGTGGGAGAAGCAGTTCCAGCTTCTGCAGCATTGAAACTTTTCACAGTGAGACATTAGCAGATAGGGAGTTGCTGCTTTTAAACTGTTTCTACCTCTTCTCTGTTCTGCCAGTCAGAGACACAGAGCCAACACATACACACACAGTGACATAGTAGATGACAACAGATAAAGACCTGATTAGTCCATCCAGTCTACCCAACGGTCACATTCATTATTAGTTCATGATTAAACCAACAATGAATGTGGTATAATATACTTGATCCTGGTATTTCTTTGCCTTTTCTAGGACATAGATGGTAGAAGTCCACCCATCACTGTCCTTATATTCCAACTACTGGAATTGCTGTCGAAGCCTATTCCAGTCTATCACAATCTGTCTTGCCATATATGGGAAGAACAGTGGAAAAAAAACCGTACCAGAGAGATTAAATGAATTCTTTGCTTCGGACTTCACCGAGGAAGATTTGGGTGGGATACCGGTGCCAGAAATGGTATTCGAAGCTGACGTGTCAGAGAAACTTAATGAATTCTCTTTAACCTGGAGAATGTAATGGGGCAGTTCTACAAACTGAAGAGTAGCAAATCTCCTGGACCGGATGGTATTCATCCCAGAGTACTGATAGAACTGAAAAATGAACTTACGGAGCTATTGTTAGTAATATGTAATTTATCCTTAAAATCGAGCATGGTACCGGAAGATTGGCCAACGTAACGCTGATTTTGAAAAAAGGTTCCAGAGGAGAACCAGGAAATTATAGACTGGTGAGACTGACGTCGGTGCCGGGCAAAATGGTAGAGACTATTATAAAGATCAAAATTACAGAGCATATTCAAAAGCATGGATTAATCAGACAAAGAGGTGCATTTTCAAAAGGGACGTCCATGTTTTGATATGGACGTCCTCGCAAAACATCCCGACCCAGGGGCAGGGAAACCCTTATTTTTGAAACAAGATGGACGTCCATCTTTCGTTTCGAAAATACCATCAGGGACGTCCAAGTCCTGAAACTTGGTCGTCCCTAGACTTGGTCGTTTCTGATTTTCGGCAATAATAAAAACCAAGGACATCCATCTCAGAAACAACCAAATGCAAGACATTTGGACATGGGAGGAGCCAGCATTTGTAGTGCACTGGTCCCTCTGACATGCCAGGACACCAACCGGGCACCCTAGGGGGCTCTGCGGTGTACTTCATAAATTGCTTCAGGGTACATAGCTCCCTTACCTTGTGTGCTGAGCCGCCCAACCCCCCCCCCCCCAAAAAAAAAACCCCACTACCCCCAACTGTACACCACTACCATAGCCCTTACGGGTGAAGGGGGCACCTAGATGTGGGTACAGTGGGTTTCTGGTGGGTTTTGGAGGGCTCGCTGTTTCTCTTTGGTGGTCATCTGGTCATTTTGGGCACCTTTTTGTGCCTTGGTTGTAAAAAAAACATGACCAGGTAAAGTTGCCAATGTGTTTGTCAGGAACATCCTTGTTTCTTTCGATTATGGGTTGAGGACGTCCAAGTGTTAGGCACGCCCAAGTCCCGCCTTTGCTAAGCCTCCGATACGCCCCCTTGAACTTTGGCCATCCCTGCGACGGAAAGCAGTTGGGGGACGTCCAAAATCGGCTTTCGATTATACTGATTTGGACGACCCTGGGAGAAGGACAATCCATCTTCCGATTTGTGTCAAAAGATGGGTGTCCTTCTGTTTCGAAAATGAGCCCGAAAATGAGCCCAAAACTCAACATGGATTTAGTGAAAGGAAATCTTTCCTCACTAATGTACTGTATTTCTTTGAAGGGGTGAACAAACATGTGGCTAAAGGTGAGCCGATTGATATTTGACAAAGTATTTCATGAAAGACTCCAAAGGAAATTGGAGAGTCATGGGATAGGAGGTAGTGTTCTATTGTGGATTAAAAACTGGTTAAAAGATAGAAAAGTGAGAGTAGAGTTAAGTGATCAGTATTTTCAATGGAGAAGGCTAGTTAGTGGGGTTCCCCAGGAGTCTGTGCTCGGACCGCTGCTCTTTAACATATTTATAAATGACCTAGAGATGGGAGTGACTATTGAGGTAATTAAATTTGCTGATGACACAAAATTATTCAAAGTTGTTAAATCGCGGGAGGATTGTGAAAAATTACAAGCGGACCTTACGAGATTGGGAGACTGGGTGTCTAAATGGCAGATGACGTTTAATGTGAGCAAGTGCAAAGTGATGTATGTGGGAAAGAGGAACCCGAATTATAGCTACGTCATGCAAGGTTCCATATTAGGAGTCACAGACCAAGAAAGGGATCTAGGTGTCGTCGTTGATGATTCGTTGAAACCTTCTACTCAGTGTGCTGCTGCTGTGGCTAAGAAAGCAAATAGAATGTTAGGAATTATTAGGAAAGGAATGGAAAACAAACATGAGGATAATGCCTTTGTATCGCTCCATGGTGCAACCGCTCCTCGAATATTCATCTCAAAAAAGATATAGTGGAATTAGAAAAGGTGCAGAGAAGGGCGATGAAAATGATAAAGGGGATGGGACGACTGCCCTATGAGGAAAGGCTAAAGCGGCTAGGGCTCTTCAGCTTGGAGAAAAGGCGGCTGAGGGGCGATATGATAGAGGTCTATAAAATAATGAGTGGAGTTGAACGGGTAGATGTGAAGCGTCTGTTTACGCTTTCCAAAAATACTAGGACTAGGGGTCATGCGATGAAGCTACAATGTAATAAATTTAAAATGAATTGGAGAAAATGTTTTTTCACTCAACGTGTAATTAAACTCTGGAATTCGTTGCCAGAGAATGTGGTAAAAGCGGTTAGCGTAGCAGAGTTTAAAAAAGGTTTGGGCGGCTTCCTAAAGGAAAAGTCCATAGACCATTTTTAAATGGGGAAAATCCACTATTTCTGGGATAAGCGGTATAAAATGTTTTGTATTTTTGGGGGGATCTTGCCAGGTATTTGTGACCTGGATTGGCCACTGTTGGAAACAGGATGCTGGGCTTGATGGACCTTTGGTCTTTCCCAGTATGGCAATACTTATGTACTTGTGTAAGTCTGTCTGGCACCAGCCTTCGTCCTTCACAACCAGAGTTGCCATCTAAGCACCACTTGACACGTCAACACCATCCATTTTCTAATTAGAGATCCCTACAGACAAACACATACAAAACATAGATACACATACAATACAGATACACTTGCAACACAAATACACTAACATACAACACACAAACATATCACATGCACATTATGTTCAAAGACAACTCAGATAAATAAACAGACACACATATATTGGGTGTATAAATAATTCCACAAGGTGCTTCACATTTGTGTACTACTCGGTGCTGCCACACCCCTATCCTTGATGGACTGCCTTTCAGTGATTCAAATGAGTATGCCATTTTCTTTGTTGTAAATTGTACTGTGAAACCTACTAATAAATGGACAATAGGGAGGAAACTTGGATCCTGAAATATATTCCAGCATTTCCTCTCTTTCTTTTCACCCGATAACAAATGGCTAAGTTGCAACAGAATCTTGAATAGAAACTCTAATAGTAGCAGCAGAGAGAAGGAGGAACATTGTAGCACAGTAGTACACCTTGAAATCCCTTGTACCTTGCCTGCAGCTGGGGGCATTGACTGAGGTGCTTCCTTGTCACATCATCTCAGGTTGGCTTAAGGGATCTGCAGCACTTATGGCAGCATGTATTGGTGGCTCACACAAGGCACAAACACCCTTTAGCACGCCGCTTCTGGAGAACTTGGATGCTTTGAAACTGAAATGACCTTACCAGGATACATTTGGAGTTATGAGTCAGGTGGAAAGAAGTACTAGAAAGATAGAGGAAAATTTGTTGTAAATTGTGGGGTATATATATGCAGGTAGAGTGTGATTCTGGATAGGGTTGGTATTTGACTGAGGAATGCTCATGCTCATGGATTGGAGATTAGAAGAAGATGGTTCCAAATGCCCTCTACTTTTAACAAACTTCCTATTTGGCATGAGTTTATAAAAGGAATTCTGGAATTGGCCTGAATAGATAGATTAGAATGGGATTGGAACCAGTCCCCTCCTATTCTAGGAGGGAATAGATTTCCCCTTATTCGAATTCAAGCCCTTTCTGTTCCAACTGCTTATGGAACTCAATTTGCTCCGCATTAGGGGCATAGATGTTGAAAATTGTAAATGTTCTGCCTTGATACCTCCCTTCAATTGCAACCCATCTATTTTCTATATCCCCGAGTTCCACCTGTACACTAAATTGCAAGTCCCTCCTGCATAAGATCACCACCCCGACCCCGTCTCGTAGAGCTACAGTGTATTTGGGGGAATTGTTTCTGTACTAATAGTTGCTTATCCCTCTTTCTCAAGTGGGTTTCCTGCAGCAAAGTGATTACCAATTTCTGCCTTTCCAGTTCCTTATATACCAGCCATTGTTTACTGGGGCCTTTAAGCCCATTTACATTCTAGGACGCTATCACTGCGGATTTCTGTACCACTCTATCCTCATTCCCTCCCTCCCTCCAACATCATTACTTCCCCTTCCCTCGTCAATGGGCAGCTCTTACTGCTGGCCCCCCAAAATGAAAGTGTGTCCCTAGAAGATTAGCTCTTTTCAGTTTCCAGTTTCCTCCTCTCAATACTTCCTATGCCCTCCTACAATGTGTGCTTACTGAATTACCCAAATATCAGTTACAAAAGAGTTCCCCAACTTTTATTCTCATTAATCACCCTCCCCCACCTGCCTTACAGAGTTGTTTCTTGTCTTCCACTCACCTGCTTGCAAGGAATATCCTCTGCTTTCCCTCCCTGCCCTGGTTTATAGTTGAAGTTTAGCGTCTTAACTTGGTAGTTTTCAGCAGTCTGTGCAAGCACCTAACGGAAAATTAAGCCCGGTGTCAAGCAACAAAGCAGACACCACAGCCCAGTAGCCGTTGTGATCGAAAAGTCATGCACCTATAAGCCCTGTGTCCGAGTGACGTGTATCTTACACACCCTGGACGCACACCTATGATGTGTGACATGCGTACAACAGCCACAGTGATACCGTGTGTTTAGTGAATGACTATTGTGCGCATGCGTTTCCTACACTGCTAGCGGGGATTTCATCAGATTAGCGATACTTTCATGCATCCACCTTTTTAATACTGCGCCGACCATTTACAAGTTGTTTTTTTTTTTAGAGCATCCATCATTTTTTAATAAATTAGTAAGTTTACTTCGTGACTTTTACGTTTTCGGTTCTTCTACGTTTTTTGATGCATCTGCCCCCCAGTCCTGTCGCTCCACTGCCTCTGTGTGTACACTGGGCTGTACACACTTAGTGTGACCTCCAGTGGTGATGGCAATACCAAAAGGAAAAAAAACACTTATACTTCATGTTCTCCTTTTGCATGAGCTCAGTCAGTGGTCACATTTCTCCCCTGTTTGTAGAGTCAGCTTGGATAAGTTGTTAAATATTTCAATGACAGTCCCTTCCATTTGATTACTCTGTCCTGTAGTGCTTTTTGTATCATCGCCTCTCTATCCTTGAAATAGTGCAGACAAGCAATTATATCTTGGGGTTTCTTGTCTTTTACATAAGAGCATAAGAATAGTCATACTGGGCCAGCTCAGTGGTCCTTCTAGCCCAGTATCCTATTTCCAACAGTAGCCAATCCGGGTCACAAGTTCCTTGCAAAAACCCAAATAGTAGCAACATTCCATGCTATCGATCCCAAGACAAGTAGTAGCTTCCCCATGTCTATCTCAATAGCAGACTATGGACCTTTCCTCCAGGAACTTGTTCAAACCTTTTTAAAACTCAGATATGCTTACTGCTGTTACCACATCCTCTGGCAACGAGTTCCAGAGCTTAACTGTTTTCTGGGGCCTAAGCTATGGTGTGCTCTGTTCACAAGCACTCCTTCTGTCCCCACTTGCTGACTTGTTCGTCCCACAAACTTCATGCAGATTTGTTGCATAGTCACAATGCAATCCTTAAATGCTGCATCCTCCAGGACACCCCAGACCCTTATGTTGTAGTACCTGGAGTGATTTTCTAAATCTACTCTGTCCTGTACTTGCTCCAACATTTGTTCCATCAGGTCCAGTCTTTGGCAATATACATGGCACTGCACCTCATGTCTCTCTAGCACCTCAACTCATCTCTTTACATCCTGTCATTTTGGATCTTAGCTCTGCCACTTTAATATCCTCCCTGGCTAGGGTAATGCCACCCTGAAGCTCTCTCATCCAACTCCGCATACCTTGCTTTGTGATAACTTCTGCTGCTTTTGGCCCCTGTACGCGATCCTCTCACTCCGAGTCCATCTCTACCATGGACAATCTAACCAACTTTTGCAAATCTTTGAAGACACATCTCTTCAACAAAGCTTACAAAAACAATCCACAATGAAACAAATTATTCCTTAAACCACTCATGTGCAACACTCATGTGCATTAATAAAAAAAAAAACTCTCTCACACTACCTTACGTTCCACCTTTCCATCTAAAACCCCAATTACCTTCAGCGTATTATCGACTGTACTTAAGATCATTCAGCCTATCATTGATTGTACTTAAGATCCATTTACCTTCAGCTGATTATCGATTGTACTTAAGATCCTTCAGCCTATCAGCGATTGTACTTAAGATCCTGTAATGACTACATCATAACAACATCGTAAGCCACATTGAGCCTGCAAAAAGGTGGGATAATGTGGGGTACAAATGCAATAAATAAATGCTCTCACCTCAGCCATCTTGCCATGTGGTGAGTTAGGCTGTTCTCTCATGGCCACTTCCATCCAACAACAAAACCTCACTAATCGCCGGTGCATGGACATCCACTGCACCTTGATGCTGCCGCCCTTCAGTTTCGCAGCACTCACAAATATTAAGTCTTGCAGTAGTGCTAGAACGTTTTAGTACATAAACTCAAAGCTTATTCAGTCTTAGCAGTCAAATGTGTATAAGAAATCTGCTTTGCAACAAAAGCTATGTTGGCTCCTAGCTTTTGCATTATAAAAAGGCATCACTGTAATTAAGAGATAATGAAAGGGAATTGCAAGTTAGAAGTGAATAGTCCAGCTTGGATGTATGATTATGATGTCGTCCAAATTGAATTAATGATGAGTTGTGCTTTCCATTAGATTTTTTTCCTTTGTAGAATTTATTTAATTGTTTACAACAATTGCCTATTGTGCATGTTTTTGACAGATCTCTTGTCTCTGGGTAGCATTCAAAGACAACATTTCACTTTTAAAGCAGCAGTGTAACTTAGTCATTTGCAACCACATATCTCCTCTTTCTCCCCAAATCCCACGCAATAACCAATGCAAGAGTTAAAACTTTCAGTGGGGTTGGGGGGGGGGGGGGAGGTGAATAGCTCTTTGTTGGTACTAACTGAAGAATTACCAGGGAGCACTTTGTCAACCAGTGGGGTATTAGGCTGTTAAGAGGGGGAGGGGGGAGGGTTGATCAGGTAGGGGGGGGGGATTGAGGGGTATTTTGTGCCTGTATTTACTATGACCTTCATGTGGAGTTTGATATTGGTTGGTTTGTTTTTATTTTTTGCTCTTTCTAAAATGTTGAATAAATATTAAGTTATTTAAAAATGTATTCTAATGTATAATACTATACGTTGCATCAGCAAAATAAAACAAACCATCTTTCTAAGGTATATAGAGAAGCACATAGATATTCATTTTCTGTGGTGGACACAAAATACATATAATCTTGTTAACCTTTGTCAGAATTGAAATTATGTATTACTCCTGTGACTTATGATTATGATCTGTTATTGAAATAATCCCTGACTTGCCCTAACTTGAACATGTATGCTGATGCTTGTTACTGTTAACTTGTTAAGCTGGCTAATTGCTTTATTTTAGCCATTTGTTATCATTTATAAAACACAATAAAAATATTGGAACTAAAAAAAACATTCTAAACATGTGAGATAATCTTAACTATTCAGCTGAATTGAAAACATAGAGTAATCTAAACTATCAGAAACATATGGAATGATGTGTAGTGGAAGCCTTACAAGAAAGAGATGTGCATACTAGAGAGAGAAAAAATAGCGTTGTGATTCTAACTTCATGAGTGTTTTAATGTCTGTGTTAATACTCAACATTTTAAATGACGATTAATTCACCACTTTTGCAAGTGAGTTTTGACAACCACTTAAGAGCATAGAAAACATAGAAAAAGGTCGGTGCCATATTGTGAATAAGTAAGAATTGCTGGTGATGCGAGTGAACCACCAGTCAAAATGAAGTGAAAATGTGATATTTATAAACACAGTGAAGCTTCTAACATAAGAATTACATTATCAATTCTCATAAAGGGATAATGTATAAAGTACTATCTTATATGAAGGCACTCAAATTTGTGAGTACCTGATAGTTCTCTGCCATTGCAAACAAGTAACTATTGTTTTACTTATTCTTAAGAAGACACTTGGAAACAGAAATGTGAAGTTTTCTAGCGCCATATTTAAAAAAAAAAAAAAAGGTTAAAGACAACTGATGACGCAAGTGAAATGCCATAGTCAGAATGGTGCAAAAATATGATCGTTAAGATCATCAGATATCACACCCAGTTTCCAATCTTGTGCACATAACTCCACTCACTTTTATTTTTGCAGTCCAAATGTAAGACTGCATTTTTTAGCATTAAGGGGTGGGGGTGTGGAGTTATCAAGGAGTATTTCACTACAAGTCATTCATTTATTGCATGTAACCCTGGCTTGCCCCTTAGGACCGCTGGGACTAGGACTCATGTAAACAGATTGTACTTCAGACGAGCTGGGCGCAGGCCGGGGCCAGGCCAAGCCCAATCCCATTAGGCCGAAGGGTAGTTTGCTTCTGAAACAGGTCACAGTTCGCTCTGACACGAACGACCAGGAGTCCTCAGAGCGAACGTTTAACTCTCTTTACTGCACAACAACTTGAAAAACAGTTCATGAAAAAAAATCACAATTCAATATGTACATATCAGGACATTTGATGGTCACAGAACAGCTTCAAACATAATGTCCTATATCTCCAGACATGCATCAATCACAAATCGGTATCATCATACTCTTTACAGTTCTGTCCCATCTCAGATTAGGATCCCTTTGAGCACCAATGAAAGTCCTGCCAGAAGTGAAGCTCCTCCGCTCCCTCTTCTCCCACCTGAGGTGTCCTTTTCCCCAGGCAACTCCTTCTTTTAAGATTCCCCGCTTCAGAAAATCAAACTGCGGGCACTCTCTGCCCTGTGGCAGGGGTCTCATTCACTGTGCACTGCAAGCTTCTTCTCTCCAGCTCCGAGACTTCCCCCTCTGTACTTGGGTCTCTGCAGGGGGCACGTTTTCACAAAGTCAACCTCTTTTATTATCTCCTGGCCCTGGAAGATAAACAAATAAGTAAAATGGACTACTGAATCCAATGATAAAGTGAGCGGTAGTGCCACATTGATGAAAAGTGACAGTAAAGTATGTGGTAGTATCACACTGTTGGAAAGTGACAGAAAAAAAGGAACGGCAGTAAAAAAAAAAAAAAAAAATCTGACCTAGGGTGAATACAAACAGAGAAACATACAAAAGTGCTTGGCAAAAATGTCAATCAAAAGTATAACTGAGTGTAAATACTTTACAGTGATGAGTCAAAAGTGTTACTTGTAAGTATCTTTAGTTATTCACATAGTTTAAAAGAATACAAGGTGAAATTATGAAAGGTTACACAATTACACTATTATTTAAAAGTTCCAAAGTGTGTTGTCAACAAGAGCAGTAAAGTGTATGGTGTGAATAAAAGATATATAAGTACAGTATTTTATGAAGAACAATGATATAAAATTATATATATATATATATATATATATATATATATATATATATATATAGTATTAGGGAAGCAGTAAGATATGCATTGTGAATAAAAAATAAATAATTATTGTGTTGCTAAGAAGTATAAACATATACCAAAATTTGCACAAGTACCTGAGAATTATAAAAATCCCTGAATGTTATGTAAGTCGTGTAAGTAAATCTACATATCAAAACCAAAAGGGAAAATGTGCCAGAAGAACGGAAGGTACAAAAACGGTATATTAAAAAGGAGAACAAGTGTCTAAAAAAAACAAGGCACTTGTTTTAGACACATGAAGGGAACAGTAAGGAAGCTCATTATGGACTAGAAAGGTATTAAAACACTGTGGGACCTGTTTACTAAGTCGCGCTGTAAGCACCCATTATATTCCTATGGGTGTCTCAAGCGTTAGCGCTCTCTAATGTTTAGCATGCACTAAAAAACTTGCGCGCCTACAGCACGGCTTAGTAAACAGGGCCTTGTGTTTGAAAAACTGTATTGAGAACCCCGTGTGATAGTGAATTATCATTTTTGCATGTACTGAAAACAAAAAGATGCACATCGATGACCCAAGAAAATTATGTTACACAAAGAGATGGTAGCCAATGTTTATTCTTAGACCTTGTGGAGCAATGGTATGGAAATCAAAGATCAGTCTTTGTTCCTCCCATAGGAGTAAATAATCCAGGTTTCTTCTCCTCCAACTCTGTCTTAAAAACTTTGAAGACAAAGAACTTGAGATTGTCTGCTGAGTGGCCAGCTGAGTTCCAGTGGGTGAAGAGGGGTGCAGATTTGATGTTCCTATTAAATCAACTGTGGTGTTCGATTATGCAAGTTTTTGTCATTCTTTTTGTCTTACCAGTGTACAAAAGTGAAAACAAGCATTGGATTATGTAAAGAACCTGTGTAGTGTTCAATTAGATGTGTGGCGCAACTTATACTACTTCTGCGTTTCTGGATATACAAAGATGTCTATCTCTAAGGCATGTCGGCACACACTACAACTGCCATATTTTTGGTGTCCCAAGAAATCCTTGGAAGATTTATTTATTTTTCAATATTTATAACCCATTTTAACTCCATAGCACGGAACAATAAAACATACATAAAACCAATTCATAAAACAAGGCAAGGCACAAGTTTTTCTTTTAGATTCTTCTCCCTAGAGTAGGCGATCACAAGGAGTTTGTTTCTGAAACGTTCATATCCTTCAAGGATATGTCAGTGGTGATGTATAAACTTCTGTACCTGGTTTGCTAAATGTAAGAATTTTAGAGTGCAGACGATATCTGGGGCATATCTTTCTTTTCTGGTGCCTAGTAACTCGTCTCAGACCTCTACTCTGGCACGAACATAGCCAGAGGTTACATGTTGTACTGGGTATCCTCTCTTGATAAATCTTTGTGACATAATAGTAGCCTGATTATTGAAGTTATCAAAGCCTGAGCATATCCTCAGCACTGCCACTACAAGCACACTTGCACACCATTTTTTTGTTGCTTGGCACCAACTCTGTGCCCCGCCCCTATTTAAACCTCCGCAGTTTCAGCATTCCTGTTTTTTTTCTAGTACTGCACACAAGAGAATTTGGCACATCTCAGAGGCATAACTTCGTCTTTCTAAAGGTAATGCTTGTTTTAAAAAAGCTTTAGGGCCCTTTTACTAAGCCACGTAAGCGTCTACGCGTGCCCAATGCACACCAAAATTGGTAGCATGGAATGTGTTACTATTTGGGTTTCTGCCATGTACTTGTGACCTAGATTGGCCTCTGATGGAAGGAGGATGCTGGGCTAGATAGACCATTGGTCTGACCCAGTATGGCTATTCTTATGTTTTTTAAGACAAAACTGTTGGTGATGAATCATCCCCAAATAAACAAGTACAGAAGTGGTGATTTAGAAGTAGCTGTATCCTGTTCTGTTAAGTGAATAATAATCAAGTTAAGAGAATACTGTTAAATTAAAAATTACAATTAAAAAAATTGTTCTTATATGCTACCTTGATTTGCCTATAATGGCACAAGAGACCTAGCTTGAGTTTTGTTTTCACAGGGTCTGGCAGTGGTATACTTAAGCATTGGCAAGAATATAATTGTCACCAGCGGGATTGTCTTTTGATCATCTTTGCAAATAAGTGAACGGCAATGAAGAATCTAACAGCTGGAAGGATTTTTCATTCAGCCATTGGCCAGCATGGGAATAGAACAAAATTAAAAAATGAATTAAAGTTGTTTTCATGCGTTTTTCATTTTAGCAAAGTAAAATGGAAATCCAAAAAAGAAGAAGAAAAAGCGAAAGAAGAGGAAGAACAGATGACTAAAATGCAGACAGAGGTTTTCATAGAAAAGGAAGTCTGGTCACCACCTTCTGACTCTGCTTTACAAGACTACGTTGTAATTGTTACAACAAACATTCTACCACTTCATCATATCAAAGACCAAGTTGTGACTCTTGCACAGTAAGTAACTTAGAAGCCCTTTATTTAAAGACCATTAAGCCCTAACATGCGTTTAGCACACAAGAAAAGGCTTACCTCAAAACGCATGAAAGTGATTTGCAGTATTTTGCCTTTTACCATGCACTGAAACTCGCAGCTATTTTTAAAAATATATTTTTGGAGGGGGCATGTCATGGGCAAAGAATGGTCACGGATGCGTTATCCAGCTAGTGTGTTCCGATTAGCACGCACTAACTGGATAACGCAGGGTTAACACGGGAGCCCCTAGCATTTCCTAAATAGGAGGCAGTAAGTGCTCCCACATTAATTTTTTGCAGGTATCGCACACTAATGAGAACATTAGTGTTCAACCTCCAAATAAAACCCTTGCAAAATATACTGCGGTAAACATGGGCTTAGCACACTGGAAAGTCCCACATTAGAAAGCACTAAGCCCAGATTTTAACACCCTTTTAGGGAAAGGGCCCTTTAATTTTGGCTCTCTACAATAAAGTATTAAATACAATCAAAGTAATTTAAATACATTTCCCATAGCTCTAAAACGAGCACATGTAATGGGTAATTTTATAATGCAAACAATTTTATAACAGATTTTCCAGGTGAGGAGGCCAAATAGATATCTGTGTTGGGCCTATTTTATAAAGCTACATAGGTGCTTATGAGGCTTATTTTCGAAAGAGAAGGGCGCCCATCTTCTGACACAAATTGGGAGATGGGGCGTCCTTCTGTCAGGGTCGCCCAAATCGGCATAATCGAAAGCCAATTTTGGGCGTCCTCAACTGCTTTCCGTTGCGGGGACGACCAAAGTTCACAGGGGCGTGTCGGCACCGTAGCGAAGGTGGGACTGGGGCGTGATTAAGAGATGGGCGTCCTCGGCCAATAATGGAAAAAAGAAGGGCGTCCAGGGCATAGAATACTAGGATTTACATGCTTAACTGCCAACAGTTAAGCATGATCACTCACACCAGCCTTTGACATGGTACAAGTACTCATGTCTACAGTTGGGTATGAAACTGCAGACTTATACTAGTATTCTGTAATGGCAGTTCAATACGGAACTGCCGTTAGTGAGATTCATCCTGGCACCTAATGTTTGGCACTCTTTCTGGAATCTACCCCACTGTTTCCAGTCTATGCTGCAGCTACAAAACAGTTAAAAACACAGCTGAGGTGGGCTTTAAATGCCAAGTCTTCTGTCCTTTGAGGTGATTGACAGCTACCCCAGGTTGAGACTCACTGCTGCCAAACTTAAAAAAAAAAAAAAAGTAAAATTAAAACAGTACACCCTTGAAATAAAATTAGAATAAAATTAAGATTAATCTTAAATGACCAACTTAAGGAAAGAAGTGAAAAGATACTCAGGTTATGAGCTACCATCCCTTTACCCCTTAGCATCAAAACATAAAGACTACCAGTTCCTGGTGAAAGTTATAACTACTCTCCTGGATGCATAAAAACTCTCTTGGGAGTGAGTTTTTCTGGTCCCCACCTCCCCCTTTTTTCTACTTATTGCTCATTTTGGGAGGGAGGGGGGTTCTCCTTCAATCTTGTCCCCTTTTATGCAGTCCATTGGTACCCATCTCTTTGTAGTGTGTTGTCTCAGGAATATAAGAGCTTGTAGTCCAAATATGGCAAGCATTTAAAAGAATCTTTACAAAATTATTTGCACTGGATGATTTATAGATCACAGCATGTGAAATGGATTATTTTAAGACTGTTTTTTGATTGTGATTTAATAAACTTGTAATTTACATATTTGTTTTGGTATTAGCACTCTACCTTTTTTTCTGTGTGTATTTGTGATAGTGCGATTTGCGGTTGGCTACAGGACCTCCCAGACACAGGCACATTGTAGTGTAAAGTCAAAGAAAAAGCTTTATTGGTGAGCAAGCAATCAAGCAATTCAGTCTGTTCCCCTGTCACAAACTGGTTGGGCCAGCGGTAGTTTCGGCATAGCGTGCGGTAAGCCCGCATTGGGCTTACTGCTGCTTTGTAAAAGGGTCTCTGAATTTATAAGAGCAAAAACCCTTGGCTGCCATGTCTAAGTGCTGGACTTCTCTGGCAGGACTCAAGGAAAGGAAATTAACGGATAAGTCCAAATTTCTCCTTCCTTATCCGTTCCAGACTAGTCCAGACTGGACAGGAGGAAGCCATACCTCAAAATTCCTAGACACGAGTCAAACCTTAAAACCTGCATGCCCATGCTGAGGTACTTAGAGGAGGGGTACAAGAGAGACAAGGGCACTGTCCAATCAGTATCCTCTGGAAGAGTCTAATTTTGCCTACAAGGACTCTTGTATGCTGAGTGGGCTAGTCTCTCTTTGGGACTTGCCAACTTTTGTTGGTGGTGTTTGAGATGATCATTTCTTCGACTTCTCCTGGAATGGATTCCTTAAAGACCAATGTGTCTTGTTAGAACACATTAATAGAAAAAAAAAAAGAAAAGATCTATTCTAAAATTTAGGAAGAACCTGGGAACTTACAAACATCTCAAAGTTGAGTGACAACTAATTTTTCTTTCTAATCACTTGAAGACAGAAATCCTGATTCTATCAGAACAAAAACACCTCCCTCAGAAGAGGGGAGAGTTTTGGACATACACATATGTATTCCTTTAAAATTATCCAAGACAATAAACCCCCAAGACCTAAGAGATGCTACCCTGTGAGGCTTGAGAGGAAAGGAGGACTGAGCCCTTGGGAATAAACCATGTTCCCAACAGCAATCTCACATACTGAGCTCCCTGAAGGAAAGTATTCCAGTGAGGGACCTTCTGTTCCTGTGTCCTAGAGCTAGCGTCTGCCCTCTGTGAAAGCTGTGACATTATCATTGCCCCAACCTCTTGTGCAGAAAGAAGGCTGACTGAATAGATCTCTCATTGGGAATAGTGTCGTATGTATAACTCTCCCCCCCCCCCCCCCCCCCCCCCCCCCGAAGCCTCTCCCTGAAACAAATGAGGAAATCAAAACAAAAGCAAAATATTTATTTATTTATTTGGTGCATTTTTACCTCACATTTTCCCACATAAGCAGGCACAATGTGGCTTACATTAAGTCAAGAGGATACAATTCAATACAGAGATGGCACAGAAACAATGTGACAGGAGGGGAAGGTACGTGGGATGACACGGGTAAATGACAGGGATGAAGATCCAACAAGAGATAGAGGTTAAACAGAGGAGTAGCCAGGGGGATAAGCCTTGGCGAATAAGAAGGTTTTTAAGGTCTGCTTGAACTGATGATGGTCAACGAGCTCCTTAAGCTGTCGCGGCAGAACATTCCAGGATTGTGGGCTGATGTAGGGGAAGGACGAGGCATAAAGAGTCTTGTATTTTACATGCCTGCAGGTGGGGTAATGAAGATTGAGGTAGGTCCTTGAAGACCTCAGGGCATTTCTAGAGGGCAGATCGATTAGAGTAAGCATGTATTCAGGGGCTTCACCATAAATTATCTTGAGTATAAGTGAACAGATTTTAAATGTAATACGGTCTTTGACAGGGAGCCAGTGTAGTTGAATACGGAGTGGTTGAGCAGGAACGAAGAGATTTTCCCAGGATAATTCTTGCAGCCGTGTTTTGAGCCGTCTGAAGCCGTTTCAGAATATAGTCCCGGCAACCGGCATAGATCCCGCTGCAGTAGTCTATATGGGACAGGACCAGCCAGTGAACAAGGGTACAGAATAGCTCCTGTGTTAAGAAATGCCTGATACGCTTCAGCCTCCACATTGCATAGAACATTCTTTTTCTGATGATTTGCACTTGATTGTCCAGGCGTAAGTGGTTATCCAACACAACTCCAACGATTCTCAGGCTAGTGGAGATTGGAAGTTGGCAGTCCTTAATGGTGAGTGCACTGTGGACAACTTTGTTGTACTGGGACAAAAGGATATAAGACATTGTGTTTTGTCTTGATTAAGCTTAAACAGAAACGCCTTAGCCCAGGAATCCATGATGGAAAAACTGGCGTCTGTTTGATCAGAGATTTTGGCTGGTGTTGACCGGAAAGGGATGTAGATGGTCACATTGTCTGCATAAATGAATGGGTTAAGGCCTAGTTTAGATAGCACCTTTGCTAGCGGAATCAGCATGACATTGAAAAGGATTGGTGAAAGGGGTGAGCCCTGTGGTACCCCACAATTGGCTTTCCATGGCGCAGAAATGTTGGAATTAGCTTTGACTTGATAGGTACGGGAGGATAGGAAACCCTTGATCCAGTTTAGCACTGGAAACCGAAGTGCAATAAGGATATAAAACAACTTGATTGACACCTCTAGTTAGAGCAATGAGATGGAAATCCACCTATGGTTTACAATAGTCATCACATATATTACAGAAACCATGATGTAGGGGCCCATTTCTTGCTATATTGGACATCTTGTCCTCAAAGTGTGAAGGTGATTTTCTAATGCATTTGAAGTTCCTAACAGATAGCAAACCAACACTCCAGCAAAGGGCCCGTAGGTTGTTTCCAGTTACGACCTATTACCATCTTTGCAGCCAGGATTAGCATTGAGGTCAAAGAGTGCATTTGTTGCCTGTCAGCCTCCTCTGAGTTAAAAACTAATAAACACTTATTCGGCTCATCAGCCCAGTGTTGTCCCATCCATTTGAGTATCCTATCCCGTACCTGTGACCAAAAGACCTAGCAAACCCCACAATCCCAACAAAGGTGTTCAAGAGTACCTATCTGCCCTCATAGCCTCCAGCACTCATCCAGTTCCCTGTCACCCATCTCTAAGACCCTGGGAAGGAGTCCAGTATAATCTATCTATTATGTTAAATTGAAGTTGTCTATAGTTCATTAAAGGAGAACAATTATGCGTATATTTATGTATCCCAATATTTGTCCCCTTTCTCCTCCCCCAAACCAGTGTTCTGTACCCCTGTGTAGTGGACAGAAAGATCTGATATATCAGCTTACATAAAAAGACATAATTCCTCTTCTCTGACTTTGCTTAAGCAGGGCCACTTCTATGTCCGTTGGGGTTCTGTGAAGGTTCACCTTAGCATGTGAATGTAAAACAAAATTGCACACTTGAAAAAACTGAAAAAAGGGGATCCATCTTTCCAACCATCCCTGCAGCTGTTCTTGAGAACATAAAGACCCCTTGTAAAAAAAGAACTGGACACCGAGACAGATCAAAACTCTCCAACTGAGCTACAAGAGTAGATCCCAAATAAAAATGCTTTAAGCGGGCGAATGAGAATAAACTTCTGTGAGATTCTGGGCATTTCTAAGTTCTTTCCATATTCTACCCAATAGGGAAAGGAGAAGGGAGTCCTGTTGCAGATTAGGAGGGTACTCAACAAAGGGGCATTCAAAGATAGAGTAGGGTCCATGATGACTTTCTCCAAACAAACCCAGTGTACTGAGGGGTCCTCAATATAAAATTATCTGAGAGACTGCCGCACTCTTATATAAATTAGAAAGGTAAAAAGTAGCCTTTAGCTCATCCTGGAAACTTTCTTCCATACTGGGTTATTGCTCTTTTGCCTCTTTCAGTTCAGTAAGCAACTAATCTAGCTGCTTCTGAAGATTTTTGATTAAGGACTTCAGGATGGGTATCTGCTCATGCACACGAGTAACCACCTCTGTTTTGCTCTTTAGACTACATTTTAACACCATAAATTAATTTCCTTTCTCTCTGATTGAAAACAAAATTTACTCAGTCTGAGCCTTCAGCTTTATATTTAGGGGCAAATTCTATAAGTTGCACCTAAAAATCAGCGCTGATCATATGTCATGCTTAGCACAATTCTATAAAGAGTTTGCATCTTTTATAGAACTACTACTACTACTACTATTTAGCATTTCTATAGCGCTACAAGACGTACGCAGCGCTGCACAAGCATAGAAGAAAGACAGTCCCTGCTCAAAGAGCTTACAATCTAATAGACAAAAAATAAAGAATCGCACTTAGCACTAAGCTGTACCTAACTACTGGCGCCTAAGTTAGGCACACTTAGGTGTGATTCTGTGTTAACGTGCATAACATCTGAGAATGTCCCCAAATTGTTATGCACAATAGGATTTAGGCTCAATCCATTATAGTTGGATATGCTCTTAAATCCTATTGCCACTTAGTGCTGATAATTGATATCACCCAATTATCAGCACTGATTAGCTTGTTCACGTAAGTTGTGTGTGCACTCTTTATAGAATCACACTTAAGCATGTCTTTAATCGGCGCCAAATTTTCAGGCGCAATATATAGAATTTGGCCCTTAGTCATTCTGGCTCTGTAGCCACTCTCTTTTCCTTTTCTTGTTCCTGAATGTATTTTATAGACATTTCCAAGGATTGTAACTCTTCCAGTCTCAGCTGCTGTTCCACCATTGCAGGGTTAGTTTCTGGAAGCCTAGGAAGTAGTTTCTATAACTGGGCACCTCCCTTTAGGCACCCCAAGTCTGTGTGGTAGGTGCCTGTTCTATAATGGAACTAGTTGCCTAGGTTATGTTACAGAATACAAGTGTAACCCAGTAATGGCACGCCTAACATTTAGGTGCTTGTAGTTACACTAGCCATAGAGTTAGTATAAGTGTAGGTCCCTAAATATGGCAGGGACCCATATTATGTAAGTTATGCACGCAAGTGGAAGCTCTGCTTGGTTCCTGTCCATGCTCTGCCCTTGTGTACACCCCATTTGCAAGTAACTGCTATGTAAGTTAAGCAGGTATTTGCAGAATACTTCTTAAGCACCCTGCTAGAACTAATGCAGGTATGTGCACCCATACACACATAAGTACTAGTATTCTAAACATTAACGTGCATAATGCATGCGTGAATGTGGACGCCTATAGGTTATAGAATTGCCTTTCACACATAAATGCTTTAGCTCCTCAGCCTACTGTTAAATAGTTCTCGTTACATATATCTGCTTCCATGCTAGTTTGGGTAAACTGTAGTTCATTCTCATATTCTTTAATTCTAGTATTCAGTTGACTATTCCAATGTTGAATCTGGTTCTGAGCCTCTACCATTTGACCATGGAGGGATTTCTTTTTTCCTTGTTTCTGTCATACAGTATGGGGCTCATTTTCAAAACCAAAATATCCAAAAAAACATAAGGTGGCAGGCATTTTTCTCTGAAAAATATCCAAGTTCCAATTTTTGACACCCCAATTTTAGACATTTTGCTCCACATTTTGTCCAAATTCCAAGAGGGCATGTTTTGGGTGGAGCATAGGCGGCTTTAGTTCAGTGTTCATGAGGAGTTAGCCAAACTAAAAGTAAACAGAATGATGGGGCCAGATGGGATAGACCTGAGGGTGCTCAAGGAACTTGGAGAAGTTCTGTCGGCTCCGCTGACGGACCTCTTCAATGCTTCCTTAGAAACTGGAGTGGTCCCGGTGGACAGGAGGAGGGCGGATTTGGTTCCTTTGCACAAGAGTGGAAGTAAGGAGGAGGTTGGGAATTACAGACCTGCCAGTCTGACCTCGGTGGTGAGTATGCTAATGGAAACGCTTCTAAAGAGGAGGATTACGAGATTTCTTGAACTAAATGGAATACAGGACCTGAGGCAGCATGGCTTCACTAGTGACAGGTCGTGTCAGACAAATCTGACTGTCTTCTTCGACTGTGTGACCAAACAGTTGGACGTGGGAAGGGTGCTTGATGTGGTATACTTTGATTTCATCAAAGCATTTGGCAGGGTTCCGCACAGGCGACTGATAAATTGAGTGCCCTCGGTATGGGACCTAGAGTAATTGATTGGGTTAAAAATTGGTTGAATGGAAGGAGACAGAGGATAGTGGTAAATGGAGCTTGCTCTGAAGAAAAGGATGTCGTCAATGGAGTACTGCAGGGATCGGTCCTAGGGCTGGCTCTTTTTAACGTCTTTGTGAGCGATATTGCGGAAGGGCTGTCTGGTAAGATTTGTCTCTTTGTGGATGATATCAAACTCTGCAACAGGGTGGACACCCTAGAGGGTGTGAATGACATGAGGAAGGACCTAGCTAAGCTGGAGGGATGGACAGATATTTGGCAACTAAGGTTTAATCCCAAAAAATACTGGGTCATGCACTTGGGTCGTAAGAATCCAAGGGAACGGTACAGTATACGGGGTGAAGTACTTCAGTGTACGAATGAAGAGCAGAACTTGGGGGTGATTGTGTTTGATGACCTTATAGCTTCCAAACAGGTAGAAAAAATGACGGTCAAAGCCAGAAGGATGCTTTGGTGCATAAAGAGGGGCATGACCAGCAGGAAAAATGAGGTGATAGTGCCGTTGTATAAGTCTCTAGTGAGGCCCCATTTAGAGTACTGCGTGCAGTTCTGGAGACTGCACCTATGGAAAGATATAAACAGGATGGAGTCGGTCCAGAGGGTGGCTACAAAATTAGTAAGCGGTCTTGAATGCAAAAATTATAGGGACAGGCTTACGAACCTCAACATGTATACGCTGGGAGAGAGGAGACACCATAGAGATGTTTAAATACCTCAAGGGCATTTATGTACAGGAAAAGAGCCTTTTTCAACTGAAGGAGAGCTCTGGAATGAGAGGGCATATGACGAAGTTAAGAGGGAATAGGCTTAGGAGTAATCTAAGGAAGTACTATTTCACAGAAAGGGTGGTGGAGGCATGGAATCATCTCCCAGTGGAGATTGTGGAGTCGAGAACTGTTCCAGAATTTAAAAAGGCATGGGATAAGCATGTGGGATCACTTAGGAAAAGGTAGAGTTAGGAGTTACAGAGGACGGGCAGACTGGATGGGTCATATGGCCTTTATCTGCCGTCATGTTTCTATGTTTCTACTCCAGATAGAAGGCTAAGACTCACTTGCAAACCAAGGTATGCAGTACACATTCGCCAGGATGAGCATGTGATTTTGGGAAAAATGTTGGCATAACGATTGACTGATTAAGATGGAACATTGACAGTACCTTAGGAAGGAACTTAGGGGGCGTATGGAGAATTACTGTATAGAGCCTGAAGCGCAATGACTCTGCGAGCTGAAGTGACCACCACCAAAAACACAACTTTCCAAGTCAAATACTTGAGATGTCAGGAATCAAGTGGCTCAAAAGAAGCTTTCATCAGCTGGGTGAGGACAACGTTGACATCCCATGACACAGTTGAAGGTTTAACGGGGGACTCTGTCAATAGCAAACCACTCATGAACTGAACACTAGAGGTTGTACAGAAATAGGCTCACTTCCTATACTGTGTTGGTAAGGACTAATTGCACTGAGATGAACCTTGGAGAGATGCAGGAGATATTCAAGCAGGTTTTGTGTAGGAAGTGAGGGGATCTAAGTTCTTGCCCTCATACCAGATGGCAAATCTCCTCCAGTTAAATGAGTAACACCTCTTAGTGGAGTCTTTCCGGGAAGCCATCAAGATGCAGGAGACACCCTCCAGCCAATCGAAGGATTCAGATTCTGTGGTCTCAGTATCCAAGCCGTGCGGGCCAGAGATTGGAAGTTGGGATGCAGAAGGGATCCCTCGTTCTGCATGATAAGGGTTGGAAAATAGTCCATTCTCCATGGATCTTAGGAGGAAACCAGCAATTGTCATATGGAAAATGTCCAATATTAGCAATGTGATCATTAGAAACATAACCGACAGTGTGAGCCAAACTATCTTTCAAATTGTGACCCTGAGTAAAGGCCATATTTTGCAATGTTAAGCTCATGTTACTTTGAAACTACATATAAGTGTTCTGAACTTACCTGTCTGATATCTGAAGAAACAACCTATGAGATTTCTAAAGTTCACAGGCAACAATATTTCTGGAGAAATCTTAAAGCTTCACCTCTTTCTGGAAATCTTGTAGCCCTACAGCAGCTAATAGGCCCAGGGGGGAATCAGAGAACATACAAAGGTGTGACATCCAGGTGAGAGACCTAAAATTATATTTGTTTATTACAGGAAAGATATATTTTTGTCAAAATTACTTTCTACAAAGAAAGGTATAGTCTATATTTTATATCTGTAAATGTACAGAAGAAGTATTTTACTCTTGTCATTATCTGAGGACTAAATTGAAGTGCCTGGTACCTTACTGCTGAAACACACTTATAGCTGGCTTTTCAGTTAAATTAAAGGGATTTTTAGGTTTTAATGTCAGCTGTTGCTTGTTAAGCATCCACAGACCATGTGCATACCTTACTAGTATATGCACATGGTGTCATTTAATAACGGTTAGCATTTGCTATTTGCAGTAGGGCCCATTTTATTCTTATGCCATTAGAGCATACTATCTGTTAGTAAATGATACCTTTAATTTGATATAAAAATTCCCCAATAAAATAATTCACTCTGAAAGAATAACTATATATATATCAATGCTGCCATTGCTCCTGCATGTATTTTATTTCATAAATATTGATAAACACAGGAAAGATCAATTATTTAACAAATTAATTTGTAAATCAAACTAGGTTTGTTGCAGAACAGATGGGTGGTCCAATTGAGCAAGACAAACTGCAAGATTTCAGTTGGGAGATTCACATAAGTGAACTCAAACTTGAACTTCAATCCAATGTTATACCTATTGGAAAAATCAAGAAAGGAATCTTCTTTCACAGAGCTTTGCTTTTCAAGGTATAAATGCATGTATCTTTATTGTTATATAAAATACTACTAGAAAAAATGATGTTCATTGTAATTCTCCTTTAATTGTGCCCTGAATACTCAGTTCACCCCAATGAAAACTCAGAAAGCACACATAACATGAGTCTACCATGTCAGTTTAAACTCAGGGTGAGAAATTAAAAAAAAAAAATCCTTGCCCACGTATCAGTCATCATTTAAATATTTAAATATGTTCAAAAGCACTTAGATGACCCAGATACATAGGGCCTGATATTCAGTTGGCGGCGAGCAATGCGTTCACTGTCTGCCACCGGCATTAAACTCGGATGTATCCGGTAACTGACGTTGAATATCCAGATTCATTTTGGCTGCTAAAATGTTAACCGGCTATGCCAATATTCAACGCTAACTGATTAACTTTTTAGCAGTCAAAGATAGGCCTGCTATTTAAGCAGTCTATTTTGACCACTCAACATAGCAGGATTGGCGTTGAATATCTGCGCCTAATCAACTATGTCATGCAATATAGCCGGTTACTTACCGCTAAGTGGGATATTCAGCAGGAAATATGGCCTGTGTTAAGTTCACTTGGCTGGTACTTGTATGCGCTGAACATACAATAAAAATGTGTTTTAGAAGACAGTATCATCTTGATGCTTCTGTTTCTTCCACTTCTGTGACTGGATTGTTTGTGGAAGTTTCTGGTTTTCTCCTTTTGTTGTAGACTCCAGGTTAGGGGAGCAGCATGGGCAGCCAATGTCTGGGTAAGTTATCAGTTTAGGTCTGCCCAATAGGAGGCCTGAGCTAAATGGATAGTACCAAAGTGGTCACCAGCCAGTGCATATATTCAGCGCTGTTACTTATTTGGATAGTGGCACTGAATATATGGATTAATTTAAAAGCTGGCACTGGTATGACCACCAAACCAGACCCAGTCTGGCCAATTCTGAAAAACATTTACTGCCAGATTCTATATATCACACCTTAAGTGTATTCTATAACAATGCCCGTAACGTAATTGGTTAACTAGCTATTCAACGCTGTCAATTGGATGTTAAGCAATTATTGGCACTAATTGGCATTAATTAAGATTTACATGCAGAAATCGCTAAGCATATTCTGTAAAGTGGTACATGTAAATTCTTAAGTTGAATAGTTGAAAAGGGGGCATGGCCATTGGTGGGGCGTGGGCATTTCTAAAATCTATGTGCATTGTTATAGACTACACCTGCTTTGTGCCTAATTTAGGTGTTGAGATCTACATAAATGGCTGTGACTAAATTTGGTCGCATAGAGAGGTGCTCAGCATATTCTATATACCATGCAGAAATTTAAGCCTATTCTGTAAGATTTAGGGGTACTTTAGAGAATACGCCTAGGTGTATTTTTTTTTTGCACACAGAATTTTCAGGTGTCATATATAGAATCTAGCCCTTAGGGGGTAATTTTATAACTGCAAGCAACAGTAAAATGTACATGCATACCTTCTCTATGCGGACTTTTCTGAATTTTTAAAATGAAAGTATAGTTATACTTATGCTTCAAAAATTAAAACTATGCCCTCACTTTTACACTTGCTATTTGGAGGGATCTTAATTTTTTGAAGTTAAAATACAAACATACATGCTTACATTTTCAGAAGTATGTATATAAGTGCAAAGCTCTCCACAGCCCTTCCTGCAGGAGCAGCTCCTCAAACAGCAAGTAAACTTATATATATATATATACAGGTTGTGCATGCATAGCTTTACCCATTGATTGGGTGAAATATGTTGTAATAGGCCATTTCTGCGTGCAAAGTGCTACTTTATAAAATGCCTTTGAAAATTACTCTCTTGAGTTTTCAGGTTGCTTTTTGTAATGTGCTAGAAGGGGCTCTTGGGTGGCCCTTGTCAAATTATTGTGATAATAAAGTATATCTAACCAAACAAAAGGGTATTAGCCAGAACCCCATTAAGCAGAGGTGGACTGACAATGGTCAGGGCCAAGGGGAAGTAAGGGTCATCGCCCCCCCCCCCCAGCCACTGCCCACCACCCCACCACTGCACCCCTTACACACATCACAGCCCCCCCCCACACACACACACTATAGACCCTGCAAGTGGGTCCACCTTGAAGGTCCCTGGTGGATCTAGTGGCTTCTTCGGGGGCAGCCGGGCAAGAAAGAATCCTATTCATTATTGCCCACTGCCCCTAGTGGAGGAGTAGCCTAGTGGTTAGTGCAGAGGACTTTGACCCTGGGGATCTGGGTTTGACTCCCACTGCAGCTCCTTGTGACTCTGGGCAGGTCACTTAACCCTCCATTGCCCCAGGTACAAAATATGTACGTGTATATAATATGTAAACTACCTTGAATGTAGTGCAAAAACCACACAAAGGCAATATATCAAGTCTCATTTCCTTTCCCATTCTTTCCTGTCTGCTGCCGCTTGTGTGTTTTCAAAATGGCTGCTGAGACTTCTTGCGGCACTCTGCTACAGGAAGTCTCGGCAGCCATTTTGAAAACATGCCGGCCCCAGACATACTAGCAGCAGCAGAAAGGAAAGGGTGGGATTCTTTCTTGCCCGGCTGCCCCCGAAGAAGCCACTAGACCACCAAGGCCCTTCAAGGTAGGACCGCCAGCGGTGGCAGGCAACCAGCCAGAGCCTCTGGGCCCCCTAGAGCCTTTGGGACCTCGGGCACTGCCCGGTTGCCCAAATGGACAGTCCGCCCCTGCCCTTAATTTTAAAAAAAAGGGTAATTGTGAAAGTTCATTAATAAGAAATTGGCAGCATATGTTTCCTGGCTCCTTGTGAGCATGCGGACAAATTAATTTTCACAATTTCTATGTAATAATTAAACAAACTTGTGAATTAAAAAAAAGTTTATATAATTGTAGATTTGGTGCTTAAACTGCTGCTGTTTGTTTTTGTTTATAGGCATTAGCAGATAGAATTGGTATTAGCTGTTCTCTTGTTCGTGGACATTACAACAGATCTTGGAATATAGTTAAATTAGTTGATGATTCTCCAAATGAAGTAACAGGACTTCTTCTGCCTCCAAAAGCATATGTTGTGGACTTGATGTTTAAGCCAGGACGCTTGATGGAACAACACAGTGTGGATGCAGATCGCTATCAGCATATTTAGCCTAATTACAGACTTTCTAATAATAATAAATCTGTGTAGTATGTAGGATATTATTAAAAACCTTAATGTTTTTGCAATTTAATGAAAATGTTAAGCTGTCAAGTGTAAAATATTTCTGCTTGTGATTTTGATATCATCTGTTGCATTGGCATTGTCTCTTTATCCCTAATGAGTTGTTAAAGATATTTGTAAACAATAGATGTATGTTTTGTTCTGAACAATATTTAGAATTAAAAATTGTTGCATTGTTCAGCTTCTCAGTTCACTTATAATCTTCATGGAAGTGGGAAAGTATATCTTTTTTTCCTGTGAACTAAAAGACAGTATGACATTCAATTTAATGTTACTGCTTTTCCTTCTTGTTAATGTTACATGTTGCTAACAATATAACACAGTGCTTACAGTACAAAGTTGGTAAATTGAAAATGGAGGCAAGGTCTCCAGGATAACCATTACGTTGTAACCCTGAGAGTTCCTGTACTCCAGCTTAGTTTGTGTATGCGAATGTGTTCCTTGGCTGGTCCTACACTTTCTTTCCTTTGGTTGCCTTAGGCAATCAGCTGCAGTTGGGCACCATGGTCCCTTCCCATTTCAGCAGCTTCAGATGTTTGAGAACAAGGCCAGTGTTGTGCAGACAGACTTCTACAATCTGTGCCCTGATCAAGGCTGAATAAATTTGGATGGGCTGGAGTGGAGCTTTTTAGGGGCTTCAATGACAACTTCAGAAGTTTTAGAACAAGGCCAGTGCTTGGCAGAATTCTACAGTCTGTACCCTAAAAATGGCAAGGATAAATCAAGATCAAGTATACATATGAATTATCATATCATACCTTATGTAATGAGTTTATCTTGTTGGGCAGACTGGGTGGACCGTACAGGTTTTTATCAGCCATCATCTATTATGTTAATACTATGTATATCTATGCCACCAGCAGCCTGCATATGGTTTTCATTATTTTGGGGGCCCTTTCCGTCTGACATTTCACTCACACTTGTATCTGTACTGGCCACGTGTGCAGGCTGCCTGCTGAATCAGTTTTGTCTACTCTTCAGTTTGGTCCCCAACTATTCCTGGCAAAAGAGAATAAAAAAAAATGTCCACACCTATATTTTACAATGACTGTGACAACATTTCTGGTGCAGAGAAAGATATATACAAGATTATGGATGTTTATTTCAACTCTTTCCAAAGGAGGCACAGAGAGCTAAGAGATGCAGGAGACACGCCCAAAAGGAAACCACAGGTACCACTGACAACAATACAAAAATATGGATCTTTTTATCATGTTAACATGGTCATTTGGAAAGCTGGCTTCTGGGTCAGCTGAACGCAACATGTGGGAATCGCTGCCATTGCCTTGTCATTGCTAGAGCCAGAGCCTCAAAAGAAGAGGTATGCTAAGGAAAATGTGGTGAGGGGATGAAGGGCAAATATTTAAAACATTGGGTCAAGTAAAGTTAAATTGGAAAAGCATATGCAGGATACTCAGCCATTGCTGCTGCAAGAGCCAGAGAGATGTTAAGGAAAATGCAGGGGGGAGGGAGGGGACAGAGGAGTGAGTGAATGTTAAAACATTTTGGGTCAAGTAAAGTTAAGCATGTGCAGGGTAATCAGCCAATTCTGCTGCCAGAGCCAGAGACTCAAAAGAAGAGGAGGTACGTTAAGGAAAACAGGGAGGGGGCGTTAAAAAATCATCTCAAGTTAAATTGAAAAGCATGTGCAGGATAGAATTTTAAAAGGCATTATGACAGCTTAAATATTCAAGTTTACAGTACCATCAAAAATAATGATTTTCAGTTTAGTATTATATTTTATTTGAAATTGTATTTTTTATTATCCAAAATACATGCCATGATTAAGCGTGATTAAGCACATGATTAAAATGTTTAATCATTGCCCACCCCTAGTTTAAACTATTCTTTCTGAATTACAAGTGCATTCCTTCTGCTACTCCTCAGTATCTCTCCTATCGTATCTCTCCCTACACCCCTCCCTGGGAACGCTGTTCATGGGGACAGATGCAGAAAGCAACCACAGGCTTAACTGCAGGATTACGGGGGATTGAACACCAGTGCTATGTGCCAAGCAATGCAGTGTGTGGGTGTTAACTTGCACGGAAGACATCCACAAGCTGTATTAAAATATATGCTGATGAGCTACTTTAGGTATTCTGTGCTATGTCGAGAGTATGCCGCCCACTTTTGACATGTGCACAAAGTGAGAAATTTTCCATGAGGGTCCAGGGTAGCAAAGAAGATTTCTTCTTAATCTTTCACATTTACATGCTGGTTTTGTTTTGTTTTGCAAGTTGAAGGAAGCCTGTGCAAGTATTGACACTTTCAGTTTTGGTTTAGACATGGGCACGAGGAGCCTCATTTACTACGAAACCTTGTGCGCATACATTCGGCATACCCCCCCCCCCCCCCCATTTTTGCCACATAAAATGTACCTACAATTAACTAGCTGCATTCCATACTATTACGCTCCTGGTAGAAGCCACATGCTCAGACATTCATATGTGCCTCTACTGCGAATCTTTCTACATCTCTCCATTAAGTCACTCTTATCTGTGCCCTTCTCCTCCACTGCCAACTCCAAAGTCCAATCCTTCCATCTTGTGCACTACACCTGGAATAGACTTCCTGAGTCAGTGTCATGCTCCGCCTCTGGCCCTATTCAAATAGAGGCTAAAAGCCCACCTTTTTTGAGGCTGCTTTGAAATCTTATCAATGCATTGATCTGTTGAATATCACATTGGTATAATCATTTTCTAATCTCTTATTTGTCCTTTCAAGCTCTGTCAAGCAGGGACTGTCTCTTAAGTGTTTGTGTACATTGCTACATATAACTAGAAGCACTACAAAAGTAATAAGCAATAGTAATGGTAATATCTTTATCTTATCTACCAATATTTACTATAGTACATTTAATGATCTGCAAGTAATAGCTGAATGGTAACAACTCCAAACTGTTAGACATAAAGAAAGCAAATGTTCCATAGTTACTTCTAACACCGTTTTTCTACAGTTTTTGTAACCACATCCAAGGTGATTTATCTGGGGCAACGGAGGGTTAAGTGACTTTACCCAGGGTCACACAGAGCTGCAGCGGGAATCGATCTCAGTTCCCCAGGACTGGGGTCTGCTGCACTGGCCACTAGGCTACTCCCCCCCCCCCATCCTTGACCCACATAAGTCCCTACTACTACTACTTATCTTTTCTATAGCGCTACTAGACGTACGCAGTGCTGTACACTTGAACATGAAGAGACAGTCCCTGCTTGACAGAGCTTACAATCTAATTAGGACAGACAAACAGGACAGTGCTTAAGGCAGTGCAGCCCATCTCCAATCATTTTTCACTATCAGTATCAGCTGGAGAATCTGAAGATGAACAAAGCTATGGGGCTGGATGGGGTAGGATACTGTAGGAGCTCAGAGAGGTCCTGGCGGAACCTCTTAAAGATTTATTTAATAGATCTTTAGAGACGGGAGAGGTTCCGCGAGATTGGAGACGAGCGGATATGGTCCCTCTTCACAAAAGTGGAGACAGGGAAGAAGTGCTGACCCTCTGCAGCCACTCAAGTTTCTCCTGTCTGGCTGGTGCGTTCCTTGTGCTCATTCTCCTTCAGTGGAGTTGTATCTCTGCTTCACCTCCTTCATCATCACTTGTTACTGCCCCTTCAAGAACGTCTCGTTTTGCAAATTTCTTTGCTGCTTCAGGAAGGAAATGTTCAAACAAATCTTATCAACGCGGTATATAGAATATGCCGAACACCGCTTCACACGACCAAATTTTAGTTGCAACCATTTACGCCATGTTTTACTTGGTGTAAATCCTGATGCCTAAATTAGGCGCAGATATGGGTGTATTCTATAATAATATGCATAGATTTTAGAAACGCCTACATCCCTCATGGCCACTCCCCTTTTTCAAGTATGTGATTTAGAATTTAGGCACAGCACGTTACAGAATACGCTTAGCAAGTTGTGTGCATATATCTTAATGACAATTAGTGCTAATAATTGCTTGCTAACATCCAATTAACAGTGCTGATTAGCTAGTTAACCAATTAAGTTGTGTGCATTGTTATAGAATACGCTTTGATTTCTGCGCAGATTTTTAGACATGATATATAGAATCCGGGGGATGATTTTTTATTTTGTTACATTTGTACCCCGCGCTTTCCCACTCATGGCAGGCTCAATGCAGCTTACATGGGGCAATGGAGGGTTAAGTAACTTGCCCAGAGTCATAAAGAGCTGCCTGTGCCTGATGGAGATTCAGCTGCATGTCTACAAATTCTTACACAGGAGCAGAGAGGAATGAAGTTTCATTGGCAGTTTGGATTTGGATTTGGGAGTAAGCTGAAGGATTTTATTGCTTTTGCGGATGAATTTAATATGGAAAATAGGACATATCACTTACATGTTCAGGTTAGGGAGGTGATAGGGTACTGCTAGAGGGAATGGGATAGCAATGTAGGCAGCATACCCTCCCCCCTAGAAATGCATTTCTGCACCTTCAATCCCAAAAAGTATATATCTAATCTGCATAATATTATCACTATCTTTTTTACTCTCCCCCAGTAAAAATTCAACTGTTTGCAGACAAAAGGAATGATGAATTCCAGGGAATCCCTAGCTGAGTTTGGTAGTTAGCTCTTTCAATTTCCATGCTTTATAGGTGAGTATTATCTCATACATATGTGAACCACTCGGGAGCCAGGTTAGCCCTGTGTTGGCATGAGCGTGGCCATCCTGGAGAGCACCTGTACATGTGGCACCCTAGAATAGACCTATTTTGGATGCAGGGGGATATGGAGATGTGGAAGTCCTGGGTAAAGAGATGGCTCTTACATCTCTGGGGTACTGGTGGAGTGTGACATTGTCTAAGGACAAGTGTTTGCTGGTTGGTTAGTTGTGATATGCTGCTAGATACACTATTGCTACTTTTTGGAAGAGACTCCATAATTTGCATACTGGTATGTGGTAATGCAATCAAGGATGTGGCTTGGAGCTGTGGCAAACGCAGGCTTTGCAATCAAAAAGGAATACTTTATTGCTATGATTCAGCATGTGCACACCTGTTACTTCACAGGCTCTAATCCAGCACTAGTTTCTTTAATATATCACTGTCAATACTCTCTTCTGGGGGCTGGCATAGCCTAGCCCAACACAATGGCTTCTAACAACATCTTGGGTCCTGTCTGGACACACTCAAAAGTCAAGTAACTTGACTGGCTTCCTTACACATACATCTAATCCTTGGAGGCTGAGAATTAAACACAGTTTCCTACCCCAGGGAAATTACTGACCACTTCTCTTCCCTGGCACTTACCTCATGTACTGTAACCTCAGATGCTGCTCTCCTGGAGACCTCTTGCCTCAGGGCCTCCATCTTGGAGACTTCTTGACTCAGGTTGTGTTTATTTGACTGCCTAGGGCTGTGCCATCAAAGCAGTTTACTTATAAAGCGAATGCTACATACCTGTAGAAGGTATTCTCCGAGGACAGCAGGCTGATTGTTCTCACTAATGTGGGTGACGTCCACGGCAGCCCCTCCAATCGGAAACTTCACTAGCAAAGTCCTTTGCTAGTCCTCGCGCGCCCGCGCGCACCGCGCATGCGCGGCCGTCTTCCCGCCCGAAACCGGCTCGAGCCGGCCAGTCCAGTATGTAGCAAGACAATACACTTCAAGGGAAGACACAACTCCAACGGGGAGGCGGGCGGGTTTGTGAGAACAATCAGCCTGCTGTCCTCGGAGAATACCTTCTACAGGTATGTAGCATTCGCTTTCTCCGAGGACAAGCAGGCTGCCTGTTCTCACTGATGGGGTATCCCTAGCCCCCAGGCTCACTCAAAACAATAACCATGGTCAATTGGGCCTCGCAACGGCGAGGACATAACTGAAATTGACCTAAAAAATTTACCAACTAACTGAGAGTGCAGCCTGGAACAGAACAAACAGGGCCCTCGGGGGGTGGAGTTGGATCCTAAAGCCCAAACAGGTTCTGAAGAACTGACTGCCCGAACCGACTGTCGCGTCGGGTATCCTGCTGCAGGCAGTAATGAGATGTGAATGTGTGGACGGATGACCACGTCGCAGCTTTGCAAATTTCTTCAATAGAGGCTGACTTCAAGTGGGCTACCGACGCAGCCATGGCTCTAACATTATGAGCCGTGACATGACCCTCAAGAGCCAGCCCCGCCTGGGCGTAAGTGAAGGAAATGCAATCTGCTAGCCAATTGGATAAGGTGCGTTTCCCTACAGCCACTCCCCTCCTATTGGGATCAAAAGAAACAAACAATTGGGCGGACTGTCTGTGGGGCTGTGTCCGCTCCAGGTAGAAGGCCAATGCTCTCTTGCAGTCCAATGTGTGCAGCTGACGTTCAGCAGGGCAGGAATGAGGACGGGGAAAGAATGTTGGCAAGACAATTGACTGGTTCAGATGGAACTCCGACACAACCTTTGGCAAGAACTTAGGGTGAGTGCGGAGGACTACTCTGTTATGATGAAATTTGGTGTAAGGGGCCTGGGCTACCAGGGCCTGAAGCTCACTGACTCTACGAGCTGAAGTAACTGCCACCAAGAAAATGACCTTCCAGGTCAAGTACTTCAGATGGCAGGAATTCAGTGGCTCAAAAGGAGGTTTCGTCAGCTGGGTGAGAACGACATTGAGATCCCATGACACTGTAGGAGGCTTGACAGGGGGCTTTGACAAAAGCAAACCTCTCATGAAGCGAACAACTAAAGGCTGTCCTGAGATCGGCTTACCTTCCACACGGTAATGGTATGCACTGATTGCGCTAAGGTGAACTCTTACAGAGTTGGTCTTGAGACCAGACTCAGACAAGTGCAGAAGGTATTCAAGCAGGGTCTGTGTAGGACAAGAGCGAGGAGCTAGGGCCTTGCTGTCACACCAGACGGCAAACCTCCTCCACAGAAAGAAGTAACTCCTCTTAGTGGAATCTTTCCTGGAAGCAAGCAAGACGCGGGAGACACCCTCTGACAGACCCAAAGAGGCAAAGTCTACGCTCTCAACATCCAGGCCGTGAGAGCCAGGGACCGGAGGCTGGGATGCAGAAGAGCCCCTTCGTCCTGCGTGATGAGGGTCGGAAAACACTCCAATCTCCACAGTTCTTCGGAGGATAACTCCAGAAGAAGAGGGAACCAGATCTGACGCGGCCAAAAAGGAGCAATCAGAATCATGGTGCCTCGGTCTTGCTTGAGTTTCAACAAAGTCTTCCCCACCAGAGGAATGGGAGGATAAGCATACAGCAGGTCCTCCCCCCAATCCAGGAGGAAGGCATCCGATGCCAGTCTGCTGGGGGCCTGAAGCCTGGAACAGAACTGAGGGACTTTGTGGTTCACTCGAGATGCGAAGAGATCCACCAAGGGGGTGCCCCACGCTTGGAAGATCTGGCGCACCACTCTGGAGTTGAGCGACCACTCGTGAGGTTGCATAATCCGGCTCAGTCTGTCGGCCAGACTGTTGTTTACGCCTGCCAGATATGTGGCTTGGAGCACCATGCCGAGACGGCGAGCCCAGAGCCACATGCTGACGGCTTCCTGACACAGGGGGCGAGATCCGGTGCCCCCCTGCTTGTTGACATAGTACATGGCAACCTGGTTGTCTGTCTGAATTTGGATAATTTGATGGGACAGCCGATCTCTGAAAGCCTTCAGAGAGTTCCAGATCGCTCGCAACTCCAGGAGATTGATCTGTAGACCGCGTTCCTGGAGGGACCAGCTTCCTTGGGTGTGAAGCCCATCGACATGAGCTCCCCATCTCAGGAGAGACGCATCCGTTGTCAGCACTTTTTGTGGCTGAGGAATTTGGAAAGGACGTCCCAGAGTCAAATTGGACCAGATTGTCCACCAATACAGGGATTCGAGAAAACTCGTGGACAGGTGGATCACGTCTTCTAGACTCCCAGCAGCCTGATACCACTGGGAGGCTAGGGTCCATTGAGCAGATCTCATGTGAAGACGGGCCATGGGAGTCACATGAACTGTGGAGGCCATGTGGCCCAGCAATCTCAACATCTGCCGAGCTGTGATCTGCTGGGACGCTCGCACCCGCGAGACGAGGGACAATAAGTTGTTGGCCCTCGTCTCTGGGAGATAGGCGCGAGCCGTCCGAGAGTCCAGCAGAGCTCCTATGAATTCGAGTTTCTGCACTGGGAGAAGATGGGACTTTGGATAATTTATCACAAACCCCAGTAGCTCCAGGAGGCGAATAGTCATCTGCATGGACTGCAGGGCTCCTGCCTCGGATGTGTTCTTCACCAGCCAATCGTCGAGATATGGGAACACGTGCACCCCCCGCCTGCGAAGTGCCGCTGCTACCACAGCTAGGCACTTTGTGAACACCCTGGGCGCAGAGGCGAGCCCAAAGGGTAGCACACAGTACTGGAAGTGGCGTGTGCCCAACTGAAATCGCAGATACTGTCTGTGAGCTGGCAGTATCGGGATGTGTGTGTAGGCATCCTTCAAGTCCAGAGAGCATAGCCAATCATTTTGCTGAATCATGGGGAGAAGGGTGCCCAGGGAAAGCATCCTGAACTTTTCTTTTACGAGATATTTGTTCAGGGCCCTTAGGTCTAGGATGGGACGCATCCCCCCTGTTTTCTTTTCCACAAGGAAGTACCTGGAATAGAATCCCAGCCCTTCTTGCCCGGATGGCACGGGCTCGACCGCATTGGCGCTGAGAAGGGCGGAGAGTTCCTCTGCAAGTACCTGCTTGTGCTGGAAGCTGTAAGACTGAGCTCCCGGTGGACAATTTGGAGGTTTTGAGGCCAAATTGAGGGTGTATCCTTGCCGGACTATTTGGAGAACCCACTGGTCGGAGGTTATTAGAGGCCACCTTTGGTGAAAAGCTTTCAACCTCCCCCCGACTGGTAGGTCGCCCGGCACTGACACTTGGATGTCGGCTATGCTCTGCTGGAGCCAGTCAAAAGCTCGCCCCTTGCTTTTGCTGGGGAGCCGAGGGGCCTGGCTGAGGCGCATGCTGCTGACGAGAGCGAGCGCGCTGGGGCTTAGCCTGGGCCCAGGCTGTCGAGAAGGAGGATTGTACCTACGCTTACCAGAAGAGTAGGGAACAGTCTTCCTTCCCCCGAAAAATCTTCTACCTGTAGAGGTAGATGCTGAAGGCTGCCGGCGGGAGAACTTGTCGAATGCGGTGTCCCGCTGGTGGAGAGACTCTACCACCTGTTCGACTTTCTCTCCAAAAATGTTGTCCGCACGGCAAGGCGAGTCCGCAATCCGCTGCTGGAGTCTATTCTCCAGGTCGGCGGCACGCAGCCATGAGAGCCTGCGCATCACCACACCTTGAGCAGCGGCCCTGGACGCAACATCAAAGGTGTCATACACCCCTCTGGCCAGGAATTTTCTGCACGCCTTCAGCTGCCTGACCACCTCCTGAAAAGGCTTGGCTTGCTCAGGGGGAAGAGCATCAACCAAGCCCGCCAACTGCCGCACATTGTTCCGCATGTGTATGCTCGTGTAGAGCTGGTAAGACTGGATTTTGGCCACGAGCATAGAGGAATGGTAGGCCTTCCTCCCAAAGGAGTCTAAGGTTCTAGAGTCCTTGCCCGGGGGCGCCGAAGCATGCTCCCTAGAACTCTTAGCCTTCTTTAGGGCCAGATCCACAACTCCAGAATCATGAGGCAACTGGGTGCGCATCAGATCTGGGTCCCCATGGATCCGGTACTGGGACTCGATCTTCTTGGGGATGTGGGGATTAGTTAGAGGTTTTGTCCAGTTCGCAAGCAATGTCTTTTTTAGGACATGGTGCAAGGGAACAGTGGACGCTTCCTTAGGTGGAGAAGGATAGTCCAGGAGCTCAAACATTTCAGCCCTGGGCTCGTCCTCCACAACCACCGGGAAGGGGATGGCCGTAGACATCTCCCGGACAAAGGAAGCGAAAGACAGACTCTCAGGAGGAGAAAGCTGTCTTTCAGGAGAGGGAGTGGGATCAGAAGGAAGACCCTCAGACTCCTCGTCAGAGAAATATCTGGGGTCTTCTTCTTCCTCCCACGAGGCCTCACCCTCGGTGTCAGACACAAGTTCACGAACCTGTGTCTGCAACCTCGCCCGGCTCGACTCAGTGGAGCCACGTCCACGATGGGGGCGTCGAGAGGTAGACTCCCTGGCCCGCATCGGCGAAGCTCCCTCCGCCGACGTAGTCGGGGAGCCCTCCTGGGAGGTGGCCGCAGTCGGTACCGCACGCGGTACCGACATCGGGGACCTCACCCCGGGCGATGGGCCAGCCGGCGCCACGCTCGACGGTACCGGAGGTGCAAGCACCGCCGGTACCGGAGGGGTAGGGCGCAACAGCTCTCCCAGAATCTCTGGGAGAACGGCCCGGAGGCTCTCGTTCAGAGCGGCTGCAGAGAAAGGCAAAGAGGTCGATGCAGGCGTCGACGTCAGAACCTGTTCCGGGTGAGGAGGCTGTTCCGGGCTGTCCAGAGTGGAGCGCATCGACACCTCTTGAACAGAGGGTGAGCGGTCCTCTCGGTGCCGATGCCTGCTGGGTGCTGACTCCCTCGGCGACCCAGAGCTCTCGGTGCCGACGCGGGGAGGCGACCGGTGTCGATGCTTCTTCGATTTCTTCCGAAGCATGTCACCGGAGCTCCCCGGCACCGACGAGGAGGACGTAGAATCCAGCCGTCGCTTCCTCGGGGCCGAGGCCGAAGGAGGTCGGTCTCGGGGGGGCTGTACCGCAGGAGCCCTCAGGGTAGGAGGAGACCCACCCGAAGGCTCACCGCCACCAGCAGGGGAATGGACAGCCCTCACCTGCACTCCTGACGATGCACCACCGTCCGACAACATCAGCAGACGAGGTCCCGGTACCACCGACGTCGATGCAGCTATCCGATGTCTCGGCGCCGATGCAGAGGCCCGATGCCTCGATGCACTCGATGCAGGGGCGGCCGAGGAAGATGGTCTGGACGCTGACGACGTCGATGCACTCGAAGATCCCGGTGCCGATGCCGACGAAGAGCCCGAGAACAACACGTTCCACTGGGCTAGTCTCGCTACCTGAGTCCGCCTTTGAAGCAGGGAACACAGACTGCAGTTCTGAGGGCGGTGCTCGGCCCCCAGACACTGAAGACATGACGAGTGTCGATCAGTGAGCGAGATAACCCGGGCGCACTGGGTGCACTTCTTGAAGCCGCTGGAAGGCTTCGATGTCATGGGCGGAAAAATCGCGCCGGCGAAATCAAAGTCCGAAATGACGGAAAAAGAGCACCAAAAAATTTGTAAGGGAGAAAATCTCGACCGAGGCCGAAAAGAGGCCTACCCCGACGACGAAAGAAAACTTATCGGGGCAAAAGCTGGAAGTACGGGGAGGATTAACACGAAACCCGGGGGGGGGGGGTTTCCGGAGCACTTCCCGACACTTGAAAGACTTTTCCGAAGAAAAAACACGTCAAAATAAATTTGGACGCGCGAGGTCGACTTTCCGGGGCTCGACACGGCGAAAACACGACCGTACCGAGTACGGACAAAAGAAGACTGGCCGGCTCGAGCCGGTTTCAGGCGGGAAGACGGCCGTGCATGCGCGGTGCGCGCGGGCGCGCGAGGACTAGCAAAGGACTTTGCTAGTGAAGTTTCCGATTGGAGGGGCTGCCGTGGACGTCACCCACATCAGTGAGAACAGGCAGCCTGCTTGTCCTCGGAGAACAAAATTACAAAAAGTGAAAAACATAAATAGCAAAGATTAGATAACCCTGCTATATCCCACTGGATCCTAAGGCTTAAAGCAGTTCAGCTAATTTACAAATGGGCCAGACCTTAAAAGCGGACTGAAACAAATGTGTTTTTAACAGAGGTTTGAATGAGGGGAGGGAGGGCTCTTTGCATAAAAGTGTAGGCAGTACCACAGTAGAGAGCCTGTCTTATTCATTGGCAGGGAAAATTCCTGGAAGCAACAAGGACAAATATTGTTACAGGTTGTAGGACAGACTGAATATATTCCTGGGACAGTGGGAAAGCTTTCCTCATGGCAAACGATTGCATTGTTGATTGTTCTGTCTCTGTTTCAATTGTTATATTGAGAAAGCATGTTACTTGTCAAGTTAAATCGTTAAAAAATACAAAAAATAAACAGGTACATGTGAACCAGATCCAGTAGCATGCAAATGCTGATGCATATATTTACAACTGTTCTGAGAAAGGTATAAGTGTCTGTGCAATCATCCCATTTACACATATGTTTGATAAAATATGCATGTATGTCATATCTCTGTCCCTGGGGACACTTACATGCAGATTGAATAAAAGTAGGCACACTTTCTGTGTGTCTAAGTTTTAGACAAATACACAGCAACACAGTTTTACAACAAAAATAAACACTTGAAAAAAACATTTAAAAATTAAACTCTTTGTGCAGCTGCAGTGCTCAAGAACTCACCTTAGATGTTTTGTTTTACCAATGTATAGTACGTGACATGAACAAATGGTGACATATGATGTATTAAAGAGGGATAATTGTCATTTGTGAAAATGTCACGTTGTCTAAGTTGAGTATAATGTTGCGACACCTTCAGCTCAAGAAACACTTCACAAACAGACTAATTATGTCATTTAAAGTTCCCTCGGTGAAAGGATTTTGTAACCAATCTATCTCACCCTGGGGGTTTCAACATATAAAAAGTACTAGAATATCTCTAATGTTTTTACACCTTGAAAATAGAATAAGCGAGTTTCTAAAAATGTTACATGAGTCTAAGAAATGCACTGCGTGCGATCAAACAAAAAAAAGACAGTGCAAACTAAATTTTTTCTTTCCAGTCATTACTTATAAGATTGTAATTGTCTGTCTCTTTACCTAGGATTCCTCCCCCCCCCCCCCCCCCAATTCCCCTACCTGCCTTGAAAATTGGATCTGAAATGAGCGGAAATAAATCAATAGTACACTACAAGAAGGCATTAATGGCCAGGATCAGCAGAAATATTAAAGCCTAAGTCTGTCAGGGCCTGTATTTTCACATCCTCTTTAGGAGCTCAACCACCGAAGTGGAGGAACATGGAACACTACGAATAGTTTTATGTCTGACAGAATTTCATACTGCCTTGGCTGTATGGACTTCCAGATTAGTTTTTCAGCACCAAAGAGTCTTTTTAAAGACTGTATGTTTAGACCCCCTTTCAACACAAAGTTATCTATTACCAGTTCATGAGATACTGTAATTGAGCAGGCATTACTGCCGAAACATGATGCAGTGTCGAGTCCTTTTCATGAAATAAACTTGTGTTGGCTCTATCCTCATCTCTCATGAGTCTTCTTGAAAGTGTCCTGTTGGCTTTTGTTCTTTTTCACATCCTCTTTAGACCATGCTAAAACTAACTCAAGAAAGGAGAGGACACCACACACCCCAGGAAATGATCCATGTGTCAAATGTCAAAATACACCTATCTAATGTTCAACCTTTGTTACTCTTACCCTAGCTTCCAGCCCTTCATGTCTGTCGCTAGTCTTGGTCCATTCATTAAACTTCTCCTCCACCTTCACTGTTATGAATTCAGCCTTCAACCTTTTTCTTGTCCAGAGCTGACTGCAGACAACCATATAGATGTTTCTGCTTTGACATAAAAAAATCAAGCAGCAGCAGAAACAGAAAACCCTCCTCATGTTACTAGTGCTGCATGTGAGGCGGCTAGAATCCACTGCATGTGTTTAGAAATTGTAACCAAAATGCATGCTTCCATTATATATAAGAATTTATGCACTATAATGTGGGTTCACTGATGAGGTATGATGAGTCGATCATTACCATTAATTAGCTGAAGAAGTTGACTCCAGAACAGTATTATTTCACTAGACAAAGGGAACTGAACTGGTAAGTGGAGCTAAAATTGTGTGTAGGGTTGAGTTTAACTCTTGTTACCCACTAAAGCAGAATTTTTATTGCAAGGTCCGGGGGCCAGCAGTAGCCCCCATTGACCCTAATGGTGTCCCCCTGATTCCCCAGTACATAATCTGTCCCCACGTTGTCCTCAGACTTGTGTCGGCATACCTCCATAGTTATTCTATTTAATATCTGTGCCATGCAGCTCTAGGTGAATCCCATTCTATTCTCACAAAACTGCGAGAGCACTAAGCAGTTCACCATCACTATGTCGTATTGAGAAAAAAAAAAAACAGAATAGCTGTTCAAAAGGTGGCACCACAAGCAAACTTCCACAGAAGGTATGGAGGAGATTAAAAACTGGATATGGAAGGAGAGCCAGCTTGAAGGGGATGGGGGTGGAGACAGGAGGGTAGAGACTGAGAGAGGGAGCCTGCCACTTTGTCCGGTGATGGGTTTGGTTCTCACATTGAATTTTTCTGTTGAACTGGCTTCCTCTTGAAAAATAGCAAAGATCTCTGCCCTAAAGAAACAAAGCTTGGATCTCTTTCTGTAAGGATTGTCCATAGAAAGGAGCAGTGGTCTAGTCCCTTCTATAATCTCTGTTCACTTCCATTTTCATGGATGCACTGTATGGGTACTAATATCCAGGGTCTTCTTTTTTACCCCTTAAAAATATAGTCCTTCCCAGATGTAGCCTGTACTGCTCCAGGCTGGGGCTGCTATCACTGCAAGCCCCTGCCTCAATTGCTGTAAATAAATCCCTCCAAGTCTGCTGCCTTAAAGGCACTGGAGCTCATGAGCTGACAGTTATTACTATATTGCCAGCCTGTAAGAGGGCAGACTCAGAGGGGACAGTTTGTTTACATCAGTGGCCCATCTGGGGTGGGGGGGATGCCAAAGGACAATCCACTGGTGTCTCCTCATCCCACAAAAAGTCTTACAGGTTCTCAGGAATCAAAATGTGTCCATTAACCTGGTTGGCAGGACAAATGGATATTTTGTGCCCCATGAGGACTCAAGTTTGAGTTCCCCTGTGTTCATCTGAGCTTTCATAGTACACTGGAGTCTGTATTCTGGATTACTCCTAAGAAAAGCATCTGTGCAATTCACTGGAAGCAGCAGGATGAGATGTTTAAGATATGTATATACGCATACACAACACAAGATCTGACTTTGTCTATCCCTGGTGACTTGGTGCCATCTGTTAACTGTAGCTAGAAGCAAGGTGCAGAAATGCTGATTTTATTTTACATTGAATATATAATGTGCTCATTAATTAAACAGATGGCTTCCACAGCGGCTGGACTCACGGCATTAATTTAAGCCTTTTATTTAAATGGAGTACCTTTTTAAATTTATCTAAACCAGAAACCTTTCACTCATGTTCTGAACTCAAGAGAGTAACATTTAAAAGTATGTTAATGTATTTTTAGCCTTTCAGTGGGAGCTACCTAAATAACACAGAGACAGGGATTACCACTGTGTGTGCTGCAATGCTCCACTCTTCAGGTAAGAGTCCTGAAAGGAAGTCTGCACAATTCTTTCCTGCCATCTGTGAAGGTAGGACACAGCCCTATATCTTCTGGGGGGGAATGTAGAGGGCGATCTTGGTGGAGGAGTAGCCTAATGGTTAGTGCAGCAGGCTTTGATCCTGGCAACCTGGGTTTGATTCCCACTGCAGCTCCTTGTGACTTTGGGCAAGTCACTTAACCCTCCATTGCCCCAGGAATAAAAAAAAAAAAACTTAGATTGTGAGCCTCCTAGGGACTAGCTCTTTGAGCAGGGACTGTCTTTCTTCTATGTTTGTGCAGTGCTGTGTACGCCTTGTAGCGCTATAGAAATGCTAAATAGTGGTAGTAGGCAGAGTTGTCAGTTGGCCCACCAGGTAAATAGCTGCCAAGCTTGTTGGTTTGTGCCTGGTCACGTTCTGTTATGTTCAAATCTGAATAATAATCAAGGGGCCGATATTCAGACTACCAGAGGTAGCCAGGCTGCCCCCTGTGGTCATCACTGAGCCCAGATATTCAATGCTGAGCCATTTCCGGTAACCGGCATTGAATATCCACCTTATTTTTGGCCAGTTCCAACTTAACCAGCCAAGCCAATATTCAGCACTGGTCAATAAACCTATATTGTGATGCATCGAAAATCGCAGATAGCTGGTTATAATGTGCAACATAACTGTCTATCTGCTAGGCGCTAACCGGCGATATTCAGTGGCTAAGTACCATTTAACAGGTCAGGTGCCATTCCTGGCTGGTTAAATGGCTTTGAATATCGGGGGGGGGGGGGGGGGGGTAAGGTATTTATAAAGGTTTGTATTGTGAAAAAATGATAAGAGCTCCAAGAAAGGGGATTGATTGTATAAAAATGTCCAAAAAACGGGATTGAAAAAACTGGTTTGTTCTGTAACATTCAACATTTTTCTTTAAGAATGTAATAGTTGTGATCAGGATACAAATATCTCTCATGATACTTTAGTGTCAGTACAGCAACAAAGGACAGAGCAACCCAGAGGTACAGAATATGCTATGTTGGAGGAGGAGGGGAGGTCACGTGATGATGGCGCTCTGAACGGTGTTTTGAGGAGCAAATTTATAGGCTATGTTAGACCACAAAGAGGAGAGATGCTCAGATTTGGACCTTAACCACACAGCTTCAGTATTGTGAAAAGAGACATGTTGCTACCTTGAGTAGAGCAAATAAATAGGAAATGCAAAACGTTTGAGCAGAATTAGATGTTCTTCTAAATCAAAAAGCTAAATATAATTTATTGTTGTATAAATACAGATTGTATAAATGGAGAAACAAAATAGGAAAATTGTTAGCCAATCTCATTTGTCCCTCGAAACAGCACAAAAGTATTACTAAAAACCGTGTTAATGCCTTTCTTGTATCCCTCACCCACTTTTTCTGTATTATGTAACTTTTCTATTATCCAGCCACCTGTCATAAGTACATAAGTACATAAGAATAAGCACTACCACGCTGGGAAAAGACCAAAGGTCCATCAAGCCCAGCACTCTGTCTCCGACAGCGGCCAATCCAGGCCCCAAGAACCTGTCAAAAATCCCAAATTTAAAAATGATCAATGGACTTTTCCTTCAGGAATCTGTCTAGACCCCCTTTAAACTCAGCAAGTTCAGTTGCCGTCACTACCTTCTCCGGCAATGAGTTCCAGAGTCTAACTTCGCGCTGAGTAAAGAAAAACTTTCTCCGATTTGTTTTAAACCTACCACATTCTAATTTCATCTTGTGTCCCCTGGTTCTATTATTGTTAGAAAGTGTAAACAAACGCTTCACATCTGTCCGCTCTACCCCCCCCCCCTCATTATTTTGTAGACCTCTATCATATCACCCCTCAGCCGCCTTTTCTCCAGGCTAAAGAGTCCTAGCCATCTTAACCTCTCTTCATAGGGTAGTTGTCCCAACCCTTTTATCATTTTTGTCACCCTTTTCTGCACCTTCTCCAATTCCTTTATATCTTTTTTGAGATGAGGCGACCAGAACTGAACACAATACTCCAGGTGTGGTCCTATTTACGTAAGATAATCAAGACTCTTCTGTAATAGACGGGATGCAAAATCATTTTGGTATTAAGAAGGTGGGTGGGAATGGGATCAGAGGAACAGGTGGTACATTTTGAGGAAGAAAGGAGGAGTGTAGTTTCCTCTATAGTAACTTCAGGAAAGGAGGAAAAGGAGTGAGGGGAAGGAGTGAGGGGAAGGAGAGAGAGGGGAACGGACTAGTGGAGGGAGAGGTGGCGAGGTAGAGAATTCAAGGTTTATCTTTTGAACCTTGTCGTGAAAGAATTCAGCAAGGGTCTGAGGAGATAATGAAGGGGGAGTTGGGGGAGGGGGCACCTTCAGGAGAGAGTTCAATGTGGTGAAGAGAAGTTGAGGGTTAGAGCCAAGAGAGTTGGTCAGTTGGATATAATAATCCTGTTTGGCACGTAAAAGAGCAGATTGGAAGGAGGTCAGCATGAACTTAAAGTGTAAGAAATCAGCAAGGGCCCGAGATTTCCGTCAGAGGCGTCCGGCAGAGTGGGTACAGGAACATAGGTAGCGGATATTAGAAGTCAGCCAAGGTTGGGGTTTTGTATGCCTTATAGGGCGGGTCATCAAAGGTGCAAGAGTGTCTAAGGCAGAGGATAGAGTATTGTTGTAAGAAGAAACAGCTTCGTTGACAGACGTAGATGGTGCCACAGTAGAGAGGAGGTTTGAAACATGGGAGGATAGAGATGAAGGGTCAATATCGTAAAGATTCCTAGATAAATTAGATAAGATAGGATGGGACTGGGAGGGAGGAGATTTAAGTGTGAAAGTTATAAGATGGTGATCAGAGAGGGGAATATCAGAGGCAAGGAAACTAGTGGGTGAACAGTTCAAGGAGAAGATGAGATCAAGACAGTGACCATTTTGATGAGTGGGGGAGGTTGATGCATGCGTTAGTTTGTATTTTAGACCTTTACAGTTAGGGAAGTGAAGGTTGAGGAATGTGCAGGATGATTTTTAGCGTTCCTGGGTGGTAAATCTATCAGGTCTGACATGTAGGCAGGGGCATCTCCGTGAATGATTTTGTGAACTAGAGTACAAATTTTGAACGTGATGCATTCTTTAAGTGGGAGCCAGTGTAGCTTTTCTCTTAGGGGTTTAGCACTTTCATATTTTGATTTACCGAATATGAGTCTAGCTGCAGTGTTCTGGGCTGTCTGAAGTTTCTTGATTATTTGCTCTTTGCAGCCAGCTTAGAGTGCATTGCAGTAGTCTAGATGACTGAGTACCATTGATTGTACCAGGTTACAGAAGACGGTCCTTGGGAAGAAAGGTCTTACTCTTTTTAATTTCCATCTTCTTGGTTGTGTTTTTCGCGTGGTTTTCAAGTGTTAGGTGTCTATCAATGGTAACTCCAAGAATTTTTAGGATGTCCGAGATTGGAAGATTCAGTTTTGGTGTGTTAATGGTGGTGAATTTGTTTGTGTTGTGTGGAGAGGTGAGTATTAGGCACTTGGGTTTTTCTGCATTGAGTTTCAGCTGAAATGCATCTGCCCATGAATGCATGATTTGTAGACTTTGGTTGATGTCATTGGAGATTTCCTGTAAGTCTTGTTTAAATGGGATGTAGATCGTTACATCGTCTGCATATATGTATGGATTGAGGTTTTGGTTTGATAGTAGTTTGGCCAAGAGTATCACCCAAACACAAGGAAGTGTGTTTAGAGCAGGGGTTCTCAACTCAGTCCTCGGGACACACCTAACCAGTCAGGTTTAATGATGTCCACAATGAATATACATGAGATCTGTATGCACCACTGCCTCCATTTTATGCAAATTTATCTCATATATACATATTCATAGATATTCATTATGGGCATCCTGAAACCCTGACTGACTGGGTGTGGCTGGGTTGAGAACCCCTGGCTTAGAGTGTAAGGTCTTTTGCTGGTGATAGCAGGGAAAAATGTGGATACATCATCCAGTGATAACAGCCACGTGGATGATAAGCTAAATTGTTTAGTTTTGAAGCTGTGTTCCACCCACACTAAGGCTGTGTCAGGGGTTCTAAAACAACAAATAAATATTAAAAGAAGATACGGGAGAGATCAGGTAATGCGGTGAGTGGCTCTAGACGCAGGGCGAAAGAGCTGCCTGGGAGTCCTCCCTCTAAGCACAGAATAATCCCATAATCACCACAGAAAAATTAGTGAAACCAGCACTAAAGTCCAAGTGGTGTATGGCAGGTACCTGACGCGCTGCAACACAGGAATGGCAGCTAAATCACAGCGGAAAGAATGTCAGCGAGGCAAAGGATCAGATTCCCATATGGCATCCTCATCGACTCCCTCCCACCCATCAGGCCCAACAACGCTAATACCTGAGATCACGACGGTGGTGGTAGAGGCTCTGGATGCCTGATTTACACAGCTTTCATAGCAAATTTCTGGTATCTCCCAGGTACATCTTTGTTGGCTCGGCGAGCTGGAGTGCCGGGTATCGGAGATAGAGGATGAGTTGCAAGCGCATATGGAAGTTGTGGAACGACTAAAAGCTCAACTTCAATCCCAACAAGACAAACTAGATGATCTGGAAAACAGATCCAGAAGGGATAATTTGAGGTTAGTAGGGTTCCCAGAATCAGTTCCAGAAGCATCTTTGTGTGCCTTAATGGAGACATGGCTGTTAAAAACATTCCAGAGGCAAGTGGGGAAACTCCTATTAAGCTGGAAAGGTCCACAGAGAAGAGAGAAGGCCCTGAGTGATATTGGTGAAGTTTCATCATTTTCCACTCAAGGCCGAAGTGCTGCGACTCTACAGAGCGCGAAAAGAGGAGATTTGCTATGACTGAACTGCAATTTGGATGATCCCCGATTACATTTAAAATCATTTGCACGACACTTGTTGAATGGAATAAAAAGTTTCAACTGTAATACCCAACCACCTTGAGGATTCTAGTGTTGGGGACCTGGTCAACATACAGTATGCCTCAAGCTGCCATGGACTGGCTCAACACGCTGGGTGATGGATGATTGAATCCAGGGTTTCACAGGCACAAGTAATTTGTTTAATTGAATGAAAGTCAAACAAACAACTGTGTTTGGTTAACATTTCTATTTTGGAGGAATTGTGCACATTTAGCACTGCATTATGTTTATACTAGTTAATACGGGACTGTAAGCAGTCACCGACATCTTTTAATGGCAGGAGAAGAGCTACAGTATCCCTTCTTTCATGGGGAGGAGGGATTGTTACAAGTGGTTCTTGGAGGTGGGGGGGGGGGGGGAGGAAGAGGGAGAGGTGGTTTTTTTTCTCTTCTTCTTTCTGTGAGTTACTTCAGGACATCACAACTATCGGACATCTTATTACTGTACCTAGGTGCTGGAGGTCTGGGTAACCGGATTCTTGAAAATCCTGGCGCAGGGCTGGGTACTTTGGAAAGATTTATTATTTTCTGCATCGCAAGCCTTTTGTCTCTCCATGGTGACAAGGGATGAGAGCATGTAGAATAGCAACGTGGAATGTGGGGAGTATTATCTCCCCCATTAAACATTCCAAGATCTCGGCAATGCTCAACCGTCATCATGTTAGTGCTCAGAATGCTTGCATGGCTTCTAGTATTGTTCAGCTAGAAAGACAACTGAAAAAAGCCAGATGAGCATTCACGAGCTGACCTACTCTCTCCAACAAAGGGGCCTATATATCCACTCAAATCGCACTCAATACCATGATTCATGACCACACCACACAATCTATGCTATATCAGAAATTCCATCTTTACAAGTTTGGTAATAATTCAGGTAAGCTTTTAGTGAAAATAGTGAAAACATGAGGTGGGTGTAGGGCAATTCCCTCGTTGAAGGATTCTGGGAGGGAAGGTTACTGGGAATCATGGGAGAATACTGCAAATTTTCCATGATTACTTCTCCATCTTGTATAGTGGAAAGGAGGGCAGTGAGTCCTCACCGGACCTCAATTACTTTTTAGTGGCCGATGCATTACCATCAGTTCCAGAGGAGGCACTAAGGGACCTTAACAAACCTATTCAAGCTAAAGAATTGCAGCAAGTAATTAAGTCTCTTAAAATCCATTCTGCACTGGGGCTGGATGGTCCATCCGGGTTTTTTTTTACAAAGGCCTCCAACCTAAACTGATAGGCCCCCTCCTGTCTTACTATACAGAAGTAGTAGAGCGTGGCTCATTTTCTCCTTACTCAAACTCAGCCTTGATAACCCTGATCCCCAAGCTCCATAAGCCAGCAGATCACGTAGACTCATACAAGCCTATTTCCCTATTGAATGTAGATTTAAAACTCTTTTCAAAAATTTTAGCCACCCGCTTGGGCTCACTCCTAACACTGCTGATGTCGGAGGCTCAGGTGGGCTTTCTCCAATCCAAACAATTGTTTTTTAAATACACATAAAGTTCTATTGGCGATGACCAGTTGTAAATTGCATGGCATTCTGGCACTGGTCAATCTGGATGCAAAAAGCTTTTGAGAAAGTACGCTGGACGTACCTGTTTAAGGTGCTGGGTGGTTTGGGCTCAAGGGCTGGTTCTCTAAGGCCCTGTTAGCACTGTATAAAGACCCCCGAGCTCAAATAGTGGTGAATGGAGAGCACTCACTGACATTCCCAATCAAGGAATGTGACAAGGATGCCCATTATCCCTTTTACTGTTTATAATTTCTTTGGAGCTTCTCCTTAGAATGCTTTACACAGATTCACAAATCAAAGGGGTACAGGTTGAGGACTTTCAGACAATGTATTGATGGTTATGATGCAACCTCAAAAATTCTTTGCCAAAGCTTTTGACCTTGCTCATGCATTTTGGGGACCTGTCTGGGTTTACTCTTAATATACAGAAATCCAAGGCCATGTCAAAAGGGGTGGAGGTAAGGTCTACATGGATGAGACTGTTTCCCCTGCAGTGGGAAACCACAGCAATCTATTATTTGGGTGTTCTGCCCTCCAACCTCTTCACCCTTTACCCTCTGAATATTAATCCCCTACTAGAGGAAACCAGGCGAAGACTGCATTTATGGTGGACACTCCTGCCGTCTGACTGTATGGGGTCGTATTAGATTGTTTAATATGATCTTGTCACATAGGTTGCTCTACTCTTTTCAGATGCTGCTTATATTTTTAAGGGGTTGCAATGATCGGAAGATTAATGGGGTTCTATGATACTTTTTATGGCAAGGGAAGAAACCCCAATTACCTAAGAAGATATTGCAGACTCACATAGAGCACGAGGATATGGGTTTACTTAATCTGAAATACATGGGAGTGGCAAGCACCATGCGCCATATTAATGATTGGTATAGAGAACCTAATTGTTTTTCTAACACTGCACTGGAAAGGAGCTTAATTCCGGGAATCCACTTTAGTGCTATTTTGCATGGATTAACTACATTACCACCGAGGTTATACAATTGCTATCACATCTTTAAAGGTGCCAGGGAAACCTGAAAGTGGATCTGTAAAGGATTGGGATTTTCTCCAAATGCAACTCCATTCCTGGCGCTTTTTGATAACCCTGACTTTGGGCTGGGACAAGGAAAGGGCATGTTCACTTGCTGGAAAAGACACCAGCTGTTGCAGTTGGTGGATGTAGAGGGCAACTTAAAAATATTTGAGACATTGCAAAGGGACTTTCACTTGCCTGGCTCAGATTCTTTTTCTTTATCTACAAGTATGTCATTATGTAAGCTCCATGCTTTGGACTGACTTGATAGAAGATGTCCAAGACACCGTCTCAGAAACTTTCACAATTGGAGCCCAATTATGAGTACCAGTGCCAATTAAGTAACACGTGTTGTTATAGAATATACTTGGATTTTGTTATGGAACTCACACTATATAGAATCCGGGAGTATATGTGAGCTTAAAAAGTTCTATGACTGGTTGAACAATCTTGATACAAATTTGAAATTTTAGATCAACCACACTCCTCTACTTAAGATCAACTACAATAAAGAGTATATTCCTTTTTTGGATATTAGTATCAGTATTGATGGAGATAGATTTGTTACTGACATCTACCGTAAACCAACTGATATGAACCAATTGTTTTATTTCAAAAGTTGTCGTAGCTCATCACTAAAGACAAACCTCCCTTACAGTCAGTTTCTACAATTAAAGAGACTATGCTCCGATCCCAACACATATAAGAAATGCTATTATGACATGAATCAAAGGTTTAGTGAGAAGATTATCCTAAAGCTTGCATTGAGAAATGTAATAAAAAAGCTTCCAAGTGTACAATAGCAAATCTGCAAGAACCTGTAAATAGTAAGGCCAGCAATAAGGTTGTCTGTAGGCTTCCGTTCACACTATTGTCTAATCAAATAGTTTGTATTGTCAGGAAACATTGGCATATTGTACAGGGATTGGCTCCTTTTCATGACAAGAATGTGAAGATAGCTTACAAACGAGAAAGAAACCTAAGAGATTTGCTTGTAGCATTTGCTTTACCTGTGAATGTACTTAGCATAAAGAAATTATCCTTGGGTCATTTCCGTTGTGGATCTTGTTCAGTATGCTATGTTAACGTGAGGATTGATACTTTTTGTCATACCCTCTTCTGGCAAGAGAGTTTCTCTTAAACTGTTTTCTAACTGTAAAACTGCGAATGTAGTTTATGCAGCTTTATGTCCCTGTGGGTTGGGAAACGTGTGAAAACCACAAGAAAATTTAATGCTGGGCAGACTTATACGGTCTGTGCCAGAGCCGGTGGTGGGAGGCGTGGCTGGTGGTTGGGAGGCGGGGATAGTGCTGGGCAGACTTATACGGTCTGTGCCCTGAAGTGCACAGGTACAAATCAAGGTAGGGTATACACAAAAAGTAGCACATATGAGTTTATCTTGTTGGGCAGACTGGATGGACCGTGCAGGTCTTTTTCTGCCGTCATCTACTATGTTACTATGTTAATGTTAGAATCATGGAGCTTAAAAATGCATTGAAAAGATTGGTTAAAGAGAAACTTCTAGTTGAACATTCAATTGTTAAAGGGCATAGATTTGATGATTATAAGTTCTGTTATTGCTGTACTTATAAAAATATTGGAGAGGTGGTCCTTTGGATATACACTTGCTTAGAACAGAACAGAAGCTCATTTTTGAATTAGGAACTTTGGGAGTCTTTTACTAAGCGGCGGTAAGCCCAATGTGGGCTTACCGCTCGCTAATCGGGAACTACCACTGGGCTACTGCGGCAGCCTGACAGTAGTTCCAAACCCCAGCACGCGCCACTTCTGGTGTTTACCCAGTGATAATCGGGCAGTGCCGCGGGCTGCCCAGTTACTGCCGGATTAGCACAGGAGCCCTTACCACCACCTGAATGGGTGGCGGTAAGTGCTCCCCCTGAAATGGCTGTGTGGTAGGGCCTCCAGGAGACTGAGCTGAGCCTGCCACCAGGCCCGGGGGCAAGGCCGCCCCCCCCAGGATCACCACCACTGACCCCCCCCCCCCCCCCCAGGATTGCAAGTACTTTAGCTGGTGGGGATTCCAAGGCCCCGCCAGCAGAAGAGGTCTTTCTCCAGGGCTGGTCTTTCCTCTGCCGCCTTGCCTGCCCCTGCGGCTGCTTTTCTCTCACATCGCACATTCTCGGTTTCAAAACTGAGGGCCCAGTAGCCACTTGGCAGGCAATGCAAGGGGGGCCTGGCACCAGAGTTTTCTCTCTTCTGCTCCTGTCAGTACGCGATCACCTGGGTCCCGTCAGGAGCAGGGGAGAGAGAGAGAGAGAGACCCTGGCACCAGGCCCACCTTGGATGCCTGTGCCCGGGGAATTTTGCCCCCCCCCCCCTCGGCTGCCCTGCCACGCGGCAAGTGGTTTACTTACTACATGACCATTTCTTTTAAAAAAAGACAGCCTTTTACCCACTGCGGTAAAAGGGAGGCCTCAGTGTGCATCAAAAACATGCACTGATGCCAGCACAGGCCCCTTTTTACCGCAGCTTAGTAAAAAGGGCCTTTTATCTCCAGGAGGTTTGAACGTGGAAACAGACTTATCTGGTGTTTTTTGATGTATAAATGGGACACTGCATATTATATATACATTTTTAGTCATCATTTTATCATTTGTTTTTTTTTTTTTCTCGTTATTAGTCATTTTGGAATGCTTGCGGTTATTTCATTTTTGACACACGTTTTTTACAGGTGCGCTAAAAAAAATCATTCTTCACATGCCCAAAACACGCGTCTAAACTACCGCAGGCCATTTTTCAGCACTCCTTTGTAAAAGGGCCCCTATGTTTTTCCTGCACTTCCCAATAGTGGCAGGAGGTTAGGACATAGCACCGAGTTTGGAACACACTGTGACGTCACTGTCCCCGTTGACGATGCTGCCCATTGTTTTAGTTTTAGTGTTTCAGATTATTACAGAGTTTTGAGAGTGGCTTGAAATATTTGCACTATTGCAGTCATTCAATATATTATATTGAGTTTTTACTGCCACTTTTTTAATATCAGGATTCACCACAGTATTGTTTATTTTAAATTAGATTTTATGGTGCTCATTTTTTAAAGTCATTTTTTTTTTGGTTTAATCACCTCTGTGATTTTTCTTTGTTTTTTTTAACACGTTGTATTTTTATTTTGTTAAAATTGACCTTTAACCCTGGACTTGATATGTGCTTCCCTTCGGGCTAACCTACTATGCTATTTGGAGAGAATTTGCTTGATTCAAGAACAAACGCTGCCATCTTCAGGAGATGTTTGGTAAGTTACTTTTCAATTTTTTTTGGGGATTCAGTCTGGTGGATTTAGGCATTCATATGTTTGTTTAGTCACTATTCTGTGACTTGGATTAATTTTATTTTTATTTCTTTTTTGTTTCTAGTCAAACCAAAGTGGTGATGTTTTTGGTTACACCATTTAGGTAGGTGTCCCATTGATACAGTATGAATAGCTTAGCATGTTCTGTTACTATTTTTTACTGTATATATCACATTCTGGTGATTTTGATAACATTCACAGTTGCTTGGTTTAAATTTGAATGCTTCACAGAATGTTTTATCACTGAGGGGCCCTTTTACTAAGCTGTGGTAAAAGGGGCCCTGCACTAGTGGTGGTGACCGTTTTTGCTACGCACTGAGGCCCTTTTTACTGCAGCGGGTAAGAAGGCCGAAAAAAGAAATGGCCATGTGGTAAAACTGCACGTACCATGTGACCATGCAGGGGGAGCACTTACCACTACCCATTGAGGTGGCAGTAAGGGTTCCCACTCTAACCCGCCGGTAACCGGCAAGCATGCGGCGCTACCCGATTACCACCAAAAATGCCGTGTGCTGGGGGTGGAACATGCCGACACCCACGTTGGGCCAGCGGTAGTTCCAGATTGCCACACGGTAAGCCCACAGGCTTACCACTGCTTTGTAAAAGGGCCCCTGAGAGATTTGGATCTCTTACCCACTGTTTGTGTTGTTATATTTGATTCAATAATGTTCCACTTTTACTTTTACATTTTCACTTTTATTGCTGTGGTCACAATAATGTTGTTGCATCTAATATTTCATTATTTTATGATATAGGTGTCTCTGTTTTTGTCTTGGTGCTTTACATACATTTTTATGTGGAAATCATATGTCAGGCACGTCTTGGTATCTTGTTTTGTCACATATGTTTTACATTTTTATAGTTTTGTAAACATAAAGGAATCCTGTTCAGAAGGAAAGGATCCTCAGGAGCTTAACCGAGATTGGATAGCAGAGCCGGTAGTGGGAGGCGGGGCTGGAGGTTGGGAGGCGGGGATAGTGTGGGGCAGACTTATACGGCCTGTGCCAGAGCCAGGGGTGGGAGGCGGGACTGGAGGTTGGGAGGCAAGGATAGCGCTGGGCAGACTTATACGGTCTGTGCCAGAGCCGGTGGTGGGAGGCGGGGATAGTGCTGGGCAGACTTATACGGTCTATGCCAGAGCCGGTGGTTGGGAGGCGGGGATAGTGCTGGGCAGACTTATACGGTCTGTGCCAGAGCCGGTGGTGGGAGGCGGGGATAGTGCTGGGCAGACTTATACGGTCTATGCCAGAGCCGGTGGTTGGGAGGCGGGGCTAGTGCTGGGCAGACTTATACGGTCTGTGCCCTGAAGAGCACAGGTACAAATCAAAGTAGGGTATACACAAAAGTAGCACACATGAGTTGTCTTGTTGGGCAGACTGGATGGACCGTGCAGGTCTTTTTCTGCCATCATCTACTATGTTACTATGTTTGTTGTTTTAGAGCCCCTGATGCAGCTCTAGTGTGAGCGAAACACAGCTTGTGTAGGGCAGTTTCTGTTTACGCTGTTACAATAAACATCTGGTTTGACTATTACCTGGTCTGCTTCTTTGTGTCACCACATTGGAGTTTGCAGATCATTTGTCCTGCTGTTTCTTGGGTCAATAACTTACTGTATACCTATATCTATGATAAGTAAGCAAATTTGCTTTCTGTGGAGCCTCAAAGACCAATTGCAGCAATTCCTTCTTTGGGAACAAGATCATGTTTTCCTGTATGTAATGACGTTCATAGAGTTTTCTGGAGAAACACTGTTCTATTGAACTGGCATTTTGGCATGTCAGTCAGTTGGAAGAGTGGCCACTGCAAGCTTTTCCTAACTCAAGGCCCCTTTTACTAAGTGGCGATAAGCCCAATGCGGGTTTACCGCTCGCTATACAGGAAGTACCTCCAGGCTACCGCAGCAGTCCGGCGGTACTTCCTACCTCCTAGTGTGCCGTCATTTCCGGCATTACAAAAATGTGTTTATTTTTGTAGCACCGGAGTGTGCCCGGCGGTAATCGGGCAGTGCCACGCGCTGCCCAGTTACTGCTGGGTTAATGCAGGAGCCCTTACTGCCACCTCAGTGGGTGGCGGTAAGGGATCCCCCCCCCCCGAAATGGCTACACGGCAAGTGATTTACTTGCCACCCAGCCATTTCCTGTAGGAAAGCGAGACTTCCCTTTTACCAGCTACGGTAAAAGGGGGCCTTGGTGCGCATGTAAAATATGTGCCGATGCCAGTGCCTGTCCCCATTTCCCACAGCTGTCGCGGGGATGACCAAAGTTCCAGGGGGCGTGTCGGCAGTGTACCGAAGGCGGGACGGGGGCGTGCTTAACAGATGGGCGTTCTTGGCCGATAATGGAAAAAAGAAGGGCGTCCCTGATGAGCATTTGGCCAACTTTACTTGGTCCCTTTTTTTTCAGGACCAAGTCTCGAAAAGGTGCCCGAACTGACCAGATGACCACCAGAGGGAATCAGGGATGACCCCCCCCCCCTTACTCCCCCAGTGGCCACCAACCCCCTCCCACCAAACAAAAATTAAAAAACATTTTTTTCCAGCCTCTATGCCAGCCTCAAATGTCATACCCAGCTCCATCACAGTAGTATGCAGGTCCCTGGAACAGTTTTTAGTGGGTGCAGTGCACTTCAGGCAGGCAGACCCAGGCCCATCCCCCCCTACCTGTTACACTTGTGGTGGTAAATGTGAGCCCTCCAAAACCCACCCGAAACCCACTGTACCCACATGTAGGTGCCCCCCTTCATCCCTAAGGGCTATGGTAGTGTTGTGCAGTTGTAGGAAGTGGGGTTTTGGGGTGCTCAGCACCCAAGGTAAGGGAGCTATGCACCTGGGAGCAATTTGTGAAGTCCACTGCAGTGCCCCCTAGGGTGCCCGGTTGGTGTCCTGACATGTCAGGGGGCCAGTGCACTATGAATGCTGGCTCCTCCCATGACTAAATGCCTTGGATTTGGTCATTTTTGAGATGGGCATCCTCGGTTTCCATTATCACCGAAAACCGACGTCGCCCATCTCTAAGGTCGACCATCTCAACACTTAGATCGACCATCTCTTAGGTCTACCTAAATGTTGAGATTTAGGCGTCCTCGACCATATTATCGAAACGAAAGATGGATGCCCATCTTGTTTCGATAATACGGGATGCCCCGCTCCTTCGCGGGGACGTCCTCAGAGATGGGCGCCCTTAGAGATGGTCGTCCCTGTTCGAAAATGCCCCTCCACGTATCCATCACAGACCAGGCTCTTTTGTCAGAGTCTGGCTTCATGTTCATTTAATGGATACAGCAGCTACAACTTGACATCAAACTTACAATAGGAAAATGATTAAATATAAGCATAAATACAAAGATATACTGTACATTATTGGCAGCAGTTTTACAAAAGGGAAAGTATGTATATACTCTCCCCTCCTAATACTGCCTCTACTTACATGTACATGGGCCACTCCTATAATTTACATCTACAAGTGTGCACCTAATTCTATAAGTGCCCTCTTCAGCTTAGCTGCGCTGTCATTCATACAATTTTTACCAGCTCTGTTTCTGACAGCCACTTGGGAGTAATCTAATCTAATCTAATCTAATCTAATACAATGCTTATATTCCGCAGTTTCCCTATAAATTCAGTGTGGATTATATAAGAAAGAAACGGGGTATACCCAGGACAATACAGATGTAATCTCATCATATTATACAATAAAATAAAAATTTACAAATTAACATCATTTAAAAGGCCCTAAATTATAAATATCATTCATCAACCTATGACAAATATTTTTCAAATAGCCAGGTTTTCAAAGATTTCCAAAATAAAAGATAACTGTTAAGATATCTAAAATCCACAGGCAGATCGTTCCACATTTTTGTTGCCACAAAAAGAAAAGAAGACAGATAAACTTTTTAAAATGGAACTTCTTTAAAAGACGGAAAATGCAGAGTCAAAAAATATCTCAACCTTAAAATACTGTTATAGGTTGAAATGATCATCAGTGGAAGCATCTATTGAGGAGCCAAACCATGTAACATCTTAAAACCGCTAACACAGCTCTAAAATAAATCCTAGCCTGAACAGATAGCCAATGAGCTTTGACCAATAATGGAGTTATTCTATCAGATATACCAATGAAGTAAATCAGCCTTATTGCCGTGTTGTGCAAAGTTTGAAGCTTATTTAAGAGTGCACTCACAAACCCGGTGTATAACAAATTACAGTAATCCAATTGGCTTCATATCAATTTAAACTTAACGTATTCAAAACAATGCCTAATCCTTCCTAATTGTTGTAAATAGAGAAATTTTTTTTGTAAGCAAAGTATCCTGTTTTTCAAAAGATAGATTACTGTCTAGAACAACTCCCAAAGGGGCCCTTTTACTAAGCCGCATAAGCATCTACGCGCAGCCAACGTGCACCAAAATGGAGTTACCACCTGGTTACTATGTGGCTCTTGTGGTAACTTCATTTTTGGCATGTGTCCAATACGCGTGGCTGAAAAATAATTGTTATTTTCAGACATGCATATCAAACACGCACCAAGTGGCACTTGACGCATGTAGGTCATTACTGCCCGGTTACCGCATGAGACTTTACCGCTAGGTCAATGGCTGACGGTAAGGTCACAGACCCAAAATGGACATGTGGCAAATTTGATTTTGCCACACGTCCATTTTCGGCACAAATTTTAAAAAGGCCTTTTTTACAGGCGCACTGAAAAATGGATCGGTGCACGCCCAAAACCCGCGCCTAAACTACCTCAAGCCATTTTTCAGCGAACCTTAGTAAAAGGACCCCCAAATTTTTGTAACTGTTTCTACAGGGCATAGGATCCATTAATTGCCAAAGTCCGCCAAAAAAGCTGTCTTTTAAAGGGCAGTATAAAGGACCTTTCGGTGGCATCAGCTTGCAGTTTTGCTGTGTATCTCAAAAGGGGGCTTAATTTTATGTTAATATAGTTGAAAATAGGCGATTGCACACAGGTTAAAATTGAATTTAGAAAAATACCAAGGGGCCCTTTTACAAAGTGGCAGTAGCCATACCGCTATGTCGCTGTGCACCAAATGAGCTCTACTTTCAGGCTCACTCAGGAGCCCGGTGGTAGTTCTGGCTTCCAGTGCATGGTGATTATGGCGCTAGAAAATACTTTTGTATTTTCTAGCACGGGTGGCTAAATAGGAGGCAGTAAGGGCTTCCCCAGAAAATGGCCGCGTGCCAATGCCTTGGTTTACCACACGGCCATTTCCTTCTGGAAAAAAAAATGCCTTTTACCAGCTGAAACCTGGTGTAAATGCTGGCACCCAAATTAGGCACAGTTTTAGACAGTATTCTGTATTTCACGAGCAACTATTCAGAATGCTCCTGACATGCCCATGGCCATGCCCTTTAGAGATATACGTCCAGATGTGTGCACAAATTTTAATGAGTGCCAATTAACATCAATAATTGGTTATTAGCCATATATAGAATCCAGGGGATAGTGATCAGGAGATGACTAAAATGAAATACTGTTCAATCTCTTTCTCCTTTGACCTTTGTGGGTGTATGCTGACATCTGAGTTTCACAGCCTGCACAATCAATTTAAACTAGACATATTCAAAGCAATGCCTAATCCTTTGCCAAAAATAGAGAAAAACTTTTTTTGTAAGCAAAGTATCCTGTTTTTCAAAAGATAGATTACTGTCAAGAATAACTCCCCAAATTTTTATAACTGTTTCTAGAGGGCATAGGATCCATTAATTTCCAAAGTCTCTCTCAAAAAAAAAGCAGTGTTTTAAAGGATATGATGAAAACAAAATGTAGGGGTCCCTTTACCAAGCAGTGGCCTACTTTTTAGATGCAAATGATATAAAGATAAATATTCAAATCTTTCCATACCCTTTCATTTGTGTATGGGGGACCCTGACAAATATCCAGTGTTCTTCTCAGAGGCTTAACCCTTTGAAAGCTCCCAGAAATTGGATTGCTGAATTCAAGTACAGCCCCAAAATTCCAGATCTTAAAAATGAAATTTGATTACATCATTTAGGAAAGGTCCATGATCTTATCACTGGCTAGGGTGTGAGAAATTATGGAGCCATTTTCCTGCCAGAAGGTTGTTATTTTTTTTTTAAATCTGAAAAAAAAAGGCAACAGATAATGCAGTAATCTATCTCTCACTGACGATACTAACAGAAATGATGACGTTTTACATAGCAAAGCAATCCTTAAGAGTTAATAAATTGGCAGGTCTGTCAATATCCCGAAAGAGGATGGTTTATTGCGTAATGATGGAACATTTCTTCTGTATCCGTAATTGCCACTGTATCCAAAGAATGGTTTGATCCTGCTTAGGAATAGCCCATGACCCCTCACATATTCCGCAGAGTGACCTGATGGAAGGAAGGCAAATAATAATTACTGACCATATTTATGAAGTACTGTGCAGTAGCGTAGCAAGGAATTTTTTTACAGGGGGTGAGTCTCCCCCTGCTCCCCTATGCCACCCCTCCCTGCTGCCTGAGTCACCCCCCCCCCCCCTGGATCTTAAAATCCTCTCGGCTTTAGTCTTTAGCCGGACAGCAACAGCGGCACTCATAGGCTGCCTACAGCCTCCTTTGAGATTTCTTCCCTGAATTGTCCCGCCCCCTTCTGATGCAGCTTCCTGTTTTGTGAAGGGTGGGCAATTCAGGGAGGAAATTCGAGAGCAGGCCACAAGCAAACTATGAGTGCCACTGCCATTGCCCAGTTGAAAACTAAAGCCAAAAGGATTTTAAGGTGTTGGGGACTGGGTCTGACAGGGAATGCATACACCATTGATGCACCCAGTTTAAATACACCACTGGTACTGTGTAAGAATAGCAACCACATGTGATAACACAATAGCAGTTATTTTAGAAATGATTTGGATGTGCATAAACTGGCATTTTGATGTGTACAACATATATAACGTCTATAAGCCAAGAAAGATATTTCCTAAAAAAAGAAAGTCTTTAATAATTTCTGATACTCAAAATATTGCACTGTTTACGTAAGAAACAAAGGAAGGGAGTTTCAGCTAGAGGCTGCCTGATAAGTTAGTGAAGATTGTAAAGGACACAGAGCTTTTACTTTACAAACAGTAGGAAATCCTAACATAAAAAGATTTCTAGTAATTCTACTATGATTCTTATTAAGAAAAGCAAAGTGATCAATTAAATAACCTGGGGAGTCTCCATGAAAAGCTTTAAAAGTTAAAACAGTACCTTAAACAGTAACCTGGCCTCCAATGGCAAACAGCGCAACTGTGACATAAGAGGGGAAATAGAATCATATTTATTTGCTGAAAAAATAACTCTAACTGCAGCATATTGCTTTCTCTGCAGCTTCATTTTTAAAGATTTTGAACAGCCAATATAAATGGAATTACAGTAATCCAATAATGACAATATTAGAGGCTGCACCATTAGACAAAAGATTACTGGTTCAAAGCATTTGCTGATGACCCATAACTTTTTGAGTAAAAAGAAAGATTTACTGACCACTTTATTAACCTGAATGTTGAAAGAAAGTTGACTATCAGCCTTATTTTCGAAAGTGATGGGCGCCCATATTTCGACCCAAATCGGGAGATAGGCGTCCATCTCGCAAAGGCACCCAAATCAGTATAATCGAAAGCCAATTTTGAGCGTCTTCAACTGCAATCTGTTGCGGAAAAGGGCAAAGTTGGCGGGGGGGGGGGGGGGGGGGTGTCGGAGGTGTGGTGAAGGCGGGACTGGGGCATGTTTATCGGCCGAGGAGAGATGGGTGCCTTCGACTGATAATCGAAAAAAGAAAGGCGTTTTTAGCGCGAATTTGGGTCACATTTGTTGGACCCTTTTTTTTCACGAACAAGTCCCAAAAAAGTGCCCTAAATGACCAGATGACCACCGGAGGGAATCAGGGATGACCACCCCTGACTCCCCCAGTGGTCACTAACCCCCTCCCACCAAAAAAAAAAAACAACTTTAACAACTTTTTTTTCCAGCCTGTATGCCAGCCTCAAATGCCATACCCAGCTCCATCACAGCAGTATGCAGTTGTTAGTGGGTACAGTGGACTTCACCCAGGTGGGCCCTGGCCCATCCCCCCTACCTGTTACACTTGTGGTGGTAAAGCGCTCCAAACCGCCCCCAAAGCCTCTTCAGGTACCCCCCTTCAGCCATAAGGGCTATGGTAATGGTGTAGAGTTGTGGGCAGTGGGTTTTGGGGGGGGATTTGAGGGGCTCAGCACCAAAGGGATGGGAGCTATGGACTTGGGAGGTATTTGACTTTTTTTTTAATTGTTACAAGTGCCCCCTATGGTGCCCGGTTGGTGTCCTGGCATGTGAGGGGGACCAGTGCACTACGAATCCTGGCCCCTCCCATGAGCAAATGCCTTGGATTTGTTTGTTTTTGAGCTTTCCATTATCGCTGAAAAATGAAACCGCCCAGCTCAAATCCGCATAAATCCGATGCATTTGCCCGGCACAAACTGTATTATCGAAAAAAGATGGGCGCCCATTTTTATTTGAAAATACGGTCTGTCCCGCCCCTTCACGTACCCGTTCTCGGACATAGACGCCTATGGAGATGGGCGTTCGCGTTCGATTATGCCCCTCCACATAATTCCACTCCTAATACTCTTGAAACTGAATCAAGATTTAAGTCATCTTAACAACAGAATTATCTTTCACAAATGCCAGTCCAAAGAAACTTGGTTTTTACTTTATTTAACTTCAACTTAAATGAGCATACCCAGGCATCAACCGCCTGTAAGCAATGCAACAAATTGGCCTCTTGAAGTAAATTACCTGGAGTAAAATGTATCAACACAGTAATGTCATCCGCATAAATGTAAAACTGCAACTGAAATGAGTCCAAATAATTTGCTTAGGGTTGTATCAAAATGTTAAACAATGAGGGAGAAAGAGGAGACTCCTGAGGCACTCCACAGACAGCACCCCATGGACAGAAAAATCGCCCTGCATATTCTCGTTATACAATCTAGTTTAAAAACCTTTAATCCAACATAGAACAAACCTTAGATCCCTAGTGAATTTAGGAGAGAAAGGAAGATACCATGATCCACTAGGTCAAAAGCGCTAGACAGGTCAAATTGAACTATGATGGAACTTTGACCTTGACTCAGTAATTTCTGACCAGATAAAACTAAAGAGCAGACCACGGTCTCTGCGCTAAAACCCCGCTGAAATCCTGATTGGGACCCAAGCAATAGTTGAAAATTATCCAAAAAAAGATTGAACTTTTCAGTTACCCATCCCCTTTTCACTTTAACAAACAGAGGAATGGATGCCTCTGGTCTATAGTTTGTCAAATCTTGCGTGCTACCTTTTAAATTCTTTAATATTGGGGTTAAAATAATACCACTTCGTGAAGAAGGAAAATTGCCTAGTTGAAACTACATATTTAGCCAGTTGGTAAAAAAACATATAAAACTAGGACTAGGAGATGGGGATATTAGTGGTATATATGACCTAATTTGAATTGAATTGAATAAGATAAGAATGACATACGTCCAAAGAACAGTGAGATGATGCAAACTTTTTTAATAACCTGGTGGCATCTGTAGCTGTTATTGGCTCAAAGACTTCCCATAACCAATACGATGGTATACCTATATCATTGAATTTCAAATAGGACTGAATTCCGAAGAGAACATATCTTTTCCTTAAAATAAACAGCCAATTCAGAGGCAAATGGGAGACCTGTTACAACAGTCAGTTATTGAAGTTAACGAACAAGCTAGTTTAAACAATTTAGAGGTATCCAATCTATCTGTGTCTACTAATTTAGAAAAATTACTCCCTGTTTGTTTTAACCAAAAGTTGTCTATAAATATTAATTTTCATCCTCCAATTTTGCCTGTTGTGTGTGGTAGGATTTTTTTCCCATAACCTTTCAATCTTCCTACATACTCTATTAACAAAAGTTCCTTAGTGAACCATTTATCTGATTTCTTACCAATTTTACATCTAACTTTTAATGGAGCATTCTCATCTAATATTTTAATAGTAACAAAATCCCAATAATCAATTGAAATCTTCTCCCCAATGGTATCATCAGGTAGAAGCATATCCATCCTATTCCAAAAATCAAGGGTATCAGCTTTTCCCCTCATAGAAATGTATTGCTTAATGGGGAGAGAAATTGGCTTTCCTTTGATCTTTCCAATACAGAACTAAATCAAACAAGAAATGATCAGACCATGTAACGTGAACACATGCAGTTTCTTCAATAAAGAAATCCTGTGAATGAGGAAATCCTATCACATCTAATAGATGACCTTCTAAATCCTAATTTTAGAAAGTTAGACTATACTTGTCCAAATTGCAAATAGATGTGTTTTGAATGGGACTAGAGTGTGGCTAATCTATACACATTCATTACCTACTTCAGAAGGGAAATGCACATTTATGTCCCCTGACATCAATGTCAGGATTTACACCTGCTCCTGGGGGGGGGGGGGGGGGGGGGGGGGGGGTAGGTAATATAAAGGTGCTTGTGTTGTATAGTGATCTACTGGAGGGATTACCTCCTGAAAGTGATACTGGCAAATGATATTAGGATCTATGACAGCTTGGGCAAACACAGACATGTATGTGCCTAAAATGGCAGACATACTCATGTAAGTGTCGCCATATACACATGTACATTGCCACGTTGACCCCACTGATATTTTAGATGTTGACAATTGCAAAATGGGTGCTACTGCCACCAGTAGCTGGCACATACACATTCCTGCATGTATTTTAGGAAAGACTTTATTGGAAATTGATAATGTCTGAACCTGGATGTCTCAATTCCGATTTGTATGTTATTTCTAAAATCTGCTTTCACATCTTCTAGTGACCTAGTGGCAAATAATTGGTGTAAAATGTTTGAATGTCTTAGATACTGTAGTAAGTCTGATGTCGAATCATGCCAGATCACACCATCGTCTTGGGTTAAATTTCTCTTTTCTTATGGATAGGTTGTTAAAACTCCACAATAACTAATTATTGCAAATACATTTATTCACGTGAGATTGCTCTTTCCAAAGGCTCATGTGAAGGGTGTTGGCAATTTCCCCTTGTGGATCATGTGGCTTACTACTACTAATCATTTCTATAGCACTACTAGATGTACACAGTGCTGTACACATTATACACAGGTACTTTCTCTGTCCCTAGGGGGTTCATAATTGAAGCTTTTTGTACCTGGGGCAATGGAGGGTTAGGTGACTTGCCCAAGTTCACAAGGAGCTGCAGTGGGAAACAAACCCAGGTTGCCAGGATCAAAGCCCACTGCACTAACCATTAAGCTACTCCTCCACTCCCTTAAGTGGGTTTAAGAGGGAAAGTCTTGCATAACATTTACACTAACCCTAAAAACCATGCTTTTCTTTTCAAACTGAATAAAATAGTGTGGTTACTGTGTTAGTCCACATGGACATAGGCAACAAATTTTAAAATGACTGGAGGTGCCAAACATAATACAAATTACCCCTTCCTGGTACATAATGAGAGTTCATATGTGTGTGTGTGTGTGTGTGTGTGTGTGTGTGTGTGTGTGTGTGTGTGTGTGCGCTTTATCTGAGGGGACAGTAGAAAGAAAGAAAAGACAAGATGCTGGGCTCGATGGACCCTTGGTCTTTTCCCAGTATGGCATTACTTATGTACTTATGTACTTATAAGTGTCCTAATATTGTCTCCACTCTGTCTATATCCTTTCTATATCCTTTCAATAGCACCAAAGAAAGCAAAATACTTTCCTTTGCTTCTTTCATTTTTGAAGCCTTTATGACATTTCTAAATTTATACCTTAGGCACATTCCACTGAATTCTCTGTATGATGACTAAAGTTACACACGCAAATCAGCACGTATAGCTGATTTGCACATGCAACTTAATTGTTTTTTTTTAACTGTACTTTTTATTGAAGTCCTGCCCAGTGCATCCCAGGATGCAATGGGCAGGGCAGGGCACTGCCATTTTGAAGGCGGCACCCCAGGAGAAGGGAGTGCTATTGTGGGTTTGAGGAGCACTAGGCCACCAGGGCAGGTGGGGGTGGAAAGGCAAGTGGGGATAGGGTTCCCACTGGGCCACCAGGGACTTTTTTGTTTGTGTCGGGGAGGAGGGGTTATGGAGGCTTGAAGTCCACCAGACCTGCAGCCCTTTGTGCCCTTGTGTTGTGTTGGGTCGGGGGGGGGGGTCGTAGGGCCTGGGGGCCTTATCAGTTGGAGGGTGGGGGTCCGGGGGTCCACTGGACACCCAGGACCGATGGTGGCAGCCTGGGCTGCCTGGCTTGGATGGGGGGAGGGGGAGAGGAAGAGAGGAGCCTTAAGCCTAACACCAGCTCCAGGCTGGAGTAGGGTTAAAGCGGTGTTCCACCTGTATGATCACAGCGCAGTGCTCTCATCATATGGGTGGAATACTACAGAGCTCATTTAAATATCATTGAAATATCATTTAAATTAGCTCTGCGGTATTTCCTGGTGCACTCGTTGTTTGCCGCGCCAGGGCCCTTTGTTCATACTGTGCTGGTAAATGCGGATGCTAGTCTGGCGCTAGTGGCCTCTTCCGCTCACATTTACTTTTGATCATCAGGGCCTTAATTTGTTATTGAATCCATTAGCAGTTACAAATTTTCTGATCCAATACCAACATAAGCAGTCAGTCTATACCTTTGGGAACAGAAAGCAGATTGTATGAGTCTGTAAGTCCTTGGGAGGGGTGAATTAAAAGAAGAGAAAAATTATGTACAGCTCAGGGCTCGACACCCCCTGACCCCCTTCCCTCCTGCTTCTGTACCTCAGCCTCCCTATACAAGTGAGTCACTGGCCAGCTAAGGTCAGTACAGATTGATCTACAGATAATGTTGCTTGAATATATTCGTTGATTACAGGTTGAACTATAAAAGTAGCAGACCTTAGATTTTGAGGCAGGGGGTGTGGGGAATTGAGATACATTGCTCTTCCCAGTTTTGACCCCCAAGTTTTCCTCCTGATCCCTAGCTTGATCCCCTACCCCCTCCCTCTACCTGGCAAGAAGAAAGCAACTCTCAATAACATATCTGCTCCTTCCGCTAGCTAACTTCACTGGGTATCAATGTGTGGTGCCCTGTGCTCTTCAATGACTTTCTGACCAGGGCTGGTACAAGGCACCCTAAGCAAACCTTCAGCCTTGTGCCCCTCCCCTAAAATTAATCTTTAGACCCCTTGGTCCCTCCAACAATCACGATCATCTCAACAGTACCCTTCCCAGAATAGTCTGTTAAATGGGCTATTTGAAAACTGTCCACCCTCTATTCTGTTAAAAGTTCCTCCTATTGTTTCTTGGAATTAGTAAGGTTGTTTCCGTGCTGCCCTAGGTGACCACCTAGTCTTGCCTAATGGTTGGGCCAGCCCTGCTTCTCATAATGAAGGTAGCCAGTGGAAGCAGAAGTAGCAAGGTGTTGCTCTCCTTCTAGCTACAGGGAAGGGAAGGAGGTTCACCTTGAGGGCTGAAAATTGATCACATGAAAAAGTAAGCAGGGAAGATGGGGTTACAAATGAGAAAGGACTGTCTGGAGTGGAGTAAGATTATAATTATTTGTTACATTTGTATCCCACATTTTCCCACCTTTTTGCAGGCTCAATGTGGCTTACATAGTACCGTTAACGGCGTTAGGCGATTGCGGTCTGAAACAAATTCAAGGTATGAACAATACAAGATGATAATGTGGTAGAATGAGGTACATGTATGGTTGGTACAATTGGGGGGAACTAAGAGAGGGAGAGGAAGAGTCAGGTTATGTCCATTATGGTCTTTGGTTACATTGTGTCGCAAGTATCTGGTATTTTTATGTTGTGTCGGTGGGGTATGCTCTTCTGAACAGGTCTGCCTTTAGTGCTTTCCGGAAATTTAGATGGTCGAACGTGGTTTTTACTGCTTTTGGTAATGCGTACCATAGTTGTGCACTTAAGTAGGAAAAGCTAGATGCATAGGTGGATTTGTATTTGAGTCCTTTGCTGCTTGGATAGTGGAGGTTTAGGTATGGACTTGTAGATTTTGTGGTGTTTCTGGTTGGCAGGTCGATGAGGTCTGTCATGTATCCCGGTGCCTCACCGTAAATAATTTTATGAACAGTCGTGCAGATTTTGAAAGTGATACGTTCTTTGATTGGTAGCCAATGCATTTTTTTCGGAGTGGCTTGGCGCTGTCAAAACGCGTTTTTCCAAATATAAGCCTGGCTGCTGTATTTTGGGTGGTCTGAAGTTTCTTTATGATTTGATCCTTGCATCCCGCATAGATTCCATTACAATAGTCTGCGTGGCTTAGTACCATTGACTGTATCAGGTTACGGAATATTTCCCTCGGGAAGAATGGTTTCACGTATTTGAGTTTCCACATAGAGGAAAACATTTTCTTTATGATGGAATTCACTTGGGTCTCTAGTGAGAGGTTATGATCGATTGTTACTCCCAGAATTTTCAGGCTGTCTGAGATAGGGAGGGTGTATCCTGGGGTGCTAATGTTTGTGGGTTTGTATGTATTGTATTGGGATGAGATGATGAGACAGTGTGTTTTTTCTGTATTGAGTTTTAGTTGGAATGCATTTGCTCATGAGTTCATGATGTTTAAGCTGAGTTTGATTTTGTTGGTGATTTCTGCCAGATCATGTGTGTAGGGGATGTATAATGTAATGTCATCAGCGTAGATAAATGGGTTTAGGCCTTGGGTGGATAAGGTCTTGGCTAGTGGGGTCATCATAAGGTTGAAAAGGATCGGTGATAGTGGTGATCCTTGTGGTACTCTGCAGTCTGGTTTCCACAGTGATGATATGTTTGTTTTTGATTTCACTTGGTATGTTCTTTTGGTTAGAAAACCCTTGATCCATTTGAGAATGCCACCACCAATTCCGAAGTATTCCAGGAGTCTTAGTAGTATGTTATGGTTAACCATGTCGAACGCACTTGAGATGTCAAATTGGAGGAGGAGAATACACTTGCCTATTGCTATTTCCTGCTTGAATTTGGTTAGGCGAGTAAGTAGTACTGTTTCGGTGCTGAGTAGGGGTCGAAATCCTGATTGTGACTCATGTAGTATAGTGAATTTGTTTATGTCATCATTAAGTTGTTTGGTCACCAGTCCTTCCATTAGTTTGACTACTAATGGGATAGATGCTACTGGGCGGTAGCTGGTAATGTCGATTGATTTTTTTTCTTGGTGTCTTTTGGTATTGGGGTGAGCAGGATGTTGCCTTTTTCTTTAAGGAAGATACCCTGCTGAAGCATGAAGTTTAAGTGGGATGTGAGATCTGTTATGAAGTGGTGGGGGGCAGATTGTATTAGGTAGCTGGGGCAGGTGTCCAGATAGAAAATATTGAGGGTGAGAGAGAAGTGAGGTAATTAAATTTGCTGATGACACAAAGTTATTCAAAATTGTTAAATAGCGAGAGGATTGTGAAAAATTACGAAACTGGGCATCTAAATGGCAGATGACGTTTAATGTGAGCAAGTGCAAAGTGATGCATATGGGAACCTGAATTATAGCTATGTAATGCAAGGTTCCAAGTAAGGAGTCACTGACCAGGAAAGGGATCTAGGTGTTGCCGTTGATGATACATTGAAACCCTCTGCTCAGTGTGCGCAGCGGCTAAGAAAGCAAATAGAATGTTAGGTATTATTAGAAAAGGAATGGAAAACAAAAATGAGGACGTTATAATACCTTTGTATTGTTCCATGGTGCGACCGCAACTCGAATATTGTGTTCAATTCTGGTCACTGCATCTCAATACAGATATAGTGGAATTAGAAAAGGTACAGAGAAGGGCGATGAAAATGATAAAGGGGATTTGAAGATTTCCCTATGAGGAAAGGCTGAAGTGGCTAGGGCTCTTCAGCTTGGAGAAAAGATGGCTGAGGGGAGATATGATAGAGGCCTATAAAATAATGATTGGGTAGACGTGAATCGCTTCTTTACTTTTTCCGAAAATACTAGGACTAGGGGGTACGCGATGAAGCTACAATGTAGTAAATTTAAAACAAATCGGAGACAATTTTTCTTCACTTAACTTGTAATTAAACTCTGGAATTCATTGCCAGAGAATATAGTAAAACCAAGTACCAGATTAACTTGACCATCCAAAACTGAGTCCTTATTGATTGGCCTTCTAAATCCAGGTCTGAAGAAATAGGCAACTTAGTTCTGGCTTTTCAACTTCTCCTTCAGACTACACTAATAATTTCTCAGTAAGAAAACTTAGAAAGAAAAGTTGAAAAAGTAGGTCCTGCCTACTCTCTTTCTTCATACTTGGATACGGGTAGTCACCCATCCAGGAGGCATCCAGAGACTGAAACCTGTACTGTGTGCACCCTTCAGACAGTACTAGAATTTTCTAGTACATCTGAAAGAAAGATGAATGTAAAAAATTTGAAAAAAGAAGCCACAGAGTTACTGTAAAAATATAAAATTGTAATTACATTGTTGTATTTTTTTTGAGAATGTCAAGAAATTGGTTGTTTTATGGGGTTGGCACACAGTGGCACTTTACTTATCTCTGCTGTTGCACTGCTGGCGTCTGCAAAAAGAAGTCACTCCCACTTTCCCAGCCCTACAGTGCTGGCTCTAGTACAGAGCAACTACATTTTCATCCATGGCCCTGCTTTTTCCCCCTGCTTCTCAGCTACTACTGACTTAGGAGAATGAGGCCTCACAGTGAATCTCTGGACATGACCCTGTATCCTTTCACATTCCCCATGGGCTGCTCCTGCAAATAGAACAAAGATGCAGTTTGCCGGTTACGTTTAATGTCATCATTAGGAAATGCAACAGTGAGGATGGCCTTCCATCCTTTACTGTTCCCTTTGGAAACTTTTCATGTAGCCTCCAGCATCAAAATCCTAGGACCGACTATATGAACATTTCTGAAGTACTCAAATTGTACAGTGCACTGAGATCGGTCTTAAATGAAAGATGCTATATAAGCTAAATTTATAGTACTGTAAATATTTTTCATATGTGTACCAGTAATGTATGGTTTGGTATAAGTTTTGCATTGCTTGAGGCAGTTGTGGTACAGATGTCTAATCTATTTCTCACTGATACCTGCGCCGGAGTTGTTCCTGGTGCTCAGGTAGAGAGCGGCAGCTCCCTTGACCAGAAAGCGGTCTGCCAGCTCACCATAGGTGGATGTTCCGCCATTTGACTGTCAAAAGAGAAGACTCTTTAGTCACACATGCAGTAGGGTTTGTCGTTAGAGCAAAGACAAAATTTTGGGATGATGCCATTGGGAAAGCCAATCAGCAGCTGGAGTATCCAAGGGTATCATTTCTGACAGCAGTAATGCTTATGCAGTCATTATTGAGAAAAGTGTTAATGCAGATTTAATGCATGTAAGCCAAGTGAATGCATGACTTTTTTCTAAACTTCTTTACATGTGTAAAATGCTGTTTTACTGTATTCATGTATTTATTTGTACTCTGTCTATAATTAAGTGGTCACAACTAACATAAAATTAGAAACATGAAGACACAAATCCCCAAATTCAATACATGGCACTCAAAATTGTGCATGCAAATTTGGGCATGTGTGCAATTTAATTGAACAATGAGCCAATTAGTACCAATAAATGGGCACTAACAATTAATTATTGGTGCTAATTGGCAATTAGAATTTACAAGTGCATCTTCCTAGTCAGGAAGTCGCGGCAAAGGTTAATCATGCTCTCAGAATGAGTGGCAAATTGCCGCTAGGCAGCAACCTTTGACTTTTCCAAAGGTCTTTTAAAGACCACTTGTTTTCTATGTCGATTGGCACACTTACCATTGGATGATTTCACTCTCCTGAGATTATATAGAAAGATTCCTGAGGCAGGCCCTTTGGCTGAAACACAGTGCTGTGTCGAGAAGAATTTGAAGTTTCTGTGATTTGTCCCCAGAGAGCCTGGTCCATTTCCCACTGTTCTTACTAATTTTTTTTTAATGGTGGTGTGCTAATGGCAAAATTAGCACATGGCCATTAATTAAAAAAAAAAATGGGAAAGTCAGCCATTTTTCAGCTGCAGGAAAGACCTGGATAGGGGCTTGTTAAGACCACATTTTACCGCAGCTTAGTAAAAGAACCCCTATGTGTCTTTGTATAATAAGATGCTTTCTCCACCTCCAAACCTTGGTGACCTCTTAAAAAATGACCCTGTTGTAATTTTATAAAGGCATTTTTACACATATGTAGCCTATTCTAAAGTACTGACTAGATTAAAGGTATACATGGGTAGCATATACAGGTGGGCAGAGCCTTTAAATACATGCATAGATTATAAAACAAGCTAATCTACAGAGCATGTGTACATTATAAAAGACAGTAATGTATGAAGCTATGCATAATCTAGGCCTGAACATTTGCACCAGCCCAAGAACAGGTATAAGTATCCACATCTGCAAGTAAGGGCAATTTCTGCTACTTACACTAGTATTTTATAAAGAAACATAGGCATATCTGTGTCTTTATACAATAGCACCTACCTACGTGGGTGCTATTGTAAAAAGACATGCCTACTTGCCTCTCTTAAATCAGGTGTCTATTATAAAATTTTGCTCTTCGTGTATACGACTGAAGAAAGAGAGTTGGAGTTGGCCGATATGTTTGTGTACATTAAGGAGCTCATTTTCAAAAGAGAAAAATGTCTCAAAAACGGCATCCAGTGGCATTTGGATGTTTTTCTCCATAAAATTCCTTTGTTTACCCTTGGTTGTGTCTCTTATTTCCTCGGACCACCACCGCTGTTCTTTTGGACAAAGCAAAAACATCCAGGGTTGTTTTGGTCTAGACCTGTTTCAATCACAACTAAGTCACAAAAAGATGACCTAAATCACCAGATGACTACTGGAGGAATTTAGGCATGACCCCCCCCCCTACTCTCCCAGTGGTCACTGACCCCCCTCCCACCCTACTAAAGATGTGAGAGGAACAGTACATACCAGTCTCAATGACATCTTCAGATGTTATGGCCAGTCCTATTAGAGCAGCAAGCAGGTCCCTAGAGTAGCCTAGTGGTCGGCGCAGTGCACTGTAGAGAAGGGAACCCAGGCCCATAACCCACTCTAACTGTTACACTTGTGATGGAAAGTGTGACCCGTCCAAAACCCATCAGAAAGCTACTATACCCACATATAGGTGAGGGCTATTGTAATGGTGTACAGTTGGGTACAGTAAGGTTTTGGTGGGTTTTGGAGGGCTCACCATACAATATAAAGGGGTAACAGTGAGATGTGTACCTGGGACCTTTTATGTTAAGTCCATTGTAGTGCCCCACTGCTCTGCTGGGATGTCTGTGTGGCCAGTCTATTAAGAATGCTGCCTCCCCCCCCCCCCCCCCCCCCCCCCCAATACATTCCAATGGCTTGTTTTTGTGCATTTTTTCCTTGGACTTTTTTTCTCTTTGAAAATGGTCCTAAAAGATAGACATGCTGAGCACAACAACATCTAGCAAATGTCCATTTTCAAAACAAAAAGTTGGACGTTTTTCTGGTTTGGAAATGGCCATATTCATTACTGGGTTTTTGTACATTTTCCGCAAAATGTCCAAAATCGGATTTAAACACCATGTCGAAAATACCCCTCCATGTCCCTTATTAACTAAAGCATAGTATGCCAGCAGTGTCATGGTATTTGCTAACATACATTAATCCCTTTGAAAACACCACAGTAAGCAGTTACTGCAGCCAGTAATGTGCAGACATTAGTAGCAGTGTTCCAGCCATTGGAAACACATTGGTATCTCAAAAAAGATATAAAGGAATTAGAAAAGGTGCAGAGAAGGGCGACGAAAATGATCAAGGGAATGGAACGACTTCCCTATGAGGAAAGGCTGAGAAGGTTAGGGCTCTTCAGCTTGGAGAAAAGGCGGCTGAGGGGTGATATGATAGAAGTCTACAAGATAATGAGCGGAATAGAGCGGACAGATGTGAAGCGTTTATAAACTGTACAGCGCTGCGTAACCCTAGTAGCGCTTTAGAAATATTAAGTAGTAGTAGTAGTTTACACTTTCAAACAACAACAAAACCAGGGGACACAAGATGAAGCTAGAATATGGTAGATTTAAAACAAATAGGAGAAAGTTTTTCTTTACTCAGCGTGCAGTTAGACTCTGGAACTTGTTGCCAGAGAATGTAGTGACAGCAGCTGGCCTTACAGAATTTAAAGGGGGTTTGGACAGATTTCTAAGGGAAAAGTCCATTGAACATTATTAATTTTTTTTTTTTTGGGGGGGTGCCGGGTTCTTGAAGCCTGGATTGGCCGCTGTCGAAGACAGGATGCTGGGCTTGATGGACCCTTGGTATTTTCCCAATATGGCGGTGCTTATGTACTTATGTAAGCACAATAACACTGTCCACCTCCCTCCACTCTTCTTAAAAGGCCATTGTCAGCCAGAAGAACACCCTACCCCCCCAGCTTGAAAATCAGCCCATTATGGCATGATTGCCACCCTCCCACCTGAGCAGGCTCTCCTTGCTGCTTGCACCCCATGTGGGACAAAGGATAGCATAAGGTCGCCTGGCAGAGCCAGTGGGCAGAGCCTGGTGACAGGGGCTTATTCTTACTCAAACACCTAGGGACCTCTTCAGAGCAGATGGGGAGTCTCTAGCCAGGTGTTATTCCTGGTTGGGTATTACTTTAGGCCAGTGCTTCTCAACCCAGTCCTTGAGGTACACCTAGTCCCATCAGGGTTTCAGGATATCCACAAAGAATACATATGAGATATATTTACATACTAGGAAGGCAGTGCATGCAAATTTATCTCATGCATATTCATTGTGGATATCCTGAAAACCTGATGGGATTAAGTGTGCTTCAAGGACTGGGTTGAGAAGCACTGCTTTAGGCTATTGACAACTGCAAAGGGAGATTGGACGGGCGGGCGTGAGACATCTACAAGTGTGACGTTTTTAGATTAAGGCAGATTAATACGCTTTGCAGTAAATGATTGTAATATTAACAAAGCAACTCATTAATATATTCAGTATATTAAGCACTTTTATTTTTTGCATTTAGTCAAACTTACGTGTTTGTTACTGATAAAATTGTTAATGCGGGTTTAATGCATGTTAACATTAACAGAAATCTTATATACTCTGCCTTGAGCTCTGTACGGTTTACAAATGTTTATAAATCATCCAATCAGTGTCAATAACAGTCATGATAGAACCTAGATAACAAGCTTTCAACTAAAATACTTCTTAAACAGCCAAGTTTACAACATCTACCAATGTGGTGTCTAATGCTTGTTAACACACCTTAGTAAACAGAGGGCTACGCAAATTCCTGAATGGCATAATGGTTTGTAAAAATCCAAGTTCTGAGTTAAAAATGGGCTGCTGCCAGGAGCCAGTGGCACAGTGGGCAACACAGCTGCTACAAACCAGCATTAAGAACCCTAGAGCTAAAAGCAGAGGTTTGCCAGAAGCACTAACCTGCCCTGTCCTTTTCAACAAAGCTGGAACTGGTTTGCTTAGGAAGTAGGCCTCTGAATGGTGGTCTCGCTGTGCATTGTAAGGTGGGATCACAGAGCCCAGTTTTGGCAGGGAATGGCTGTAGTCTTTAGCTATGCTGCCCACGGCCACACAGTCCAGAACGAAATGTTTCTCCTTCTGCTGCAGCTCAGTCCTTGAAGGGGATGGTGCAAAACGACTTAGTTTTCTGTGAGGCAGCATCCTAGGCCTGCAGAGAAGTAGAAGAAAGAGTGAAATGTGGCTGTAAGGCTGCTGGAGCACGTCTGGGTTTCTCTGTACACTGAGCAAGAGACAACACAAATCAGGATAGGAGTTGCTATGGACACAGCACACAGTATAGAACTGACTGCCTCGCTCAATTCAATTTCTCTGCTTCTTGTGGAGCTTATAGGACGACTTTAGAAACTGTCTGTGTTTTGCAAACTTTTCATTCCACAGGCAGGGCCAGTAAGGCAAGAAGAAATGCAAGATCTCAAATGGAATGGTGTAGAGAGGGTAGTTTATGCTTGCTAAGAAAAGTAACACTTTTTTGGGAGGTACCTGCATAAGAAGTACTACTACTACTACTACTTATCATTTCTATAGCGCTACTAGATGTAGTGCTGTACACTTGAACATGAAGAGACAGTCCCTGCTCGACAGAGCTTACAATCTAAGTACAAGCAAACTGCTGTAATATAGCATCAAAAGGATGATAGATAAGTGTTTAAACTTATATCCTAAACCAAGGGGGAGTTGAGAGATACCGAATTGCACATGATTCTTGCTTTTGTATGCTACAGGACAGCTATTAGAATTAGCTTTACCTGTGGAAGTGCTAGCACACCACCTAAGCACTATTCCACAAATACCCGCTTATCTTAGTGTGTATTTGCAAAGGGAGTACATGAGAAGGTGGAACATAGGCAGGACATGGGCAGGGTTCCTAATTACATAGGTAACATCCCTCCCATATTTATGCCAGGTCTATGGCTGGCAGGGCCAGTGCTAAGGTTTTTAATGCCCCTCCGGCAACTTATAACTCAGTGCCCTCCTCCTCTTTCTCTCCCCTTCCAAGCTCCTACCCTCCCACCCACAGCCCCTTTTCCTCCCCTTCCCTGTCCATTGCTTCTTCTCTCCCTCCTTTCCTATCCAGAATCACCCCCCTCTCTCTCCCTGTTCCCCAGTCCATCACCCTCTCTTTCTCTCTCTTCTTCCCCCAAGTACAGCATTTCCCCTCAAACATACCTCCATCCCTTCTGCTGCTTCCACATCGCTGAATTGCATTTGGTGCCATAGTAATAATCAACAAAGCATCAGCCATAGGTGCTGCTGAGCCATCGACCCATGTGCTAGCGAGGCTCTGTTGGTTCCGCCCCCTCTGAAACACACAATCACATCAGAGGGGGTGGAACCACCGGAGCATTCCTGAGCACATAGGCTAGAAGATTCCCCAATAGTCTCCCCCTCCCCCACCTCACTGTTAGACTCTGAATGCAGCACTTCCCCTCAAACCTACCTCTCTCCTTTCTGCTGCCGCCAATGTTGCCATGCTTCCAGGTCCACTGTAGCAATCAACAAAGCATCAAACATAAACACTACTGAGTCTTCAAGCCCATGTGCTCATGAGGCCCTGCTGGCTCCACCCCCTCTGACTCATACAGTCACATCTGAGGGGGTGGGACCAACAAGGTCTTAATTAGGCCTTGATGCTCAAAAGTAAACACATCTTCCTTAGGCAAAATGTCTTATACAGATGAAGGGAGCAAGAAATTAATAACATATAACGCTCAGCTTCAAATATACCCCTTAAATTTCATATCTCATTGGTCTGGTAGATTAAGACCCTTTAATTAGATCATCAGATCCATGCATCTACCTCTATTATGGCTAAAATTAGCCAAGCATGTCTCGGAGGTAGTGACGTAATCCTCATCGATCTTCTAATCCTATTTTTCTATTTTTCTATATTTTTCATCATTTTTCAATAACTTAAATATTCAGCTTATATATAGCTTGTACTTAGCTTTTTTAATGCAATCCAATTACTCTTTTACTGCACTGCATGCGGTGGAGACACAATAAAGCCGACATGGTTCCATGTTTCGCGACAAGCGCTGTATCAAGGTTGTCTCCTATATCTTTTCTAATCTTAATCACAACCAATAGTCATATATCTTTTGATCTTTGTTGGTCACTTGCTTCTAAAAAAATACATATTCCCTTAGACAACTTTGGTTGGTTTTGGCGCCAATATATATATATATATATATATATGCGCCAAAACCAACCAAACGTACAGATGTACAAATATCAATGGTGAAATCCAGTTGGAAGTGGTCAGACCATGGTACTGACTTCCATTTAAATGAGCTAATCGAGCTATTAGGATAGGAAGTCATGAAGTCTAACATGCAATGGAGTGCAGTAGCGTACCATAAGTTTCTGTTGTGCTGCCACCTTGTTAGAGAAATCATTGAGAAGTAGAAGTCTCGCGCCCTCATATTCCAGTGGCCCTTTCTTTCTGTAGGCTTATAGAATCTGCTTCTTCTCCCACCAGCTGAGGAAGCGTGGTATTGCCAGCAAAGGTCTGAGCTCTTCCTGCACTCTGCTGCCAATTTGATGCATGTGTTTGCAGCTAAAATGGCCGCCCACAGGGACGAGACCCAATTTTTCCAGCAACCATTGGCTAAGATGCTGTAAAGATCTACGTCCTTAACATTCTCTGATAACCCCACAAGCCTCTTAGGTTATTCCTATGGTTTCAGTTGTCTTGATCCTCAACCTGATCTTGAAGGGTCTTGGTGACTGCCTGAAGCTCCTCCACTGGATGGGTGAGCTGTTCATCTCTATTCTCCTGTGCAGACACTTTGTGCTCCACCTCTGTGAGTCTTTGGCCCTGTGAGTCACAGCACTTCCGCAGCTCATCCACTGTGGACTGAAGTTTGTTGAGTCGATTCTCAAGGGTAGCTGCCACAGAGCGGGAGATTTCTTGCACCCACTCCACTGCCAGAATTGTGAACGTGGCTGGGGGTGATTCCGCATATCTTGGTGCTGATCTTATCACAAGATGCCTCTGGAGTCCTTGGTGGCAACCCCCAAGCTGCCGGTCTTGAATGCTGCTTCTCAGCCTGAACTGTTCCAGAGATATTCAGCCCAAATCAGGAATGGAAGAAGGCTGTGGTCACCTGGTGAAAGATGCTGATAATAGCAGGTAAAAGGGAAGCAGCGCTGGATCTTCTCTCTCCCACATCCTCTCAGTCTGGAAGCATCACGTGACCACCCCTAATGGACTACTGTAATGGTCTTATTGGTATCACAAAGAAGTCACTCTGAGCGCTTCAAGTCCCCAAAATTACATAGTCATAGTCAGGATGATTACAGGTACCTATCATTTTAGTCACATCCATGTTAAATTGTACAGTGCTGCGTAACCCTAGTAGCGCTTTAGAAATGTTAAATAGTAGTAGTAGTAGTAGTACTGAAATCTCTGCACTGGCTACCCATGAGACATCGTAAAGAATTTAAGACCCTACTGCTTGTCTTTAAGGTTATCAATAAACACGTTTCTCCTATGTTATGCTCCACTTTGAGATTTTACCGACCAGCACGTCCCCTGAGATCCTCTCAGAAAAGCCTCCTTGATGTGCCATCTTATCAATCAATGCGAATGGATAAATATAGATCTTCCATCTTTCATATTTCAGGTCCAGAATTGTGGACTGCTTTACCTATTGAACTTTGCACAATACAGAATACAGCACAAGCATAAGGACCAATGGAAAAGTGAGAACACAGCTTTAATTTTTTATGCATAGTTTTGTTTAAATAGCTGATTGTTAGTGTGAATGATAGGTTAAAATATTACAAACATTCAATAAAACATACTTGTGCCATATCTGATCCCTTATTCTCCAGCATGAATGTTACGCTCCTTAGACCAGCAACTTCTGGTGGTTCCTCCACCCCCCCCCCCCTGCAGATGGTACCCCTATAAACCTTCCATAAGATGATGCTTTCAGTCTCTGGACCCATACTCTGGAAAGCACTTCCTTCTAACCTATGGCAAATCCATTCCCACGTGGAGTTTAAGAAAGTATTAAAAACTTATTTTTTTGAACAACTCTATGGGCCAACTGCATAGTGCAGCAACCCTGTTAGTTTAGTTTTTTGGTGCGGTTGGCTCCAGTCTCATGTGTACGACTAAATGTCATCAGCAAATAAATGACTTCACTATCTGGACCCCTTGGCTCAGGTAAAGATTAAAGAGCAAAGGCGATAATACTGATCCCGGAGGTAAACTTCAGGTCATTGAGAAAACACCCAATTTCCAGCTATCTCAAATTACCTTCTGTGTTATAGCTGGCATAAAAGATGGTAACCAAGAGAGCTCCGACCTAGCTTATCCTAATTTCACTAGCCTTTGAACTAGAAAAGAATGGCTTATTGTATCAAACGCTGTGGTTAGGTCCACACAGACAGAATTCTTTGTTTACTTAAGCAAGCTATTAAAGTGTTTTCACTGCTGTTCCTGTTAATATTTCAGAAGAAATAAAAAATGGTATGAAAAGGATTTCATGAACAAAGTATTAAAAATAAAAGAATCAAATTGTTTAGATCTTACTAGGAGAGTAGTATTGTATGCTGCCTCCTGTTCACATTGCAGGGGAGATTTTCAGCACCCTTCTCTATTCTCTGACATTGCTGCCTCTTCCTAACATTGCCATTTTAATCTGACAGACCATACCATTGTTTTATATCCTCTGGGACCCGTGTCTTTGTATGTAGCTGCCAGTCTTTTTCTTCTGCCAGCTCTGCATTTTTCTTAGTGTCTTGCATTTTCCTTCCACCGTTGCTGTTGCTGCTTTATTCCTTCTGCAGTGCCTTGGGGTCTTCTCATAAGAACATAAGCCATACTGGGTCAGACCAATGGTCCTTCCAGTCCAGAATCCTGTTTCCAACAGTGGCCAATCCAAGTCACAAATACCTGGTAGAAACCCAAATAGTAGCAGCATTCCGTGTTACCAATCCCAGGGCAAACAGTGGCTTCCACATGTCTATCTCAATAGTAGACTATGGACATTTCCTTCAGGAACTTGTCCAAACCTTTTTTAAATGCAGATCCTAACCGCCATTACCACATCCTCCGGCAGCGAGTTCCAGAGCTTTGAGTGAAAAAATATTTCCTCCTATTTGTTTTAAAAGTATTTCCATGTAACTTCATTGAGTGTCCCCTGGTCTTTGTACTTTTTGTACAGAGAGGAAGAGATTGCTGCATCTCTTATCACTCAATTACAAAGTGCTATCCAGGAAAACATTTCCTAGGCAACTAAATTTCATGCATATAACTGCCTCAGGAGACCTCAAGCCACTTCTAATGCAGACTTGCCCACTGAACTTCAATAGATAATTCTTTGGTGAAAGCCCCCCATCCCACTAAACACCAATACCCAAACTTTTCATTTCCATTGCCTTGGGGTGTTCCTGTCAACGTTGGTACCGCTTTACCCCTTCCAGTGATATGAGGTCTCTATGCCACTGTTATTTAATTGATTGATTTCACATCTTACAATTCTATTGTCCCAGAACTGAAGCTATATTTGAACTAATCAATGGTAGGTTCTTTGTAACAGGGGACTAGTACAGAGGATTTAGAAGACATGCCAATCTTTCTTTCAAAGAAGAAGCCCTAATTCCTTTCATGTGATCTTCCTGGCAACACAACTAAAAGTAGGCTATTGCCATCAAATTCTCTTTGGCAAAGCTATCTGTGAAGACGCTCTGATATGCCTTCATGTACCCCTCAAATGGGTTCATTTTCCCATAAAACTCCAATCCTGACCTCACCCTTGTGGTGCTTCCATATCACACACCCACAGTCGCGGTCTACTTACCAATGCTGATGCTGTTCTTTCTCTATGCTGGTGCCTTGAATCTTCATGTCAGTGCTGGTGCTGCTTCCTTGGGTTCTCCATGCCCTTGTTAGTGCTACTTCACTCTTTTCCCATTGTCTTGAGGTCTCCATGCTAATGATGGTGCTATTTTGGCACTCTTGTCATGATCTGGAATCTTCATTCCACTGTTAGTGTTACTTTGCTCCTCTCACGGTGGCTTGGATTCTTTATGCCACTGTTAGTGTCCTTTGTCTTCGTGCTGCTTTTCATGTTGGAGTGTTGTTGCCTCTGTGACAGACATCTGACAGCAACTTTTAAACAAGTTCCAATAAAAATGGCTAGAAAGCCCCACTGTTGGAACACAGAATTGCTTGTCTCATTGACTTTAATTGACCTGAGTGAAACAAATGAAACCAAGTTTTCATAATCCAGGCCAACTGAACCAAGTGTGAACTAATCTGAAAATGTTTCCCTTGCTCATCTCTAAACCAAACAACTTCTAAAACTAGTCATGTTGTTGTCAATTATCAGGCCACCTATTTAGGAAACTTAGCTAATGCCTGAGGTTGGACTTCTATCAATTTTTTTGCATGAATTTCGTCTGCTGGGCTGCCACACCAGATGTATTACCTCACAGTAGGGTTTTCTAGCCATTTTTATTGGAACTTGCTTAAATCTTGCTGACAGGCATCTGCCACAAAGGCAGCAACACATCAACATCAAAAATAGCATGAAGATGCCTCATAGGTGTAACACAGACCCATTCCACTAGGGGGCAACATTCTACACAGCTAATTGATACAGTACATTGGCTTTCTTTGTCTTCCATTTTAGCAGGTGATAAGAACATTTGCACTTCATTTTTCCCATCTTTACTTTCTGCATCCATCCCTTCTCCTTGCACTGCTCCCATTCTGATCCATGAATGACTGTTTTTGATCCTTCTTGGCATTGGTCCCTAGTCAGAGGATTTTGCATTAAGCATCTTGCACATTTGCCAATGCTGATCATCCTACCCAATGTGACAATAAAAGCAAATGTCATGGAGGTTTATGAAAATGCCCCTACTCCATTCACTTTGCATTAATAGATTAAACACCGTCTTTAGCTCTATTTCAGGCTCTTCTGCAGCAGATCCCTGCCAGTAACTGACACCTCTCCATATGCACACTTTTGACAGTACAGCGGTCATTCTTTCCAGTCCCACGTCTTCCCCTGCTTTTCATTCCACGCTAATGCCCAGTCATTGTCTCCTTAGTTCAGGAACATCCACCAATTAATCCTTTTGTAGGGTTTGCAACCACTCAACCTCCTTTCTTGTTATTGTTGTTTACTAAGCTCTGTGTGCTTGAACCAGTATACAAGGTAATTGGTTTGGTCTGTTGAGAGAAGCCAGATGCATTTTAGTCTGCTTGTGACATTAAGGTGCAGTTCATTAGGATTCTCTTCGAACTAGAATTGGATTGGTCGGAGTTGTACACGGTACAGGTTACAAGGTTTTCTCTGTTGTATTGAGGCCTGTTGCAAAAATGAAAAAACTAAAACAGTGAAAGCTTTCATTCTTAATTTCTATATGACAAAACTTAATGTCCTTCAGAAATGAAAACTGTAAAAAAAAAAAAAGTATATATTTTGTGCTATTTCTTTGCTGTACAGTGAGGTGCTAGAGCGTTAAGGTATCATCTTGTGCTCTTGAGCAAACACCATTGGTGTGATTGAAATGTAGATCATGGAGAGTGAAGCAAAGAAATTTAAGACAACAATCAGGATTATTCATCAGTAAGAACTACTAATGCGATGCATAGAAATTTGTCTGACAGGATCACTAATATGTCCTAATATTTAACTATTCCATGCCCCTTCGATTGATTCTGTAACGTATAATTTATGTGCTGCAGGAGTACTACTGGCCTAGTAGCTGCATATAAATATAACATGGGAGTGAGTATGTAGATGTCTTCCTCATTGGTAAAATGACCAATGGGATGATGTCAGACAAAGACATATAAGCCCTAGTTGAGAGGGAAAATTTTACCTCCTTTTTTGCCAAGTGCTGGGCCCTGGGTTCTAGCCTAGCGGGTTGAGGTCTTTATCTCCTTTTCAGCATAGGGAACATCAAGGGGCATTCTAAATGGTGATAGGAGAAGTCCACAGGGAAGAGATTGCAAATTGTATTCTTTCATTCAAGGCAAAGAGAGTTTCGAGGGAAGAAGTCCCTGAAATTTGGGGAGGGAAGAGTTCCATTTCTGAAAATCTGCTGTGGTGAGACCAGAGCTCAAGGACTGGAGTGACTGGTCTATACAGCCAGGGTCTTATTGTGGCAGGGATCGCCTAGAAGAGCTGAAGAAGCCGAGAGAGACCCTCTGGGCTAGTATTCCAATTGCACCAAGGGATTCAGAGAGAGAAGATAGAGGGAAAGTGGGAGAGGGCTTATTCTGAGGTCCAGGAACCCTGCCAGAGAGCTGAGTATGGAAATGCTCTGGTGTAGTGAAGATCAGAAGAGCAAATTCCTGACTGTAAGCCAGGAGTGAAGAAGACCAGGGATCCTGGACTGGAGACTGGAAGAAAGAGTCCTCAGAATGGAGAGGGAAGAAAAGAAAATCCAAGTATTTCTAAATATTGATGTCTCTTCATTCCTTGTCTCTGAAATAATAGCTACTATTCTGTTTTTAATCACCAGGTAAAGACTATAGGCCCAATATTCAAATGGAGTTATATGTTCAATGAGAACTCTGCTGTCTGGAGATTTTTTAGTCCTTATCCCCCAGATTCTATACATTTTTGTGTCCAAATTTCTGACTAGCGCACAAATTTGTGCACATAAGTTACAGAATAGTGCCAGTTGTGCATATAACTTAAATTAGGCACCAATTGTCCTTAAGTACCAAGAATAGCCCTTAAGAGGTGTTAATGTGCACTAATATGCAGTTACATATGTAACTGTACTTAGGCACTATTCTACAGGGCCGCCGAGAGGGGGGACAAAAATTCCCGGGCCTCCAAGGGGGGCCCGGCACCGCAGTCCCACCCGCCCTCCGTCGTCGACCGTCTGCCACTGGGCTGGGCCCCCTGCATTGAAATCATAGCGCCTCTCACCTCCGTGTGAAAGCGCTGCAGGCAGCAGGGCAGCAGATCGCCTCCCTTCGGGCCTCCTTCCCTCCCTGTGTCCCGCCCTCGTCTGATGTAACTTCCGCGAGGGCGGGACACAGGGAGGGAAGGAGGCCCGAAGGGAAGCGATCTGCTGCCCTGCTGCCTGCAGCACTTTCACATGGAAGTGAGAGGCACTGTGATTTCAATGCAGGGGGCCCGGCCCGGTGGTGGACAGAGGGGGGTGGGTGGAGGGGGGGGGAGCGGCAGGGGCGACGTTGGGGGGGTGAGGGGGGAGCGGCAACCTCGGTGGGGGGGCCCTGGGGGCGGCCTTGCCCCAGGCCCAGCCCAGTCTCTCAGCGGCCCTGCTATTCTATAAACTTAGCACCTAAATGGTATAGCACACAACTACAAAGGGGGTGTAGACATGTGTGGATCAGGGACGTGTCTTGCAGCAGCATGCGCAAGTTATACAATGTTATTGCACACTGCCAACTTTAGGCACGACATTTACACCTGCCTTTGACATGCACACAATCGCTGTTATAGAATTGGCACTTAGGACTAGATTCTATATATTGGGCCTAAATAAATCAACACTGAAATGAAATATGGTTAGGAGTATTCTCTAAAGTACACCTAAATTTAGACATAATTTATAGAATACACCTAAATTTCTGCACGGTTTATAGACTACACCGAGCGTCCTTACTCATGACTAAAGTATGGTAAGCAAACCTCTTGTGCTCATGCCCAATTAAACTGGGGAGAAGGGAGTCCAATGTATGACCAGGGGGGAAGAGGCACCAGTGCCTTCTGGATCAATTATGATCTCCAGCACAAGACAAGAGAACACAAAAAAAATGTAAATGAACTTTCCCCAATGTTCTTTTATAGCAATCTTGACTGATGATCTGACAGTAAGGCAAAGTGCCTGCAGTGAGGGGGCCAAGGAGAAGCAGTGAGTGACTCTGCAGGGGTTTCGCCCTGGTATTTTGATGTTGTTTTCATGCTATTTGTTTTGTCTTGTGGTTTGTATTTTATGCTTTGTTTGTACCTTGGGAACAGCTTAGTTTTAAGCGATATAGAAGTTTGGAAAATAAATAAATGGCTGCAAGCAAAAGATCTTTTAAGCTAGGTCTTTGTGGAAAGCTTGTTCTCCCATAGTCCAATCCGGAGCAAACCTTTTACCCCCTATTCCCCGGAAACCCTATTACACTGGAAACCTAACTCCGACCTGGCGTTAGGTTTCCATCGGTAAGGGCAGGGTTTGGAGGGAATATCTAAGGACCTAAATTTGCATAGGATTGACTATAATTGCACTAATCTTTAGTTTGCACACTGCCCCCAGTGCTAGAGCCATCTGAGCGTTGTGCACTCACTAACGCTGGTGCTAATCGCTTCTAACACTGGCGTTAGCTTTTGAGCATCAGCCCATCAGGAAGGAAGTTGTCAATGTGGGCTACCATTATGACGTGCTATTTTATCACTAACTCATACTATTTTAGCACAGGTCCCATTGTATGCAGTGAGACCTAGTTACTAATAATAGTAATACTACTAATACTAATAATACTAATAGTATAATAGCACATTTTAACTAGCCCACATTAATAACTTCCCCCTTTAACTCTACCGACTGCGACTGGGATAACTAACTGCTCTGCATTATCTTCTGCTTTAACAATTAACATGAGGTACCATGCTACAGGTAGATTGTAAGCTCTCTTGAGCAGGGACTGTCCTTCCCCTTGTTAAACTTATACAGCGCTGCGTAACCCTAATAGCGCTATAGAAATGCTAAGTAGTAGTAGTAAGTAGTAGTTATGTGCAAGGCATGGGCACAGTTTGGGAGCGAGGGGGAGCATTGTACCCCCAAACACTGGTGCACCAAATGCCTGACTCTATCCTGCCCCATGCATTCCAGTATCTCTCTCTTTCTCTCACTCACTCACTCTCTCTCTTCTCCTCCTTCTTCCCTATTCAGCTTTGCCCTTTCTTGCCCCCTTGAGCATCCACCCCCTCCCCCTCACACCTGTCCTAGAACTAAAACAGCCACTGCAGAGTTGCTTGTTTTTGGGCTTGTTGCCACCAGAGCCACTTTTACCAATGGGCAAAGGGGGCAGTTATCCCAGGCCCCTGCTTAGAGGGGGCCCAGCCACAAAGTTACCCATTGGAAAGTTTTTAGCCCAGAGTCCAGTCTTTCATTCTTTCTTGATTTGTCTGTTTCCCCACAACTTGCGAATCCTGCATCTCCCACTCTCTCTCTCTCTCTCTCTCTCTCTCTCTCTCTCTCTCTCTCCCACTCTCTCTCTCTCTCTCTCTCTCTCTCTATCCCCATGGTGTACTTTTTCAGCTTCACAGGCAGCAGCAGTGATTAGGACAGGCTGCTAGCATCAGAGTTCTTCTGCTGCTGCATCCCACCTACTCTGATTCAGCTTCCTGTTTCTGCATAGGCCGGATGCAGCAGTGAAAGGGCTCCATCGCTGGCAGCCTTTTTAAATAAGAAGGTAATTTTTGTAATTTGTGAGTGGTAATCTGAGAGCTAAGTTTTTGATAGCACAGAGGCTGACCAATCAGTGGGGTTTTAAAAGCTGCGCCATTTTTTCGAGGGGTTGTCTCTGTGTTATCCGCCGTCAGTAATGAGCGCGAGTAAGTACGTTGTTGCAGTGCCGTAGCGAGGGTGCCTGACACCCGGGGCAGGTCGCCGCTGCGCACCCCCCCGGGAGCAGGGCACGGCGCCCCCCCCTCTGGAGCGCTCCCCCCAAAAACGCACCCTACCTTTCAGCGGGGGTCAGGCGGGAGGGCCAATCCGCCCCCAGTGCACGTCACTGGGAGCTGCGTCGGCTCTGCTGCTTCCCTGCTTTCTCTGCCCCGGAACAGGAAGTAACCTGTTCCGGGGCAGAAAGAGCAGGGAACCAGCGAGCCGACACCCCCCCCCAGTGCGTGCACCCGTGCCGGACCGCCCCACCGCCCCCCCTTCCTACGCCACGGCGTTGTTGAACTGATTAACCAACAAGTTTGTATTTTTATTCACTGATTCTCTTTTATGATTTCAGATTGTCCAGTGATCCTGAAGCAGAAATCGAAACACTGGCTATCGTTGATCACGGTCACAAATTCTCAAAGAGAACACAGAGATCTGATTAAGCTAAGTTTGTGTAACATTACTATTTAGCTCTTAGACAACAGAGTTTAGAGGTTTTTCTGGCCAATGATGAGGAAGTCCAACCCCGAATGACCTTTACATTGTGTCATGGGGTTTCTCGAGGCCTTTTCCTCTAAAAATCTTTATTAGTTACTGGGAGTACCTGTATCATAACAGTCACACGTTTCTCATTGAGGACCTATATAATATTATTTACCCTGATCTGAATGCTTAAGGTGCCTCACCCCAATTGTTTGCTTAGTTAACTTCTTCCACACTCACAGGCATCCTGTGACAAATTCTTCCATACCCATGGGAATCCCACAATCCCCATTCTCATGCAGCTCTAATTCTTTTCAGTCTCTTTTCCATTCCATGTTATACAGTTAATGCGGAAATCATTGCATGCTAAATGTCATTCCACAGTGTTAATTGTTAATGGGGGTATACTCTAACAGTGTGTGCTAATTCCTGTGTTAACTCCCCATGACACTCCATTTTAACTGGAATGTTTGTATAAACTTGTTGTCACCATCTAGGATCCCTGAGCGAATTAAAAGAGGAGTTATTGTCTTGCCCCTGATGCAGCAAAGGTTACAAAACAAGGGCCCCCATTGTGCACCTTATGTTAGCTATGGGGGGGGGGGGGGGATTTATCAAGGTAAGGTAAAAGTTTGCCTTTTACAGCACTTTGATCTTCCATGGGATTCAGCAACCTGCAGGATCTCAATACCACAGGTTGCTGAATTCTGCCTAAAAAAGCATGATAAAATAACCCCAGATTTTTGCTGGGGTTATTTTACGACCCAGAAGCATTGGGCCACAAAGCCATAGCCCAGTGCTCTCAGGCCAGGTCTGAATAACGGGCCCGGTCTGGGTCCCTCTTCCCTGATTAAGCCCTCCTTCCCGATTAAGACCCCCCTCTATCCTCAGACCCCCCGATCACGACCCCCCTTGCCCCATCCCCCACAGGTGCTACCTTTCATAGCATTGGTGGTCCTGTGAGGGGGTCCAGAGGGTCTTCAGGGGAGTCATCTAGGGTTCTGGAGGGATCCAAGGGATCTTTGATGCCCAATCGCTCCTGCCCTATCCAGTGCTGCTCTCCAAATGGTGCCCCTAGTAGTAGTCTGCCCAAAGACTCTTTGGACCTACCCAGACCACCAGATGATCCCCCTGAAGACCTCACAGAACCCTCCCTCCCACTGGACCACCAATGCTGTGAAAGGTAGCCCCTGTGGGGGATGGGGTGGGGGGAGTCTTGTTCAGGGGAGGTCCAAGGCCAGAGGGGGTCTTTATCAGGAGAAAGGGACCCAGTCTGTCAGCCAAGGATCATTGGGCCTCAGATGCTCCCAGGTGGTAAAATAACCCCAGCATAAAGCTAGGGTTATTTTATCATGCCTTTTTGGCACTAATGTAACTTGCAGTATATCACTGCAAGTCGTATTAGGGTATTTGAATAATACTGAGATGCACAATATACATTTGCATATTTTGCATCTCATTACTCCCTAACCCAAAGCAACTTAATGTTTGCTGTGGTATTTTAAGCCAAACAGCATTAGGGCCAAATAATGCACATCAAGGGCAAACTAACGTGAATTACTGCCCTAACATCGCTTGATAACCACCCCCCCCCCCTCCCGGTGTTTGGATTATTATTGGTTTGAAGAATTTAATTTATATTATTGAATGGACTATCAATTTGAAGACTACAAGTTATACTGATAATTGTATTTGTTTATTGGACAGTGAGTTGGGAATTTTTTTAGGACCGATGATAGAGAGCTGCTGCCTGTTGAATGATTTTGCTCACAGAGCTGATGACCTGAAATTCTTTTCTCTTAGCACTGATGGAGCTGTGCAAAGATTGTGAATTAAAAGAAAAAGTTGAAATTATTTCTTTTTCTATGTTTTAACTTTTTGGTCCTTTGCCATGAGCAGCAAAGTATTTGTATGATTATTGGGTTGATAAAAGGCTGGTTGATCTAAACCCATGAAGCAGTGAGCAGCAAAACAAGGGGTCCTTGTCGGGTGAATAAATGACTGGAATGCATAGAGAGACGTTTTTATGATTTGATTTTTAAGAATGTGATTTTTGCTTTCTGAACTGAGAATTATTTGTTTAGAAATTTGTAATTTGTTCCGGGATGGGCAGCTTGGATAGACCACATGGTCTTTATCTGCCTTCATTTTCTTCTGTTTCTATGTTCCTGTGCATATCTGGTATGACAATTTGTACTTTATTAAATATATATGATCTGCAAGTCAAGCGACATCAGTCTCCTCAGGAATTTTCTGGCCATTTTTTTGTTCAGTTTCTAATGCTTGTTTCTTTGGCTGGAGAAGACTAATGATTGGATAGTTCCTAACAGTTGACCCATAGTATGTATAGGGCTGTACAACGCAGAGGTTTCCACCTAAGCTGTTAATTTTTGTCTGCTTGTCTTTCAGTTCATAATTTTAGCAAAAGCATAATAGTGTTTTGATGTTTGTCTGCTACTCCTAGTTCTAAGTTAGTAAAAGCCCCCCAGAGTTTGCTTTCCAGCTTCTGTTTCCACCAATAAGGCGGAGAGCAGGTCTTTCCCTTCTGTGAACATGGTCTTTCTGTATTCCTTCGGCAGCAGCTACACCAAACAATCAGGCCTCCAGAGTTCAGAGCAAAGCAATAGCAGGTGGTAATTTAATTACTATAAATCTTATATCTGAATCTGTCATTTGTTAGCTTAACTGACTACAGCTGGCCCTCATCTCTGATTATCATCATTGCTATTAACTATCTTCTTTTATCTTAACAGGTTCAAAGAAGGTATGGATTTCACATTGGTTATTTGCATAGGGCAGGCCTGCACAGTGCCAAAAGCCAAACAGAGCCTTGTGATCTGGATTTCGGCTGATGAGGCCGTACAGGTGCTGGGCTTTGAGGACTCAAGCAGGAGGCAAACTGGATGTGTCACCGAACTAAGTAATCTTTTGATGCTATTCACAGAGAGAGATTTATTCACGCTGAAAGTTTGAGCCAATTATTTGATCTGGCTGAGGGTGCCAGCGTGATGTTTGAAGCCAAGCTGCATGGAAAGGCTGAGTATCGCAAAATGTTGCATTTCCAGAATATCCAACCCTAGAGTTGCTAAGAGAAGGTAGTTAGACAATTGCAGTGTTGGGTAAAAATTGAGCTGGCCAGTCCTAAAACTGCCACAGGGCATAATAATCAAACAAAGATATTATTAAAAGTAGACTGAAGTGCTACTGGAAAGAAGATATTCTTTTGTAAGTGAGATTCATTGATGTAAACAAGGCATTTGAATGCATGTTACGGGTTAATCCTTATGACCTATACATACGGAAGTTTCAAATCATCGCCTCTGGATGTAGAGAGAACAAGCAGAGACACTTCAGCTGCTGAATTCTGCTGGTTAAGCAGCCATGAGTCAAGATATGCGTATGGGAGAGAAATGCAGCTTTTCCCCTTCTCACATGAAGCATTTATGGCAAATTGTTACATAAACTAATTAATTGGCAAAAGACCAATAACTATCATCAATGTTGCTCACTGTTAATTTTGAAATGTTTTGTAATTCGTATTCACAGAACATTAAAAACTGAGTACGAGCCATTTAGCCTGATAAGGAAACCCAGCACAGTTGTGTAGACATTACGTAACTATATAGGAAGCATTCTTGCACGCTAGAATAGCCTGAAATTGAATATGTTTCAGACAGAGATGATCCCAATAAGGTTTGTTTCTATGGGTCTTTAGAAAGTGAAGTGAATCCCCTCTGGTCTGGAAGGCCTCTGGTGTGGTTGATGCTGAGGGCCTGCCTGGGGTATTCTGAGGCAGAGAAAGGGCATGTGAACAACTACGGGACAAGCAAAAGTACAAGGAGGAAAAGTGATTTGCTCAAACACCCAAACAAAGTAATTGCTCTTTGGAGTCCTTTAGTTATTCATAATGAGGGAATAATTCCTTTGCCCTTTCAGTGTGGTGAGCCAGGACATATGACATATATGAGCCCTGAGAATGGCAAGGACAAATCAAACTGGGATATACAGATAAAGTATCGCGTATCAAGTAAAATGAGTATATCTTGTTGGGCAGACTGGATGGACCGTACAACTCTTTATCTGCCATCACTTACTATGTTATTATGTTTGCATACACTACAGGGCACCAGATCTGCCTTTCAGAAGAGTAGCCTAATGGTTAGTGCAGTGAGCTAAGGACCTGGAGAACTGGGTTCAGTTCCCACTGCAGCTCCTTGTGACCTTGGGCAAGTTACCTAACCCTCCATTGCTGTGGGCTCATAACTTAGATTGTGAGCCCACCAGGGACAGAGAAAGTAGTTGCATATAATATACATAAACTGCTTTGGTTGTACCACAGAAAGATGGTATATCAAATCCATGACTCCTTACCCTTTCAGCTTCTTTCTCTGATCACACCCATGAACCACTATCATTCTGGGCTTCCTGCCAACACATGAGCACAGGTTTTCATTTTTCCATTCATATGAGCTAGGATGTTGCTGGATAAATTTGCCACAGAGCCCTATTTTACACAAAACATAGAGATTGGAATTGAGATATCCAGGTCAGGGTGTGCTTAATTTAGGTGGCATTTTAGAAAAGGATCTCCTGATCTAGAACCATTTCTAAAATATAGGCAGGAGTGTATGTGTATGTGCTGGCATGTGCCACAGGTGCAACTGGAAATGCGACACTTATACATCTATGTCAGCCATTTTGCAAATCTACAGGTGTGTAATTGCTGCTAATTAAGCACAGAGTCTGCAGTCTCTTTTTGTTTCTTATTTACCCCACCCCACCCCTTTTACAAAGCCGTGCTAGCGGCTGCCAGTGCAGTAATGCCAACACAGCCCATTCAAAGTGGAGTGGAGTGTGGCCTAGTGGTTAGATTGGTGGACTTTGGTACTGGGGAACTGGGTTCAATTCCCACTGCAGGCACAGGCAGCTCCTTGTGACTCTGGGCAAGTCACATAACCCTCCATTGCCCCAGGTACAAATAAGTACCTGAAAATAATATGTAAGCCGCATTGAACCTGCTATGAGTGGGAAAGCATGGGGTACAAATGTAATAAAATAATTACCATGCAGCAGCCACCAGCTTGGTTTTGTAAAAGATGGGGGGGGGGGGGGGGGGTTAGTGAGGGAAAGAAACAACAAGGGTTTAAGGAGGATGAGTCCTCTAGTTCCTCCTATAATGGACTGGCCAAAACGAGCCCTTTTAAAAATCTATATGCATTTTAGAGCACGTGGAAATCTTGACATGTGAATTTTCGCACATTCACATGTAGTCCCTTTGTGATATAAGAAATATACTTGTAGATTTTAGTCCTACTCAAGCCCCACCTATTTCAGGCCTAATCCACACCCTCTTTGCAAGTATAAATATCAGTTTTCTAAAATTAGCTTTTACATGTGAATAAAATATGCACGTGCAAATGCCAATTTTTAAAAATGTTTTATTTATGACTACAGTAGCTTATCAAAGACTTAAACAAGTAAATACCGGATACAGAAATGAAGAAAAATTAAAGGAACAATATTTATGCTCTCAGCCATCAATTAAGGGAGAAATTTCAGTAGGAAAAACATAGAAATAATTATTATAGAAATGGATGCCATACATGCAATACTTAAACACCCAAATTAACCTCAGTAAATTACAGTTACCTAGATAGTAACACCAATTTGTATAGGAAACATTATCAAGAAAAGCTGACAATTGTTTGGGACAAATGCCAGTATTTACACAATTCTTAGTATTGGGGAATTCCTATAAACCATTTTTGGACACATCTATCACAATTCAAGGAATCTCTTATCAATTGGAAAAACAGCTAAAAATATTAGGTGTCATTCTTGATGAGAATTAAACACTTGAACCCCAAATCAATGCAAGCTTTTAACACCTTTTAAAACTGAGAATGATTGCATCTTTTTTCAGCTAGTCAGCTTGTAGATCATTGGTACAAACTTTATAGCTTTGTCACACATTCCCAGTGGTCCCACAGTTCCCAGAAAGCACTCACAGACCCAACACACAAACCACCAGGATTCTTTATCAGTCCAGACAGGCAGGGCGAACAAATAAATGTGTTTATTCTCAGACCTTGAACAGTGGACAGAAAATGTGCAATCCGCAAACAATAACAGGTAACTGAAATATGGATTAATTATAACACTAACTAAACATTTGTTTACTTCCTAGAAAGTACCTGCGGAGATCAGGACATATAGCTACTTACCAGTTATCAAATATAACTGTTTTACAGGGCTTAAGCAAAGAGCATTCTCTCAGTCTCCCAGGCTGAAACTGGGGCAAAAGTCAATACAATTCAAATGTAAAAAGCTCCTGGGACAATCAGAGCTCAGTCAACAACATTTTAAAAAAGCTGGTTACATCACTACAGTCATTTCCTTTATCTGTGTTAACTAAAGAAGGAAAAGGTCAGTTCTTTGTAACAGCTTAAAACATAACATGCACCACCTGCTGGCCAACCTAGAGAAATGCACTTCAAGAATTATTAAAGGCAGTTTTTTACAGGCTTAAAACACACTGTTCTGTTACACCTCCCTCCGCAAGAGAGAGACTCTGGACTGCGACCTCTATAGATCGCTGATGAGGACTTGAGAGTCCAGTGTCAGGGTGGTTCTGGTTCTTCCTTTCTGGAGAGTCCATCAGCTTTACAATGTTCACTGCCCTTCCGGTGCTTATAACAGAAGACTTTACCACACTCAGTACATTTATTTATTTGGTACATTTGTATCCCACATTTTCCCACCTATTTGCAGGTTCAATGTGGCTTACATAATACCATAGAGGCATACGCCGGCTTCGTTAGGACAGATACAATGTAGTATTGTGGTAGAATAAGGATTATTGGAACAGACACATTGGGAATCATCAAACAGTTTTAATCCTGTATGCTTCATTTTGTGAATATTGAGTATCTTCTGAAAGAATGTTTTTACTCCCGTGTGGATTCTCCGGTGCTTTGTTAGCTATGATTTACGAATAAAGCTTTTTCTACATTCAGTGCATGTAAATAGTTTCTTCCCTGAATGGATTCTATGCTGCTTTGACAAGAAATTCCAGCAACTGAAACTTTTCTTACTCTCGAAACTGGTCTCTCTCCTGGGTGAAAATTTTGAATTTCTTCTGGATCTTTCTTCCTGGTTGAAGCTACTGTCATAACCAGGACAAAAAAGATATTCTATTATCAGTGTTTTTCTGATATTCTGTAATGTTGCTTTATTAATACAGCTTTTCCCATATTCCAGGTTCTTTATTATTTTTCAGGTAAAATATGTCTCTTTTATACATGTTTCCTGTTCTTCTAGTTCCCCCTTTTGAATGAAAGTTTTTTCACAGTCTTAACATTTAGATGGTCATAAGTACGTAAGTATTGCCATACTGGGAAAGACCAAAAGTCCATCAAACCCAGCATCATGTTTCTAACAGTGGCCAATCCAGGTCACAAATACCTGGCAAGATCCCCGAAAAATTACAAAACATTGTATACTGCTTATCCCAGAAATAGTGGATTTTCCCCAAGTCCATTTAATAAACGTCGATGGACTTTTCCTTTAGGAAGCCATCCAAACCTTTTTTAAACTACGCTAAGCTAACCGCCTTTACCAAATTTTCTGGCAACGAATTCCAGAGTTTAATTACACGTTGAGTGAAGAAAGATTTTCTCCAATTTGTTTTAAATTTACTACATTGTAGCTTCATCGCATGCCCCCTAGTCCTAGTATTTTTGGAAAGTGTAAACAGATGCTTCACATCTACCCATTCAACTTCACTCATTATTTTATAGACCTCTATCATATCTCCCCTCAGCCGCCTTTTCTCCAAGCTGAAGAGCCCTAGCCATTTTAGCTTTTCCTCATAGGAAAGTCGTCCCAACCCTTTTATCATTTTCGTCACCCTTCTCTGCACCTTTTCTAATTCCACTATATCTTTTTTGAGATGTGGCGACCAGAACTGAACACAATATTCAAGGTGCGATCACACCATGGAGCGATACAAAGGCATTATAACATCCTCGTTTTTGTTTTCCATTCCTTTCCTAATAATACCTAACATTCTATTTGCTTTCTTAGCTGCAGCAGCACACTGAGCAAAAGGTTTCAACGTATCATCAATGACGAAACCTAGATCCCTTTCTTGGTCCATGACTCCTAACGTGGAACCTTGCATTACATAGCTATAATTTGGTTTCCTCTTTCCCTGGTTCCACATGCATCACTTTGCACTTGCTCATATTAAACATCATCTGCCATTTAGACGCCCAGTCTCCCAGTCTCGTAAGGTCCTCTTGTAATTTTTCACAATCCTCCCGCGATTTAACAGCTTTGAATAACTTTGTGTCATCAGCAAATTTAATTACCTCACTAGTTACTCCCATCTCTAGGTCATTTATAAATATGTTAAAAAGCAGCAGTCCCAGCACAGACCCTTGGGAAACCCCACTAACTACCCTTCTCCATTGAGAATACTGACCATTTAACCCTACTCTCTGTTTTCTATCTTTCAACCAGTTTTTAATCCACAAGAGAACACTACCTCCTATACCATGACTCTCTAATTTCCTCTGGAGTCTTTCATGAGGTACTTTGTCAAACGCCTTCTGAAAATCCAGAAACACAATATCAACCGGCTCCCCTTTATCCACATGTTTGTTCACCCCTTCAAAGAAATGTAGTAGATTTTTGAGGCAAGATTTCCCTTCACTAAATCCATGTTGACTTTGTCTCATTAATCCATGCTTTTGAATATGCTCTGTAATTTTGTTTTTAATAATAGTCACTACCATTTTGCCCGGCACCGACGTCAGACTCACCGGTCTATAATTTTCCAGATCTCCTCTGGAACCTTTTTTAAAAATCGGCGTTATATTGGCCACCCTCCAATCTTCTGGTACCACGCTCGATTTTAAGGATAAATTACTTATTACTAACAATCGCTCCGCAAGCTCATTTTTCAGTTCTATCAGTACTCTGGGATGAATACCATCCGGTCCAGGTAATTTGCTACTCTTCAGTTTGTAGAACTGCCCCATTACATCCTCCAGGTTTACAGAGAATTCATTAAGTTTCTCTGACTCGTCAGCTTCTAATACCATTTCTGGCACCGGTATCCCACACAAATTTTCCTTGGTGAAGACCGAAGCAAAGAATTAATTTAATCTCTCCGCTACGGCTTTGTCTTCCCTGATTGCCCCTTTTACTCCTCGGTCATCTAGCGGTCCAACCAATTCTTTTGCCGGCTTCCTGCTTTTAATATACCTAAAAACATTTTTACTATGTGTTTTTGCCTCCAATGCAATCTTTTTTTCAAAGTCCCTCTTAGCCTTCCTTATCAGCGCTTTGCATTTGACTTGACATTCCTTATGCTGTTTCTTATTAATTTCAGTCAGTTCCTTCTTCCATTTTCTGAAGGATTTTCTTTTAGCTCTAATAGCTTCCTTCACCTCACTTTTTAACCATGCCGGCTGCCGTTTGGTCTTCCGTCCTCCTTTCTTAATACGCAGAATGTATTTGGCCTGGGCTTCCAGGATGGTGTCTTTGAACAGCATCCACGCCTGATGTAAATTTTTGACCCTTGCAGCCGCTCCTCTAAGTTTTTTTTCCACCGTTCTTCTCATTTTATCATAGTCTCCTTTTTTAAAGTTAAACACTAACGTATTTGATTTTCTATGTATACTTACTTCTAGGCTAATATCAAATCCGATCATATTATGATCACTGTTATCAAGTGGCCCCAGCATCATTACCTCCCGCATCAGATCATGCGCTCCACTAAGGACTAGGTCTAGAATTTTTCCTTCTCTCGTCGACTCCTGTACCAGCTGCTCCATAAAGCTGTCCTTCATTTCATCAAGGAATTTTACCTCCCTAGCATGTCCCAATGTTACATTTACCCAGTCAATATTGGGGTAATTGAAATCACCCATTATTATTGTGTTGCCCAGTTTGTTTGTGTCCCTAATTTCCTTTAACAATTCTGCATCCGTCTGTTCATCCTGGCCAGGCAGATGGTAGTACACTCCTATCACTATCCTTTTCCCCTTTACACATGGAATTTCAGTCCACAGTGATTCCAAGAAGTGTTTTGTTTCCTGCAGAATTTTCAATCTATTTGATTCAAGGCTCTCGTTAATATACAATGCTACCCCTCCACCAATTCGATCCACCCTATCACTACGATATAATTTGTACCCCAGAAAGACAATGTCCCACTGGTTATCCTCCTTCCACCAGGTCTCAGAGATGCCTATTATATCTAATTTTTCATTTAGTGCAATATATTCTAACTCTCTCATCTTATTTCTTAGGCTTCTGGTATTCGCATATAGACATTTCAAACTATGTTTATTGTTCCTATTTACATCATGCTTAGTACTTCACAGTATTAATTTGCAATCTTTTGTCTTATTTTATTTAAGGACACCTGATCTACTATGGTCTCTTTTGCATCCTCACTATCAGGATACTCTAGCTTCCCTGTTTTGGTGATATCTTTGAAAGATACCTTATCCCGAACCATGCGCTTTTGAGCAACTGTCGGCCTTCCCCCTGTTTCTAGTTTAAAAGCTGCTCTTTCTCCTTTTTAAATGCCGATGCCAGCAGCCTGGTCCCACCCTGGTTAAGGTGGAGCCCATCCTTTCGGAATAGGCTCCCCCTTCCCCAGAATGTTGCCCAGTTCCTAACAAATCTAAAACCCTCCTCCCTGCACCATCATCTCATCCACACATTGAGACTCTGGAGCTCTGTCTGTCTCTTGGGCCCTGTGCGTGGAATGGGTAGCATTTCAGAAAATGCTACCCTAGAGGATCTGGATTTGAGCTTTCTACCTAAGAGCCTAAATTTGGCTTCCAGAACCCTTCTCCCACATTTTCCTATGTCATTGGTACACACATGTTCCATGATAGCCGGCTCCTCCCCAGCACTATCTAATATCCTATCTAGGTGACGCGTGAGGTCCGCCACCTTTGCACCAGGCAGGCAAGTCACCAGGCGATCATCACGCCCACCAGCCACCCAGCTATCTATATGCCTAATGATTGAATCGCCAACTACAACAGCTGTCCTAACCTTTCCCTCCTGGGTAGCACTTGGAGACATATCCTTGGTGTGAAAGGATAGTACGTCCCCTGGTGGCCAGGTCCTGGCTACAGCAGTACCTCCTACTTCACCAAGGTGATGCTCTCCAAGTTAGCACAGGGGCTACCAGAGTGGAGGTGAGACTTCTACAACATCCCTGTAGGTCTCCTCTATGTACCTCTCTGTCTCCTTCAGCTCCACCAAGTCTGCTACTCTAGCCTCAAGTAAACGGACATGCTCTCTGAGAGCTAGGAGCTCTTTGCATTGGGCACACACATATGACATCTCACCAACTGGGAGATAATCATACATGTGACACTCAATGCAAAAGACTGGATAGCACCCCTCTCGCTACTGGAATTCTGACTCCATCTTAGTGTTTTTGAGTTTTTCAATAATTTAAAACTTGCTACAGTATTAAGGATATTAACCTAATATAAAAGTGTCTTTGAGCTTATATAGTATATTGTATGTTTTATTTAGTGTTTCCTTCTTAGATGATAATGAAATGTATTTAAAACTCTGTAAGAGCACTCCTTGCTTGTTACCCTAATTAAAATAACTGACTATAAATGAAGAGTTGTCCTAGGGGTGGGCAGGTGTTGGGGAGGGTGAACGGGAAGACTAAACTAGATTCTGCAGTGCCTGCTAGATTCTATCTGTTAATGCTGTGGTTCAAAGTTTTTAAAACTAAGTGGAAAAGACTATGGAGATTAGTTGATAAAATTTGCTTTTTATATTTTTATTTTGCCTATCACTAACCTACAATTCCTCCTTTAAACCCCAATCTTTAAGTTCCCAAAGCACAAAGCAAAATACTGTTCACTTACCAGAGAAATGTCCTCTTCTCTCAGAACTTCTCAGAAAGAAAGTTCAGTGGGACCTTTCCTCTTTATATAGTTTTGAACCTAAGGGGCCTTTTTTAAACAGCCTCTTTGAAGCTGACTCAGCAACCTATGCAAGTATTCTACTTCCCCACACCTTCAGTGTCAGCTCTCTCTGCTAATGTCTCTGCTAAGAGGTCAGGTATGGGCTCACTATCCTGACACTGGTCTGGTAGGTTGCACACAGCTAGCACCATAGCTGTGTGATTTGCATAGGCCTTTGACCTATTTACATGAAAGATACGCTGCTTTCTATCTTGAGAGTCCATAGATATAACATAGTTTGTATCATTCAAGCACCGTGTAACCTTGTAAGGTCCACTCAATTAGCTTGAAGTTTATTCTGACGAACTGGGACTAAAACAAATACCTGCTGGCCCTCATAAATCTGTCTATTTCGGGCCTTACGATCATACAAGGTCTTTTGTTTAGTTTGGGCTGCCTGGAAGTTATCTCTGATAAAGCCCACAAGTTCTTCTAATCTCTGCCACATAATAACTACATATTCAACTATAGGGGTGTCAGATGTTTCCACTTTCCCCTCCCAATGTTCTCTTATTATGTCAAGGGTACATCTCACCCTCCGGCCATAAAGCAGCTCAATTGGAGAGAACCATGTAGACTCCTAAGGTACTTCTCTGTATGCAAGCAGTAGGTAGGGTAAGTATTTTTCCCAGTCATGGTTCCCTGTTTCTATGAAAGTAACATTTGTTTTAATGTTCCATTAAATCTCTCCACCAACCCATTAGTTTCAGGGTGATATGGGGTGGTACATACAGATTTCACTCCACAGTGTGGCAACAGATTCTGGATCAATTCAGATATAAATTCTGTCCCTTGTTCTGAGAGTATTTTGCATGGATATCCTACCCGGAAAAATATTTCTAGCAGGGCAGTGGCAATTTTCTCTGTTTCTATGGAGGATAAGGCTACCGCTTCAGGATATCTGATAGCAAAGTCCAACACTGTCAATATATATCTTTTCCCAGTCTGGCTAGGGACAGCTAGAGGCCCCACTATATCCAAAGCTATTCATAGAAACATGACGGCAGATAAAGGCCATATGACCCATCCAGTCTGCCCATCCTCTGTAACCCCTAATTCTTCCTGTTCCTAAGTGATCCCACATGCTTATCCCATGCCTTTTTAAACTCTGAAACAGTCCTCGACTCCACCACCCTTTCTGTGAAATAATACTTCCTTAGGTTACTCCTAAGCCTATTCCCTCTTAACTTTGTCGTATGCCCCCTCATTCCAGAGCTCTTCTTCATTTGAAAAAGGCTCTTTTCTGTACATAAATGCCTTTGAGATATTTAAATGTTTCTATCATGTCTCCTCTCTCCCTCCTCTCTTCCAGCGTATACATGTTGAGGTTCATAAGCCCTTCCCTATAATTTTTGCATTCAAGACCACTTACTAATTTCGTAGTCGCCCTCTGGACCGATTCCATCCTGTTTATATCTTTCCGTAGGTGCAGTCTCTAGAACTGCACGCAGTATTCCAAATGAGGCCTCACCAGAGACTTATACAATGGCACTATCACCTCCTTTTTCTTGCTGGTCATGCCTCTCTTTATGCATCCAAGCATCCTTCTGGCTTTGGCCGTCGCTTTTTCTACCTGTTTGAAAGCTTTAAGGTCATCAGACACAATCACCCCCAAGTCCCGCTCTTCCTTCACACATTGAAGCACTACACCCCCTATACTGTACCGTTCCCTCGGATTTTTGTAACCCACGTGCATGACCCTGCATTTTTTGGGATTAAACCTTAGTTGCCAAATATCAATCCATTCTTTTAGCTTCGCTAGGTCCTTCCTCATGTCATTCATACCCTCCAGGGTGTCCACCCTGTTGCAGAGTTTAGAATGATCCTCAAAGAGACAAACCTTACCAGACAGCCCTTCTGCAATATCGCTCACAAAGATGTTAAAAAGAGCCGGCCCTAGGACCGATCCCTGCGGTACTCCACTGACGACCTCCGTTTCTTCAGAGCAAGCTTCATTTACCACCACCCTCTGTCTCCTACCATTCAACCAATTTTGTTACCAAATCAGTTACTCTAGGTCCCACACCGAGGGCACTCAATTTATTTATCAGTCGCCTGTGCGGAACTGTGTCAAAGGCTTTGCTGAAATCCAAGTATACCACGTCAAGCGCCCCTCCCACATCCAACTGTTTGGTCACCCAGTCGAAGAAGATAGTCAGAATCGTCTGACATGACCTGCCACTAGTGAAGCCATGCTGCCTCGGGTCCCGCATTCCATGTAGTTCAAGAAATGTCACAATCCTCCTCTTTAGAAGCGTTTCCATTAGCTTACTCACCACCGAGGTCAGACTGACAGGTCTGTAATTCCCTACCTCCTCCTTACTTCCACTCTTGTGCAAAGGAACCACATCCGCCCTACTCCAATCCACCAGGACCACTCCAGTTTTTAAGGAAGCATTGAAGAGGTCCGTCAGCAGAGCCGACAGAACTTCTCCGAGTTCCTTAAGCACCCTCGGGTGAATCCCATCAGGCCCCATCGCTCTGTCTACTTTTAGTTTGACAAGCCCCTCACGAACACAGTCCTCCGTAAAAGGGTCTTGGTCTACCATACATCCATCCCCCTTAGCCTTTGTTTTCTGCAGCCCTACCCCTGGTTTTTCATTCGTGAACCCAGAGCTAAAATAATCGTTAAGCAGTTCAGCTTTATCCTTATCTTCCACATATTTCTCTCCCTCAGCTTTGAGCCTCACATATCTTGTCACATATCTGAAAAAGGTTTTGTCCCCCAATTTTACCGTATTAGCTATCTTTTCCTCCATTTGCCGCTTTGCTTTCCTGATAGCTTTTCCAGCTTCTCTTTGCTTATTTAGGTATTCTCTCCTGTCTTTATCTTTCTGAGTCTTCTTATAACGAGCAAAGGCTAGCCTCCTTTCCCTTATCTTTTCAGCTACTACATTCGAGTACCAGAGAGGCCTTCTTTTCCTCTTACTTTTATGTAATTTTCTAATATAAAGGTTAGTTGCCTTTAATATAGCTCCTTTCAATGTTGTCCATTGATGTTCTACATCCTTCAGCTGTTCCCATCCCGCTAACTGTTCCTTGAGAAATTCCCCCATCTCGGCAAAGTTAGTTCCTTTGAAATCTAGGACCTTCAATCTTGAGTGAGCCCTCTCTTCTGTTTTAATATTGAACCATACTATATGATGATCACTAGATGCCAAATGGTGCACCACCTTGATGTCAGAAATGTACTTTCCATTCGTAAGCACCAGGTCCAGAACAGCTCCATTCTGCATCGGTTCCGTCACCCACTGCTGGAACAATTCTTTCTGTAGGGAATCTACAATCTCTTTGCTTCTAGACGACCCCGCAGCCGGGACACCCCAATCAACATCCAGCATATTGAAGTCACCTATCAGTAGCACTTCCCCTTTCCTAGCTATCTTGTGAATGTCTTCAATTAAGTCCCTGTCCAGTTCCTCCGACTGTGAGGGAGGTCTGTATATCACTCCAATATAGATACATTTTCCTTTCCCTCTTTCCAGTTTAACCCACAGCACTTCTTCCCTACCCCACATGTCCTGCAGTTCTGTCACTTGGATATCATTCTTATCATATAATGCCACACCTCCACCCTTTTTTCCTACTCTGTCCTTCCTAAATAGATTATAGCCAGGTATAGCAACATCCCAGTCACGGTTCTCCATGAACCACGTCTCCGTGACCGCCACTAAATCCAAGTCCGCTTCCATCATTGTAGCCTCAAGTTCTAGAAGTTTGTTTCCCATACTACGGGCATTGGTATACAAGGCTCTCCAGATTTTACTCTTTTTATTCACTTCTATAGAGGCATTAGATGTCCTACCTTCCTTGGGGTTAATTATGGCTCACTGATAGGTTTCAGGGGAGCTCGGGGGTTATCTTGGGTCTTACCCACTCTTTGGCATGCATCACAGGTTCAACAATAGTCAGCTACAGCTTGAGATATTCCCAGCTAATAGAAGTTCTGTGTCAATCTAGTGCATGTGCGTGTCACCCCATGATGTCCTGCTAGTGGAATATCATGTGCAATGTGTACCATGTTTCCCCGAAAATAAGACACTGTCTTATATTAAATTTTGCTCCCCAAGACCTGCTAGGTCTTATTTTCAGGGGAGGCCTTATATTTTCAAATTGCAGCAAGACCTCTACTAGGTCTTACTTTCGGAGGATGTCCTATATTCGGGGAAACACGGTAAGAGTTGTTCTCTGTATGCCCTGGGCACTATAAGTGGCTTGCCTGCTGTCCAGGGTTTATTAGGATCAGCAGGATCAGTCTCTCTGTACAACAAGCCCCCTTTCCATAGGATATGTTCTTTTCGTTTCTTTTTTATTTATTTATCATTTTTAAATAATATACAAAGACAAAAATCTTTGATAAGATACACCAGTATGTGATAGAAAAAATCATTTCAAAGCTAAGTAAATAAGAAATATTAACCATGCTGGATACAATAGTCCACAAATAGAAGTGGATTCAAGGTGGATTAGATAAACCAAAGGAAGCTGGCAAAACAAACTAAACAATTTAAAAATGCAAGCAGGAGGTACCCCATAATAACGGGACATTATCTGGATTTAACCCTAGTCTCTCTTCACGTTAAGGAATGTCCATAACTGTTCAGGCTCAAAAAATACATATATCTTATCCTTGAAATTCAACATACATTTACAAGGAAACCTTAATTGAAAGCCAGCCCCAATATTCAAAGATTCCTGTTTCATATCTAGGAATTTTTTCTGTCTCTGCTGAGTCCATCGGGCAATGTCCGGAAACACTGAAACCTTACTTCCTTTAAACTCAGGATGAATATTTTTAAAATAAAGTCTCAACAAAGATTCTTTATCTTGCAAAAATACAAATGAAACAATTAAGGTTGCTCTGGTTTCTGTATTATCCTTCGACTGTTCCAAAAAGTCTGTTAAATCAAGTGTTTTAGTCAGATTATCCTGTGATATGGGAACATCTTGTTGTTGGTTGGTTTTCTTATCCAAATAATAAATTTTTTGTAGCGGGGGAAGTGATTGTTCCAAATATTTATATACTTCTTTCAAAAAGTTTACAGACATATCCTTTGGAGCAACAAATTGAGATTTCGGAAAGTTCAATAAGCGTAGGTTCAAATTTCTTGAGAAGTTCTCCATATTTTCAATCTTCCGATGTATTAATAAACGATCCCCAGAAATTTGAACCTGTTGCTCAGTTATTTTAGCAAGTTGTGTTTCCAAACTAGTTTGTTTCAACAAAACCCCTTCCATCTTTTCTTTCAATGAATTTATTTGAGTTGAATTATTCAAGGATACAGAGATGAAAGATGTACAGACCTTATGAAGAGATTCTAGGGCTGTCCAAATCGATTCCAGCGACACCTCTCGAGGTTTGACCAACGGCTGGATCGCCAATACACAAGAAGAAATTTCCTCTTGTGTGATAGTAACAGGCAGAGCCGCCATGGGTTCCTCAGCTATCATCCCTGGTTGTTGCTGGACTGCCGCCGCCAACCCTAAGTTCTTGTCAGGTGTCGTTACCTCCGCCGGAGTGTGCCACTCCTTCGAGTCCGTTCGATTGTCAGGATTCAGCACAGCTGTTCCGGCTAGGTGTGGAGGAGGCGGGGTCAGAGGTCCTAACGGACTGAGCGAAAACTCGCTCTCTTGAACAGGGCTCTTCCTTGCCCCGTTAGCGGAAGCACCCGAAATCAGGGTAGATACCAAAAATGTTGACATGGACTGCTGTCCAGGTAAGGAGAGTACCTGCTTCGGGAGGGGTGGTCCCTTTGGCTTTCCCTTCCTTTTTGGCATGGCAATAATGAAGAAAACAGCTTTGAAAGAAAAACTTCTGGGAGCGTCCGTATCACACGTCCTGCTTGATCGCCATCTTGAATAGGATACGTTCTTTACAAGTCTCACTGATTGACTAACCAGCCCTCTGCCTCAGGGCTTCCAGGTCAGGGTCAGAGTGCTGTGCTTCCTGAAAAGCATGTCTCTGTCCTATATCAGTATCCATATCTGGAAGGGTCTCTGCTGGTGACTCTGACAAATCAGGGTCATCATTCTGATCAAAAGTGTGTCAGTTAACTCAGCCTGTTCCATACTCATGGCCCTGGTCACCTCTGGAACTGGTGCTGCTAGAAGCACTGGAGCCCCTCCTCCTGTCACTTGGTCAGCTGGTCCCACTGGGACTGGCTCAGGATCTGGAACTGGAGAGGTGATCTCTGCTGCTTCTGCTTGTTGGGCTGCCCAGGCCTGACTACTGGTCACCATAGCAGAAATGCTGGCTCCACTATTAAGGGTAATGTTCATTGGACCCATGTCGGTCCAACACAGCATTGGTACCGGCATGCTTTCATTATGCCTACTTCTCTGTATCCAGGCTGGTACCCCAATCCAGGAATACTCGAGCAATGGGTTCAGTCTCTCTGGATCCATTGGCTAGCACTACCTCTGCAGTGCGCTCTGGCCGTAACAAAGTCATGCTAGAGCCAGTGTCCATAAGCCCAGCCACCTGGGTTTGATTCACAGTTACCGGGGTGCTGTAGTGTTGTGGAAATCCATCTGCTTCCTTGCTTGATGAATGGCCAGTAACGTTTTGTGCTGCAGAAGCTGTTATATCTTTTTTTTTTTTTGTTATATTTGTATCCCGCGCTTTCCCACTCATGGCAGGCTCAATGTGGCTTACATGGGGCAATGGAGGGTTAAATGACTTGCCCAGAGTCACAAGGAGCTGCCTGTGCCTGAAGTGGGAATCGAACTCAGTTCCTCAGTTCCCCAGGATCAAAGTCCACCACCCTAACCACTAGTCCACTCCTCCCATATCTTGCAATAAAACTGGCTATCCACCGATATTCAGCACATCGCTGGCTAAATTTTACAGCCAAAAGGTCAGCAAAATAGCTACTTTATCTTTGGCCAATTTAAACTTAATTGGCCAGTGCTCTAATTTCAGCTTGGCCGGTCATATTTAAACATCCAAAAAACAGCCTGATATTCAGTGACGGTCACTGGAAATAGCCCAGCACTGAATATCCAGGTTCTGCACAGACCACTGGAGGCAGCCCTGCTACCTCCTGCGGTCTGAATATCGGGCCCTGAGGGTTTAGTGAGGAAGGAGGTGCGATATAGAGGAAGGGGTGAGTGTGGCTTGCGCGGGGGGGGGGGGGGGGGAGGCTAGCAGATGTTGGCAAGGACTTGAGCTGAGACACAGAGGTGGCAAGTCAGAAAATGTAGGGGTCAAAAAGTTCAGACGGGGGCAAACACACACAAAGGTAACAAAACACTCAACAACTCTTCATTATTTCTCACAAACCACTTCCACCTTTCCACTCTCCAACTCAGCAAAATCGCATGGGTCTAAAGACAGGTTTAGTCTTACCCTAGATGCTTTGAAAGCAGGTCTAATTCCGCACGTTTTTCTTGCTGCCCTCAGTTATTGATAATAAACATTCATCACATAACACCACCATGTCAGGCCCAGAAAATGCCCCCTCTGAGAATGTCTTCTTTTGGCGGCTAGCGGACTTGGACAGGTTTTTTTTGGATGGTTTGATTATATTGTAGGACTAATAAAGTGATTAGCTAATAATTTCTCTGGTTAGAGCTTGTGGCTTGTCTCAGCTGTTTGGAATATGATTTTGCCTTAAAGTGGTCCAAAACCAAAGCAAGGTTTCTCACAAAGTTTGGCTGGCAATATGAGAGAAGAATTCCACACTTTGGAAATATATATTACAATTTATTGGTAATATAAAATATTATATTATAATATAGATGGATAAATAGATTAGTAAGGCAAAGCAATAAGGAAAACTGAGCAGCAAGACTTATCAGTACATAGAAGAGTAAGATAACAATATCAGTCCAACTAAGTACTATTTCTGAGACATAACTACCGGTGCTAACCTAAGACCACGTGCCAAAAGTTTCTAACTCACTTGGAATTTGGCAATGCTTTCTATCTTGCCCCGACTATAGGAAGGATAACTGACCTCAACCTGTAGGATGCCTGGAAAAGTCCTTTGGCTCCCTCTGTGTGGCAGGTCTCTCCTTTCCCTCTCAGACTCCAAGCTGAAGTTTCCCAGCAGGCTCCTGAACAAGGCCCTGTAGATAGGCTGTCTGCTCCACTGTGTCTTCAGTCTGTATTTATTGTAGAAGGCTATCAGTGATGGAGCTGCAATGCACACAGCATTTCTCAAGAACTATTTTAGTTGAAGGAGTGGAGGAGTGGCCTAGTGGTTAGGGTGGTGGACTTTGGTCCTGGGGAACTGAGTTCGATTCCCGGCACAGGCAGCTCCTTGTGACTCTGGGCAAGTCACTTAACCCTCCATTGCCTGCCATGAGTGGGAAAGCGCGGGGTACAAATGTAACAAAAATAAAATAAGTTAAGATGTTACCCAGTACTGGTTCTTACTCAGTGTGGCACGTATTCTTAGTTCGGTTCCTTTATGAGCACCAAGGGCTTTAGCTCCTCAGTAATATTCAGAGGGACTACATGTTGTCTAATGACATATCACCCATCAGAGAAAAGTGTCTATCTCTCAGTCTAACAGGCAAACTGCCTGTGTAGCTCTTGTGTCTAACTCCTCGAGTAGACTCCCCCCCCTCTCAGCCAGTGTCCCTCATAAAGTACACATCGTATCACGCATGTAACAGTTCTCTGATTGGTTGAGCTGGGCAGACAAAGACTGCTGGCATGAAGTGTGCATGGGACAGTGGATGGTAAAGCTTTGGTCCACTAAGTTCACTGAGCGAACCAGATGGTAATTGTAATTAGCTGGGCACAGGAATACATGTGCAGATGATATAATGAGGCCCCTGGCCTTGGTGTTGATCCTCCTTATCAGAGCTGGTACTGCTGGCATCTCAAGAAATGGTCAGTCAAGATTACCACATACCAGTGCCAGTATAAATCACATTCCTGCAGCTTCACACCAGAGAGAGAAAACGCAGATGTCCCTTGGAATGTCAGTGTCCAGTGCTGCAGAAAGTCTTGTAAAAGCCATGACAGTAGTGTCCTAAAAAGAAGGTACCTGGTCTAGTCAGAGTTTGGTTCATAGGCCTTAGTTTGGCAATGCAGGCTTTATGCATAGAAACAGGTATTGGTAGTATGTCCCACTACAATATGCTTTAGATATTTTGCTGTGAGAAATACATTTATTTGCCTGTTATGCCATTTTTTTTTCTGCTTCAAAATGAGCATCATAGTCTTTTTGATGTTAGAGAAGTTAGATCATCCAGAAAGCTGGAAGCAGAACTATTGCAGCTATCCAACAAAATTTGAGGTGAATTAGACTGTATCGCTAATTTTGACAGCACTATTTTCCAAAATACTTTTTGGTCAACTCTTGGTCTAACAAAAGCTAAATTAGGATTGATCTTGATCAGACATATTTAAGATAGAGCTAGACATAAAGGGCTCCTTTTTACAAGAAATGCTAGCGTTTTTAGTGTGTGCATTAAATATGCGTGTGTTAAATGCTAGAGACACCCATATATTCCTATGGGCGTCTGCTAGCGTGCCTTTGTAAAAGGGACCGAAAATGATTGGACCAAGGGACTTTTGACCAATGCCAATCAGTAATTAACAGATATGATTGGTTTTCAAATATAAATGATAAGATTATTCATTCATTTATTTATTTATTGCATTTGTACCCCACATTTTCCCACCTATTTGCAGGCTCAATGTGGTTTACATAGTACCATCAAGGCGTTTGCCCAGTTGGTTAATAGCAGATACAAGGTTGTATATTGATCGTATGAGTTATAAGTGGAGGGCGCAAGGGATGAAGATTGCATGTTGTCCAGTCCGATTATGGTCATGTTGTGTTGCTTGGGTGAAGAGGTTTATGTGGGGTCACTATGGTAGGCTGTTTTGAAGAGGTTGGTTTTTAGTAATTTCCTGAAGTGCAGATGGTCATGTATTGTTTTCAGAGCTTTTGAGAGGCCATTCCATAGTTTTGTGCTTATGTAGGAGAAGCCGGATGCGTAAGTTGTTTTGTATTTCAGTCCTTTACAATTTGGGTAGTGTAGGTTTAGGTAGGATCTTGACGATTTGACTATGTTTCTTATTGGCAGGTCTATAAGGTCTATCATGTATCCTGGGACTACGCTGTATATGATTTTGTGCACTAAGGTGCAGATTTTGAAGGTGATCCATTCTTTGATAGGGAGTCAATGCAACTTTTCTCGAAGAGGTTTGGTACTTTCGAAGCGTGTTCTGTTCAATATCAGCCTGGCTGCTGTATTTTGGGCGGTCTGGAGTTTTTTTAATGAGTTGTTCTTTGCAACCCGAGTAGATTCCGTTGCAATAATCTGCATGGCTTAGGACCATTGATTGTATTAGATATCGAAAGGTTGCTCTTGGGAAGAAAGGTTTTAGTCGTTTGAGCTTCCACATTGAATAGAACATTTTCTTTGAGTTTATTTGGGTCTCGAGAGTAAGATTACGATCAAATGTGACGCTGAGTATTTTCAAACTGTCTGAGGTGGGGAGGGTATGTCCTGGAGTATTTATGGTTGTGGGTATGTAGTTATTATGTTGAGAGGAGAGGATGAGGCAATGTGTTTTTTCAGTGTTTACTTTCAGTTGGAATGAGTTAGCCCAGGAGTCCATGATGTTCAGGCCATCGTTGATTTTATTGGCTATTTCTGTCAGATCATGTCTGAAGGGGATGTAGATTATGACATCATCTGCATAAATGAATGGGTTAAGACCGTGATTGGATAAGGACTGTGCTAGTGGAATCATCAACATTTTGAAGAGTATTGGTGATAGTGTTGATCCCTGGGGTACGCCGCAAACTGCTTTCCACGATGGTGATATATTTGACTTTGATTTTATTTTGGGTAGGTTCTATAAGAAGCAAAACTGCTTGCAATGATTCTAAAAAATTTAGAACGTCTCTTGTGCTGGGCTCACAGTGGTTTTCTAAGCGCAGATTAAAATCGCCCAAAATAATCAAATTTGGAAAAGCAAGAGAAACTTTTGCCAGGGCATGGTATAATTCAGAATCAACTAAGGCCCAGTCTCCAGGAATTCTATATATGAAAATACGTCCTATTGGTGCATCAGATGGTTTATCTTGTAACCTAATAACCATAAATTAATGTAAAAAGATTCCACATGAAACCACATGGGTCTGTTCTTCAGGACCAGCGTGGCAGAAGAAAGGAAAATGCTACAGTGTGGCAGCTCAGCCAGCTGAAGAGAAAGGAAGCCCCAGCTTGAAAGTTATATCCCCTTCTTCACGGAACACAGAGAATGAAACAGGAGGGTGTGTATTTCTTAGCACACATCTAGTTCGTTAGGGTGTGTAAAATAATTTAGTGCATGCAAATCGATTGAATGTTCTTACACCTACAAATTCACACACGTACAGTTGATTTCCACATGTAAAAAAATTCAAGCAAAAAGCCTCCAAAAATGGGGGAAATATGGAAAATATAAAAATAAACCAAATTTGTTGTTGACTGTGCACATCACTACTAAATGTTAAGAAAGCAAGATCATGTCTCTGTCCTCCCCTGTTTAGGTACAGCTTGTCCCAGGTGTTATTTTCTTCACTTGCCCAGTGTGCCCTCCTCTGCTCACCCAGCTCCCTTGGGCCCTGAGTACAATAGAAGGCATACCCCATAGAACTGGCATAATTACCGAATATTGAAATATGGCAAGTTATCAGGAACTGACAGTAACTCAACCTTGACGCATGATCACCATGACATTTTGTCTGAAACACCCCAACCTATTTAACGATACTTCTTTACTATATTTGTCATTGTAATTGTACCCCTACACTGTATTTGTTTTTCACCGAAGTCTGTAACCACCTCTACGAAACTATGCAAGCCACTTTGAGCCTACTAATAAGTGGGAAAAGGTGGGATACAAATGTAACAAACAAATAAAATAAATAAATACAACCGCTTAGGCCCTGTTTTCAAGCGCACTTTGCTACAAACATGTAATGGAAGAAACCCAGTAACAACAGGCTGCTCATCTTTCCTGTGGACATCTCCTAGATCCGGTTCTCTCTTTGCTCATGGCTTTAAAAACTGCATGAGGCCTAGTGGCTGGTTCTTTGTGTACACAAAAATAAATCAAATTAGCCAATTACACACAGATAATGTGAATTTTGGAGCGAAACTGGTGTTGATGTTCTGTAAATTGGTTTCCATCTGGCCTTGAAGAGTGTACCTGACTGGGGTATGAATATTTCGCAGACCGGGGGTAATGTGCTCCATTGCTAATGCCTTGAATGTCTCAGCAGTCGTTCTGTTTAACCTTGCCCACCATGCTCTCTCAGCCTGCATGACTGCCCACATTAGAAATCTCATGGCTTAATCCTCATAGAATCAGTTTTGAGTCAAAGGTGATTGTAATGCCACTCGTTCTTAATCCAATCCTCTAACAATACACGGTGTTCTCTGATGCAGGAGCCCATTACAGCACATGCAGCCTGCACTTGAACGTTTTCAATCAATTGAACAACATAATAGTGTAATAGCATAACAGGATACTGATATAAAATTTCCAGAAAAGCACCTTATCTCATATTTATTTTATATTTAGCACTTTAAATCATTGAAATATACTTGCATAACATATTAAAAAATATAATTTTATTCACATCATATATATCTTTAAAATTACAATATAGCCCGACCCAAACCACAAGTGGAGTCAACCATGCTTGCTAAAGTTATCACAGTCCAGAAAAAACTCTAAATGTTCAGCTCTCATGCAGCAGATAAGGACAATCCTTAACTTCACTTTCAGAGATGAAAATAATCCTTCACTTAATGTTACTGTAGACTTAACTTGACTGCTGTAGGGCAATCAGATGATAACCACCTTATCCGATAATATCTACTTCCATAAATTGAACTGGAATAATCAGTATCACATTCACATATGCTAGAAACTCCAGACTTAGAGGTCTGCAGTTTGTGCTCAAACCACAAATCTCAGAAAGCTTGAAGTTTGCAGCAGAAGGCAGGGCCACCGAGAGGAGGGGCAGGGGGACCAAAATTCCCCAGGCCTCCAAGGGGGGCCTGGCGCCAGGGTCTCTCTCTCTCCTGCTCCTGACAGGACCCGAGTGATCGTGTCCCAACAGGAGCAGGAGAGAGAAAACTCTGGTGCCGCAGCCAGGCCCCCTTTGAAGGTTGCCGAGGACCCGGAGGAGCACCTCCAGCACTGCTTTTCTGCCCAGCTGAGCATCTGCTTTTCCTCTCAGGCGCGTATGCTCGGTTTTGAAACCGAGCATGCCCTGAGAGAAAAAGCAGTCGCAGGGGCAGGCAATCGGCAGAAGAGCAGTGCTGGAGGAAGACGTCTTCTGTTGGCGGGGCCTTGGGATCCCCACCAACCAACAAGGTTTTTTAATTGCGGCAGTGATCTGGGAGGGGGGGGGGCAGCGGCGACGATTGTTGGGGGTCGGCTGTGATCCGGCGGGGTGGCGGCCCTGCCCCTGGCCCAGTTCAGTTTCTCAGCTGCCCTGGCAGAAGGATATATGTTCTGAGAGTGAAGAAGAACAGGCACAGGGGACACAAGCTGCAGACAGAAGAGGAACTGAACATAGTAACATAGTAGGTGATGGCAGAAAAAGACCTGCATGGTCCATCCAGTCTGCCCAACAAGATAAACTCATATGTGCTACTTTTTGTGTATACCTTACCTTGATTTGTACCTGTCCTTTGCTGGGCACAGACCGTATAAATCTGCCCAGCACTATCCCCTCCTCCTAACCACCAGTCCCACCTCCCACCACCAGCTCTGGCACACACCATATAAGTCTGCCCAGCACCACCCCCGCCTCCCACCACCGGCTCTGGCACAGACCGTATAGTCTGCCTAGCACTATCCCCTCCTCCTAACCACCAGTCCCACCTCCCACCACCAGCTCTGGCACACACCATATAAGTCTGCCCAGCACCACCCCCGCCTCCCACCACCGGCTCTGGCACAGACCGTATAGTCTGCCTAGCACTATCCCCTCCTCCTAACCACCAGTCCCACCTCCCACCACCAGCTCTGGCACACACCATATAAGTCTGCCCAGCACCACCCCCCGCCTCCCACCACCGGCTCTGGCACAGACCGTATAGTCTGCCTAGCACTATCCCCTCCTCCTAACCACCAGTCCCACCTCCCACCACCAGCTCTGGCACACACCATATAAGTCTGCCCAGCACCACCCCCGCCTCCCGTGGAGATGGAGAGTAGCTGTGTGGGACTGGGAAAATACCCGCGGAGGGAAAGGAGGGGTCATTGTGGAGAGATTAGACATGAAGGTGAGAAAAGGGTGAGAAGTGGCAGGAGGACAGAAGAGGAAAGTGAGATGAAGGAGACTGTAGAGAGAGACTATGGAGAGGCAAACACACTTTGAGGAAAGAGAAATTATGATGACGTGAGGAAGACTGAAAGAAAAGAATTCTTAAAAGAAGAAGCCTGAGGACAGAGAGAAAACCAAGAATAAGTAGAGACAGAGGACTGAAGTTAAACTTCAGACACAAAGGTTTGAAAGTTGTTTTTAAGTTTTGAGTTAAAGATTTCTATGCCAGTTGGCTGGGTCAAGGGTAGATAGTAGCTGTATTTTGCCTTTCTCTTCCAGCCCTGTAGTCACCAGAATTAGCATATTATTTTATCAAAGGGACACAGGGGAGCAGGAGGGAATTGTACCGGCATTTATTTATTTATAGTATTTATACCTCGCTCTTTCCCGCTCAACAGCAGGTTCAGTGTGGCTTACAATGTATGGATACAAAGAATCACAGAGATAACACAAAGTATGGTTACAGAGTATCATAGATGTAATACAATGTGTGGGTAAAAAGTATCACAAAGATAATACAATTGTATTGAGAAGGACAAGAGGAGGAAATGTGGTGGAAGGATTGTGGCATGTTTAATGTTAGTGGTGTGGATTAGGATCATAAATTAAGTTGGGTCGTTTGGATAGGCTTGCTTGAAGAGGTATGTTTTCAGCAGCTTTCGGAAGCGTAGATGTTCATTAGTTGTTCGGATGAATCTTGGTATGGCGTTCCAAAGTTGGCTGCATGTGATGCCATAGTCTAAAAAAATCTTTACAATTGCTTTTCTTCTGCAGTTTTGTAATGCAGAGACCTATGACTGAGCCACAAATTGAAAAATGAACAGAGAATAACACCATCTCCTTTTTTCTCTCCACAAACATAAGTCTTTCCCCCTTTACATCTTATGGGAGACAGTGGTGTTGGGCTGTATCAGCCCCCCCCCCCCCCAAATTAGCATGGCAGCAGCAGGAAGAGGTAACAGGAGAGATGGATGGAGTTTGGAAAGGGGTAAGGGGTTCACTGCCGTCCAACTATATGTGTTTCTTGGTTTGGTTTCCCTCTTGGTTCAGCTACTAAGCCCTGGCTTTCCATTCTCACTCCCAGTACAGCTCTGAGGCTCAACTTCTGACTCAGCTCAGGCTAGCTTTTGGGGAACGTGACCTGCAGGGCACCATGAATGAGGGGATTCTACTATAGTGCTGTGCCCCCTCTCCTCCATATCCTTCCACATCATGTAGGCCAGAGAAAGAGGGGAGTGGGTGGATAATGGTGCTGAACAGAGAATGGAGCAGAAAGAAGGGGATGTTTGGTTAAAGGAGAAAGAAGGAAGTTATGTTGGAGTCACCACTAATAAAGGAAAGGGCATTGTGCTGTGCATTATGATGTTTTAATGTGTATTGTGTTGAAATTGTAACTACAGTGTATCCTCTGAGCAATGGACTATATGGGGGAAGGCAGTGACTTTTGCTCTGAAAAACAGAAGGTAACAATGTAAGAGGTCCCAATGGACAAGCAACAGTACACACAAAAAAAAAGTGGGAACAGAGGAAGGCTGGACAAACCCCAGGAACAAAACAATTTAAATTTATTACTTAAAATTAGTATAAAACCATCATTAAATAAACATACCGAAACACGGAGCCATGTCGAGTCTTGAGCTTTGATATCAATTATGACATAAACTATTGGACTTTCAGTAGATTTATTATAATGCACATTATTGGACTTTTGTTATAATGTGCACATATCTCCTTTCTTTTGCATGTTTATTTTATGACGGTTTTATACTAATTTTAAGTAATAAATTTAAATTGTTTTGTTCCTGGGGTTTGTCCAGCCTTCCTCTGTTCTCACTTTTTTTTGTGTACTTTTGCTCTGAAACCTTTTCGCGTACGATTACAGTATTCATTGCTGCATCCGTATCAGAGATTTTGGTCCGAGTGGAAGTTTAACCCCTCGATGAACAATCTAGGAATACGCATTGAATAACAAATTCCTAGACCCCGATGCAGGTTGGAAAGGCTGAAACATGAGTCATGTCGGGTCTTCCCCATTGTTTTTAAAAAGAACTTTTAATAAACATTATTCTGAACACCACCTGCGAGAGGTTCCGTTGCTCTACTTTTTTCTGCTTGGTGTTTTCCCTTTGTTGGAGCAACTTGCCTTCTGTTTGCGACTGTACTGAAGTTTCACAGCCAGAATTCCAATTTTACTCTTCAGTTAAGCTTTCCTGCCATAACAGAAGAGGTATACCATGCTTTATTCACATGGTATTCATATGTGTATACATACAGTTCTATCTGTAATTATTCTCATTTCATTTGTTGCTTTTAATTAGCCGTGCTTTTATATTTTACTTATTTCCTCATCCATATACCAGAATTTATTGTTCTCTAATGTATTCATATATATTCATTAGGTAACCCCAACATTTGATGTACATGTTCTTTCTTTGGTTCATATTGCATGGATTTTATTGTTCTTATGCAGCCATGTATTAATAATTAATGTTCGCTTTTGTCATTGAAGTACATTTCTTCCATGTCTTTTTATTTTTTTTTAGTATCATCTGATTTGTTTTTCCAATAGCATTATTTTATGTATGTTGTATTTACTTCTTATTTATGTCTTTATTATATTTTTATGTAGATACACCTGACCCCTGAGGCAGGCCTTTGTGCCAAAACACAGCTGTGTCGGGTCTATTTTATGCTGTTTACATTAAAACTGTGTGACATCCTCCTTGAGTTTACCTCACTTCTTTTGTTCATCACTGTAGCAGGTTATGCCATAATGTATATTGTTATCTTTATATTTTTACTGTTATAATTGTCTATTGCCTTTGAATTTGTGCTGTTGACTTGTAATTTTTGATTTTCTATATTTACATTTTGTCTGTGTTTCCATTCAATAAAAATATTTTTCCATAATTGTCTATTGCCTATGTCCAGCTTATTCTTGCTGTACACCACCTTGGATAAATTTCTTCAAACAGACATAAATAAATGCTAATAAATTAACCTTTGCATGTCATCCTGATTATGTGTGGAGAGCAGAGCTGGCCTGCATTATATCCCACTGTCACTTTCACTTGGAGCCAGTGTGGAGTGATGAGAAACACAAGATCTCACACCTTTCAGTGGTTCTTCAAGGCAAGTAATATTCAGGTACAGTGGGTATTTCTTTATCCCCTAACTGCTCAAAATTTAACATTTTACCTGACATGATGGAGGATTGTGGCTTTCCTAAAATTGCAAAAAAGTGATAATGGTGCAAGTTCTAAAAGAAAAAGCAGAAAGCATTGATAGACCGGGTTATCCCAGCATAAACAGCTTACACAAGATGAGTGAAATTTCTGCGTAAGAGTGAAATAGGAATGAATTAATTCTTGAAGAAGCCACAAGAGGGAACCAGAGAATTGGTTTAGACATATTCATCCAGAGAATTAGTTTAGACACATTCATCTGAGAAAATGTGTCTGAGAAGTAGCCAGGTATAAGAATGAGTTAATTTTGGGATCCATTGATGTTGGCTTTTACATTCTAGGATGCCTTTAGCTAATGGACAAGGCGCACTTGTCGGTACATTCTGCCACTGGACCATCTCTCTAGTAGGCCCCTTTCCAAAGACACGAATACATACAGCTTATATCAGAACTGCTACAAAGTACCTCAGCTGGGGTGAGCTGAATATTTTATCTACTTCAGACTTTCTCTCTTCATGGTCAAAGCCAGAGTAAGGTAGGCAGTGACTTGGAACTCCCCAACTTTCTTCTCCCCTTGCAGAGGTGAATGGGATGATCTTAAACCCTGTGTGTACTGCAAATGACAGGCTATAGACACGGCCACTGAGAGGGGGGGGGGCAGGGGGGACAAAATTCCCTGGGCCTTCAAGGGGGGGGCCCAGCGCCGAAGTCAGGCCGCCGGCGCTGCAGTCCCTGGTCTCACCTGCCTGCCCTCAGCTCTGTCTGCCACCGGGTCTCCTGCATTAAGATCGGCAGCGCCTCAGCACCGTTTGGAAAGACAGATTGCCTCCCTTTGGGCCCTCTCTGTGTCCTGCCCTCGCGGAAATTGGAAGTTACATCAGACGAGGATGGGACACAGTGAGGGAAGGCCCAAAGGGAGGCGATCTGCCTCATAGGTGCCGACTCATGGGTGCTATGGGTGCTCGAGCACCCCCAATATTTTCACCCGCTGACGTCACCCAATGGAAGTTCTGCTTCCAACCCCAGCCCGACCTGCCCGCCCTCTTCTCCCACAACAGTCCTCCATCCTCGCCTTCCTGCCTCCCAGAATTTAAAACGCATTTTACCTCAGGTCGCGGGCGGCGGCAGTGAAAGGCGAGCAGGCTCGTCTTCAGCCTTCCCTTCTCTCTCAGCTCTGGTCCTGCTCTCATGGAAACAGGAAATGAGGGTGGGACCAGAGCTGAGAGAGAAGGGAAGGCTGAAGACGAGCCTGCTTGCCTTTCACTGCCGCTGCCCGCGACCTGAGGTAAAATGCATTTTAAATTCTGGGCGGCAGGAAGGCGAGGACGGAGGGCTGTTGTGGGGGAAGAGGCCAGGCAGGTCAGGCTGGGGTTGGAAGCAGAACGCGGGGGGGGGGGGCTGAAAGGGGGGGCAGGTGGTGTTTGGGGCGAGTTACTGGACATGGAGGGGAGGGCAAGGGAGAGAGGAGAAATCGCTGGACATGGATGGGGAGGGGAGAGAGAGGAGAAATCGCTGGACATGGAGGACAGGGCAGGGGAGAGATGAGACTTGTTGGACATGGATGGATGATGGAGGGAGGGGAGGGCAGGGTAGGGAGGAGAAATTGCTGGATATGGATGAGAGGGGAGAGAGGAGAAATCACTGGATATGGGGGGGAGGGCAGAGGAGAGAGGAGAATTGCTGGATATGAATGGATGGAGGGGAGGGCAGGGGAGAGAGGAGAATTTGTTGGACATGGATGAGAGGGGAGGGGAGGGGAGAGAGGAGAATTGCTGGATATGAATGGAGGAGAGGGCAGGAGAGAGAGGAGACACTGGGCATGGATTGATGGAGGGGAGGGCAGGGGAGAGAGAAGAAATTGCTGGACATGGATGGGAGGGGAGGGGAGAGAGAAGAAATCACTGGACATGGAGGGGAGGGCAAGGGAGAGAGGAGAATTGCTGGATATGGATGGAGAGAGCAGGGAGAGAAGAGAGTTGCTGGACATGGATGGATGAAGGGGAGGGGAGGGGAGGGGAAAGAGGAGAGTTGCTCTACATGGATGGAGGGGAGGACAGGAGAAATGCTGGACATGTATGGAGGAGAGGGAAGACAGGAAGAAGATGCACATGGATGGAGGGAAGGGGAGAAAAGAGAAATGCTGGACTGGACATGGAGTGGAGGAAAGACAGAGGAAGTAGATGCATATGGAGGGGAGAGGAGAAATGCTGGACATAGATGGAGGGGAGGGAAGACAGAGGAGGAGATGCACATGGGTGGAGGGGAGAGAGGAGAAATGCTGGACATGGATGGAGGAGAGGGAAGGGAGAGGAAGGAGGTGAGTATGGATGGAGGGGAGGGAAGAAAGAGGAAGTAGATGCATACTGACTGAGGTGAGGGAAAGGGAAAAGAGGAGGAAAACCACACATGGATGGAGAAAATAGACGCTGGATGGAAAGGGGGAAGAGAGGGGGCAGACGCTGGATGGAAAGGGGGGGGGAGTTAATATTGAGGAAAGAAGAAACAAGAGACTGAGACCAACATAATTAGAAACAATAAATGGACAGACAACAAAGGTAGGAAAAAATGAATTTTATTTTTGGTTTAGGATAAAGTAGTGTGGTAGCTGTGTTAATAAATATAGAAAATGGAAATAAGGTAATATCTTTATTGGACTAATTTTAATACATTTTTGACTAATGTTTGGAGGCCAAACCCTCCTTTCCCATGTCAGAACAGAATACCGTAACACCTTACCCCAGGCCCAGCTTAGTGTCTCGGCGGCCCTGGCTATAGAGAGTCTCCATTAAGCAGATGTAACCCCAAACACACTGGTCACTCCAATCTCTCTGCCTAGGCTCCTCAGCAGCAGGGGCACCAGGAACCGTGGCACACAAAACTGATATTCTACCTCTGTCAAGCTGGGCACAGGCAGGGGCCAATTAACTCTGGTAGGTCGAAGGGTAGTTTTCTTCTGGGACAGGTCACAGTTCACTCTCACACACATGACCAAGAGTCTTCAGAGTAAACTTTTAACGCTCATTACTGAACTTGGAAAAACAGTTTGTGAAAAACCACAACTCAATACGTCCAGTTCAGGGCATTTGATAGTCACAGAACAGCTTCAGAAATAATCTAATTTTCCAGGAAGCCCCACCTAGTACATCCTAGGATGCACTGGGCAGGGCAGGGTGCCAAGAAAAGAACACAGTGAAGGTGACAAGATGGATGACGCCAAACAAACTTCTACTGGACTCAGAAAAAAGTTCACAGCAAGAGTTTATTCTTAAAAAACTGAACTCGACACGAGTCGTGTTTTGGTCATTCAGGCCTGCCTCAGGAGTCCCTGTATGGCAAAGTGCTATTGGTTCTCATAAGGAGAGTCTTGTGTAAACACTGGATTTCTCTAACAACACCTTAGGAAAATTGAGAAAAACTTCTGAGCTTCTTGATGAGAGTGTAAGCGTCACTGTTCTCAAAAGACGGACATAGAGGTGGAGCTCACAGTCTCAAGAAGCTCAGAAGTTTTTTCTTAATTTTCCTAAGGTGTTTGCACAAGACTCTCCTTATGAGAACCAATAGCACTTTGCCATACAGGGACTCCTGAGGCAGGCCTGAACCGCCGAAACACGACTCGTGTCGAGTCCAGTTTTTAAAGAATAAACTCTTGCTGTGAACTTTTTTCTGAGTCCAGTAGAAGTTTGTTTGGCGTCATCCATCTTGTCACCTTCACTGTGTTCTTTTCTTGGTATTTCCATTGCGGAGGTCCGCTTTCTTCTGTGTTTGCCGTTCTCCAGGGCAGGGTGCCACCATTTTGGAGGCGGCGCTGGAAGGAGGAGGAGGGTATGGGGGTTAGCACTCTATTCTGTCAGGCTTTTCTGGCAGGGGAACGGGGGGGGGGGGGGGGTCAGTTCAGGCACTTGTGGCGGGAAGGTTGGGGGTCCTCTTCTGGCAGGTGGGCATGGGGTGACTCCTAGCATGCAGATGCATGCTGGACAGGGTTCCTCATGCCTCCCCAATGCCCGCTGAGCATTTGCGAGGGATACAGATGTCCCTGTTTAGCATGCATTTGCATGCTACTATCATTCTGAGCCAGCGAGCACATTGTTACATGCGCTGGCCATCTCTGATCCTGGGGCGCAGGCAAATGTGGGTACTAATCCGGCGCTAATGGCCTCTAGCGCTTGCACTTGCTTTTGATCATCTGGACCTAATACCCTTGCACTGGCACTAGATGTCAGCGGGGCCAGCTCAAAGGATTGTAGTGCCGAGACAGTTTGCATTGAACCAGTGCCCCATTCCCCCCTCCCCTGCATCGCTTCCACCCCTCTCTTTGCCTCATTTGGGTCTGGAATCTGTCCCCTTTCTCTCCTCCCCAACCATGGGCATAGCCAGACCTCATGGTGGGAGGGGGCCAGAGCCTGAAGTGGGGGGCACATTTTAGTCTGCTGCCCTGCCGCCTTGCCCCCACCACCTCACCCCCCCACCTCACTGCTCCCCCCCCACCGCACTCCACAGCAGCAAATACCTTCTTCAGCACCAGTCTCTGGCTCCGCCACCATGTTCTCTGCCTGCTCTTTCTTCCTCCTGACGTCCTGTGCATGCTCCTTTAAGTGAAACTGAGCATGCTCAGTTTCACTTTAAAAAATGTGCAGGACGTCAGGAGGAAGAAAGAGCACAGGACAGGGAATGCGGCACGCCAAAGACTGGCACTGAAGAAGGCTTTAAACCCCTGCCAGCAAAATCAGGGGCCTGGATGAAATTTTTTTTTGGGGGGGTAGGCCCCCGTGGCCCCACCTAGCTATGCTACTGTCCCCAACCCAGTCTCTGTTCTCCATCCGCATTCTTCCCCCTGTGGGTCCAGCATCACTCCTTCTCCCCTCTCCCTTTTCCCACCTCCCCTGCAATTTGGTAAATCTCCGGTTACCAGCAGCAATTTGAAAACAGGCTGCTTTTTCCCAGGCCCTGGGTCTTCCCTTTGCTGTGTCCCGTCTACATGAAATTACATTAGAGGAAGCGAGGCAGCAGAGGGAAGACCCAGGGCCTAGCAAAAAGCAGCTGCTGCTGGGAGCTTGCACAAGTTTTAGAGAACCATGGGGGAGGGGGAGGGAGAGAGCTAAAGAAGGAGTGATGCTGGACCCAAAGGTGTGGGGGGAGGGAGGGAGGGTTGGAGAGAGATACCAGATCAGGGGTTTGAGAGAAGGGGAGAGATGTGAGACCTGCAGGGAGGAGAAAGAAGAGAGAAGACTTTAAACATTATACAAGGTGAGGTCATTGATTTTGACATCCTTTATTGTCAGTGCCCTGAGCCAGTGCCTCATCTGGTCCAATGGTTAAGCTGGCCCTGGATGTGAGACAAGCTGAGCTGGAGGTATGGATGGTAAAATCTTTATTCTGCTCCTGTTTGTGCCCAGTCTAGGCATAAATGGACCAGTAGCCAAAGAATCAAAACTCCATGCATATTGAGGGGTTTATGACACCGTAAATCAAACCAGGACAGACACGTCCAAACTGTTTCTTCATTTTCAGACACTATGATCTTCTTGACTTGATAGGTGACAGACAGTCTCAGTTGTGTACCTGTATTCAAAAGTATTTGGGTGTAATTTCAAACTGCCTGCATTGTTGTGAGGACTTTAAAAAAATTTACTAGTAGTTCTTGGACCAATTTTCCAAAGGAATGTTGATGTTTGCTTTTACTTTGAAATTTGCCAGAAACACCCAGAGATATTTGCACCTGCTTGTCTCGTAGAAAAGACACATATAGATTTTAAAATGGATTCAATGTGCATTATTTTTCCCCCCTGATGTAAAAATACCCCCTCCCTCCATAAATACCTCCTCCCAAGCATTGTGGAATGGAGTGGACCACTGGGGGCACGACCTGACCAATATTTTGCCCAACATAGCATCAGCAGTTAGACAGCATGGGGCAGAGCTGGAAACTGGTTTATTTGGCCTCTTCAACAGAAGAGATACCCTTCTGCTCCGGCTTTGAACACCCGAAATAAGCAAACTTGCAAATAATCTGGGCAGACTCAGATTTAAAAAGAGGGCATGTCAGAATGGAAGAGGCTTACTCATCTCCAGCTTAATACACAATGGATTGATTTTTAAGTTAGACTCTTCCTGTGAATGCACCTGTGCACCAGTAAAGATGCATTGAAAACAATTCACATGTTGAAATGAACTGGGGTTCAGACTTCAGAAGTCCCAGTCTCTGGGGTGAACAGCTGGGGACATCACAGGAGAAGATGCAGGAGAGTATGTGCTGCAGTGGTTTCCTTTTCTATAACGACTGGTCAATGTAAATGGGTGTATAAACAAGTGTAGAACTGGGGGTTCTAGAGTATATAAAGAGGACTGATCCCCCAATATTGTGCCAGGGTAGTTGTGCCCCTTCCACTTTTAGAGAAGTTCTGATTTGCAGGACAGCATATGCAAAATAGTTACTTGGTCCTCACTTCAAACTTTCACTTCACACTGCTGCTGGGACCAGTCCTCAGGGTTATTACATTCGGTCAAGCAATACTACCCGGCCTGTTTTTGTGATCTATGCAACTTTCCCTTTTTCATATGATGGGGCCACTCCTCAACAATGGACAAGTTATCTGTAAAGCTGAGTGGCCCTGAGTTTAGGACTGACTTGTCTGTATACCTGATTACATCCTGCTTCTCAACAGAAAAAGCAAAGTTGCTTGCATGTAACACATAGTCCCTCCATCTCCCCAAAAGTTGCATTACCTTGAGCTATTGAACTAACCAAGTTTTTGAGCTATGGAACTAACCAAGTGCCTGAGGAGACCGCAGTGCATGGGAAGTGTTGTGCATGCTTTGCCCTGGGAAAGCAATTACATCCTGGCTTCATTTGATGACATCACCCACTTGTGTGTCCATTAAATCCTGCTGTCTATGGAAAACATCTATTATAGGTAATCAAGTGCATAGGGAGATGCACAAGTTTGGCGGCATCTGTAATAACAATCTACTGTGAATGTTCTTCTGATTTGTGCTGCTCAAAGAAGCATTTACAATACGACCCCTGAGGCAGGCATTTAGCCGAAACACAGGCCATGTCGGGTCCCATAATAAAATTTGCTCACAAGACTCCGCCTCATGTCTCTGTCTGGAACCACTACACTGTATTTCTGCAGGCATGTATTTTGGAAAGGGATCTATGTCAGCAGACCCTTTTCTAAACTACTAGTGTAATTGTAGACATCCTGACTTGGATGTCTCAATTGTGGCTTGTGTATTCTTTCTAAATTGCGCCTCTATAGCAGCTGAATATTGGCACTTATACATATAATTGTACATATTGGACTAAATTGTATAAATAGCGTCTAAAAAATTGGTGTTGAACAAAGCCCACTAAGTGCTATTCCATAAACAGCGCTCAAAGTTAGGTGCCAATTATACAATAGCACTTAACAGTAGGAACCATGACTACTTTTAGACACGGGTATAGAAGAAAGTGGGATGTTTGACCATGGGAAACCAAAAGCTGGACAAGTGAATTCTTAAAACTGTTGTTTATTGATGAAAAAAGACTCAACACAAACGTTGTGTTTCGGCCATTAGGCCTGCATCAGGAGTCTACAAAACACATATATACACATATACATAATTAAGAAATACGACATGCAAACAAAATTGCAAATAAATCAGCTGGCATAGGGTTTTCAACGTTTGTGTCGAGTCTTTTTTCATCAATAAACAACTGTTTTAAGAATTCACTTGTCCAGCTTTTGGTGTCCCATGGTCAAACATCCCACTTTCTTCTATACCCGTTTTTCTCGTGGGGCGTTCGAGTTCTCCGCCTGTGGCGGATTTTCTTGTTTTTACTTTTAGACATGGCCATTTATACCAATAAAACCCTGGTGTAAATCCCTGCATGTAAATTAGGTGGGATCCCCCCCTCCCCTGGTGTTCTATAACAACGCACACAAATTAAAGGAACACCCCTGATCCACCTTTGATTCTCCCATAGCCGTGCCCCCTTTTTTGGACACGCACATAACATTTAGGTGTGTAAATTTGAATTAAAGTAAATTAGCACCAATAATTGCTTGTTAAAATTCTAATTATCAGCACTAATTGGCTCGTTATTCAGTTAAATTGTGTGCACCCAAATTTGTGCGTGTAATTTGAAAGCACCATTTATAGAATTCAGGGGTTTGTGAGAACTGGCCTAGAACTCCCTAATCAATCCTCTTTTCATCTACATATTGGGGGCCATATCACAGGTGCTAACAGTTATGTGTGTATTATGCGTGTAACTGTTTAGAATGGCACTTTCACACATTTATTTATTATTTATTAGGATTTATGTACTATCTTTCTGAAGGAATTCACTCAAGGCGGCGTACAGTAAGAATAGATCAAACATGAGCAATAGACAATTACAGCAGTAAAATATTCAAATAACAACACAAAGTATGGCGTGGAGGGGCATAATGGAACAGAAACGCCTATCTCCATGGGCGTTTATCTCCGAGAACGGGTCCGTGAAGGGGCGGGGCGGATCGTATTTTTTAAAAGAAAAAGACGCCCATGTTTTATTCGTCAAGGTGTGAGCTGGGCGTTTTTGCTTTTCAGCGATAATGGAAAATGAAATCGCCCAGCTCAAAAACGAATAAATCCAAGGCATTTGTTCGTGGGAGGGGCCAGGATTCATAGTGCACTGGTCCCCCTCACATGGCAGGACACCAACCGGGCACCCTAGGGGGCACTTTTACAAAAACCAAATAAAAGGTAAAAGAGCTCCCAGGTGCATAGCACCCTTCCCTTGGGTGTTGAGCCCCCCAAATCCCCCTCAAAACCCACTGCCCACAAGTCTACATCATTACTATAGCCCTAAGAGGTGAAGGGGGGCACCTACATGTGGGTACAGTGGGTTTGGGGGGGTTGGACGACTAGTAGCATTAAGCAGCACAATTGTAACAGGTAGGGGGGGGGATGGGCCTGGGTCCACCTGCCTGACGTCCACTGCACCCCCTAACAACTGCTCCAGGGACCTGCATACTGCTGCTTGGGAGGAGGGTATGACATTTGAGGGTGAAAGTAAAAAGTTGTGAAACATCATTTGTTGTGGTGGGAGGGGGTTAGTGACCACTGGGGGAGTCAGGGGAGGTCATCCCCGACTCCCTCTGGGGGTCATCTGGTCATTTAGGGCACTTTTGGGGGCCTTATTCGTCAAAAAACAGGGTCCAGGAAAAGTGTCCTAAATTCTAGCTCAAAACTGTTCCATTATCGGCGAAGGGCGCCCATCTCTGTTCGCCCGATAACCACGCCCCAGTTCCGCCTTCGACACGCCTTCAATACGCCCCCGTCAACTTTGTCCGCATCCGCGACGGAGTGCAGTTGAAAGCGTCCAAAGTTCGGCTTTCGATTATACCGCTTTATTTGTTTTTGTGAGAAGAACGCCCATCTCCCGATTTAGGTCGGAACTTGGGCGTTATTCTCGTTCGATTATAAGCTGGATGGTATACTATTTACAATGTCAGGACAATATGTAATAGAACATTTTAATTGACAGTATAGGGTATAAGCAAAGATAGAATTGACAGGTAAGAGAATAAGAGGAGTTAGAAAATAAGGTGCACATGAGGTCAGAAAGATGGTTAAATATAATCTCAGTTAGGGCAGAAGTTGATAAATATGTCCTGCTGCATTGAGAGAAATGTTGTTTTTTGATTGCTGTTAAGGCTTTTTTTTCGCCATTTGTTTCAGGTGGTCACTTAGGGAAATGGTTGCTGTTATGGCTTGGCGGTACTTTGTTGTGTGCTTCCTACAGTTTAGCCTGTCTTCATCCAGGCAAAATTTACACTCTCTTCTTTCCAGTTTCCGTCCTTCGCGTTTAAGGATCCAAAGTTCTGGAGAAAACCAAGCTGAGCGTTTGTTAGTGGGGCATAAGACCTTTTTTAGTGGTGTCGTTTTCTCTAAGGTCTTTGCCAAGTGTGTATTCCAAATGTCAACCTGTTCTGACACTGTAGTTGTCTTTTCACGCACATGTGGATAGTCCAAAGCCTCTAGGAAATTCTCAACGGTTAGCTATATTTTTGTCTCTGATCTCCTTCCAAACTCTGGGAGGTGCCATGTGTGCACACAATGCGCACGAAAGTCAAAATGCGCCTAAGCACTATTTTGTAGATGCACGTACAACTTACATAGCACATATTTGCAAGGGAGACATACACATGGGTGGATCCTGGGTGGAACTCCCACATACATGCACAACTTATAGAACATTGTATGTTATGCATGGATCAATGAAATTTAGCAACACTTACACCAGCTGTACGGCTGGCATAAGAGCTTATGCCTAAATTCTAGTTGTGTTTGTTAACTGTTAAGCTAGTTCTACTATATAAATGAAGAGTGACCGATGTACCACACTGCGCTGTTCTGCGCATGCACGTCACGTCACACATCTCTTCTGAGTTCCGACGTTGTTAGAGGAGGCAGGAACAGAGCTATGGGTGACCGGCGAGCATCGGGCGGGGATCGTCCGACAGCAGCTCCGAGGTGCACTCCGACGGATCCAATGAGCTGCTGCCACCGCCGCTGCTGCTGTGACCTGGGCACTTTCCTCTGCCACCATCCTCTGGGCGGCTTTCCTGGGCGGGGGCTCAGCTGGACCCGGTGGTTCTCCGACCACTTTCTTGCCCGTTTTAATGGCCTCAACAGCTTGTGTTCTATAAAGGAAAGTAGGTGCCTACTTTTCTTCATAGAATAGAGTCCTACCAAGTGCCTATTTTTATGCACCCTGATAGGGGATAATTCTGTACTAGTGCACAGTGGCATAGATAGGTGGGGCACAGGGGGGATGGTTGCTCCCCTAAACAACTGTTTGGAAAAAATGGTGCCTATGAGCTTCAACCCAATAAATATATTTTTTCTGCTCCCTCCCGAGTCTTTAATCTTTTTCTATCTCTTCTGCCCGTGCTCTTCCGTCCGCGACGTCACTTTTACTTTCCGAAGCATTCTCCCTCCGGCACCAGCGATTCACAGTCAGCCTTCTGCCAGTGTCGGGGCCTCTTCTCAGGCACATCCCACCTCTGCGGAAAACAGGAAGTTGCTTAGAGTAGGGGGGACGTGCCTGAGAGGCCCCGACGCTGGCAGAAGGCTGACTGTGAATCGATTTGCCGGTGCCGGAGGGAGAAGGCTTCAGGGAAGTAAAAAGTGACCATGCAGACGGGAGAGAAGAGAGGGTGAAGCCAATTTGGGTAATCTATTTCCACCCCCACCCCCGCAGTCGTTGTTGCCGTTCGGTTCAAAAGAAGCAAACGTGATCTGCTGCATACATGTTGTTGTTTTTTTTATTGTAATCTGCCTTGGGAAGCCTGATGTTAGTTATAAAGATGATGTAGAATTATACTCTCCTTTCATTGGGGCACATGGAATCACATCTTCATCTGTGTTATAGAAGTTTACCTTTTAGATACACAAATGGATTATTCTGTTTTGAACATGTTTCAGGGGCAAGCGGTTTTATAAGTCAAAATAAAATTCAATATTTTGTTTCATGCAGATCTCTTTTGTTTAAACATAAATGGGCTATAAGCCCCTAATGCAGTCCATTTGTTTTCTTATATTTTGTTCTTATGATGACTTATACTGTGTCAAAACTGAAAACTCTTCTCTATTTGTTCGATAATAAAAGGAACACTATCCACCCTAAAAAAAAGTTGTTTTGTGGCTGTACAAGAGGAATTGTGATACTGAATAAATAAGTGTATTTTTGTGTCCCTAGTCATGCATCCTACGTTTATATAATCCTTTCAAGAAATCCAGTTAATTGTTTAACATTGGTGGAACATAGCCACAGAGGCATGGTATGGTTGCATTTTTAATATGGTAATACTAGGGCCCAGCTAAGGAACAAGTTATTTTGAGTTAGTCTTCACTGGACCAAACTTGCTTTCCTTGTGCCATCACTATCCAGCAGGATAAGCATTGTCGTGGAGGATAAAGGATTTTTTTAAAACATTTATATCACACATTATCCCAAGCAAAGTCTGATTCAGTGTGGCTTACATATAGCACATGCTAGAGTGTCCCTATAACTAGCCCCTCCAAATGACACACTGATTACGATTTATAACAAATTACTACTGTTCCTATGAAAAGTTATTCTGTTATTATACTTCTTATGTGTACATCCGTATACTGCACAAATCGACATGTTTGAAAATATAAGTGAGATTAAATACAAATGCTACCAATAATAAAGAGTGACAACATGGATGAAGCAACTCATAAGTTTGCTTTCTTTCTTTTGAGAGTACGGCAATGACAGCTGCGTGGAGAAAGGGAAACTGAGACTGGTCTAATTGGTTTTAACATTTTGATGTCACTTGGTCTCCTGTCTATTAAAACCTCTTTGGAGCTGCCAGAGGATGGACCGTGGGAGCAGGCCAGGGAGATATGTGGCCCTAAGGAGGATGGGGAGCGCTGAAAGAGACGGGGAAGAAGGTTAACATGGGGAGAGAGAAGGATATAGTAAATGCTAGACAAGGAGGGAGAAGGACACAGAGTCAATACTGGAAAGGGAGAGGGTAGGGACATTGGAACGCAAAGATGCAATGCTAGAAAAAGAAGAAATGGGGACACAGGGCACTATGGAAAAGGGGGAGAGATAGGGGCTCTACTGAAATGGGGATAGGGACACAGGTGGGCACTACTGGAAAGGGGGGGAGGAGATAGGGACACAAAGAGGGCACTATTGGAAAGGGGGGGAGTAGATAGGGACACAGAGAAGGCACTACTGGAAAGGGGGAGGAGATAGGGACACAGAGGGGCACTACTGGAAAGGGGAGGAGGAGATAGGAACACAGAGAAGGCACTACTGGAAAGGGGAGGAGATAGGGACACTATTGAAAAGGGGAGGAGGAGATAGGGACACAGAAGGGCACCACTGGAAGGGGGATATGGGGACAATGGTGAAAAAGGGGTGAGATGGGGACAAAGAGGTAATGCTGGAAAGGGGGAAGATGGGGACACCAGGATAGCAGATGCTAGAAAGGGGGAGATGAGGAGACCAGGTAGGCTTGTGCTGAAAAGGGGGGGGGGGGAGAGATGGGGACACAGAAAGGACAGATGCTGAACTTGGGGGCAGGATAGGGACAAGGGACACAGAAGGGAGATGCTGGACAGGACAAATAGTGGTGCAGAGGAAAAAAGGATGGTGCACTTGGAGACAGATGTAGAGACGGAAAGGAAGAAGACCAGAGGCAAGAGAAGAAATGGAAAGGCCAACCTGGTAAAGAATTTGTAAGGCTGACTCATGGAACATGGAAAAAAAGACTGGGACCAGCCAAATTCCCAGACAACAAAGGTAGAAAAAATATTTTTATTTAAGGACTGAGATGTACCTGCTTTGTGAAATGTACATTTTTTATATTTTTATTTTGCAAAGTACAGGAGAAAATGCATTTCTGTCTCTTTTTTTTTTTTTTTTACCAGTATTGCACTGTTTAGAGTCTGGCTTCCTTGGTGGGGTGGGGGGGGGGGGGGATCTCTATTTCAATTTTTGTTTTTTGTGGGAGCATGAAGACTTCAGTCAACAAAAATACCTGAATATCTACGAAGCTGTTGTGCTATTTGTACGTGATACCTAGAAGGCAAAATCAAATTACTTTCATATGGGTTCTGCAAGAAACTGGTGAGCATAAGAGGGCAAAACAAGATCCCAGATCTCAGATTATCATATGGGCTGACATCCAACCATCCACACTCTATTTATAAAGTCACTACTGAGATGGTCAAGCCATGTCACCAGCATGCTAGATAAGTCGTTGCCAGAGAGAATAATTTGTGGTGGGCTAAAATTTTAAAAAGACTCTCATTGAAACCAGTGACAGCATTTCAAGGAGGCATTAAGTTATCTCTAATATATTTCAGTACTGACCCGGAATCTTGGGAGAATCTTACTTATGACTGTGGCAGGGTGTAAACTTGTTACCCTTTTTCTGATAATCCAGGATTTCAAAAACACTGTGCTGGAAAGCAGTTACACTAAAAGACTAACCAGGTGAAAGAATTCTCAGAGGAAAAGGCTAAAGGCTGCTTCTTCAAACCCCTGCCCCTAGAATCTGCTTTTGGCTGGGTGCAGTGATGCCTCTAATTAGGGAGCAGGCTGGGCACTTTGGAAAGGTTACCTGCTGCTCCTGCTGTCCGGATTAGCAGAGAGGGTCATTCTGAAACAGCCCATGTAGCTGTAAAGTTTGCAAGTAAATTTCACCTGCAGGCTTTGTACTCATTTTCAAAGTGAAAGAACGCACATAATTTAATTTTACTTTGAAAATGACCCCAGGAAATCACTCAGACACATTAACAATGTGTGCACATCCCCCCCCCCCCCCCCCCCCGTTTACAAAGTCGCACTAGCAGCTGCTAGAATGGGCTGTGTTGGCATTACTGCACTGACAGCACCCTAGCATGGCTTTTTAAACAGGAGGGATTGTCTTGTCTCAAGAAATTTTGCATGCATGCTTTGGAAAATGCAGAAGCCTATGCATTAAGTGCAAAGCCCTCCTCAGTTCTTTCTCCAGGAATACCTTCTTTTGGGTAAACGTGCATGCAGAGAGGCTCTAGCTATGGAAATTTGGCTATATATAGTATTTATCATTTATTTATTGATTAGGATTTATTTACTGCCTTTTTGAAGGAATTCACTCAAGGCAGTGTACAGCAAGAACAACTCGAAAATAAGCTATAGACAATTACAGCAGTAAAAATAATCAAACAACAATACAAAGTAAGGCATAGTATGCTACATTACAATGTCAACACAGTACTCAATAAAACATTTTAATAGCATGGGGCGTAAGCAAAGATGGAACATATAGATAGATAAGATAGAGAAACAGGAGTAAGAAAATAAGGGACTGATTTAAAGAAAGTTGCTTGAACATTATCTCAGCTAGGGTAGGAGTGGATAAACATGTCCTGCTATTGTATGTGCAGCTGCTGTCATATATATGTAACATATATGTCATATCTATGTAACAGCTGATTCTGTGAACAAAGCAGTGCTTTACCTGTGGAAATGGCTTGAAAAACTGAGAGGGAGCCATGGGACATTATTACATACTTTCTGTAACAGCTCTAAGACTCTAAACCAGATAATGTTGTGATTGATCAATTGATTTGGGATTTATTAATCTCCTTTATGAAGAAATTCACCAAAGGGGGTGTACAGCAGGTACAATTTAACAGAACACAATGTTATAAACAGCATAACAATAGTAAAAATGACCAAATATAAGCATAATCATAACCAAGAGGTAAATTTGGAAAGGCAAATTGAAACCTAGTCATAGGACTAACATGATACAGTATCAGAAACAGAAACATTTAACAGCACTGGAGAGCAATCATAATGTTAGCAGAATACATATGATATGTAAAACATTCAATAGGCATGTAAATAACATAGATGCTAATGCTGTTTGTACAATAAAATGAAACATATTACTATGTAACTGAGGGGCCAAGTGCAGTTGAGATATTTAGAGGGGACAAGGTGGGTAATACAGCGTCAATTGAGATAAACAGATGGATAGCTAAACCAGTGGCGTAGCTACGTGGGGCCAGGGGGGCCTGTGCCCCTGTAGATTTGGCCCTGGACCCCCTGCCAATGACCCTCTCGACCCCCTCTTCTGCCGCCAACCCTCCCCCGCCGTCACCGTCGGCTACCTTTGCTGGCGGGGGACCCCAACCCCCGCCAGCCGAGGTCCTCTTCTTCCGGCACAAGGCTTCGTTCTGTTTCTGTGAGTCTGATGTCAGACTCACAGAAACAGAACAAAGCCTTGTGCCGGAAAAAGAGGACCTCGGCTGGCAGGGGTTGGGGTCCCCCGCCAGCAAAGGTAGCCGACGGCGACGGGAGGGGAGGGTTGGCGGCGGGAGGGGGGGTCAAAGTTGTTGTTGGTGGTGGTGGCAGGGAGGGGGTAAAAAATGGCGGGGGGGGGGGGTCGTGGCACCGGGGGGGGGGGGGGGGGGCAAAAATGTGCCCCCTCACCTCGGGCTCTGGACCCCCCTCCCGCCGAAGTCTGGTTACACCCCTGGGCTAAACTGAAGGCAAATGATATGTATAGCTTCATAACTCAACTGAGGAGTAAATAGACCAAGGCTCAGTTTGCTGTGAATAGTTCAAAGCACAAATTGGTTTACATCACTACTACTACTACTACTACTAATCATTTCTATAGCGCTACTAGACGTACGCAGCGCTGTACACTTGAACATGAAGAGACAGTCCCTGCTCGACAGAGCTTACAATCTAATTAGGACAAACAGGACAAACAAGAGATAAGGGAAGTAAAGTGAGAGTGATAAAATAAGGGTTCTGAACAAGTGAATAAGGGTTAGGAGTTAAAAGCAGCATCAAAAAGGTGGGCTTTTAGCTTAGATTTGAAGACGGCCAGTTATACTCACAGAAACCAAATTTCTTGATAAGTTGCCTATAGGTGTTATATCTTACGAACTCCAGAAGGAAGCTGTAAGTACTAAGGCCAGTGTTAGCTGCAGTGACTGGATGGGCAGTGCTGGTCATTCTCTGCTGTCATTTACTATGCTACTACATTACTGTCATGGGATGTGCAAAACTAATCCTTTAGGAAACACTGTCACCAAATCAACTTGTGAGGTCAATGTCATGGCCCTCGTGTGAAGGAGGAACAGCCATCCTGGTAGAGGTATATTGCACAGCCTTTGCAAATGACCCTACTGAGACCTACAACAGAGCAGGATATAAGCCCAAGAAAAGAATATTGATTTCTTCTTTACACCAGCCCTCATAATTAGAACATGCTGTCCATGGCACTAGCTAGAAAATGAGAGGAAAGGCTTCTGGAGTGAGTCTGTCAAATCTCTTTGAGTGCTTAGCCCAGCTTGTGTCTAAAGGCCTAATGCACATTTTTTTCTAGTGTATTTTTTCATTTGTGCACTACCATCTTCTCGGGGTTGGTTTCATTCCAGCTTTCCTCCTTTGCAAGAATTTCACTGGATTTATTTTCAGTATAGAAACATTGTTGTAAAGCTTTGGTTTGATAAGGGGATAATTTAACTGCAGATACCAAGCCAACAGAGACCCCCCCCCCCAACCTGCCACCCCCTACCCCTTCCTTCTTTAGTGACATGTTTGTTATTTTCCTGAAGTATTTTAAATGAGAAGATGTCCTGAAATTCTATGGCTTGCATGAAATGCCTTGAAGGAATCCCTGAAATCATTTGAAAAACAGAGAGGTGAACGCGGGAGTTCTCCCCGATCAAGGCAAGCCAAGTAGGTACCCAGAAGGGAAAAGGGTTGACAGCAGGCTTGAAGTGGTTGGCCATCTTGATTGAGACCATTAGACCGCGTTGGATTTTGCTGTTTAGTGTGTATGGGTCATCAAGTTGATACAACATCGACAAACTTCACACAACCGGGCAGGATACTATCGAACCGGATTAAGATGTACGCACAATTCTCCTTTTTATAATTCGCATAACTAGCTCTTCAGTACGTGCTACAGAGCCAAAAAAAATACCATATTCTTTGAATAATGCTGTGTATTTTCTAACGTTTCCACTCAAATAATTATGCCCTTTTAATGCAATATTTCTACGAGTACAAATGCGTTTTAAATATATACATCAGTAAAACTACCTACCTAATGCCTGTAAACGGGAACACAGAATTATTCTGACTCCAGTTTAAAATTTGCTCTGGGATTCCGAATTCAGAAGACTATTTTCTCCCGTATCTTGTTCTATTGAAACGTTATGTCCTCCGATATCTGATGCAAATCACATTGTGTATTTATAGAGTTAATCTGGACACTTACAGTTGTCGATGCCGGGCGTCCTTGCACATATAATCAGATATTTTGAATACTGGTACAATTCATCTTTTTAAATCGTGAAAAGAAAGAAACGCTACAATTACTTGCACAGAGGTAAAGCGATCACCCTTTATAATACGAAGAAAAGACGAAAAAAAATCCCATGGCAAAAGCCTAAACTTTCAGCCAGCGCATGCAAACTTTTGACCAGCAGGTGTCTAACGTTATAATCATTGTACACTATACGGAAACCAACACGGTAATTTATAAACCAGCAAGAAAAAAAGGTCTGCAGGCCCCCGAAAGCTTTTGTGAAATCCAGCAGTCCATAAAAGGGGGGGGGGGGGGGGGGGAATGTTGAATACTGAGCAGTGTTCTTACGGTGACACTTTCCAATAAATCTCTACGTATTCATAAAATCGGAGATTACCTGTCCAGCTTTTAAACTGCATGAAACTCATCCATGAGTGAGCATATAATTTGATTTGCCAGGCAATCTGCAAAGCGCTTGCACATCATTTATAATGCGCATTGACCAGTTTGTTTAATTGTGTCTGTGTGTGAAAGGGAAGCTCAGCCCCCTCCTGCCTGGACGGGAGCACAAGTGGTGAGATTCCCATGGATCGGCCTGGCCAGCAGCTTTGCATTCACCCTCAGCCCCGGGCACTTTGTTTGCCGGCGGGGGGAGAAACCTGACGTGCAGGTCTTGGGAAACTGCCCGAGAAAAAAAAAAAGACCCCACAGGTACACTCTCAGCCTCCGACTCCAGCTCACTTTGGTGCAGGTGCTGCTTGGGTTCTGGGGGAAAGTCAGTGCTTTTTGCTTCTTAAAGATGCCCCTTTTTCAGCTCTCGCCAGGAGGGTGGGGGGGGGGGGGGGGGCTCATTGTGCTTGAAACATTATTGCATGGGGAATATTTCCTCGAGGCTTCTGAATTATAGCTTGAAATGTCTTCATTAGAGCAGAAAGAATCCCCAAATTACCGAATTGCAGTCCTTCTCCAATAAATGGAGCCCCGTACACTCACGAAAAGGGCTTTCCTTAGCGTGTGGTATCACAAGGTATCAGCATAAAATAATTAGACCTTTTATGCTAGAGCTGAAGGAGTCATACCTGGTACTTAGTACCGTCAAATCCACCAGATTCCGCTTGCTAAGCCTTGGGAGGCTGGATGTAGCAGGTGCTGAAACCCTGCCAACATTCAGCTCTTAGAAGAGTTTTAAGGTTGCCATTTCTAACTCTTTTGCAGTTAACTTTAGGCAGAAAAGTCAAACTGGATAAAGAAGTGGACAAAAGGGTCGTGTATAATCCTTCACTATGCCAAGCATTTCGAGTGTGTGTCTTTGAATGGTTCAAAATGTCTAAATGGCCGTGTTAGTTTTATGGGAGTTTTAGAAGATAATACCTGTGGATGACCGGAAAATAGACTTAGGCGCTGTAGATGGCTTATCCAAGCCAGGCTCAGCGCAATTCAAACCTTTAAGTCTGATTGTTGCAAAGTTGCTTTTTAGCTCATAAATAATAGAAAATGATTTGCTTACCACTGCAGCAGTTGATTATTTTTTTGCTTTTAGCTAAAACCCACCCAACACACGGTGCTGATTCTGTTTTCTGCCCTGGGTCAAAGATGCTTTTCCCGGGACACTGAAAAAAAAAATGCACTTCATGGATCGGACCTCTGCAAATGCTCATCTGGACCCTTCACAGCCCCGGACTCATGCTCCGAAATGTTGAAGGCAAATATAAACCAACTCTTCTTGTGCTTAAAAAAAAGGTCGAGATGGGCTTCCAAGAGCGCAGAGGTTTGTTCCGTGTGGGGGGAAGGTTGGGCTTAGGTTTCTGCAGCACCTATTCAGAGGGATAAATGATGTTTGGGAAGCGGGTTTGATGTGCTCCCCATCTTCAGCATGTAATTTAATTTGTCAGCAAGCCCTGCAGATCGATTGCACCTCATTTATTATCCTCGCTTCCTATTTAGCTGGGGCAGAAGCCCCCCACCCTCGCCCCCCTTCTCCGAAAGAGCACAAGTGCTGGGATTCCCATGGACATGTCCCTGCTTTGCAGCTTGCGCTGGCACCCAGGGCTGAAATATTGGACAGGGGAGGCTGCGAGACAAAGTGACCTCCACGCTCTTGACATGAAAAGGGCTGAAAAGAGGTTCTTTATGGTGCATTACCAGTCAAGAGCTCAGGTACCAGCTCGCTGTGTACTGGGAACTGGGGCAGCCCGTGCTGCAGGTGCCTCTCAAGGAGTGAGCAGAAGAGGAGAAAGGGGTAGAGCGACCCTCTCCTGGAACCAGACGGGGCTTTGTGGGTCCCTGCTTTTTTGTCTGATGGTTTTTTTTTGTACATGTCCTACAGACCCAAGAAGAAGGGGGGGGGGGGGGAGTATAATCTGGGTCATTATTTATGTTCCTCACGCGTTGGGCAGGGAGTGGAGACTGGAGACTAGTCAAATACTGATCAGACTGAAAGCTCCTCCAACCCCTTCGCCCCAGGAAAAGGTCACTTTTGAGCACAGGGCGAAGAGCCCCCTTGATTTCGGGTTGTTGGAAGCGTGCTTGAGCTGGTGTTTGCTGGGATTTGAATCGACGACTTGCCAGATCCAGCCCAGCTATTTAAGCTGGCGATTTCGGGGTTTTTTTTTTTTTTTGAGGAATGCAGTGAGAAAGTGACTCTGAACGGAATTCTTACTTGGAAACTAATCATTCTCCAAGTGAGATATTTCCCTTCAGACCAAAGGCAAGGAGATAAAAACCATTTACCCTCATTGTTCCATTTAAAAGCACTTATATAGATCAGATTCATAGATTCAAAATCAATGTGCGAAAGCACTTATCCAAATAGTCCAGCCTCTGTCTCTCTACTGAAGTAAATAACTCATTTACTATTTCTGCTCCAGCCTCCTTCCCCCCCACCCAGTAGCTCTTTCACTCCTTGGTCAGTGTTTCCTAAGTCAGTCCAGGAGTATCCCTTATCAGTCAGGAGTGTGCATGAGGTTCATTTGCATACACTGCCTCCATTTTATGCCAAGTTCTTTCATGCATACTCATTGTGGATATCCTGAAATCCTGACTGGCAAGAGGGTACTCCAGGACAGACTTGGGAAACAATGACCTAGATCGATGCTTCTTAACCCAGTCCTTAGGGCAGACCAGTCAGGTTTTCAGGATATCTACAGTGAATATACATGAGATAAATTTGCATGCACTGCCTTCTTGGTATGCAAATCTATCTCCGTGCATAGTCATTGGGGATATCCTGAAAACCCAACTGGCTGGTTGTGATGGGAGGACTGGGTTGAGAAGCACTGCCTACCCTTAAATAATGGAAGGAATAGTACATTAATGGCTTGATTCACTAATTGGGTTTCTCTCATTCTGGGTCTATAGATTTGGGAGTAGCGGTAGGGAGAGCTTTATTGCTATATGTTTTCTGTATACATACTATCTTAGAGGAGCAGTAGCGAGGGTCAAAAATTTATATCAGGCGTGGATGCTGTTCAAAAACACCATCCTGGAAGCCCAGGCCAACTATATTATGCATATTAAAAAAGGAGGAAGGAAGATCAAACGACAGCCAGCATGGTTAAAAAGTGAGATGAAGGAAGCTATTAGAGCTAAAAGAAAATCCTTCAGAAAATGGAAGAAGGAACTGACTGAAAATAATAAGAAATAGCATAAGGAATGTCATGTCAAATGCAAAGCGATGATAAGGAAGGCTAGGAGGGACATCAAAAAAAAGATTGCGTTGGAGGCAAAAAACACATAGTAATTTTTTTTTAGGTATATTAAAAGCAGGAAGCTGGCAAAAGAATCGGTTGGACCGCTAGATGACCGAGGAGTAAAAGGGGTGATCAGGGAAGACAAAGCCGTAGCAGAGAGATTAAATGAATTCTTTGCTTCGGTCTTCACCGAGGAAGATTTGGGTGGGATACCAGTACCAGAAATGGTATTCGAAACTGACGAGTCGGAGAAACTTAATGAATTCTCTGTAAACCTGGAGGATGTAATGGGGCAGTTTTACAAACTGAAGAGTAGCAAATCTCCTGGACCGGATGGTATTCATCCTAGAGTACTGATAGAACTAAAAAAGGTTCCAGGGGAGATCTGGGAAATTATAGACCAATGACTATGACATCGGTGTTGGGCAAAATGGTAAAGACTATTACAAAGCATATTCAAAAGCATGGATTAATGAGACAAAGTCAACATGGATTTAGTGAAGGGAAATCTTGCCTCACCAATCTACTACATTTCTTTGAAGGGGTGAACAAACATGTGGATAAAGGTGAGCCGGTTGATATTGTGTATCTGGATTTTCAGAAGTCATTTGACAAAGTACCTCATGAAAGACTCCAGAGGAAACTGGAGAGTCATGGGATAGGAGGTAGTGTTCTATTGTGGATTAAAAACTGGTTGAAATATAGAAAACAGAGAGTAGGGTTAAATGGTCAGTATTCTCAATGGAGAAGGGTAGTTAGTGGGGGTCTGTGCTGGGACTGCTGCTTTTTAACATATTTATAAATGACCTAGAGATGGGAGTAACTAGTGAGGTAATTAAATTTGCTGATGACACAAAATTTCGTAAAATTGTGGAGGATTGTGAAAAATTACAACAGGACCTTACGAGACTGGGAGACTAGGCATCTGGCAGATGACGTTTAATGTGAGCAAGTGCAAAGTGATGCATATAGGAAAGAGGAACCTGAAATATAGCTACGTTATGCACGGTTCCACGTTAAGAGTCACAGATCAAGAAAGGGATCTAGGTGTCGTCGTTGATGATATGTTGAAACATTTTGCTCAGTGTGCTGCTGTGGCTAAGAAAGCAAATAGAATGTTAGGTATTATTAGGAAAGGAATAGAAAACAAAAATGAGGATGTTATAATGCCTTTGTATCGCTCCATGGTGCGACTGCACCTCGAATACTGTGTTCAATTCTGGTTGCCACATCTCAAAAAAGATATAGTGGAATTAGAAAAGGTGCAGAGAAGGGCGACGAAAATGATAAAGGGGATAGGACGACTTCTCTATGAGGAAAGGCTAAAGCAGCTAGGGCTCTTCAGCTTGGAGAAAAGGCGGCTGAGGGGAGATATGATAGAGGTCTATAAAATAATGAGTGGAGTTGAATGGGTAGATGTGAAGCATCTGTTTACGCTTTCCAAGAATACTAGGACTAGGGGGCATGCGATGAAACTACAATGTAGTAAATTTAAAACGAATCGGAGAAACTTTTCTTCACTCAACGTGTAATTAAACTCTGGAATTTGTTGCCAGAGAATGTGGTAAAGGCGGTTAACTTAGCGGAGTTTTAAAAAGGTTGGACGGCTTCCTAAAGGAAAAGTCCATAGACCTTTATTAAATGGACTTGGGGAAAATCCACTGTTCGTTGTCAGAGAATGTGGTAAAGGCTATTAGCTTAGCGGAGTTTTAAAAAGGTCTGGACAGCTTCCTAAAGGAAAAGTCCATAGACCATTATTAAATGAACTTGGGGAAAATCCGCTATTTCTGGGATAAGCAGTATAAAATGTTTTGTACTTTTTTGGGATCTTGCCAAGTATTTGTGACCTGGATTGGCCACTGTTGGAAACAGGATGCTGGGCTTGATGGACCTTTGGTCTGTCCCAGTATGGCAATACTTATGTACTTATGTAAGTTTCTATTATCATGGCATCTATATCCAGTCCTAGTTAATGCTATCTACTATATACTTCTGTAGTGTTGTATGCTTTAGTACCTCACATGTTTAACATTTCTAAATATTCAGGACCCTATTACTGGATGACTATTTTTCACACATGAACTCTCTTTTCTGACTGCTGTACAGCCCCATGATTTATGAGTCTCTGCATATAGCCCCACATCCTCCACCCCTGTAAATATTACTGTAACACTCCAAATCCCTCAAGTGCTTCCAACATTCAGCACTGTGCTGTATCTTCTTCACTCTTCTAGGATTATACAACCCTATCTCTGTAATATCGTTCATATTAGTTCTGCTTAAAAATCTGAACTGTGCCATAGCACCTGCCTTCCATAACATCAATGGCGCCTCAGTTCTATAACCAGCACACTGACATTTATGCACATAAATGTTTAGATTACTGGCATTAGGTGCGCATGTGCATGCATATCTACAGAAATGTTAGCAGCGTACTGTGAAGAAACAGTGTGTTTTAAGCCTGTAAAATGTTTTGGATATTTTCCTGTATTGTTTATATTCTGAAGTATTCTCCTATTTGGTCAGAAGACGGTGTTTCTTTGCAGTAAAGCTGTTACAGAGAACTGGTGCCCAGATGATAGAAAGCCCCACGCTGTTCCAAACAGCGCTCTAAAAATGGCGCTGGAACAGCGCGGGGCTTTACTGCCCCTATGATCAGAGATAATAGCATGCAAATTTATGAACGCTATTATCTGTGATCTTAGGGTAAAGTGCAGGAGAATTGTGCACTCAGGCACAATCCTCCTCCACTTGTTTGACAGGTCTGGGCTTGTCAAACACAGGGGCTGGAGGTCCGTGGGACCATTAGACCCCAAACAGCATGGCCCTGGTGGCCTAGTGTCCCCACCAAACCCCCACCCTGAACCAGCCCCCCCCCCGACCCTCCCTGACACAAGTTCAGGGGGGCTGGAGATTTTTTTTTGTTACATTTGTACCCCGTGCTTTCCCACTCAAGGCAGGCTCAAAGCAGCTTACATGGGGCAATGGAGGGTTAAGTGACTTGCCCAGAGTCACAAGGAGCTGCCTGTGCCTGAAGTGGGAATCAAACTCAGTTCGTCAGTTCCCCAGGACCAACGTCCACCACCCTAACCACTAGGCCACTCCTCCACTCAAACTTTGCAGTGCCCAGCCCTGCCCAGTGCATCCTGGGATGCGCTGGGTGGGGCTTCACACCATATAAGGGAGCTTGTGGGGGGAATCGAGGGGACTAGATGTCCGCCAGTCCTCCTGCCCCTGTGTCATTGGCTTAGGGTAGGGGGTTGGGGTTCCTGCTCCTGCAGGGGGGCTGCTTTGGGGGGAATGGGGGGCCTGCTAGCATGCAAATGCATACTGGACAGGGCTCAACATTCCTCCCCAATGGTCTGCAAACCCTAACAACAGCTCCAAGCTGGCATAGGGTTTGCTGCAGACAGCGCGCCAATGTTTGGCGTGCTCCTCACTGATCACTGGGGAGGAATACATTTAGCATGCATTTGCATGTTACTTGTGCTAAGAGCCCTGTTTTGCATGCATTTGCATGCTAACTACATTCAGAGCCCGCGAGCGTGTTGTTTCATGCGCTTGGGGGTTCTGATCATGGGGTGGTAACAAACGCAGGCACTAGTATGGATGGCGCTAATAGCCTCTAGCACCTGCATTTGCTTCTGATCATTGGCCCATGAGTATTTTTTCTGCAGTTTGACACAAACAGGAAGCAAGAAACAGTTTATATTTGAAATCTTGTTGCCTGGGCTCTGATTGACCCAGGAGCTCATCTCATTTGGACTTTACTGGTTTTGAGTTCAATTTTAGCCCGGGAGAAGAGAGAGCAAGAGAGAGAGAGAGCTCTTTGCTGAAGCCCTGTGAAAAATAGTTATATTTGATAACTGGTGAACAGCTATATATGTCCTGATCTCCCCAGGTACTTTCTAGGAAGTATACAAATGTTTAGTTTTCTAATTGATCCATTTTTCAGTTACTTGTTACTGTTTGCTAAATGCACATTTTTTTGTCCACTGTTCCAAGTTCTCAGAATAAACATGTTTGTTCATTCTGCCTGTCTGGACTGATAAAAAATCCTGGTGGTTTGTGTGTTGGGTCTGTGAGTGCTTTCTGGGAACTGTGGGGCCACTGGGAGTGTGGCCCCAGTAACCTAGAAATCACTGGGGATAATTTGAGAGCGGGAGACTTGCCCAGAGGCGGTTGTGATCCAGTCGATGGGAGGAGGGTGCTAGTATAGAGCATGAGCAGAAGGTACAGGTGGACCTGAGTTCTGCTGGGGATAGACCCTCTGAGTGGCCGCAGGGTAACCCCAGGTGGGTGGTTAGGCATTTCATGACAGGTACATAGGCACTATTCTACTAATACCTACTTAACTTATATACTGCATATTTGCAAGGGGATGCACATAAGGAAGAAGCATGGGTGGGACATAGGGGGCTCCCACATACAAGGGTCAGGAGTGTAGCCAGACACCCAATTTTGGGTGCGCCTGAGCCTCAAATAGATGGACATGAGAACCCTACCCCAGGCAATCAAGGGTCTCTAAACTGCACTCCCCAATCCCCCCCATACCTTTTAAGTCCTTTAGTTGTTTGGTGGGAGCTACTCATACCCGCTGCTTGGGGCTGGTAGTGAGCAGTAGGTATGAGTCACTGCTCACTGCTGGTGAAGAACTAAAGGACTTAAAAGGTATGGGAGATCGGGGGAGTGCAGATAAAATACCCCGATCACCTTAGGAGAGGAGGGGGGAGATGCCAGGAGTCTTCAGCTGGCGGGGCTTGAGGATCTCTGCCAACCACATCACAGCTGTGTCGCTGCTGGGTGGGCCTGAGTTCAAAGTGTGTGGGTCTGGGTCCACCCATGCCTATGCTAAATGGAATACCTTAATTTACATGCAGCGCCTGACTTATGCCAGCTCTTATGTGTAAAAATGGAAAGACACGTGGCCACGCTGGAGGAGAGAATATGGCTGGCTTCCACATGGACCAGTGAGTCATGCTCCCTAGCTGGTGAGGCAGGGCGGGGAGAGAAAGTCTCTAATATGTTGGACTCAAGTCTCGGGTGCTTCCTAGGGTTATAAGTTAATGTGTTCAATTTAATGTGTTCAATAAAGCTGTGGCCATTTACTCCCCCCAAAATTTGCATTCTGTCCAGTCACTGTGTGCCTTATGTGTGAGGGTCGGGAGTGTGAGTGTGTGCAGCCTGCCTATGTTAGCTAGAATTCATGTGTTGCAGGTACTACAGCAAGTTGCCATATGTATGATTTGTGGTTTGAGTCATTTTGAGTCTGTTATGGGTGTGATGAAGGTGCTTCATTGGTTCATTTAAAATTATTATTGGTTTTTAAGACCCTATCAGGCTTATTTTCAAAACAGAAGGGCGCCCATCTTTCGACAAAAATCGGGAGATGGGCGTCCTTCTCCCAGGGTTGCCCAAATTGGCATAATTGAAAGCCAATTTTGGGCATCCTCAACTACTTTCCGTCGCGGGGATGACCAAAGTTCACAGGGGCATATCGGAAGCGCAGCGAAGGCAGGACTGGGGCGTGTCTAACACATGGGCGTCCTTGACCCATAATGGAAAAAAGAAGGGCGTCCCTGACGAGCACTTGGGTGACTTTACTTGGTCCATTTTTTCTTATGACCAGGCCTCAAAAAGGTGCCCGAACTGACCAGATGACCACCAGAGGGAATTGGGGATCACCTCCCCTTACTCCCCCAGTGGTCACTAATCTCCTCCCACCCTCAAAAAAAACTTTTTAAATATTTTTTGCCAGCCTCTATGCCAGCCTCAAATGTCATACCCAGCTCCATGACAGCAGTATGCAGGTCCCTGGAGCAGTTTTAGTGGGTGCAGTGCACTTCAGGCAGGCAGACCCAGGCCCCCCCCCCCCCCCCTACCTGTTACACTTGTGGTGGTAAATGTGAGCCCTTCAAAACCCACCAGAAACCCACTGTACCCACATGTAGGTGCACCCCTTCACATCCAAAACCTTCCATGTCCCATCTTTGATACTGGCATCTAGATGTATTTGTTTTTTCCACCCCCTTTTTCTATCCTTTTAGGTTATTTTATTTGTCTTGAATATTTTTAGATTGTGATGTTGATCCTTGTACATTGCATTTGCAATATTAATTTTGATATCTTTTATTTCTATTTTTAATGACATACAATATTTATTTATTGAACACTTTACAGTGTATAGTTGACATATTTTCTTATATAGCGGGCCGAGTTGAATGACGAGTGAGGCCGCATGTAACATGGCTGCAACCACGCTCAGTGCCAGCGGCTCGCTCCACCCCCTCAATTGTATATACCTACTCTCTCTGCCTGCAGAGCTTCAGAGTCCATGCAATGACATCACAGGCTTCCCTATGAGCTGACTGGGGGATACTTTGGGGAGGGCGCGGAGCTAAATTCACTACTGACTAGACTAGCATAAAGAGAGCTGTGTGAGAGCACTGGGCCCTCTTTTACATACCTCTCAGCTGCTTTCTTGTTCTCCCCCATCTACACCCTCCGGTGACCTCTTCCTCTGTTGAACTCTCCCCAGTACAGCATGGAGCCTTAGAGAGATGAGAAAGGAGGGACTCCCGACAGACTGCATCCTCTGGGAGCAAGTCGGGAGCATGCTGTCCTTACTGCTGTGCGCCTGTTCTTGGCACAGGGTGTTCAGCGTAGGGCAGTAATTTTCCAGGTCCGGGGACCATATTTGTCTTTGGTCTTCTCTTCTCATTTGTTTGGTTTTGATCTTTTCGTCTTATAATTGTGGCTCCAGGGTTGCTTTAGGCGAGCTCTCTCCTACATTACTTTCACTTTGCTCCACGTAGAAACTAAAACACAGCTGGAGGCTTGATCCTCGGGTATGTTTTCTGGTTTAAATCCTTTGTGCCTGTTGCTTTTTATTTATTTATTTATTTATTTATGTTTATTAATTATTTTCAAGTATACACTTGTACAGAAAAGAAAATATCAGCACAGCATAAATTTATCCAAAATAAAGTTTTGCCGTATTTGCTCAAGTCCTCTATGTAGATTCAAGATATTACACAATGGAGTAAATAATTAAATTATAAACATCTTTAAATAAATAGCTAGCATGATACCTTACTTAAATCGGTTCTATTTTAATATATCAAGAGAGAATATTCTACCCCCCATACTACTTATTCTTAGATGTTAAGAAAGATGTTAGTTGGGCAGGTTCAAAGAAGACATATTTAATTGATTGATATTTAACCACACATTTACAAGGGATACAATAAATAAATAAACAAACCTAAAAAAAAAACATAGCCCCTAATTGAAGAACACCAGATTTCATCAAGAGAAATTGTTGATATCTTTTTTGTGTTTCTTTTGCAAGGTCCAGAAAAATTTGTATTTTTTGTCCCATAAACAATTTTTTCTTTATTTTTAATGAACAGAGTCATTATCCAGTTTTTATCAGGAGCCAAGGCTACTGTTGCAATTAGTGTTGATGGAATAATTAAATCATTATCTGATGTTTCAAGTATTCCTGAGAGATTTAGATCTTGATTACCACGGTCTGTTTGAGTTTTCGAAGACAAATAATAAATATGTGAAAACAGAGGTATAGCTCCTTCAGCTACTCCCAATATTTCCTTTAAATATCTCCTCAGCATTTCTCTCAGAGTTACTGTCAATTGTTTAGGAAAATTCAGAAAACGTAAGTTATTACTCCTAATTGAGTTTTCTAAGGATTCTGTCTTTCTCTGTAGGAAAATTAAATCTTTAATCGAGATTTCCTGCGTATTTTGTAATCTTTTAATTTCTTCTTCGTGATCCTTAGATTGTTGCTTTACCTGTTCTAATTTCGAATCCAATACTTTGGTATTTTGTTCTAACAACACGAAGTCCTGCGATAATTTTTGTATTTGAGGACTTAATGCCTTGCCAAGGTCCACAATTAAAGACCATAAGGAATCTAGTGTAACTTCCTTAGGATTAAGTATAGTAATAGGAAATTGTGTGAACTGTACCTCCGTCGTTCCCGTCAGCTCTGTCTGCTCCAAACATACAGCTTCCTTCTCCTTCGGCTCTCCAGCGGTCGCTAGAAGCTCCATCTGGGATCTCTGTTCCTCAACTGCCTGGACTACTCCAGTTGTTTGTACCGCCTCCCGCCTCTCCTCATCCACCCCTGTTGGGGAAAGCAATATAGAGGGCGCCAACAGTGGAGTACTACAGCTCGAAGGTTGTGGGGGAGGTACTCTTGCTTCGGGGCTGAGCGACAGCTCTAGCCCTGGAGACACACCGGGGTCTCCATTCACTCCGGTGCGATTCAGCGGGCTTTCCACCGAAGAAGTTGGAACTGAGGGTCTCTGAAGATATGGTTGAATTCCTCCGGTAGAAAGGGTATGTTGTTGAGGGACAGTGGAAGCAGGACGGCCCCTTCTCTTCGGCATATCCAAAAACAGGTAAACTTCAGAGAGCTAACAAACAGGTCATGCCACATCTGCGGCCATCTTGAATCTGTCTTCCTTTGTGCCTGCTGCTGTTTAGTCTTTCTTCCTTCCTGTCTTTTTCTGCAGGGAGAGAAAGGCAGCTAGAGGTCAGACCAAATGAACTTTCAGGTACTTTTTCTGGTTAATTCCTTTGTTTTGCTATTACCCTGTTTCTTCCTTGCTGTCTTTCTTCCACACTGAGTGAAAGGTAGTTAGAGGTTAGTCTTTGCCAAAGGAAATTCAGCTGTGTTCTATGGCTTGATTCCTTTTTTTTTGCTAAGGCAGCTGGAGGTAGAGCCTTTGACCAAACGAATCTCAAGTTATGTTATCTGGTCTAATTCCTTGTTTGCTGCTGCCCTGTTTCTTCTGTGCTGTGACTATTGCTCAATACAGGCAAGATGCTCAGGGATACGAGTAAGCAGATTCTTTTCAATTGAACAAACTTTGTTTCTAAGAAATAAGCAGGGCCGGTCTAAGACAGGGGCGATTGCACAGGGCCTCACACTTCCAGAGGCCCCATGGCACTCCCTCCTGCTCCCTGCCATTGCCGTGATCTCTTTCCTCTCCTCCCCCGAGCCGCAGGGTGCCCTCCTGGCATATACCTAAGGCCACCCTAGTGGTCTAGTGGAGTCTTCCTGCCCGCTGCTGGTGCTGACCCTCTTACTGCCGCAGCACCCTTTAAAAATGGCTGCCAAGACTTCCAGCGGCGGCCTCGCGAGACTTCCACTGAAGTCTTGCAAGGCCGCTGTTGGAAGTCTCAGCAGCCATTTTAAAGAACATGCAGCAGCAAGAGGGTCAGTGTCAGCAGCGGGCAGGAAAGACTGGGGATCTTTCCTGCCCCGAAGACTCCACTAGATCACAAGGGTGGCTTCAGGTATGTGCTCGGGGGAAGGGGGAGGAGGTCTGGAATAGGCAGATGGGTGGGGAGGGGAGTATACTGTAAAAAAAAAAAATCAAGGTAATATCTGTGTCATTTGGAGGGGCTGGTTAAAGGGACAGCCTAGTACTATTATATCCATGCAGAGATTTCTTTTCTCCTGGTAAAGGGCCACTAAACAGACATTGTGTTATGAGAATCAGGTGCTTAACATTCAGTTTCTATCTATCTATTTATTTACTTATTTATGGCATTTTATCCCACATTAAACATGAATTAGATTGAAACCTGGGAGCATTTAAAGTCTTTTTTTCCTGTGCCTACATCAAAAGAAAAAAACATGGCATGTGGGAACTTGCTCCTTTTGTTTTGTGGAACGCAGTGGTATATTATAAAAATGCATTTACTATTTCACAGAGAAGGTATTGATTAATGAGGGAAGGGTTTCCTTCCTGCAGAACTGTACAGAGTCAGTCTGAATGTGCCAACATTGTCTAGTTCAGCACACTATTAGCAGCCAAGTTCATACAAAGTTAATTATGTTCAGTGGAAAATAAATCTGTTGACATTTGAGGCTGGCATAGAGGCTGGCAAAAAAAATGTTTAAAAATTTTTTTAGGGTGGGAGGGGGTTGATGACCACTGGAGGAGTAAGGGGAAGTGATCCCCGATTCCCTCCGGTGGTTATCTGGTCAGTTCGGGCACCTTTTCAAGGCTTGGTCATGAACAAAAAAGGACCAAGTAAAGTCAGCTAAATGCTCGTCAGAGCCGGCCTTCTTTTTTCCATTAACAGCTGAGGTCGGCCATCTCTTAACCATGCCCCCATCCCGCCTTCAGTACACTGCCAACATGCCCCCTTGAACTTTGGCCGGCCCTGCGACGGAAAGCAGTTGATGCCGGCCAAAATTGGCTTTCGATTATACCGATTTGGCCGGCCTTAGGAGAAGGCCGGCCATCTCCCGATTTGTGTCAGAAGATGGCTGCCTTTCTCCTTCGAAAATAAGCAGGATAGTCTCCTTTTTGAAGTTAAATACTAATGTATTGGATTTCCTGTGTGTACTTCTCCAGAGCTGATATCAAATCTGATCATATTATGATCACGGTTATCAAGCGGCCCCAGCACCATTACCTCCTGATCAGATCATGCGCTCCACTAAGGACTAGGTCTAGAATTTTTCCTCCTCTTGTTGGCTCTGGCACCAGCTGCTACACAAAGCAATCCTTGATTTTGTCAAGGAATTTTACCTCCCTAGCATGCCCTAATGTTACATTTACTCAGTCATTATCTGGGTAATTGAAATCACCCATTATTATTGTACTCCCCATCTATCATCTGCTTAGAATGATAGATCATACAGGCTATCAATTTTTTAAATAAATAAATAAATGTCTTGGACAGGAAGCAAAACACAGAAAGCAGATACTAGAGGCTGCTTAATTTCCAGGCTATGAGGGCTAGACACCTCAGGTTTGGATGAAGAAGATGGCCCTCCTCTTGAGTCACCAGAACTGAGAATTGGAATAACTTGGGAGGAGGTAGAAGTGGGTTCAATTCCTACTCCTGCTCCTTGTGACTTCAGCAAGTCACTTAATGTTCCATTGCCCCAGGTACAAAACTTAGAATTTGAATCCACTAGGGACAAGAAAGATACCTATGGTGCCTGTATGTAATATGTAAACTGCTTTGGTTGTATCACAGAAAGGCAATATATCAAGAATCTCATAAACATAAACAAACTGCTAAACTTACAAGAAGAGGGTACTAGTTTGGTCAATTCTAATAAGGCACTGTGATAATCATGGTGCTGCAGCTTTGTTGGAACTTATATAGAGTTCTCGGTATGAGAGGGATGGGAGGATAGACATAAAGAAACAACCAAGTTCATGGACTTGCCAAGGCATCCAGAACTAGATGTAGGGGAAATGAAAAATTGAAGCTCTGCATTCTCCTCGCTGGCAAAAAAAAGTAGATCTCAGGTGCATCCCACTCTGAAAGAGGGAACTCAACAACACCCCCCCCCCCTCAAAAAAAGCTTGATTCTAATGTCATCTCAGTACCAGGCATGCCATGAAGTAATTCAGTGGAGTTGAGGAAACAGCATAAAGGTTGGAGCTGCAGGTATAAGTAACCTCAAAACTGGACTACTATAACTCGCTTCTTATTGGTTTACCTAATGTTCAATTATGTAGACTACAACTGCTTTTAAACTCATCCATAGCTGTAAGAAGTATGATCACATTACCCCTCTCTTCAGATCTGAACATTTGCTTCTGGAACCTTACAGAATTCCATACAAAATTCTTGTATTATGTCATCAAATCCAATCTTTCAGCCTTCCCTTCTTTTTAGCCAGTTTTCTCATCCCATACTCCACAACCAGGACAATTGGCTCTTCTCAATAGCATATTCTTCAGACAAATGTACCTGGATCACAGAACTTCATGCTTTTAGCATCATTACTTTTGCCCTTTGGAATAGGTGTGGGTTATGCATTTGATATACCACCTTTCTGTGGTACATCCAAAGTGGTTTACATATTACACAAAGGCACTTTCTCTATCCATAGCTGGATCACTGTCTAAGTTTTTTGGTACTGGGAGGGAGTGGATTATATAGTGAAGAACACTCCCTCACTAATGATGCAGTTCAGTCACCTTAAGCAGGTGACGCTAGTCGGCTGAGGCTGAGTCAGAGGGGCAGGGCTCAGACCAGGCTGGAGTTAAATGCCCTGAAGTTGAACAGATCAGGGAGGACTCCTAGTGCAGAGGATCCCAGGATGTTCCCATTGGCTGCAGTACCTGGGGAAGAGGAAAGGCCCTACAAAGAGATTGTTACCCTGTAATTGCCAGAAGTAGGGCAAATCATTAACAATACTGTACTGACATGACAGATCCCCAAAAGGGCAACTCAAATTCTAGCAGCCAACTTGGGGGGGGGCAAAAGTGGCCCCAAAAGAGGTGGAGGAGCATAGAGGTGGCCCTGCAGGGGGGAAGATGTGGGTTGCAGCTGTGAAGGTAAGTCAGGGGGTGCTCGTCAGGAGAAGGGGGGGGGGGCAGCTGCTGTAGCAAAGCCAGTGAGGTAGGTTTTTGGCATCATTGAGACTTGGTGCCCTGAACCAGTGCTCACCTGGCCCATGCCTCGAGCTGGCCCTTGGTGCAAAACACTTAGGAACAGTGTTAAGCTTTGATTAATGAGTACCAACATTAATTTCTTGGATCTGCTCTTCCCTTTACATCATTAATACTGCTGCCCTGCCAAAGCCGTGGTCTGATGTGATCACAGTCTAGAAAGATTAGTTTCCTTCAGGATTGTTACAACTACTAGTCCTATGCTCCTAATGACAGAGTATCGGGCACTAGTATGTCAGGAGTGTACCAGGATGCAGTCTTAACCTTAAAATAATGGGGATACAAGGCAGTGGCATAGCCACAGGTGGGCCTGGGTGGGCCAGGGCCCACCCACTTAGGGCTCAGGCCCACCCAACAGTAGCACATGTTTAGCAGTAGCTGATGGGGATTCCAAGCTCTACCAGCTGAAGACTTCCCTCTGATGGGAATGAAAATGGTGTGCTCCACGTTACTGGCACCTGTGAATGCTCAGTTTTCAGCGCATGCCTGCTGCAGACTGCCAAGGTGGAGAGAAACATTTTCTCACCAGCTTAGATATTTTTTTGGGGGGGAGGGGGAGAACACTTGGTGCCCACCCACTTCTTGCCTACGCCCACCCAAAATCTGCTGTCTGGCTACGCCCCTGATACAAGGAAAAGAGATGAGTTACTCAGAACAAATGGGCCTATTTTTCAGGAAGGATGTGAGCACATCTGCAGTCTGCAAATATATTTTTTTCTCTTTCTAGACCACTTTTCTACAATGAACTCAAGGTAGAATACAATGATAATACAATAACATTGGCTTTTATACCACAGCTGGGTATAGACAGCACTCATAAGCATTCAGGTACAGTACATCCTTGTCCCAAAACTGTAAAGTAAAGAAAAGTTCTCTTAGTATTGTAACCAGGAGGAAAGAATCTAATACCTGCAGATAGGGATTGAAATTGGACTCTACACTGGAAATCTTTCCACTGTGCCTTTAATCTTGTCTTTGCATTTAACCAAATCAATTATGCATATTGGGGATCACTGTACTTTGCTCAATTTCTCTTATGAAAGAAAGATTACCTTCCATGCATAAGGAATTTATAAAAAGTCATTGCACAGTGTAGCAAGGATGACACAAATTTAGTAGTGTTGCTATGGGTCCAGTCTTAGAACAAAGGTATAATGAATCTGCCAAAAGCCAAGGAGGAATTATTGGAATTATGCAATGTAAGCAGACAGTTGATAAGTTGTTTTGACAGACTATTGACACAAGTGATGAACTAATACTTTCCCTCTCTAGCAATACTTCTCCAGAAAACCCAACAATTGAAAATTGGTTTGATAATTAGCAAAGGTGTTACCCTGAAAGCACTTTCATATGATTTTCCTGACACCATGTTAAAATCAAATGTTGGATTTGATTTCATGTTGCATGCACGCTTGATGAGAAGTGCAGCATTTAAAATCATAAAACCTTTGGATGGTGTGATAAACAGGCTGGTTACGGACCCCCTCATTCTATAATAGGGCACCTAAATTTAAATGCCATTTGTACCACAATCAGCATACCTCTTACAAATACCCAGTATACTCTGCCTTAGGAGTGACAGTCATCAAGGCTGTTATGGTAAGCACAAACTTAACTCATCAGAGACTGTCTCCTCCACATCAAAGGCCTCAATCTTATAATAGACACCTGCATGCACTGCATAAAACTGGAAGTTATGGGGCAAATATTCAAAGCACTTATCTGGTTTGGAGGCGCTGCTAACTGGATTAAATGCTAGTGAGTGGGATATCCCATAGCACTAACCAAACGGTGCCACTGAATATGTCCTTTGACCAACTTGATCCTAATCAAAAAATGCTGGGGTGGTCCATAAACAACACATTCTTCCAAGTGATCTTTTTCAGATGAGGTTAATTCTCCTCTCCACCCCCCAGTCTCATGACTTCCAGGTGGCAACCCCTAGATGTGTCTGTGCAGGGGCATAATCTAGTATGCTTGGTAAAAACAGAGAATGTATACTGTGATGTAGGTGGTGCTTCATACTCTGGTGATGTGGAGGGGCATAATGGACCAGAAACGCCTATCTCCATGGGCGTTAATCTCCGAGAACGGGTCCGTGAAGGGGCGGACCGAACCGTATTATCGCTAAAAAATAGACGCCCATGTTTTATTCGCCAATGTGTGAGCTGGGCGTTTTTGCTTTTCAGCGATAATGGAAAAGGAAAGTGCCCAGCTCAAAAACGAATAAATCCAAGGCATTTGTTCGTGGGAGGGGCCAGGATTCGTAGTGCACTGGTCCCCCTCACATGCCAGGACACCAACCGGGCACCCTAGGGGGCACTTTTACAAAAACAAAAAAAAGGTAAAAGAGCTCCCAGGTGCATAGCACCCTTCCCTTGTGTGTTGAGCCCCCCAAATCCCCCTCAAAACCCACTGCCCACAAGTCTACACCATTACTATAGCCCTAAGGGGTGAAGAGGGGCACCTACATGTGGGTACAGTGGGTTTGGGGGGGTTGGACGACTAATAAGCATTAAGCAGCACAATTGTAACAGGTAGGGGGGATGGGCCTGGGTCCACCTGCCTGACGTCCACTGCACCCCCTAACAACTGCTCCAGGGACCTGCATACTGCTGCCTGGGAGGAGGGTATGACATTTGAGGGTGAAAATAAAAAGTTGTGAAACATCATTTTTTTGTGGTGGGAGGGGGTTAGTGACCACTGGGGGAGTCAGGGGAGGTCATCCCCGATTCCCTCTGGGGGTAATCTGGTCATTTAGGGCACTTTTGGGGCCTTATTCGTGAAAAAACAGGGGTCCAGGAAAAGTGCCCTAAATTCTAGCTACAAACGCATCCATTATCGGCGAAGGGCGCCCATCTCTGTTCGGGTGATAACCACGCCCCAGTTCCGCCTTCGACACGCCTTCGACACGCCCCCGTCCACTTTGTCCGCATCCGCGACGGAGTGCAGTTGAAGCGTCCCAAATCGGCTTTTGATTATACCGCGTTATTCGTTTTTGTGAGATAAACGCCCATCTCCCGATTTAGGTCGGAACTTGGGCGTTTTTCTCGTTCGATTATAAGCTGGATGGTCACCCAGGTAAATGCAGTGTTGGAGTCTACCATGGGCCTACCTTGTTCGTTCTACCTGCAGCATCGCTGCAGAGATATGGGAAGAGACTCACTGGTACTATAGATCAAGCAGGTCCATAATGATCTGAAACACCTTCTATACTCGATCGACTATGTTTGAGAGTGCATTCCATTACAGATAAATCTACCTTTGGCCAAACTGCTAGCCAATCAAGACCTCAACCCCTACATATATGCAGATGATGTCACAATCTACATCCCGTTCAAACAAAATGAAATCACCAACGAGATCAACCAAAGCCTCCAAATAATGCCAACCCTGGGCAGATACATTCCAACTAAAACTTAATGCAGAAAAAACACAATGTCTTGTACTCACCTCACAACATAACACAAAACACTTCTCTACTATAACCACACCATACTGTTCTCTCCCTGTCTCAAAAAACTTGATTGGAGTCACCATTGATCGAAACCTCACTCTCAATGACCACGTGAAAAACACAACAAAAAAGATGTTCTACTCCATGTGGAAACTTAAAAGAGTAAAACCTTTCTTCCCGAGATACATCTTCCGTACCCTGGTACAGTCAATGGTAATAAGTCATCTGGACTACTGCAACGCATTATACGCAGGCTGCAAAGAACAGATTATCAAAAAACTACAAACTGCCCAGAATACTGCTGCCAGACTCATATTTGGAAAAACTAAATATGAACCCTTAAGAGAGAGGCTCCACTGGCTCCCACTTAGGGAACGCATTATGTTCAAGATCTGCACGATGGTTCACAAAATCATTCACGCAGATGCCCCAACCTACATGCTAAACCTCATGGACTTACCTCCAAGAAACGTCACAAGATCATCCCGCAAATTTCTCGACCTGCACTTCCCCAGCTGTAAAGGACTAAAGTACAAGCAGATGCACGCTACCACATTCTCATACTTGGGCACGCAATTGTGGAATGCACTGCCTACAGACCTGAGAACAATCGATGATACAAATGTCTTTCACAAATCTCTGAAGACATATCTCTTCAACAAGGCATACAATGAGAACTAATAGCCACACTAATTCACCTGACAGCCCACTCAGTCAAGATAGCTCACCTAATATAACTACCTTAATCAATCCTTTCCTTCCTCTTTCTACCCTTATTTAACCTTGCACAATATTAAATGTAACTGACACCCTGCAATGACAATGTTAACAGAACTATGTAAGCCACATTGAGCCTGCAAATATGTGGGATACAAAAGCAATAAATAAATAAATTTGGTGAATAGCAATTTTGGCATTATCATGTCTACTGTAAAATAAATGATACCACTAGAGAGCATGTGTAGTGCAACGCAACAGATACCCTTCCTTGAGAAAGAGATCTCATGATTGGTTCATAGACTGTGTTTCTGACATCACAAGCACAATTGTTCTTGAGGTAACTTGACTGCTCAGTTTTGAGTCCATTGTGGCCTAGACTATTGAAAGGAATTTTAAAACTGCTGAATTTAGAAAGTAAGGCCTTTCTCCATTACTGTTTACCATGGGTACATTTCAAACATTAAACAATGGACAAAGGGTACAGTTTTAATGTAGACTGACAATATCCTGACATTAGACCTAGACTTGAGAATTTTATCTTAAGCAATAGCAATCCTTGCTCACTTTGGTATAGTAGCTGCTTTAGGGTCTGAGTGGAGGAGTAGCCTAGTGGTTAGTGCAGCAGATTTTGATCCTGGGGAACTGGGTTCAATTCCCACTACAGCTCTTTGTGACTGTGGGCAAGTCACTTAACTCTCCATTGCCCCTGGTACAAAATAAGTACCTCAATATATGTAAACTACTTTGAATGTAGTTGCAAAATACCACAGAAATTTTCTGTCACTGCTGCCAGGCAGAAAAATTAGCAGATCCTGGCAGAATAGAGGTAGGTAAGGCTTAACTGTTTCAACTGCCACCTCTATGGCAAGGAACCAGCAGTGTTCTTCACATATGCACTTAACAGACTCCTAAAAATCATAAACATATTTTATATACACATTTTTAAACGTACACTTTGCTAGACTGCACAGTGCAGCTTATGATTGCTAACCTAATCTCACTGTAACAAGCTGAATGAACCTTGGCCTGTGGAAGAAAGAAGTGTGGCATTTTCAGCTATACCTTAAACATGCAGGAAACGTGCAGATGCCCAGTGTGCCCCCTGGGAGGTCCACGTGGTCTTTGAAGTGTCTCCGCAGCGGACAAGAGCAAGAAGGGTCGCAGTGATCACATGACTTGGGGACAGTGGCTGACTGGCCGATCTGAGCCAATGGTCAGTCCCTGTCCAAGTGCTGACTGCTCCGGGAACCTCCGGCTGCCACAGACAGAAAGTATTGACCAGAGGACTTGCCTCTTGATTGATGAGGATCCAGCTTCTTTTATCTATTCTGTCCTACGAAAACGGAGGCATTCACCAGGGTCACTTGTTTACAAATGCTGGTGTATTTTTAAGTGTATACGGGGGCCAGACTGAGGTTAACGAGGTGCATCCTAGCCGTGCAGTTCATTTGGGGTCAGAGTGTTGGCTGCAAGGCCACGGACAGTTTGGCTAGAAAGGTGTGTTTCTCAAGCTAGCTAAAGTGGGCCGCCGAATGCGGAAGGAACTCATATTCTTGGTTTATGGCAGACAAGCAGGATTCCATTTTTAAAAAGTGCACGCTTTGAAAATGTAGGAGTTTGACGCGAAATGTAGGAATTTGCTGCTCTGGAAAATGTCGAAACTGTTCAGTATCAGCATTTTGGAACAGTCTCGGAAAGGCAAACCAACTCGATAACCTGTGTTCCCATCCCCCGTAAACAAAACCCCCCGAAACGGTTGATAGTTCGCCTAGATCATAGGGGGAGAAGCTGCCAGCCTACAGAAAGTCTTTCAATTTTTGGCTTCCTGGTACCAGCGGAGGTCCTTCCAGTTCCCTACACTATTTGATCCACGTACTGTCTTGAGATTTATATCAGGACCCTCCACTGTGCTCGAAGCCGATCTTTCCAACCCGTCCCTTTCAGTAATGCTCCAACAAACTGGCTGCTCCCCAGCTGGAGACTGTCAGTCTCATATACTGTCTCAGGATTTACTTCTGCGCTTATTATATAGTCTTATAGAAGGTTGTGCATACTTGGAGCACGACTTAGACGTTCACATAAGGTCTTTGGATAAAAGTACAGCCTGCATCAAAACTTTTACCACTGACTACATTTTAAACTAGTTTGATTGGTGACAGCCAACGATTTGCATTTTCTAGGTAAGAATCCACTCATTTCCTGAATAAAGCTTCCCTTGCCAGGTTTTCGGATAATTTCTTCTGGAACTGATCATCATACGAAGAACAAATAACTCTTTATGTATGTATTACAAATTACTGCTGTATCCCAAATAGTGCATGGGTTAAAATATTAATTTCCGTACAAGTGACAGAGATTTTTGCACTGTCTTCAGTGTCCCGCTCGTTGTGATGATGCCTGAATGGATTTTATTGACTGTCCAGACCAGCTGCTGACTTTTTAATAAACTGCGAACAGTTAAAGGGGGTCAAGGGTAGAGGAGAGTTAAGGAATGGGAAATCCGACTGATTTAAATTAGAATCTTTGAACAACAACTAAAGGATAATTACAACTCTATTTTATCTAGAGAAGCTATTTAATGTATTCACTCACAAAAATCTAGATTCTATGCTGAAAGAATCTTTGAAAAAGAAAGCGCTTCCCATCCTTAGCAAATATGTCACGAAAAAAAAATTAGTCCATTCCACTTTCTCTACAGTAATTCTATAGTGAGAAATAAAGGCTAGCATACAAGCTGTAGGTGATACCTCTTCGTGAAACTACTAGATTACAATTGTGACATCAATGTAAAAAAGCAAGCTGCTGCTAAAAGTGATTTAGGTTCTGAACAAAAGCAAGACGCATGCTAATAAATATCTGAGAATCATAGGCATATGTTGCCTGTTATATTTCCTTGTAATGAAAAAAAAAAGACAATTCTGAAGAATGCGATTAGAGAGTATGATAGTGGAAGAAGTAATACACTGTAATACTGTTGGCAGCTGAATGAATTGGGGGTACTAACATATACTAGCATTAACAGTTTCTTTGTAAATTTGCTTATATGGATTCAGCTCACGCCTTTTCCAAAAGTAGCTCAAAGCGAGTTACATTCAGGTTCTGTAGAAAGGGGGAAAATACCTTTCTGCTCGCAAAAGTTTCAGGTGAATCTATTAGATCTGGATTTAAGATCTATGACAGGGTCCCTAGCCTAGTTCGTTTTTTTTTTTTTTTTCTAAACAGGAAAGAAGGTTTTATGTTGTGTCTTTTTTTTTTTTTGTTTGTTTGTTTTAGGGTTTTTGCATTAGCGAACAAAACCGGGGCACTGATTAGCCTTCGCACTGGTGTGGCTCGAGTTGCAGAATGGGTCGAGCAGGTCCCTGTCAGTCTGTACAAGCGCCCACGGTTGCCCCAAGCCCCTGCCCTGGCAGGTACCTGTGTGGGGACGGGCGGGAGAGGCGGGGAGGGGGAACTGTCTCGCTCAGCTTAGCCTCCGCCCCCGCATCGCAGCGCAAGGTGCAATAAAGCACTGCAGGTGGAGGGAGGAGGGGGGCGAGGCGCGCTCTGATGGCCAGGTCCTCCGCTTTGCGGCACGCGCCTCTGGATGTACTTATAAGAATCCTCGCGTGCAGCTGCAGCTCATGCAAAGTGCAGACAAGGTGCCTGGAGGCGGAGCGGAGCTGCTGCTGCTGGCGGTTGTAACCGGGCAACGCCAGCGCCATGGATGCGGTGCTGGAGCACTTCCCGGGGCTGGACGCCTTCCCGTCGCCTTATTTCGATGAGGAGGACTTCTTCACGGACCAGTCCTCCCGCGACCACCTGGACGCCGATGAGTTCTTGGACGGACGAGTAGACTTCCTGGCCGGCCAGATGCACGAGTACTATAAGGAGGGGCGAGCGGCAGAAGGCGGCGAGGACTGCAACTTCTCTTTCTCCTCCTCTTCGTCCTCGTCCTCCGCCGGCTTCCTATACGAGTGCGGGGACGCCGCGTGCACCCTGTCCCGGGGTTGCGGGGCTCCGCGGCGGCGGCGGTGGCGGGCGCTGCGGAGGCGCAGGCGGGCGCGCTCCGAGGCGGAACTGCAGCAGCTGCGACCAGGCGGCTAATGTGCGCGAGCGGCGGCGCATGCAGTCCATCAACGACGCGTTCGAGGGGTCTGCGCGCGCACATCCCCACGCTGCCCTACGAGAAGCGGCTGTCCAAGGTGGACACACTGCGCCTCGCCATCGGCTACATCAACTTCCTCAGCGAGCTCGTGCAGTCTGACCTGCCCCTGAGGAGCCCCGGCAGTGACGGCCACAGCCAGCCCAAGAAAGTCATCATCTGCCATCGGGGCACCAGTAAGTGCATCGGCCACCGGAGGAATGTGCGCTAGCCACTCCACCCTAGGAAGTTTTTATAATCATAATTATGTGTGTGCATAGCTACGATATGTGTGCATGATTACGGTACTTCTTGCTAACAATGATGATCCGTTTCAAAATATATCTGTTGTCTATATAAGGATAAGTCTGATGTTGCAGTGATAGTGATTGATAGCCTCAGGTACATGTACCTTGATTATGTGGAATCGTGGAATGAAATTTCATTGCTATTTCTCGATTTTTTTTTCAGGACCTCCTTCCCCCAGTGACCCAGATTACGGACTGCCTCCACTTGCAGGACATTCCCTCTCATGGACGGATGAAAAACAACTGAAAGAACAAAACATTATCAGAACGGCTAAAGTGTGGACTCCCGAGGACCCCCGCAAATTAAACAAATCTTCCCTTAATAACATAGAAAACGAACCGCCTTTTGATTTTGTGTCTTGAACTATGAACACTTTGGTTCTGTATCTTGTATTGGCTATGCTTGTATATATGTAAATGTTTATATTATAAATGTAATTTATAACGCTAAATATTTCCTTCTAATGGCAATCAACGTTTGTTATTTATCTATTTATTACCCGGTAGTATAATGAGATAGAGAATTGTCTTAAATTGAATGTATAATATATAAATAATTTATTGTGATTTTTTAAAATATGCAACACTTTGATTCCAATTGCACCTTTTGGCACAATTCTATTTTTTAAGTGGGTCAGAATATGTGGAAAATAATTTATTTTGTATACAAAAATAATTCCTAAAAATTGTTATTAATACAGTTTGAATAAACTTTTTTTTGTAAAATAACTTATTCTGTTGCAAATATTAAAATATTAGACTAAGTTTATACACCGAATAAAATGTTTCCAAAAGCAATCTTTTCGAGGTCAAGTTTAGAGAACTTTCTAGTATTTCAAATCAGAAGGACAGTCTTATCCAGACGATTGTTTTCTGGGAAATGATAATAGTAATATGTATGTGTGCATATAAAGGGAACATGTGTGCGTCAGTAGTACGTTTGACATAAATCCTGGGGAGAGTAGGGGGTAGTCATTGAGTAGCGGTGGTGATGGGGAGGGGCTAACTGTGGAAATGGAATTAGAACTAAATAGCGTCATAATGAACACTGTGAGACGTGGCATAATTTCTCCTTTCGTGACATCTTTTCTGATTGCTGTGCATTTATTTCGTTTGTTTCACAAGTTTTCCATTTCTTTTACTGGCCACACCTTTTCGTGGCTTTATTATGTTGTCTCTTACGACTTATATTTACTGTCTCCCGTTATGAATACCAAATACCTTACAAACAACTCGAGCACCAGTTCGATAAGGGGCCATCCAATCGCCCGACTGACAAACAAAAACCTGCCTGGCAGTATAGTGTCCTTTCATCTTGTGCAACCAAAAGGCTCTCTAATAGAGAATGAGACGTGAGCAATATGGACATGGCATGTTATATAAATGCTTTCTTAGAGTCATGCATGAGCGTTCTTCACCTTTGCACCACACTCTCAGCAATAGCCGAAAAAAAGCAGGTTTAAGAAGATACGTCAGGAAAAAAAATGAACATTTCACTAACCTTATTTCCATCATTATAAAATCCAAATAGATAAGTACAAACTTCCTTCGTTTGGCATTACAGACCTATGCGGTCTTGAAAACTCAAATCCAGCAGCATCTATGGTCTAATAGTCTACATAGTGTGATCTAGAAGGAATTACGATTTTCCAGGAATAAAACCTTACTTTCAGAATCAGCTATGAACTGTTAAACCATCAACTGGTACGAGAGGAGAACATTGGTCGAACATATTTCCAAACGTGTAGTAACAGTAGCTCTTAAACTAACATGGGCAAGCTGTGAAAGCGGTGATGCATTGCAGATTAATCAGATTCTAACATGCACAGAGCTCTTGTTTAAATAGCGAGTATTTGAGAGCAGCCCTCCCCATGGGGTGAGGTGTGGGTGCTGGACTCTTGCTAGCTCGTTTGGCAGGTGCTGCTCTATCAGATTTTCCCGAGGTAGCGGCTGAGGCTCAGCAGACGTCACTGTTGAGCTCTGGACCAGGCAGAGAGTCCCAGTGTGGCAACCCAGCCTCAGACTTAGAGCAGATCTGCATGAGCAAGTGGGGTGCCAAGGCGGACGAGAACTGTGTGGCACGCCAAGGTACAGTATAATTACAATTCTTCCTCGTTGGGCTACATAGGGTGCCTACACCCACAAACAGGAATCTCCATACAAGATAATAGTTTCAGTCTAGACATATTTCATTCTCACTTGAATTGCAGTTGGAGATCATTCACAGACACAAAAAATATAACCGTCATATTTATTTGTTTTCATATCCCTGTTCCCCTACATTAAATATTGCCATTCTTTCGATTGTATTCATAATGCAAAAAGAAAAAAAAACAAAATCCCCGTTAAGGTTCTGCTATTATTTAGAACATGCTGCTTTCCCTAAAGGGCATTGTAAAATGAGAGAGAAAGTTGGAGCTAATTGAACTGAAGTTAACCGTGATCTTTTCGGGGGGGGGGGGGGGGGGGGGAGGGAGGGAGGAGAAGCGAAACTATAATTTGATTTTGTCCTGTATTAGGACCTCATTAAACACAGTAAGTCGCTTTTCCACAAGTGCTTCCATCAGGCATGTAATCTCATTACACTCATTATAAAGTCAAATGGCAGTCGGACCTCAGTTTCATTATAAGATTCGGACGTGTTCTGTAGGCCTCCTTTTTAATTTGATTCGCTAACGTGCTATTCCACAATTGAAAATGCTACAATCGTGGTTTGACGTGCCACCTTTTCTTTTGCGTGGCATTTAATGGGGGGTTTTGTTGGTTTTTTCGGGCTTTTCTGATTCAGTTGCTTTAACACATCCTTTAGTATGGTGCCGATGAAGCGGAAGAGCTGGGCTCTGCGTGGAAAGCGCTAGGGGTCTCTATCTTGTCACTCTCCTGTCTTGACTTGGCCAGTCTCTTTGAACGTAAGCTTCAAAGGCACTGACAGGTTCTGTTTTATTTCCTCTCATAAGCCATTCATACAGCTTGCAACCACAGCAACAAAAAAAATCCTACGGCCAGAGGCAGACCGAAAGGATCGTTTCAGGGCTTCAATTCATTTCCCAACGAGATAATAGCAGCAGCACAAGGTTATAATTGATATCTCTAGCACATCCAAGTTTTCTGGTCAGTAAATCCTGCGTGCACTGTAAGAACTTGCCTGAGGGGGCACGAAATCCCGCTATTCATGTATTCTCTAATCAGCATGACCCCCACTCCTCCTAACAATAACACCTAATCGTTAAAACTATACTTGCATATAAACTAAAACCTCGGGGGAGGGGGGTCCCCCCTCAAATGTTGGCTATTATTAACGGTGCATGTGCAAATCAAACCGATCTTGCGATGCAACCTATTTCATGTAAAAATGTACCATGTCACGTTTAAAGGCAAATCTGCCTATCTCTAGACATTGATGTAATAAAATCCGCTAAAAAAATCGGAGCTGGGTCACATTTTATGCACGCTTTACCTGAAAATCACCAGGATCTCAGAATGACTCGAAATCGAGTTAAGAGGTTGAACCCCCCCCCCCCCCCCCCCCAAGACTTTCAGCTTTGTGTGAAAGCCATAGCAACTCTGTGACTTGTGGTACATATATAAAATAATATTCATAATCTTTGCTCTGTCTTCTATAGTGCGATTCAGCTTAGGGTGAGTGCTCAAAGAGCGTGACCGTGGGGGCTGAGAGCCGAGAGAACCCCTGCGGTCAGCATAACACTGATCTGGGTCTGAAGCTTCCCACAAACACAGAAACAAACAAAAAGGGACAAATTAGGAAGACAGAATGTCTGAGGAAACTGAAAATTGTTTTTCTTTCTTTCATTTTCAAAAGTTTCAGTAGAGAAAAGAGTGGCTTGAAGGGTTATTTGAACCTATTTTTATATCAGTCCCTTAGAGCGATGCCTCATTTCTCACGTTAAGGAGGCCATTTACTGAAGAAGAAAAAAAAATAGCTTATGCAAATTTAAATGCACCAATATGTGTTGCAAACTGAGGGAATTCCTATTAGGAAAGCAGTGCGCATAAAGATGTCGTTAGTGGCACTGTGAAATGGCCCCACTGCGATTCCCAGGGCTTTTAATCTGCCACTATTAGGATTAAAGTCCTATCATGTATATAGGGTGTGAAACCTCTTCAGTCCATGAACTCATCACATTTTCATTAATGTATCTTTCTATGGCACCGAGTACCAGCTGCGAGGTTGAACAAACACCAGTTGAATCATTCCCCCTAGTATAAACCTCGTGGGTAAATCTCCCTCTTTCTAGCAGCATTCTGCAGCCTGTGGGAATGATCCTAAATAATTCCACAACAAATTGCAGTTTAGATATCTGGAACCATTGGGGGGGAACGATTCCCACGACGGGATGGGAGGTCTGGCCAACAGGTGTTCGGATTTGGCTGAGGGAGATTCTGGCTTGCAGAGAAAACCCAGGGAGGGGAAAAAAAAAGCCATTGCTGCCAGAAAACAGGCTGCTCCGGCGCCTCTTGCTTTACAGGGCGTGCAAGCGGGAAACAATCGAAATGATATCTTTATTGCTAGGTTCATGTCCTGGGCTATAACATATCAATCCCTGTCGTGGTTCGCTAGGATGCACCTGGTATTTCAAACTTGTTCTTTTTGTGCTTCTGGGTCCTGGACTGCAGCTGCCTAAAACAAGCAAAAGAGAGAGGCCCTTACAATGTCTCCAAGACGTGTTGGCATGGTTTGCTTGTCTTTAATGTACCATTAACCATTGTCTTGACACAATATGGCAACTGTAAAGCATGACATGTGTTATAATAAAACACATTTTCAGTGGTGCACTTGGACTTGAAGAAGGGATGCAAGCAAACCGGCCCAAACTGTGTTTTGTCTCTCATGCTAAGCTTACTGGCAATTAAACTTAAGACCACTGATCAGCCAATTAAATTTTACGTCTCCTAATTTTTCACATAGAAAAAAAAAGTCTCTGTGCTGGCTTCTAAAGACATCGATTTTCTTCCTATCACCTGGCGTTCAGGCCTTGGTTCCATTTATCAAGAAGAGAAAGTCAGGCATTACATAAAGTGACTCTGTTACCATAAGGCTTTCACCATCCTGTCCCATTGTTTCCCCTTGTTAATAACTCATTACCAGGATTTAACAAATCAACCATTACATATGTTTTGTGTCTCCATATTTTGATCCGTACGATTAAGCAGATGCTACGATTGAAAATTGAAAAGTCCAAGGCTACTCTCGTCTGAAAGAAAGAGGGCAGCCTGAACAACGAGCTAACAATGAGATTCAGAAGACCTTCAGAAAAACATTTACCACCAATAAACAGACTCCAACCTGCTCCATTTCAACCATTGTGTCGTTTTGGAATAATTAAGTTTAATAGGAATAGGTTTGTATACTTTGAATGCCAAGACCACAGGTGCGGGGTGGCATGATGAATGATTTGCCTGATTTTTGCCAAGCTCAAGAGCTCTTCTCTTGGACTTTCAAGCAGATAGAAAATATTGTCATTTCTTTAATTCACAGCATTACTTTCAAGCCGAACAAAGGCCGGTGATGAAAAGCTTATGCTGTAATGAAACACGCTATGTGGTGACCACGACCGCCAGCAAAGAAAGGGCAAAGCAATTGGAGAAGCGCGTTGCGTTTATGCGCAAGTACTCTCTCGACCAGACAAAAGTCCCCTTTCTAGCCTTTTAAAGCTCACGTTTTATCTTTTGAAGGCTCTGCAGCTTTATTCAGGAAGCACACGGTGCTTCAGCATCAGTCATTTGCATTGGCAAAAGCTGCCGGCTACAGCCTTGTTGCAAAAGTTACCAAACTTTCTCCCCAAACTTTTTGCAACTTTGGCAGGGAAGGTGGCTGGTGCACCGAGGCGCGCATGCGTCCCGGCTTTTCCCGAGCCGAAGATCGCTTTTGGGAGCAGAGGGGGAGCCCCCGAGGGAGCCCAGGAGGTCGCGGGGGCTCTGGACTGAAGCCTTGGCCCCGCCAGCGGTGCATCTGGGCGAGCTGAGCTCCGATCCAGGCTCTGGCGAGCGGGCCAGGGGGGATCAGGGCTGGTTGCGCATGGAGGCGGCTCTCCAAGGGCAGCCAGGAGGCACCGAGCCTGTTTCCTGAGCGCGCACCGGGCTGCCTGCATCCCGCCTCTCCACGGCCTCTGGCTTCTGGCCCACACCCCCTTGCCCCCTCGATCCCCCCCAAATCGCACAGTCCCAACAAAAGCCCTTCTTGTAGCCCCTCAGCCTGGCCCTCTCTCTTTCTCTTTTTATGCAGTCAGACGAGTTTACAAAAGACACACTGCAGTTGGTGCCGTTCTCACGGAGTCCCCCTCAAGTTTGCAAAGCCACCGGGCTCCTCGCTGTTCCGAGCTCTTTAACCTCCTTTTTTTTTTTTTTTTTGGAGATTTCCCTTCCCCTTCAGTTCAACATATTTTCCCGGGCTAGCCTGTTGTTCCTGGCAGGTTAAAACATAGCCCCAGGGCACTTTTGACAGAGTGCACAGTTGGCCTTTTCCAGGCACCTGCTCCAAGCAACCTGTTGCATTAGAATCGGAATTGGCAGAGTGTCTGATTTACAACCCGTGGTGGCTGTCTTTTAACCGAAACGATGCTGAGGTGCATAAACCAACTTTTCTTTGGGTTTTAAGTTGAACATTTGCACTTAGGTAACAATGGAAATAAGATTATAGCAAGCATCCTTATAGTATGAGGCACAATCGCTCCTCAGTTAAATGATTATTACTTAAACGTTTTTTTAAACGTAATTAGAGAAGAAGGTTTTTGTTATATAGTTGTATGTGCCTTTTCAAAGGATTCAATTATATTGAGAGGACACACATATTTTTATGGCCCTACTCTTGACTGAAGATCAGATTATTTTGTATGGCATCTTTCATGTGCTAACCCAAAAATACGTATCAATGCATGGAGCTTTCAGCGCAAAATATTAGGAAAACTTTCTGAAACTTGCAGAACCCCCCCCCCCCCAAACACATCTCAGTGCTATTGTTTGTACTGTCTATTGCATAACCCCGATCTTTGGAGTAAGGCTACAGTTTAGGTCTCCTTCTTCCTGAACTCTGAAACGTTCGTATGCAAAGGTCACTCTGGTGCAGCTCGGCTGTCAGTGAAACGGTGGTCAGGTGCCACATAAACGTTTGAAAATGCAAACACGTTTAACCAATGCTTGAATTGAAAGAGGCAAGAATATAGTCCCCCCCCCCCCCCCCCACCCTGGAGAATTTGCTAGTGCCATAGTGAACGCATCTGAAACAAACAAACAAAAAAAAACCTAGCAAGAGGCACTTATAAATCAAGTGAACTTGGGATTAACCCATAGATTGCGGCTGCTGTGCGTGCTAGAACTCCATAGTAGGCTTAAGCAAGTAGCTTAGTCCGCCACAAATGTATCTCACGTCCCTACAATGATATGGAAGTTTGGCAGATTTTTTTTTTGTTTTTTGTTATAAACATACTTGAGACCCTTTTGATAGGCGTTCAATAGGCACCCTCAAGAAACCGCTTCCGTCTCCACATCTCCTCGCCTTCCAGCGCTTTCATCAAGTGCTTCAATTGTGTTGTCAAAGTTGAGAAAGAGAGCAAAAAGTTGAAAAGTGTTGGAAATCGGTATATTTTGCAGGTGTAGAATGCAGCTAACAACCATGGCCAGTGTCTGCTCCCCAGTGGTGAGAGGATGACAGGGAGACAGCTGGCTGAGTTTTCAGTGTGAAAACACCCCCTCGGTGGACCAAACACAGAGCCGCTGACCTTTCTGCAGGGGAACCAGGGCTATGCCTTTCACTGAATTAGCCATAAAGACGTCTTGCTATGACTTTTGTTCGGCACCAAAGCAAAGAAATATTGCGTTTAATATGAGAAGTATTGTTCACAGCTTTCTCGTGCCCCTTAAGAAATATTACAGTGCTGATTTACTGGCTCATTTCCTAGGCGCCGTCCCCCAGAAGACCCAGGGTTGGGAAGGCGCACTTTTTCCCTGCGTGCCTGCTTCAAAAGTTCTCCCGCTCTGCAGCAGGGAATTTATCCATCTTTTCATCTGACAATACTTTGAAATACATCATTGTCATTCGGGGGTGGTTTGATAGATTATCCTAAGGCACACAGCCCTTCTCCAAGGTCAAGTTGAAGATTCTTGTTTGCTGTTTAACTGAAGTTTGTTAAAACGCAGAACAATGTCTGCCTGTTAACTTGGCCCTTGTTTCTTTTGGGGAGACGTACGTTTTCCCTTAGAAGAAGCCCGTAGGCGTTTAGTCCACTTGAGCTGGCAAGTTTTGCAAATAAAGTTTGACAGCTCAACAAGACGTGCTGAATCTAAGAGCAGGACTTACTTGGGAAATCGTTTAAATGTGTGTTTGTGGCTAAAGTGAAGGCTGAGGTTTGGCACTGTCTGTGTTGCTTGCCAAAATTATTTACCTTGCACAGAAAAAGTTATAAAGTTATAGTCTAACGTTGCTTCTTTCTCAGCAAAGGAGGAAAGCGAAGCCTCTCAAATATATTCACAGATGATGTGTCTTTCAGCATGTTAGCCGATAAACCCTCCTTTTTTTCCTTATCAGGAAAAAGCAATGTGAACTTTTTCGCAAAAGTTGAAATCCGCTTTTTATTCACATTGAGGTAAAAAAAAATGCTGACCACCTTAAATGGTGTCCCTCTGTTTCTTTGATGATTGATATTTTTTTATTTAGCCAACTTTTATTTACATTGGAAAAATGTTGAGGACAAATGTGATAAATTACAGATATGCAAATTTCTTTCAATGGTGTTGTAAGTGTGTCTAGCTGGAGCTGAATAACTCCTTGCAAGTCGGTCTGTGCGCACTCAGGACCCCAGGGAGCTGATCAAAGCACCCATTCTCTTTCATCCCCAGTATTCTCTTCCAAACTATTTCGATACAATATGTTTCCATGATGCACTTAATGTGCTAGGGACATAGAACTCATTACAACCTAGCTAGTTCTGGCGACCCCTTTGTTCCGCGGCATAGACTAAAAAGGGACTCTGCCAGTTGCCAGCTTTCGAAAATGCTAAAGCATGCGTCATTTTTCACCAGGTCTCGTCTTGATATCATCAAAAGACTGGGCTATGAAACCGGCCTCAGCACTTTTTGGCATTAATTACGTTCCTGTCCAGCCGATCTGTTTTTCCTATTATATGCATTTCTCAGCAGGGATTTTTTTTTTCTTTTTTGCAGCTGCAAAACTATGAATGCATTTTTACCACTATAGAAAAATGAGTGGAAAGCTTGGAAAATTTTAAGTAGTATCTTATAAGACTACTTCCTTTTGCAGCTTTGTGGATTTTCTGGCAACCGCTTTGGCAGTGTTTTGCACTGTGAAACCCCAAATTTATTGCACTAGAAATTTGATTCGGTTTTAACCACTGCTTTTTTTCTTTTTGGTCTGTTCCTCAGATTGTATTTTAACAATCTTTTGGCCACTTTTGACGTTAAGGGAAACATTTAAAACTCTTTGAAATGGGGACAAAATGCAAATTCTCCCTCACATGTTTTTAACTAAAAGCTGCAGCCATTGGATAGGGCAATCATTGCATACAGAAAATAACAGTAGGATTTAAAACGTTCACTAGTAGCGTATTTCTTTTCGGCTTGATTGGTTGGCGGAAATGGCTGGCAGCCAGTTCTGGGAAAGATTCCAGCCCTGACTCCGATTAACCCTCTCTGGTGAAACTCTGCTGGAAACCAACTCACCAGCAATTGCCATTAATCTACTTACTAATTAAGCCAATTCATTTCTAAAGGAGAAAAATTCCTTTCTTTAGCCAAACTGATGGGAGGAAATTTGAAAGAAGCGCCAAACTGTGTAACTGTAATTCAAGCAAAGACTGCTAAAACAAGGTGTTGATATATAGCAGGGGATTTAAGACAAGTTTCTAGGGCAACACTCCTTTGGAGACTGGTAGAGGGCACAGTGCACGTAGTTCAAATAATGTGGCGCCTGAATATATCACTTCTGGTGCATGTTTGTAAAACAATCTCTTTTCTTTTCTGCTAACAATAATAACTCTTGCAGTATCAGCAACTCACATATGATCAGTTGTAGAGCTTTATATTCCACAAACAAAATAACTTTATTTACATTTGTCTCAAGTTGCCCCTAATGCCAAATACAAGTATTGTTAAACTTATTCTAGAAATAAAGGGGAAAGTCTGTTCAATGTAATACAAGGTGGAAGGATGGTGTGTATAAGCCGTGTCTATAATAAAGCCAGGCCAACAGCTATAGAGTTATAATTAAATTTCAAGCTCTGGTTCTAGATGGACATGCAGGGTTCACGTGCAGCTTCCAATGTCATTAAAACTCAAGAGCTCTTGGAACAATCTATAAAAAGATACAATTTTTTAAAAGAAAGGCAAACCATTTTGATTCCAGTAAACAACTATAGGTTACCTCCTTCAAGAGTTAAGATTAAGGGCCTTGAGGGAAGGCTTCATTTCTCTTTTTAACTATTATAATAAAAATACATGATATAGACATGGATGGTAACTCAAAGTCCCAACAGCACAGAGCCAGCAGGCTAGTAGGACAACACCTACAATAAGGTCGATTTGTTCAGAAATGATTTTCATCCGCAGCAGTGTTTATAGCTCGAAGGGCTATTGAGATGACTGGCGTGAAGACCTAGCAGAAGACGGAGGGGATGGGAGAAAAGAAATCCGGCCAATCAAGTCTTCACCATCAGACAGAACTTGTGAATCTGAAAGAATTTAAGAAAAAAACCCCCGCATACTTTCAGCAAGAAGCATCACGCATTAATTACTAACACAAGAAGCTAATATACAGTTAACCATATGGAAACATTTAGAGTTTCTTTACTTTAAACTCTTCAGCTGACAATTTGATGTCCCCCGAGTAATACACGTTTTAACAGTCTCTCTCTCTCTCTCTCTGCCTCTCCCAAGCGATAGTAATATTAAACACATGGAAAACACCAAGGAAATGTCTTTCAAAACAGCAATACATTTTTAAATAGGAGCAATACACGTGATCTATGAATATAAAGCAGCCATTTTGAAATTGATATTTTATACTTATAAGGCTTATTTGTCCAAAGAGTTTCTCAACTCCTTTATGGCAACTTTTTTTTTTGTAATCAGGTCTATTATAAATAACCACTCAGAAGTCAGGAAGTGTTTAAGAACATCAAATAGCCTAATTCTGTTGGTGATCTGAATTTTCATTGACTCTTTTTACGCCTAGCAGTTATACCTGCCCTTCACTACATTCATTGAAGACTGTTCCATCCATTTACCTCCTGCTTTGATAGTTTCTCTGGTAACTCTGATTCTCAGAGCTTGGCATGTTTCAACCATTTGCACAAAGTCTGCTAGAGTCAGTGGTACCTTAGCTGACTGTTCATTGAAACAAAATAAAGGCTGTCTTGACATAATCAAAATGATTCCATTTCATTTATTAAATAGGTGCCCGATGACTCAAGCTGAATCAATGTTATACTTTACAGTGATTCTGTAGAGCATATATTTCCCATGTGTGTGCCAAAGAGATAATCCGCAGCTATCTAAGAATTTTAATATTGGATCATATTTGTGATTTTTAAGAAGCATTTTGAATTAAATCTACCACACAGTTCAATCATGGTAGAACATCTTCAGAAGATAATTCACGCAATTTTGTGGGTGGAAAACGTGTCATCAGACAAGCAAAAATAAAGATGTTTCATTAGTTTTTTCATTTTCTCAAACTGGGTGCAGAGTTGGGCAAATTATTAGAAGACAAGTAGAAGGGAAATTGGATGTTTCTTCTTAGAAAACGAGACATGGTTGGTTATGCATTGAATTGGTCACTTTCTAAGTGCTCACATTTGTAAAAAAATTAATGATGCAGGCTCGGATTTTTAAAGCAAAGTATGTGGGTACTTTTGTTTTTGAATGTTACTCACTGTGAGGGCACTTCTATAAAGGGGCACCTAAATGTAGGCACTTAGAGGGCACCAATATGGAGTCTATTTTCCTTTATAGACTGTATATATATATATATATATATATATATGTGTGTGTGTATGTGGTTATGCGTGAGCACTAGAGGTACATGCATAACTTACAGTATTCTATAAGTTATGTGTCTAACCATGTTCTACCCAGACTACACCCATGAATAACCTCCTGCAAACTTTGTGATATCGAAATTATGTGCATAGTTACAGAATAAGCACATAGCTGGATTTATGCCAGTATTTTGCATGTTTGGTGCCTAAATGTTGGCACCCATTTTATAGAGTTACCCTATGTGTGTACATATTTACATCTGGAATTTGGAGTGTGTCATATCTCCAGGTTAAAAGTGTATATATATCTTTGAATTTTTGGCAGTATGCATGTAAGTGCAAACTTCCCCCCCCCCCCTCAATAACCCTGCCATCAGGAAAGCCTCTAGCGACTGCAGGCAAATTACACACATACAGGCTGCACATGCCCAACTTTACCCACACATAGGGTGGGCAAGTTTGTAAAAGCCCACTTCCGCAGTGCCCATGGAAAAGGCTTTGACAATTGCGCTCTAGCCCCCTAAGTTGTGTGCACTATTTATAGATTAAGATCAGTTATGCAACTAACTTAGAGGTCCTTATATGCATGTTTTTGATGTGCGCTGAGGCCTCCTTTTACTGCAGCGGGTAAAAGGCTGTCTCCTTTTTTTCTAAAAGAAATGGCTGTGCGGTAAGTGAACCACTTACCACACAACCATTTTTTTGTGGGGGGGGGGGGGGGGAGCACTTACCAGTAAGGGCTCCTGCACTAATCCAGCAGTAGCACTGGAAGTGGCATGTGCTGGGGTTGGGAACCAGGGGCATAGCCAGACTTTGGTGGGAGGGGGGTCCAGAATCCAAGGTGAGGGGACACATTTTAGCCCCCCAGCACCGCCGACCCCCCCACCATTGTCAAACCCCCCGCTGCCACAACCACCACCACCAACTTTGACCCCCCTGCCGATGACCCTCTCGACCCCCCTCCTGCTGCCAACCCTCCTCCGCTGCCGCTGTCACCTACTTTTGCTGGCGGGGGACCCCAACCCCCGCCAGCCGAGGTAAGCCTTGCGCCGGAAGAAGAAGACCTCGGCTGGCGGGAGGGGGGTCAAGAGGGTCATCGGCAGGGGGATCCAGGGACAATCTATGGGGGCCCAGGCCTCCGTGGCCCCACTTAACTACGCCACTGTTGGGAACTACCGCTGGGCTTCTGTGGTAGCCTGGTGGTTGTTCCAGATTGGCATGCAGAAACCCTTTAGTAAAAAGGCCCCTTAATTAATTACATGCTAATTGATTTTAACAACTAAAAATTGCCAATTATTGTGTTTTGGTGCTAAGTGGCAGGCACGTAATTTCCATAGCACACAACTGGAAAGGGGCTTGAACGTGGGAGGAGCGACGTGCCTATGAGTTATGTGTGTGGGTTATAGAATACTAGCAGTTATGTACCTAACTACCTAGTTAGGCAAAAGCATTTACTACAGTCATTTGACTGGCATAAGTGCTTGCACCTAAACTTAGGTGTGGAACTGTGGACATATGCTTTGGGTGCATCATCTCAGTGCCTAAATTTCAATGACCCTTTGAGAATTAACCCCTCTATAGTCACTTGAAATCTTTCAATTTTGTAGGAGAAAAAGAAAAACATGCTCTTCTATTAACTAATAAGCATAATAATTTTTGACAAACAAATCATTTTGACAAGTATGCTAATTTACCTTTCATGACTCCAACTGACTAGACTTTGCTTCTTCTGAGCCGATGATTTTTCGCAGATGCATGTATACATATTTGTTTTACAGGTGGTTTAATCATTGTGGTTTGGCAGTGGTGCGGTATCATATATCAGCAGAATCAGGTAAGAGGGCATTAACCACCTATATTCTACAGCTTGCCAGTCTATCGTAGCCTAGAGCACTAGGCTAACAACTAAGGAAGCCTAGTTCAAATCCTGCTGCTGCTGCTCTTTGTGATCTTGGGCAAGTCACTTAACCCATTGCTTCAGGTACAAATCTGGACTGTAAGCTCTTTAGGGACTGGGAAATACCTAGTGCACCTGAATGTAACTCTCCTTGAGCTACTACCGAAAAAGGTGTAGTCAAATAAATACATACATTAAAATAATAATAGAGAAGAAGTGACTCAGATTTTACATTAGCCTAACTAAGACCGCACATATGTTCATACAGTTCAGTGTCTCAGTTTCTTTGCCAAGAACGCTCCTCAAAGTCATACAAGATGAAACCATTTAGTTTAACTAAGTAAAACTCTAACTTGGATTTCAAAGTCACACATTCGTTCCTTGTGGCCCACAACGTGACTCTTCCTTACACAATAAATGAAAACCCACACAGTGCAAAGGAACTAATACTTACATGTTAATAATTAAAATAATCTTTATGTATAATTAACAAAGACAGCATTATAATGTGGCTCAACTTTCTCGACTGGCTTATTGGGAAACATAATTTTTTGGATTTAGTATATTGCACACTCTTCTTACATCAAGCCCCATGGGAAGAAAATCCATGTAAAATGTCCAAAACAACTTACACAGCACACATTTAAAAATTCAGATCTTTCAAATATATGGGAAATTATATTCCCAAGGAAAGCTTATTTATTTATTTCCAGCACTTGATATACCGTAAATGATCCCATTAGACGACTATGCGGTTTACAGACACAAATACTTGTACAGGTACTTTCTCTCCCAAGTGTGCTCACAATCTAAATCACTGAGGCCCTGATACGCAGAAGCAAAAGCGGGTGCTAGAGGCCATTAGCGCTGGACTAGCCCTCACATTTGCAAATGCACATTGCTCAGAGGCTCGGAGCACGGGAACCAACATATGCGCTGAAGAACAGTGCAATGAGCATGCTAATTTAGTCAAAAGATTGCACATGGGGTCATTTCCTATTCCCTCCGATGTTCAGCAAAGAAAGCAAATAGAATGTTAGGTATTACAAGTGTTCTTGTAATAATTTGTTAAAACTTATAAATAAATAATTAAAAAAAAAGAATGTTAGGTATTATTAGGAAAGGAATGGAAAACAAAAATGAGGATGTTATAATGCCTTTGTATCGCTCCATGGTGCGACTGCACCTCGAATACTATGTTCAATTCTGGTTGCCACATCTCAAAAAAGATATAGGGAATTAGAAAAGGTGCAGAGAAGGGCGACGAAAATGATAAAGGGGATGGGACGACTTCCCTATGAGGAAAGGCTAAAGCGGCTAGGGCTCTTCAGCTTGGAGAAAAGGCAGCTGAGGGGAGATATGATAGAGGTCTATAAAATAATGAGTGGAGTTGAACAGGTAGATGTGAAGCGTCTGTTCATGCTTTCCAAAAATACTAGGACTAGGGGGCATGTGATGAAGCTTCAATGTAGTAAATTTAAAATGAATCGGAGAAAATATTTCTTCACTCAACGTGTAATTAAACTCTGGAATTCATTGCCAGAGAATGTGGTAAAGGCGGTTAGCTTAGCGGAGTTTAAAAAAGGGTTGGACGTCTTCCTAAAGGAAAAGACCATCGACCATTATTAAATGGACTTAGGGAAAATCCACTATTTCTGGGATAAGCAGTATAAAATGTTTTGTACATTTTTGGGATCTTGCTGGGTATTTTTGACCTGGATTGGCCACTGTTGGAAACAGGATGCAGGGCTCGATGGACCTTTGGTCTTTCCCAGTATGGCAATACTTATGTACTTATGTACTGTGAAGAAGGGCACCCTTAACGTTGGAAACCCTACGGCAGCTCGGAGCTGGCATCAAGGTGTTATGCAGAGCCTGCAGAGGAGCACCGCATGATCCATGGATGGTAGCCTATTTATTTATTTACATTTATTTTATTTATTTGTTACATTTGTATTTCACATTTTCCCACCTTTTTGCAGGCTCAATGTGGCTTACATATAACCGTTAACAGTGTTAGCTGATTCCGGTCTGAACAAATACATTGTAAGAATGAATACAAAGTGATATTGTAGTAGAATGAGGTACATGTATGGCAGGTACAATTGGGGGGAACTTAGGGAGGGAAAGGGGGAAGAAGAGTCAGGTAAAGAGTAGTTACTTACCTGTAACAGGTGTTCTCCGAAGACAGCAGGCTGCATATTCTCACAAGTGGGTGACGCCACGTCGGCCCCGGAGGATTTTAAAGCAAAATCTAAAAATCTCTTCTACGGCGTTCCGTCGCGCGAGCGATCGCACTGCGCATGTGCGCACACCTCTTCCCGCTCGCCGTGCGGACACGCCCCTCAGTTAAATCCAAAAGATGGAGGAGACAACTCCAAAAGGGGAAGGTGGGAGGGTTTGTGAGAATATGCAGCCTGCTGTCTTCGGAGAACACCTGTTACAGGTAAGTAACTACTCTTTCTCCAAAGACAAGCAGGCTGATATTCTCACAAGTGGGGTATCCCTAGCTTCCAGGCTTACACAACACAACAACAGTGGTCAATAGAGTCTCGCAACGGCGAGGCCAGAATAAAATTGACCTGAAAAGAAGAAACATCTAAATGAGTGTAGCCTGGAACAGAACAAAAATGGGCTTAGGAGGGTTGGAGTTGGATTCTAAACCCCAAAGAAGTTCTGCAGCCCCGACTGCCCAAACCGACTGACGAGTCGGCTATTGCTGAAGGCAGTAGTAAGATGTGAATGTGTGGACTGATGACCACGCCGCAGCTTTGCAGATCTCTTCAATAGTGACTGATCTTAGATGAGCCACCGACTCAGCCATGGCTCTAATTTTGTGAGCCGTGACATGGCCCTCTAGAGTCAGTCCAGCTTGGACAAAAATGAAGGAGATGCAATCTGCTAGCCAAGAAGAAATTATGCGGTTTCCGACAGCAACTGGCATTAAAAGAAATAAACAACTGGGCGGACCGTCCGAGGGAGCTCGTCTGCTCCACGCAAAAAGTGCGGAGCTTGCTTTCGCCAGGGCTTGTAAGATGAGGGAGAAAGAATGTTGGCAAGACAACTGACTGGATCAGCTGGTACTCTGATACCAGCGCCAGTAAGAACTTTGTCTGCATGCAGAGAACTACTCTGTTAAGATGAGAAGTAAGGTAAGGCGCTTGAGCTATTAGAGACCGAAGCTCACCGACCTTACGAGTTGAAGGAACAGCCACTAAGGAAAACGACCTTCCAGGTCCAATACTTCAGATGGCAGGAATCCAGTGGCCCAAATTGAGCTGGCAGCAGCTGGATGAAAACGACATTGGGACCCCAAGGTACTGGATAAGGAGTGATAGGAACTCTGACCGAAGCATAAGAGCCAACTGTCAAAATTATTGTGGGTGCTAAGCCCAACAGAAATAATCTCCCCTAGACACATACAAGGAATTCTCTCAATATTGGGGGAGAAATAAACCTCTCGTGGACAGCTAAAGGCTGACCTTTCACACGTTGATGATAAGCTCTATTGCACGAAGATGAATACCGACAGAGTTGGTCTTGAGACCAGACTCAGACAGGTGTAGAAAGAACTCAAGCAAGGTCTGTATAAGACAAGATGCAGGATCTAGGGCCTTGCTGTCACACCAGACGGCAAACCTCTTCCATGAAAAAGAATAACACCTCTTTGTGAAATCTTTTCTGAAAGCAAGCAAGAGTCGGGAGACACTCTGGAAAACTGAACGAAACCCCACTCTCAACATCCAGACCGTGTGAGCCAGAGATTGGAGGTTGGGATGTAGAAGTGCCCCCTCGTTCTGCGTAATGAGAGCTGGAAAACATTCCAACTCCAGAAGAAGAGGGAATCCTATCTGACGCGGCTAGAAAAGAGCAATCAGAATCATGGCTCCACAATCTTGCTTGAGAAACAGCAAAGTCTTTTCCACCAGATGTATGGGAGGATACGCATACAGAAAACCTGTCTCCCAAAGAAGGAGAAAGGCATCCGATGGTAGCCTGCCGTGAACCTGCAGCCTGGAACAGAACTGAGGGACTTTGCGATTGGACTAAGTAGCAAAAAGATCCACTGAGGGGTCTTTCGAACTATAGGCATGCTCAACTGTAGCATTATCCTGCTCAGCCTGTCGGCCAGACTGCTGTTTACGCCAATTAGATAAGTGGCTTGGAGAAAACATGCCGCGTTGCGGGCCCACCGCTACATCTGCATGGCATCCTGACTCAGAGGGCAAGATCCAGTACTCCTTTGTTATCGAGTACATCACAACCCGATTGTTTGTTGAATTAAAATAATTTGGTTGGATAGCCAGGAGGGATGCAACCTTCGTCAGCAGCTTTTGACTGAGTAAGGTGCCTCAGAATCAAAATAGAGAGAATTAACCACCTCTGAGGGGAATTCCGAAGACTGGCGAACAGTTGGGTTACATCCTCTAGATACCCTAAACTTGATACCACTGGGAAGCTAGGATGCACTGAGCGGATGTCATGTGCAAAAGTGCCATGGGAGTTACATGAACTGTGGAAGCCATGTGTCTAGAAGTCTCAATATGTACTGTGCTGTAATCTGTTGAGAGGGGCAATCATCGTGTTAAGGGAACACATGCACTCCCAGTCCATGAAGATACGCTGCAACAACAGCCAGGCACTAGGAAAAAAACATACTCTGGATGCAAAGAGAGTATAAGTATCCTGTAAATCCAGAGAGCATAACCAATCGTTTTCCTGAAGTATGGGAAGAAGGATGCCCAGGGAAAGCATCCTGAACCAAATCTGTTTAGGCCCCTTATGTCTATGATGGGACGCAACCCACAAGGAAAGAGCTGAAATAGAATCTCAACCCTTCTTGCCCTGGTGGAACGGGCTCGACTGCATTGGCGCTGAGAAAAGCAGAGAATTCCTCTGCAAGTACTCACTTTTGATGGAAGCTAAAGGATTAAGCTTCCAATGAACAATGTGGAGGGTTTGATTCCAGATTGAGAATGTATCCTAACCGGACTAGTTGAAAAAACCCACCGGTTGGAGGATAAAAGAAGTCACCTTTGGTGGAGAAAATTTAAACTTCCCCCCCCGACAGGCAGATTGGCTGGTACGGACATTTTTTTTTTTTTTTTTTAGTGGCTATACTGAATTGGAGCCAGTCAAAAACCCCTCTGGTTCCTGGGGAATAGCTGCAGGGGCCTGATTAGGTGCACGCCGCTGACTAGAACGAGCGTGCTGAGGCATAGCCCGAACCGGCTGTCGAGAAGTAGGAGTATAGGTACGACCCCTTAATCTAAAGAACTTCCAAGATGAGGAAGTGTATGCACAGCATAGCTACAGTTTCCTGCTGAGTCTCCTCCTCCAGGAGAGAGGCACACAGTCATGAGAGTCTGCGCATCACTGTACCTAGAGCAGAAATCTAGGTGTTACATTACAAGTGTCGAAAATGCCCTTGGACAGGAACCTGCGACACACCGTGTGCTACCTGACCACTTGGTGAAAAGGTTTAGCTTACTCCGGTGGGAATGCTCGTAAAGATCTGACAAGACTTGATTTTGGATGCGATCATGCCAGCCTGGTACGCCATTCTCCAAAAGAGGCTAAGGATGTATGCTCTGGCCCCGGGGGCGCCGAAGTAAGTTCTTAGAACTCCTATCTGTTCTGAGTGCAGAAGACTCAGGTGAAGATAGTAGTCCAGGACCTCTAGCATCTGGGCATTGGGATTCACAACCACTGTAATGTCAGATGACCATCATTGAACTGAACTAACTACTCAAACAGAGCAGCTCAGATCCAAACGCGTCCGATATGGATGCTACTACGGGTCGAGAAGTTGCCCCAGTAGGGTGCGAACACCCATACCAGAGGCAGCATCGGTGAAGGAGACCAGGTGAAAAGCTAGATGCCGCAGGAGGCGGTAGCACCCATGGCATCCAATGGTACCCATGGTCCCGAAGCCAAGGACAAAGTCTGGAAATGCAAGGGAATCGAAACCAGACTGCTAGACCATGGCACCGACGGTACCGATGATACACATGGTACCGATGGCCCCCGGTACCAATGGTACCCATGGTACTTGGTACCGATGATAGTCATGATATCTGGTATCGATGGTACCCATGATACCTGGTACCGATGGTAGCCATGACATGTGGTACCGATGGTACCCATGATATCCGGCACCAACAGCACCGACGGTACCGATGGTGCACATGGCACCGACGGTGCTCATGACACCTGGTACCAATGGCACCCATGGCACTGATGGTACCTGGTCATGATATCTGGTATCGATGGTACTCATGTGCCGACGGCATCCATGATACCTGATACCCATGTATCCACGGTACCGACGATACCTGATACTATGGTACCGATGGCACTCATGATACTCGGTACCGATGGGCGATGATACTTGGTACCGATAGTCGATGGTGCCCATGATACCTGGTGCCGATGGTGCCCATGATACCCGGTACCGACAGCACCCATGGCACCAATGACACTCGGCATCGACGGGACCCACGACACCGACCATGGTACCAATGTTCCTGGTATCGATACTCCTCGGTACCGACGCACCGATGATATTCGGTACCGACAGTACCCATGGCACCGATGATACTCGGTACCGACGGCACCCATGGCACCGATGATACCCGGTACCGACAGCACCCATGGCACCGATGACACTCGGCATCGACGGCACCCATGGTACCGATGATACCCGGTGCCGACGGGACCCATGGTACCGATGATACCCGGTACCGATGGGACCCATGACACCGACCATGGTACCAATGTTCCTGGTATCGATACTCCTCGGTACCGACGGTACCCATGACACCCGGCACCGATGGTATCCACGGCACCGATGATACCTGGTACCGATGTACCGGTGCATCGACGTCCAATGCCAGGATACCTCCATAACAGAGGGAGCAACGCTCTCGGCACCGACTGATCTCTGAAGCCCGGATACCTCCATAACCGAGGGAGCAAAGCTCTGGGCATCTCCTTTGGGCATCCCTGGCAGAGTAGAATACGTCTCGTCTTTGAGACACTACTTGCGCTTCACAGGGAGATGATCCGGCCCAAGACACATCCGCCGATGCGCCCGAATGACCTGCCAAGCAGGAGGCGCCGTGGCAGGTGGAGACCTATTCGATGCATAACTATACCCAGCGTGCATCAGTCTCTGTCGGACTCCAGAATGATCTCCTTTGGGCATCCCTGGCAGAGTAGAATACGTCTCGTCTTTGAGACACTACTTGCGCTTCACAGGGAGATGATCCGGCCCAAGACACATCCTCCGATGCGCCCGAATGACCTGCATAGCAGGAGGCGCCGAGGCGGGTGGAGACTCACTTCAAAGGTTACACCACTGATATTGTGTCACCAGGTTGCCCATTCAGTGGCTGACCAGGGATGCACCTGCTTAGGTTCCTGGTTTTTCCTGTGACATACACCTTCACCACTTGTGGGGCTTAAAGACAGTGGTGTGCTGGAGCAGGCTCTCACAGCTCTGGAGAGCCATTTGTAAAGTTTTAATAAATGGATCCTAAAAATGTGGGCTTGTTTAGTTTGCTGGCGAGAGAGAGCCCACAGATAACAATATGCCAGCACTTTTATAAGAAAAAAGAAAAAGAGAAGCTTATATGCTTTGTTTTCCTTTCAGGCACAGCCCCTTGTGACTCTGGCAACTACTTAACTTTTCCTTGCCCCAGGTACAAAAAAGTACCTGTATATATAAGCCACAATGAGCCTGCCATGAAAGGATCAAATGAAAAAATAAAGAACACCCAAAAAGGGTAAAATAAAAAAAGAGATTTTACTCCGAAGACCTGAAGAAAACACGAAGCACTAACGAACTCCGTGTCTCCTCAGACGCGGAAAAAGAAAAACTGAGGGGCGTGTCCGCACGGCGAGCGGGAAGAGGTGTGCGCAAATGCGCAGTGCGATCGCTCGCGCGACGGAACGCCGTAGAAGAGATTTTTAGATTTTGCTTTAAAATCCTCCGGGGCCGACGTGGCGTCACCCACTTGTGAGAATATCAGCCTGCTTGTCTTTGGAGAATGTTTGTTAAGGTCTTTGATTACATTGTGTTGCAAGTGTCCAGGTATTTTTATGTTAGGTCGGTGGGGTATGCTATTCTGAACAGGTCTGTCTTTAGTGCTTTCTGAAAATTTAGGTGGTCGAGTGTTGTTTTACTGCTTTTGGCAATGCGTTCCATAGTTGTGCGCTTAGGTAGGAAAAGATGGATGCATAGGTGGATTTGTATTTGAGTCCTTTGCTGCTTGAGTAGTGGAGGTTTAGGTATGATCGTGCAGATTTTGTGGTGTTTCTGGTTGGCAGGTCGATAAGGTCTGTCATGTATCCCGGTGCCTCGCTGTAGATAATTTTATGGACAGTTGTGCAGATTTTGAAAGTGATACGTTCTTTGGTAGCCAATGCAGTTTTTCTCGGAGTGCTTTGGTGCTGTCAAAACGTGTTTTTCCAAATACAAGCCTGGCTGCTGTGTTTTGGGCGATCTGAAGTTTATGATTTGTTCCTTGCATCCCGCATAGATTCCATTACAGTAATCTGCGTGGCTTAGTACCATTGACTGTACCATGTCACGAAATATTTCCCTCGGGAAGAATGGTTTCACGCGTTTGAGTTTCCACATTGAGAAAAACATTTTAGATGTGCAAATTATGTGAAGCTTATGTGAAGCGTAGTCAATTTCAGAGAGCACCGTGTTGTCCAGCAGTAGAAATACTCCAACCACAGCACAACAAGCTGGCCCACATATTTCAGATCCACTACTACAAATGAAACTTCCCTCTTTTTACCAGCTAAAAGTGATTATTCAGGGGCAGAAATCAAAAGAAGACCCAGCTAAAAAATAATGAATTAGTTTGATAAAGCACCTAACTTTCTTAGAACTAATATATACCTGTATATAAGGTAGAAATTTCAATAGCGCAAGAAATCTTTGAAAGGAAAACAGCAACTTTACCTGCGCTAGATGGGAAATAACTACAGAGCTGGTTTCTCCTCCCCCTGGCCATGCAGGGTTCCTTTGTGTGTGCATGTGCTGGGTATGTTCCCACTCCTTACTTCCCAATGCTCAGTGCTAACAGCATGCATAAAATTTGCATGCATTAGCATTGAGTATTGGGAAGTTCTTTTGTGGCACTGTTTTGTACAGTGCTAGAGTTTTGAGCATTGGCCTCTGAGGAAATGTATCATACATATAAACTGCTGTATACTGTTTGTAGCTCAACTTGATCCCTGAATTGATGTGCCAGTGTGAGCCTGTACAACACAGAGGTGATTTTAGAAAGGTTAGACATAATTTGCACATCTAAACAGCTGATTTGCATGTATGAATCAGCACAGAAGTATAAGTACCACTTTCAGAAAGGGAGTTACTTACACATGGAAGTGGCAGCATGCAGAAATTTTAAGAGGGCGCATTCTGGATGTACTTTGGACAGTCATTCAAGGCATATGAGTATTCTATATTTTACAATGGCAGTACACATATACAGTGGAAAATCTCCATGGTGACATTTGTACCTGCTTTAAGTCATGTGTAAACCATGCCTATTTATTTGTTTAGACTTGGGGTTTGGATGGATGCTGGGGAAAGGAAGGGTGAAGTTTGGGTTCTGGAGACTGGTTAGAGCAGTGGGCTCCAAGGAAGACAGGGTTCAGATCCCACTTTGGGGAAATCACTTAACCCTCCATAGACTCAGGTACAAAACACAGATTGTAAGCCCTCCAGAGAAAAGGAAACACCATACCTGAATATAACTCATCTTGAGCTCCTCTTGAAGAGATGTAAGCTAAATCCAGCTATGTAAGCAAAGAGATATGGCTCCTCTTGGACATGTAGTTTTACAAAATCTGCAAACCCAGAGTGACGTCACATGTTTTCCTTTGTAAAATGGTTTCTTCTAATATGCGTGCCATCAAATGCACCTTTTTTGGTAGCAGTATATGTATTATTAAAGGCTCTACGCTCAGTGAGCCTTTTATGAAATACTAAGGGCCCTGTTTACTAAGCCGTGCTATAGGCACACTAGCAATTTTAGCACAGGCTAAAAACGTTAGCACACCTTAGTAAACAGGCCCCTATGTATTATTTGAACATACAGATCTAAATATCAGTTTTCTGACCTAGACACCCTATGCAAAGTTATCCTCCATAATAGTAAGGATAATTTTAATTTAATGATAAAAATGGCTACGTGAGAATTCTACGCTATACATATAAGTGATATGCTACACGTTAGTGGTGATGTCGCCACATACAGATTGGAGGCCTTTAAAAGACGCATTTTTTGAGTGCATCTTGTTACGTGTACGGGAGCTATCTTGCCGGCTGATGAGACAAATGAAAGCTATAAGAGTATATATCTGAACCAGACTTCTTGGGGAGGCTTTTTTGGATTAGGGTTGCTTTTGTCACTTGTTTAAACACAGTTTTTATTCTGCAGGCATCAGTGTGGTGAAGTCTCTTGAGAAAGCACGTGGTGAAACCGGTCCACGTCGGGAATGACACTGATTTGCTCCTGGGCTCATGATCGCAGGACGCCATGTAAAAGAGCAGAGGAATTATTTTTTTGGCACTTGTTGAACCACATGAAGAAATTGTTTCAAGATAAGTAACTTTTTTGTACATGTGCGGGACAATATAAATGATAGAGTTGCATGATAATACTCTTATATATAGAGATGCACAGTACCGTTTATACATAAAAATAAACACAAAATTTGGGGAGGTTTTTCAGACCATTGATTACTTTTTTAGCTGAGAGCTGTAATACCCACAGAAATGTAAAGTTGCAGTCTCAGTTTGATGAGGTCTTTTCCTCCTGTTATTTTTGAAACAATAAACCTGCATTGTTAGGTTTTTATATATAAAGCCTTTTCGAGCCTTATCATGTTTACTTGTGTTATAAGTGAGAATTAGCCCAGAAGTCTGATCAAAACTAAAGTAGACAAGAATACTTATAAAGGTAGTTACCTATTATGCACCATGTCTTTAGTTTAATTCTCTCTTAAATAATAAAAAAAATACAATGTAAATATGCCTAAAAGACTAATGACATTTCACAGGTAATGCAATTTGGAAAGCAACACTTCCATGTTTTCTTTTCCAACAATGTGCATTTTTGTAAACTGCTATAAATTGCAATTCAAAAGCACTGATCTCACCATCCCCAATCATTTTTTATACTGATCAAATGAATGCAGATACTCCCATTTGGGAGGGGCAACATGACATTTCACTTGGCAGTTCTAAACAGGTCACAGACCTTTCACAGACCCTAAGGCAGTGGGAGGGAGCTCTTTACTAAACCGTGTAACCAAATCAAACCAATGGTTACCCCTTTTCAATACCATTGGAATGGTCTGCACAATGCAATTCACATAGCAGCACAGAACTGAAAGAATGGTCATCCAATGGAAATTTCTCTTCTTTTGTTTAAATTTACAGACTTCAAACAATAATTCGGGAATGTAAGCTATTAATATATTTGTATGATGAAAAAGGGAAGTGTATAGAATGCACATTTATATTCACTTGCATATTATGGAGATATGTACATATCTATTTATCTATACATATGTATTGGAGATGCTGCTTTGTTTGGAACTGTAGGCACAAAGACACAACACGGCTGCCCTGGAGATGACCTATTGCTTTCAAGTTGCTTGAACACATCAGAATTTCTATTGTTAAGGTTGATTAATTGAAACTGATAAGTTACCATGAATAAAGATTGTTTTTCTGTTTAATGTGGTAGGCCTGATTTGGTAAATGCTTTATTCATGTAGCTATGCAGTGCAGCATATGGGCAAGATGCATTCAGTATCGCAAACATATACAATTTATTATGCTTGTATGGTCACGACCAAAAGGCTTTTCAATTTTAATGGCAAAGTTTGAATGGAAAATTCCATTTAAAGAGTCACTAGTAACATTAAAGGTGACTTTACAATCTATTCTTAGCACTTTCTGTGTCAGAATGAATTAAGACTGGTAAAGGAATACAAAAACATGCTTGTTAAAATAAATATCCATTCTAAGAGAAGTTCAGATTTAAACAAAAAAATAGCACTGTTTATCTAAATGTTTGTCAGCTAGTATATAAAGAACTCATTTGATGGTCTAGTGTCATCTTGTGTCACATACCACTGATAAAGTTATCACTAATGTTTCAATGAGATACTGCTGCTGCTCTGTGTTCTGCATTCCCAGGGATTATAATGAAGAGAACAGATGAATACAAGAAGAAACAAATCAATTCGTCAATTTTATTTTATCAAAAAACTCTGTACCAAAAGGTCCATAAATTTGTCATCTTTAAAATATCATGTTCTTTTCTAACAAGAAGTTCTGTATAAATGTAATGTGCCACGTGATCTATCAAAATATATTTTTATACACTAATGTTCAGAATAGTGCTTTAATGTTTTCCTGTTTTTCTTCTACTAAATCTAAAGAATCATAGGAAAAGGATTTCAAGATTTCCAGAGCTGGATATAGGAAGCAAAATAGAAATCTGGATGCAAAGAAAAATCTCCTTACATGTTTTAACTTAGATTACACAGAGAAAACTAAATTACTTATCTGTAGCAGTAGGATGGATAGCAGAAAACAGCAGGATAGAAATCCTCACATCTGGGTGACATCACCTGACAGAACCTGTGTAGGGAGAAGACTCCAGCTCAGAATAGATCTGGGAGCTTTTGAGAGGCAGTGCCATGCATGTGCATGACTTCCCACCCTGTGTCAGTGTATAGGACACCTTCAGTCATTAAATAGCTTTGTTTAGGAGACAACTTTCAGGGGAGGTGGGAGGATATGAAAGGATGTATATCCTGCAGTCCAAGGAGAACACCCCTATGGGTAAATAAGTTGGTTTTCTCCAAGGATAAGCAGGATAGCAAGTCCTCATATCTGAGACTCACTTATTTCAATACAAAAGGAGGAGAAAACAAAAGGCACTGTCAATGGGCAGACACCAAATATTATACTGAAGTGACGGTATTCATGTAGATTGTCTGGGACAGGAAAAAGGATCTAGGCCCTTTCCAATACGCCAGATGGTAAACCTCTGTCATTTAAAATCACAAGACCTTGTAGTGAAGTCTCCCCTAGAAGCCAGATGGTATATGACATGCTGTCAGGCAGATTCAGGGCAGCCAAGGCTACCCTCTCAATATCCAAGTTGCGAGGTTGAGGGATTTGATGCTGAGATGACTGGGTGGTCAGTATTGGAAAGTTCACCAATTTGATGGGTCTCCTTATGAAGACCTATCAGACTGGGGAGTTCTCCAACACTAATCATGCAGGCATCCCAGAATCGTCCCTGATGGAAAACGAAGTTACTTACTTGCAGCAGGTGTTCTTTGAGGACAGCAGGAGTTAAATCTTCATCTAAGGGCGATGTCACTACTGGAGCCCGGTACAGGAATCAATATTCCAGCAACTTGTTCTAGAACTTTTTGGCCATGCTCACCATGCATGAATACCTGTTCTTGCCTGCCGCTGTTGCATAGATCCTCCTAAGCCATTATAAAGCATGGCATAGGGAAGGGGACCAACAGGAGGCATTTCACCCTCCCCCCAGATTTCTTAGCCACTTGCTGTTGCCTACTACTGCTACTATTCACCTCTGCCCCTGGATGCAGCATCTCTCTCCCTGCTGCAGGTACTCCTCCTTACCAAGCAGACCAAGAAGACAAGAAAGTGATAAAGTCTACAACAAATGGGAGTGTGCATGTGGCATTGCCTGCCGTGAAACCTCTTCTAGCCCTAAGAGCAGTTGAACTCTCTGATGCGTCCTAGCCCCCAAAGTAAGTGTATATAGAGGGGGCAAAACACATCATGTCAGAGAGTTCAACTGCTCTCAGGGGAAGAAGAGGTTCTGTGGTGGGTCATGAAGCACACACATTCCTGTTTGTTGTAGACTGTACCACTTGCTTGTCTTCTTGGTCTGCCTGGTAAGAAGGAAGAGCTGCAGTAAGGAGTTAGGTGCTGAATCATGTGGGGCCATGGGGAGATCTGACTGGAATTGGAAAGGGGAGGAAGAGAGGGGGAATGATGGGCTGCATTGAGGAAAGAGGGTCAGGACTGAGGTGAGATATTGGATCGCAGAGGTTGGGCGGGGCAGAGAGCTGAGCCGAAGATAGACACAGGCTAGGGGTACAGAACAGAAGGGGGAGATGATGCACATGGAGGGTTGGATAGATTGATGGAGAGGTGAGATGGTGGACTAGGGGAGAGAGAAAGACAGTGAGGGCTAATGTTGGCAGATGGTAGGGTGGGAGAAGGAGGTACATGTTAGAAGAATTGTCTGATGCTGTGGCTGGGAGGGGATAGGGACACAGTTAGGGGCAAATGCTAGGGGGAATAAGGAGAGAGATGTGTCTGGGATGCTGGACATGGGGTGAGGTACTAGGGAGACAGACAAGGAATGTTGAACATAGGAGTATGGGACCAAGGAAGCAGAGAACGAATGCTGGCCATGGGGTAGGAGACTAGGGAGACAGAGGAGATGCTGATCATGGAGGATGGAGAATAGAACAGGGAGGGGATGCTGGACATGAGGGTAGAGGTATAAGGAAACAGAGGCGATTTTAACCAAGTAAAAATGACTTCATTGTTGTATCTCTTGATCACACTTTTTTTCTTCAATCTTGGTGTTAATCTTTCAAAGATCATTGTGTGTTTTTAAAATTTAAAAACATAAATAAAAAAATTTAAAAAACAAAACAAAAAAAGAAAACCCCACTGACCACCTGCGGGTGAATATTGGGGAGTGGGAGAGGGGGGACAATTGCTTATAAAATTTGGAGAGACAATTGACTAACTGTTATTCCACAGAACACAGTTTTGTTTGTGTGGTTGCACTTTAGAGGGACCTATGATAGTCTTTAACCTTGACAAAATGACTGCTTGCTGGATCACTGGCCCCCTCTCTCAACTGTCCGCTTCTTTAGTATTATTTTTTTTCTTCCTGTCTCTCCGGTTGACTCTTTCGGGTACTTGGATGTTATCATTTATTCCAAACTTTTCTTTCAACATCAGGTCTCTAGTGTTGTGAGGCAGGGGTTCAATGTCCTATGTAAACTTCGTACAATACGCACATTCTTTGATACTTCCAATTGCATATTCTTGTTCATGCCTATCTTATATCTAAACTGGATTACTGTCATACTATCTATGTGGGCATTATCATTACAGATTAAACGACTTCAAACTCTGTAAAATTATATTGTACACCACTTCTGCTGTGCTAAGATCTGACCATGACAGTCTATTATTCATTCACCTCCACTGGCTCCCCTGTCTGTTTCAGATCTATTTCAAAATTCTCTATTTAGTCCATAAAGCAGTGATTCCCACACCTGACCCTGGAGGCACCCCAGTCAGATTTTCAGGATATTCATAAGAGAGATCTGCATGCAGCGGAGGCAGTGCATGCAAATCTCTCTAACAGATATTCATTGTGGATATCCTAAAAACCTGACTGGCTAGGGGATGCCTCCAGGACCAGGTTTGGGCATTACTGCCATAAGACATATCATATTTGCCTTCCTTCTTTTCTGGCCTCTCACTGTCCCCTACATCCCACCAAGGTCTCTTAGATCCCTTGATTCCCATCAGTTTGTTTTTCCGGCCCCCAAGCAGGCATATCTTGAATTGGCAAGACACTCCACTTTCTGTTTTCAGGAGGAAGTGTCATACAAAATGTTTAAATCACTTTTAAAGATTCATTATTGTTCTCAGTCATTTGGACATCAACGTTAGAGAATTTTCCTGTTATTATATTGGTCTGCCTTCATTGTGTATTGTGTGTCATCTAGTGCTGCAATATCTCCTCCTTTACCTTTTGGTTTGTTTGTTTCTTTGCTGTGAATGTGTCAGTCCTTTTATAACTTTGGAGTTCCTTTCCAATTTTAGTTTTGTTTTTAGTATTGTGAACCGTCCTGACCTTCTTGCTCAGATAGGGCAGTATATCAACTTTCAATAAACATAAACATAAACATACACTTATTTTTAAGCAATAGATACTAAATAATGGATAGCATTGATTTCTCACCGTCCCCCTATTAGATATTTCATAAACACTTACTTGCATATTACAAATTACTATTCATTTAGGTCTTTATCTGCCATCACTTACTATTATTATTATTATTTGTTACATTTGTATCCCACATTTTCCCACATATTTGCAGGCTCAATGTGGCTTACATAATACCGTGAAGGCATTTGCCAAATCCGGTACAGGATAGGTACAAAATGTATTGGGATAGGGAAGATATGTTATGTTACTTCATTTGACCTTGCTGGAGAGTTTTGCAATTCCCGAAGAGAAAGATATTTTGATGGTGACCTTGGATATAAAATCATTATATACATCTATTCCCCAAGATCAAGCTTTGACAGTGCTTGAAACAATATTAGAAAGCAGGCCCACACCAGTAGAAGTACCAACTGAATTTTTACTGAAATTGGCCTCATTAGCTTTAAAAGAGAACTATTTCCTGTTTCAAGATAAACTGTTTCTTCAGACCTCAGGAATAGCCATGGGAGCAACTTTTGCCCCTTCAGTAGCCAATCTTTTTATGACTGATTTCGAGGCAAGATGGCTAGACAAATATTCTGAATTTAAGAACATTTTGTTTTGGGTAAGATTCATCGACGATGTCTTTATGTTATGGGAAGGGGATCAGCTCTCTTTATCCAGGTTTGTGAACTGGTTAAACAATTGCAATTCGGCTATCCAATTTTCATATGAACAGTCTAGTTTGGTGGTGCAGTTCCTGGAAGTACAAATCCAGATAGCACAGAATAAGTGGAAAACTGCAGTGTTTAAAAAAACAATGGATCGTAATACTCTGCTGCAATATGGTAGTTGTCATCCTAGTCCCCTGAAGAACAGTTTACCATACTCTCAACTGTTGAGGTTTAAACGCATTTGCATCGAAGAAGTGATTTCAAGGATTCAGCAAGAAAATTGACAGCCAGATTATAGAGACGCGGATATCCGCGCCCTGTAGTGAAGGCAGCATACACTAGAGCAAAATACAACAGCAGGGAACTGCTATTACAAGATAAGAGAGCTAACTATGATGTTGCAAACGATGAAGAAGATGAGACATAGACGTTTGTTGTACAATTCAGCAAGGGAGGGGAAATGGTGGGTAACATCATCAGGAAGAATTGGGACAAAGTTAGAGCCCATCCATTATTTCAAAACAGGAAACTACACATAGCATACTCACGAGGACGGAACTTAAAAGGAATTTTAAGCCCAGCACATCCGATTGACCATTCTGCAGCAACCTCACAAGGACATTTGAGATTCAGGGGGGGGGGGGGGTGTTGCATCATTTGCATGATAATGAATGAATGCAAAGAGTTTGTTAACCCTATAGATCAATGGTATATCAAATCAAACCCAACAAAAACTGTTCTTCATGTTTTGTTGTATATATCCTAAAGTGTCCCTGCAATAAGATCTATGTGGGAAAGACAACTAGGAAGTTACAAACAAGGCTATTGGAGCATAAATCTTGTATTAAAACATCTAAATTAGGATCTTCATTAGCAGCACACTGTAACTTAACTAAGCACGAATTCACACACTTTCGTTGCTTTGCAATTGATCAAGTGCAAGACAACATAAGAAGAGGAGATAGAGCTAGGCGTCTTCTCCAACTGGAGCAGCGTTGGATTTTTAAATTACAATCTTTAGATCCTAAAGGCTTGAATATGGTGATCCAATGGGCAGCATTTCTGTGATGTTCCAAAGTCATGATGACCTCACTTGCATTAATGGGCGTCGACCTTAAAAAGACTTACGCCATTTTAGTCTGTTTAAACAGCTGATAGACGAGAAGCAACAGCAGACTTAAGGAACAGCACTCGCAAGTAAGCATATTCATTTTGCTGTGTCCTATTAACATAATATGAGAATTGGGAGTGTAAGACTGTGTATAAATTTACAATAGAGGGGGGGGGACTAGATGGCAGCTTGAAGGGAGTACAGCGAAGTTGCTCCTGGACTCGCGCTGACTCCTTTTTCTGACCATACTATTCCGCTTACCTTATGCCTAAATGGAGATGCAGACAGCGTACAAGCCCCATTGTACCGGTCTTGCCATTAACCGGGCCCATGAATCGCTTCGCTGTTCCAGGGAATTTGCGATGCTTTGAGTCTTTGCTGCGAGGGGAAGCGGCGTGAGGTGAACCGCTCCCCCAGCCTGAAGTGGATACATCTCTCAGCCTCGAGACTAGGAATCCGCTGCTAATGCCTGCAATCGAGTAAGGGTTGCTTGAACAAGGGTATACACGGTCCAAAGGGGCAGCGATAGCCCCTGCAACGGGGTCAGACCCAAGCAATGGATTGCTGAGCACTCCCAGGAGATTGGGCACGTGACAGCATAGGATGGGCGCTTCTGGTGAGACAACTGTGGAGAAAAGGTTGAAACTCTCTGGAGATTCTTTGGTTGAATTAACTTCATTAAGTCTTTTCTTCCAAATAAACCCTCAACTATAACTCTAGACGCTATATGGGAAGCTCTTCTGGGCTTAGAGACATCCTTTTCTGAAAAACTAGTGTCTGCTTTGCAACAAGTTCAATCTCCCCTTGAAAGGGTATCCACACTGGAAAAGAAAATTACAACATCTGAGGGGAAAATTAGTTTCAATTTTCCCCTCAGATGTTGTAATTTTCTTCACGGTAAAGATATAAAACAGTGTCAACAAATTCAAACAAATATTATTAAGGAAAATATGTGGTTGCAAAATAAAATTGAAAACCTAGAGAACCAACAGAGGTCAAAAACATTACGACTAATAAACTTTCCAAGACAAATGTTGGTTGCACCTTTACCTTTAAAAGATATATCTTTGAAATACTAAAAATTTCAGAACAAGCTTGCCCTCCAGTTTCAAAAACATATTATTTACAACCTTATAGGAAAAAAAATGACTGATCAACCTGTTTCTGAAAAAGCTAAAGCTGTTTTTGAGACTTTAAATCTTACGCAAACTATTGAAGATAATTATCTGGGTTTAGAACCAGCAACGTTAATTGTGACTTTTGTATTACAGCCTGATAGAGACTGGATACTAAAACAATTCTTCCGTCATAGAGAGGAAACTTTTTTAAATTATAGGATAAGAATTTTTCCTGATGTATCTCGTGTAACCCAGAAGAGGCGTCAAAGTTTCCTTAAATTTTGCCCCCCCCCCCCCCCGTTCATCAGTTGGGTGGCTTTTTTTGGTTGAATTTTCCATGTAAATGTATAAAAGTTAAATTCAGTGAAATATATGTTCTTTGATCCCTCACATTTAAGCTTTTTTCTGGAATCTAAGATAGTCACAACTCCATATTCAATTCCAGAAGCGGTATTGTCATCTACACCATAGTCTGTTTTTTTATTTTTTTCTCCTGTGAACTTCCCTTCAAGTCTCTAATTGTAGATTAGTGAAGGATATTTTTCCTGAGTATTGTGCCTTGTCCCCCCTCCTAATTGTGGACTAAAATTGGATAATATACATCTTTATTTGTGACAAATTGTAAATATAAGTGTTTTGCTATATTATTCTTTTTTTCAGTAACAAGATTATTCTTGGAAGTGTAATAATAATCTTTAAAAATAAAATAAAAATTTACAATAGAGGATTGACGAGGTTTCTGGTTGATTTTATAGAACCCGTTGGAAGTATAGTCTGAATGACGTGGAGGGGCATTTTTGAAAGGTCGTCCAAGTATGAATTAGGACGCCCTTGCAAAGTCAGCCAAAATCAGGTAGGTATAATCGAAAAATAGTATGGACGTCCTTAGACATTCCATTATCGCAGTGCACAATGCCCAAATCAGGGACGCCCAAAGTATAGTAAAAAGGACGCCCATCTTCCAGAACCGCAAAAGGACATTCCTAAAACATTCACTGTACTTGCCAATTTGTCATATCAGTGTCCTTCGCCGGTTCTACAAGAAAGACGTCCTTATTACTATACTTTGGACTTCACTGATGTACCTGGTTCCTCCGCAAGTACAGTGCAAGTAGTTGCGGACATCCAGGTACGGGAAATATAAGGAACAAGTGTAAAGTACAGTAACAAGGATGTGTTTCTCACAGAACTGCCAAAGGATGTCCATCTTACTAGGCCCACCGAAGGACGGCGGGCCTGAAAGAGGGACATCCTTCGGCAGTTCTGTGAGAAACACGTCCTTGTTACTGTACTTTACACTTATGAATGTTCCTTATATTTCCCGTACCTGGATGTCTGCAACTACATGCACTGTATTTGCGGAACATGCAGCTATGGGAAATATAAGAAGCATACATATTTTATTGTGTACATATGAAGAGGTTCGCACACTTGATAATGATCTATATAAGGAAGGCTCCGCAAGTATGAACATTTACTCATACAAATAAGTCCCCGCCCGCGTGACGACGGTCCATGCATGTCATGGACGTCCATGCATCATGGTTGTCCACGTGCCGACCCATCATATATGGGGCACGATGTCCATGTGCTGACTCGTCCATATATGCAACAGTGAATGTAAGGACATCCATCACGCATAGGCATCCATATAAGGAGATGCACGTTTTCCAATGGTTATTCACTGAGAAACATGGCACTTCGTAGAGAACCCAACTTTAGCTTGGCGGAGAGTCTGCTCCTGGCGCAGCTTTGCCTGAGGCACTGCCGCAGGCTCTTCATGCACCACCACCACCTGCCCCCCAGGACTGTGTCCATTAGAACATGGACACAGATACGAGAAAGGCTGGAAAGGTAAGTGCTTTTTTTCACCCCCCCCCCACCGTTCCTGGGCTATCAGGTCCCCCTTCTGTAGCACCACATTTAAGAGCTCCCTCAGACAATGTAAGCACTAACTGTAGTCTGCATTCAAGGGTAATCAGTGATATGTGCACATGCACATTCATTAATAGAATCTATGTACTAGAAAGGAAAAACATTCCCACATTTACAATACTGCACACAAATAGTACTCTCTGTCCTCATGTCCACCTCAATGACATCACCTGTACCAATGTAATGTCTCCCCCCCTCCCCCCCCCATCAATCAGTGTTGTGTGTCTCTACAATTTGGCTGCCAAATGAATTTGTGTTGTGAAAGCAAGAAGGACCATCCCCTGATTCCTGGTGTACAAACTTGTACACCAGCAATCTTGCAGACGCTTTGGAATTTGGAGGGACCTGGAGTCCCTGGGATGCCGGTTCCGGCATATACGGCGGGGCAACCCCAATCTTGTTAGGACCGTGCGATGGCACCTCAGGGCTCGACATAAGTATTGTAAACATGGCATCTGTACTCATTTGTAAATTTATTTATTTAATAATGCAAATGTCATGCACAATATCAGTTTCCATGTGGCTAATAGGCAACTAGTAAGTCATAACACCTCTGTCCCAGATCAAGGCCTGAGGTTGCTGCTACGCTCCCATGAGTTTGGCTGTAACTTCCAACTAACCTCCTCTGAGATGAATGAAATGACATGCCTCACTTCTGTATCCCCCTTTCTGGGGTGGATACTGTTTCATGGTATTCTTGCCTGATGTCCTGCTCTTAGTGGATGTCATAGCATGATTTGAAATTAATGTAAAGAAATAGTGCTTCCACCCCCTCCTCCCCCCCCCCCCAAAAAAAATGGTCATCCTACTATAGTCACAACTCAAAATGCTAACATGCTGCTGAGGAATGAGTGTTCCATGCCAACACATCTTATAGTGTACTCCTTTTTCAGACCAGCTTCCAGGGTTCCCTGTCATGTCATTTCATGCATCTCACACCCCATGTGTCTAGCCCAGGGCTCACCACTGACCCACCTTTCCCCATTCCTGCCTCATGCCAGCCAGCCAGCTCCTGCACTATGCAAGCCATGTTGAATGTGCTGATCTCAAGGACAATCCTTTTACATACAAAGGACGCCAGCAACAGGAAAAGGAGCAGGAGGAGGAGCAGTGGCGTAGCCAGACTTGACATTTTGGGTGGGCCCAGAGTTAATATGGGTGGGCACTATGTATATAGGTATGAGTAGTGTTTCTTGGGATACTACAAAATAAGGCCTTAGAATGCACTTGATGATGGATTTCTAAGTAGTCTCCCCCTAACAGCTGCATCAGCGTAAACCACATACATAACAGAAAAAACAATTTTTTTAAATATAATTACATTTTCCCATATCTTAAAATTGACCAGACATAAGTCTACTACAGTGGCAAACCTCTCAACACACAACAGGATCTTGCAATATAAATACACAGGAAAGATGTATTCAAATTCTGGTAGCACCTCAATAGCAATACAAAATCCCTTAACTGTCAGGTACTTTGTGAAGTAACACTAAATCCTGCAAAGAAACTTCTTAGAGCCTTTGTTGCAAATCTCAACACCAATTCTGAACACGAATACCAATAACAGTACTTTTATAAATGCAGCAGTGCATATACATAACAGCAATACACTTCCCATTGGAAAAGTCAGACAAGTCAGACTCATACAACCCGACACAACCTACATGCCAGCAGAATCTCTCACCTTGGTCACATGCAGAGCACATACCAACTCTCATCAATTACAGAATAGAGGACCAAACATTAGCAATTGTCCTGTAGACTGGCATCAGTCCATCCCTGCCCTTCAGCCTGGCATTGGCTTTTCCCTTCCCTTCCCTACCCCACCCCACCATCCATCTCCATAGCCCAGCATCAGCCCTTCCTACCTTACCCTCTTCCCCATTTTTCCCCGTAGCACTGTATCAGCCCTTCCCAATCATTCATCCCATAGATAAGCCCTACCATAACCCCCCACCCCGCCCTTTAGCCTAGCATCAGCCTTGTCCTACCCCCTACCCATCCTCCCACGGTCTGGGATCTCTTCCCCCAACCATGAAGGACACCAGCATTAAATATAAGACTTTTTTTTAATGTCCTGGGCACTGCAGAGCCCACCTCCACCCAGAAACCTGCCTATATTAAATTTAAAACATTTTTTTTTTAATTTGTAACCTGGGCCCTGCAGAGAACAACCCCCCAAACTCATCAACATGAAAAATATACAACCTTTTTTAGATTGCAACCTGAGCATTATAACAAATTTATTGTTGGTGGGCTTCTGGGTGGGGGTGGGCTCTTCTCTGCCTAGTGAAAAAAGGTATATGAAAATTATTAAATATGCCTTTTTTTTTTTTACCTAGGCAGTGAAGAGCACACCCCCACCCACCATTACATTGTACAGGATGTTAAAATTAAAAAAAATATATTTGTTTTACCTGGCCTGGGCAGCTGGCCTTTGGTGGTGGTGGAAGATAGTGGAGCAGACTCAGAGCGCAATAATTGTGCTCTTGCTCCATGTGTTTTGTTGTGGGGCCACGGGGGAGTGCTGCTGAGGCAGGGCAGACCGGCAGAGTGGAGGAACAGGAACCGCAACCGCGACCGCGACGCGACGATAGCCGGCACAGACTCCCCTCCCATGCAGCACTGCGGTGCCGTTGCGCATGAGGGAGGGGAGGAGCAGAGCTCAGGGAGTGAGGTGAGCGACAGAGTAGCGGCGCCAGCGTCTAACAATACTAAAAACAAAATTAGGCAGAGGAGGACCGGACAGCTGCCTGGGTGGGCCTGAGCTGAGATTGGGCGGGCCTGGGCCCACCCAGGCCCACCCGTAGCTACGCCCCTGAGGAGGAGGCAGGACTGCCTGCAGCGGTGGTGGAGCAGGAGGAAGAGGAGGACCCCTGGCATGACATGCCTCCCCTTGAGGAGGAGGGCCCAACACCTCCAGCCCTCTTCACACCATCCCCAGCACCAGCCCCATCATCATCACCAGCCCCATCACCATTACCAGCCCCATCACCAGCCCCAGCCCCAGCACTGCGCCTCCTGCAGCAACTGGTGAATAGCCAAAACCAGTTGCTGCAGGAGGTGTCAACGATGAGGCTGGAGATGTTAGTGATGAGGCTGGAGGTGTCAGCAATGTGGCAGGCTAATGAGCAGCACTTCAGGGAGCAAAGGCTGCTCCTGGTGCTGCTCGTTAGCCTACTGCACAACGCCATGCAGGGAGGAGGACGTGGCCTCCCTTAAAAGACTTTTTTTGGGGGGATTTGTAAATATTTTTTTCGTTTAGTTAAATACACAATTTCATATTGTTCATATAACAGGGTGTGTGTCTCTACTTTGTGCACTACATATTATCAAATGCTGGGGTTGATGTGAAAGGAGTCAGCAATCTGGGTTGCATGACAGGTGAACTGTGACAGAGAAGCTTTGGTACATATGTGTCATAAGTGTGGCCATAGAGAAGGCCATCTGTTCCTTCCAAACTGCATGGCTGTGTGGTAAGGGGGGGAGGCTGGGTGGGCATTTCTGTTGAGGAACAGAAATGCCCATCCAGCCTCTCCCCTCCTTACCATAGAGCCCCACAGCACAGAGATGTGTAAATAATAGGTATGTTGTCTAGCACTAGTGATCTGCCAAGTAGAAACTTGCAGATAACCATAGGTAGCGCATAGACGATGTTTGCTCTCTGATCACCAGACACCCTTACCCACAACCAAACCACATTTGTGAGGGCCAGGAAGGAGCTACAAACAGCTGGGTCATCTTTTCACATTGAATGTATCAGCAATGGTATATAGTGCTGAGGAGAAAAGGGAAAACAATGGTAAAAGCTTTAGATGGATGTTTACTTCATCACAATTGCAATATAATACATCAGGTACAGAAGGGCACAGGCTAGGGGAATTATATAGGCACCGGGCTGTAGCCACCTACAGGTAATTTAGAATAGAAACTGTAACCAGAACCCCTCTCCCTCAATATGACTTAAGGGCTCAAGGCCGTGGTAGGCACGCACCTGTGGCCACCTTGAAAATAGTTTGCAGGATAGAATTTAGAAATGTTGTTGTTCCATAACTATAGAGGATTGTAGGACTGTGTTGAATAATGTGTAAAAGACATTCAGAGCATATATGCTCTGCAAGGAGCTCCTGGAGGGTAGAGAATGGAGAATTGGTCAGATGTAGGAAATGCAGAGTATATGCTAAGCTACCAGCTACCACCCAGTCTGAAACTTTTGGAAAGGAAAGGTACAAAGCTCACACACCAGTTGTCTTTCAAGAATTGGCAAAAAAAATCCCCCCCCCCCAAAAAAACAAACAGGTGTACAAAAGCATACAGTGGCAAAAACAAGGTTTACTATAACTGAAGCTAAAACGCTTTGAAATACCAACCCAAAATCTAAAGAAAAACCTCTAAAGTGCAAACACAGAGAAAGCCGTTTTAAAGAGGCGCCAATAAAGGGAATGCAAACTTCAAATGGGAAGAGCAGCTGGGGACGTTTATCATTATCACTCATAATCGAAATGAGGACACCCAAAACACAGAGCAGCTGGGGACGTCCATAGTTCCCTACCCATAATCGAAATGAGGATGCCCAAATCGCCAGAGCAGCTGGGGACGTTTAGGGATTTTGTCAATAATCGAAATTAGGACACCCATCGCGTTCTTACATGGGCGTCCCTGGGAGAGTATTTAAGCGCCCTTCTCTGTATTTTTGATTCTTTGCATCACATTGGTACAATGGCACCAAAGCAACCACCCACCCACAAGGGTAATTTCAGTGACCCTGAAATTGAACTGCTGGTTCAGGAAATCCAGAGGAGGCACACGCATCTCTTTGCTCCCACGGGCCATAGGCTGGCTGCTACAACGAAGCGGAGAGAATGGGAGGCAGTAAGGGACCGGGTCAACCAACTCATGCACTTCATTCATTTTATTGTACAACGCCTAGATCTGCCAGTTAGGCTTGGAGGTATAGCAAATCTCAATAAACTATTACAAGATTATGGCCTTACTTTTTCAGCCGTTTCTTGGGCTTGCTGAAAATTTACCATGCTAGCCCTTTGGCTGTGGAATCAACTGCCTATATCCGTTCTCGTTGGCTTTTCTTGGATAGGGATTTCTATTAGGAGGCCAGACCTGATGTAGCCTATGAACACACGCAGTCACGGGTGCAGACAATTCTTTCTTGTACAATAGCTCTAGCTGCCTTTTGTCATTTTTTTCTTTCATACTTTCTTGACTTTTTATAAGTTCTTTTCTGCTAAGCTCATTTTAGAATTATAAACCACTGTGGGAATACTTTTCCTTGGTTTTAGGTAGATTTGGGATTGAGGGACAATTTCTGAACTTGGGTCTCAATGCTGTACAAAAAAACCTATTGCCCACATATTGATAAGTGGGTCTCCTATTGATACTATACAGCTAGCTCAGAATCAAGGCAAGGGTGCCCATTATCCCTAATACTATGTGCGTTGTTCTTAGAGTCACCTGCTGCTAAGATTAGGCAGATACAGAGGTAACTGGCTTTATTTCGGGTAGGCAGGAATATAAGATTATTTACAGACAATATGCTGCTTTTTATTAGTTATGCTAGTAGCAACCACCTAAAAATTATGCCTATCATCCAAGCTTTTGGAACTTCTGAAGAGCTGCAGATAAATTTTGGGAAGTTTGAGGCCCTGCCAGTATCCAGACCTTGTGCATGTAAAACCCAAAGTGACTTTCCATTAGAATGGGCAGTTATTGATCTCACATATCTTGTGGGTATACTGCAAGAGTGTGACTGAGCAGCTAAAATCAGTGTATTAATTATGCCTTAAGTGGAAAAACCTTCCTATCTCATTACTAAGGTGCATTGCTTTGGTTAAGATGGTACTCCTTCCTAAGTTACTGTACCCCTTCCAAATGATACTAATTTGGCACGAACGGAAGGAAGAAGGGAAATACAGAGGTGTTATTAACTACTTTATCTGGAGAAATAAGACACCAAGAATTAGGTATGCTAAATTGGTTCAGGCTCATCAACATGTGGGGATGAGATAAAATGTAGTCACACTTATATCTTGGGTATATGAATTGCATTCAGGGAAATGCGTTTATGCCCAAACTAATTCTTGGAGCATTGTTACAATCCTTATGGAACTTCAACCTGTTCCACTGCACTCATTATTTTATAGAGCTCTATGATATCTACTACTACTACTACTACTTAGCATTTCTATAGCGCTGCCAGGGTTACGCAGCGCTGTACAAGTTTAGCATGGGGAAGGACAGTCCCTGCTCAAGAGAGCTTACAATCTAAAGGTTACAAACTATGTAGTCAGTGTAGGTAACTTACAACTTATGTGGTCAGTGTAGATTGCTTACAATCTAAAGGTTACAAACTATGTAGTCAGTGTAGGTAACATGAATGGGGAAGGTGGTTAGGCACCAAAAGCAAGGGAGAAGAGATGGGCTTTGAGTAAGGACTTGAAGATGGGCAGGGAGGGCGCATTGGCGTATGGGCTCGGGAAGTCTGTTCCAGGCATAAGGTGTTGCGAGGCAGAAGGGGTGGAGTCTGGAGTTAGCGGTGGTAGAGAAGGGTACAGATAGAAGTGATTTGTCCTGAGAGCGGAGGTTACGGGTGGGAACATACGGGGAGAGGAGGGTAGAGAGGTAAAGGGGGGCTGCAGATTGAGTGCACTTGAAGGTCAATAGGAGAAGCTTGAGCTGTATATGGTAGTGGATCGGGAGCCAGTGAAGCGACTTGAAGAGAGGGGTGATATGAGAGTATCGGTTCACGCGGTAGATAAGACGTGCAGCGAAATTTTGGACAGATTGAAGGGGGATAGATGGCTAAGCGGGAGGCCAGCGAGAAGAAGGTTGCAATAGTCAAGACGAGAGGTAACGAGCGAGTGGACGAGGGTTCGGGTGGTCTGTTCAGAAAGGAATGGGCGAATTTTGCTAATATTATAGAGGAAGAAGCGACAGGTCTTAGCTGTCTGCTGGATATGGGCAGAGAAGGAGAGGGAGGAGTCGAAGATGACTCCGAGATTGCGGGCTGAAGAGACGAGGAGGATGAGGGTGTTGTCAACAGAGACGGAAAGTGGGGGTAGAGGAGAAGAGGGTTTGGGTGGAAAGACAAGGAGCTCGGTCTTTGCCATGTTCAGTTTCAGATGCCGGTTGGACATCCAGGCAGCGATGTCTGAGAGGCAGGCCGAAACTTTGGCCTGGGTTTCGACTGTGATGTCGGGAGTGGAGAGATAAAGCTGGGTGTCATCAGCATAGAGATGGTACTGGAAACCATGTGATGAGATCAGCGAGCCCAAGGAGGAGGTGTAGATCGAGAAAAGAAGCGGTCCAAGGACAGATCCTTGAGGAACCCCAACAGAGAGCGGGATGGGGGTGGAAGAAGAGCCATTAGAAAATACTCTGAAGGTGCGTTGGGAAAGGTACGAAGAGAACCAGGAGAGGACGGAGCCCTGGAACCCGAATGTGGACAGTGTGTCAAGAAGTAAATTATGATTAACGGTGTCAAAGGCAGCTGATAGGTTGAGGAGGATGAGGATGGAATAGTGACCTTTGGATTTTGCAAGGAACAGGTCATTGCAGACTTTAGAGAGTGCTGTTTCTGTCGAGTGTAGTGGGTGAAAGCCGGATTGAAGCGGATCGAGGATGGCCTGAGAGGAGAGGAAATCAAGGCAGCGGCTGTGGACAGCGCGTTCAAGTAATTTGGAGAGGAAGGGTAGAAGAGAGATGGGGCGGTAGTTGGAGGGACAGGTGGGGTCATGTGAAGGTTTTTTGAGAAGTGGTGTGACTACAGCGTGCTTGAAGGTGTCAGGGACAGTAGCAGTGGAGAGAGAGAGGTTGATGATGTGACAGATTGAGGGGATAACTGTAGGAGAGATGTTGTTAAGCAGATTGGTGGGAATGGGATCAGAGGAACAGGTGGTGCACTTAGAGGAAGAAAGAAGGCGAGCAGTGTCCTCTTTGGTGATCGCAGGGAAGGAGGAGAAAGAGGCCAGGTTAGGTTGGTTGTGGGTTAAGAAGTCACAGGGAGGAGAAGGCTTGGAAGTGAACTCAAGGTTTATCTTCTGCACTTTATCGCGGAAGTAATCAGCTAGTATTTGAGGAGAGAGTGGGGGTGGGAGCGGAGGGCACTTTAAGTAGGGAGTTGAGGGTGGCGAAGAGGCGACGAGGGTTGGAGCCAAGAGAATTGGTTAGTTGAGAGTAATATTCCTGTTTGGCAAGGAATAGGGAGGACTGGAAGGAGGAAAGTATGAATTTGTAATGGGTGAAGTCTGACAGGGTGCGAGATTTCCTCCAGAGTCGTTCAGCAGATCGGGTGCAGGAGCGAAGGTAATGGATACAAGGGGTTAACCAGGGCTGAGGATTAATGCGCTTAGTGAGGTGAGAGACAGATGGTGCTAGGGTATCCAGAGCAGTGGAGAGAATTTCATTGTAGGTAGAGACAGCCTTGTCGATGGATTCAGAAGACGAGATGGAAGGGAAGAGATTGGAGATGTGAGAGGATAGGGTAGGGGGGTCGACGACTTGGAGATTCCTGAAGGCAGTGGTTATAGTTGGGCGAGGTTGAGGGGGAGGGTGAGCCATCTTTTCTCCAAGCTGAAGAGCCCTAGCTGCTTTAACCTTTCCTCATAGGGAATTTGTCTCACCCCCTTTAACATTTTTGTCGCCCTTCTCTGTACCTTTTCTAATTCCACTATATCTTTTTTGAGATGCGGTGACCAGAATTGAACACAGTAAGAATTTGGTGTGCAATCTGGTGAAAGTTTCAGGAGCAGGTCTCAATGGTCCCACTTTAGAGTGATAGTTTAATTGGGAGGAGGGGATGGGATTTGAGGGGGAAGAAAATAGATTTGTTTGTACTATACTTTTGCTGTAGTTTGGTTAATAATGTTTGCCTCAATTGTTGAATGGTATTTCCATAATGTGAGCTGGATCATTAATAAAAATAATACAACAACAATAAAAGAATTATAAACCACTTCAATGTTTTATGAAACATGGTACAGCAAATGTCCAACAAACACTGCAAGTGTACACTTTCCAGTCTATTAAATTTATACTTGTTGGGTTAAATTAGATTTATAACAGGTACTCTTCAACTCTACATTTTACCACTCTGTAACATCAGTCAATACTGCCAGCTACAGAATGCTGAAGGATGATACAAACCATATCCTTTTCCTGAAGGTTTGATAACATTGCTTACAAACCATTCTGAGGTATGGATGGATTACAACATGGTCTTGGCAGTACATTCATCACTTCAAATACAAGACATATTTATGTATGACTATATGAATTGTCATAATTACCAAAGGAAGGTTGGACTTTTTTTTTGTTAACAGTATCCCCTATGTAGATTGTGAAACATACACTGTCATTACCTTTTCTGAACACAAAACAATTATAGGAAAACATACTTCATGTAAACATGTTCTCATGTTTTGTTGCAGTATTACCAAAACCATTAAAATGCTTAGAAGTGACCTCTTGATCTTTTCTTCCAGTTTATCTAAAAGAATTAGGAAAGAAAAAACAGTGCAATCTAACAGGATAACTTTTGTGACTTCTCTTCATCAGATATATGTGTTTGAGCTTTCTCTTGCTGACAAGCTACTTAAAGAGTCACTGTTACTTAAAGGTTTTATCTTAGGGATTCGTGTCTTTTTTGCTCATTAAGAATGTTTCTATGATTAGAATGTCAATATAACCAAATCAGAGGACTGTGAGAAAGGTCTTGAGTACATAAAACCAGTTGCACTGCATATCATACAACGAAAAGCTGAGATGGTTTAACTTGGTTGGTTAAATAATCAAAACTCTTAATATTATGAATGCAGCCCTGCTTTCTTATTAACTCAGATTTCTAGTTTCACTCAAAATCCTAGTAAGATATTCTATCAATTTTTCTTAATCATACTTGTAGCAGAACCCCTGCAGAGTCCTTGCTCCTATGCTGACCCTGCCTGCAGTATAAGGTAATGGAGGCCTAACTCACTGGTTTTTACGTCATTGCTGTTGGAAAGAGGGATAAAAGAACCTGTACCCAGGGCCCAAGCATCTTCTTGTGCTTTCCACAGGATTTTTCCTTTCTATTTTCTCATGTGGCATTTTCTTTCTTATCCTATTTATTTTTAATTTATTGTAAACTGCTTAGATATTTTATTATTTGCAGTATAGTAAATAAAATTGAAATGTAAAATATGAGGAGAGGCTGGAGGAGCCCAAGGAGGTCTTAGGTGCAGACAGAGAGACAGTTTTCCTGATGACTGGCGAGGCACAACCTCAGGGAGTGTTGTTATCATTAAGATGGCTAAGCTTAAGGCTGAAGTAAAGCATACTGGAGAGAGGAAATGTAGAAGAAACCCAGAGAGGCCTAGGTTGATGGGGAGCCTAAAGAGAAGCCAGGACAGAAGGGAAATGGGAATTGATATACTGCCTTTCTGAGGTTTTTGCAACTACATTCAAAGTGGTTTACATATATTCAGGTACTTATTGCAGGGTTAAGTGACTTGCCCAGAGTCACAAGGAGCTGCAGTGGGAATTGAACTCAGTTCCCCAGCATCAAAGTCTACTGCACTAACCACTAGGCTACTCCTCCAAGAACCAAACACTCAGATTAGGTGCACAAGAGAGTCCATCTGTCCTAGGAGTGATGTGTTCCTCAGTAAGGTGAGCAGGACCAACAAGCAGCATCCCGTCTTTATCACTGAAAGCCCCAAAAGTGAGATGCCAGTGACCAGACTCTAATGCAGCCCAAACACCTAGTTCAGGGCCTGTTTTGAGATTTTTGTAGTTTGAATAGTTAACTTTTACTCTGTAAGGGAGGAGTATTTTCCAGTTTCGTGTTTCTGATTACGAGATACAAAGCTAGAAGAGTTTTTGGATGTTGTATAATAGCTCAAAGAATAACACACTGATTGTGTTTGCTTAAGGTACCAATGGCTAGGAGTTTTGCATTTTGTGTCAAATATTTTTCACAAAAGTCTGTAGTACCTGAAGATTGGAAGGTGGCCAATGTGACACCGAGTTTTAAAAAAGTTTCTAGGGGTGATCTGGGAAATTACAGATTGGTAAGCCTGAGGTCAGTGCTGGGCAAAATAGTGGAAACTATTATAAAGAATAAAATTATGGAACACATATACAAACATGGTTTAATGGGACAAAGTCAGCATGGGTTCAGCAAAGTGAAGTCTTGTCTCACCAATTTGCTTCATTTTTTTGAAGGTGTCAATAAACATGTGGATAAAGGTGAGCTGTTTGACGTAGTGTATCTAGATTTTCAGAAAGCTTTTGATAAAGTTCCCCATGAGAGACTCCTGAGAAAATTAAAGAGTCATGGGATAGGAGGCAAGGTTCTGGTGTGGATTAGGAGTTGGTTATTGGACAGAAAACAGAGGGTAGGTTTAAATGGTCATTTCTCTCAATGGAGGAGGGTGAACAGTGGAGTTCCACAGGGATCCATAATGGGACCGTTGCTATTTAACATATTTATAAATGATATGGAAATCAGAACTACGAGTGAAGTGATTAAATTTGCAGCATACAAAACTATTCAAGGTTGTTAAAACACGAGCAGACTGTGAATTATTGCAGGAAGACCTTAGGAAATTGGAAGACTGGGCATTCAAATGGTAGTTGAAATTTAATGTGGACAAGTGCAAGGTGATGCACATTGGAAAGAATAATCCAAATCATGGTTACCTGATGCTAGGGTCCACCTTGGGGGTCAGCACCCAAGAGAAAAGATCTTGGTGTCATTGTAGATAATACGCTGAAATCTTCTGCTCAGTATGCTGCGGTGGCCAAAAAAGCAAACAGGATGCTAGGAATTATTAGGAAAGGGATAGTGAATAAGACCAAAAATACTATAATGTCTTTGTATCACTCCATGGTGTGACCACACCTTAAGTATTGCGTTCAGTTCTGGTTGCTGTATCTCAATAAAGATACAGTGGAATTAGAAAAGATTCAAAGAAGAGCAACCAAAATGATAAAGAGGATGGAACTCCTCTCGTATGAGCAAAGCCTAAAGAGGTTATTTAGATTGTAAGCTCTTTGAGCAAGGACTGTCTTTTCATGTATGGTGTACAGCGCTCCGTATGTCTTGTAGCGCTATAGAAATGATAAGTAGTAGTAGGTTAGGGCTCTTTAGCTTGGAAAAGAGATGGATGAGGAGAGATATGATTGAAATCTACAAAATCCCGAGTGGTGTAGAGCAATAAGTAAATCGATTTTTTATTTGTTCCTAAAGTACAAAGACTAGGGGACACTCGAGGAAGTTACATGGAAATACTTTTAAAACAAATAGGAGGATCAGCAAACAGAATGGAAGAATTTTACAAAGAACGAACAGAAGTTAGATTTCTTCCAAAAGATTTATTCTCCTTTAAAAGTCACATATATCACCTGGACCCAACAGGGTTTGTGTTTTGGCTGTATGCCTTCTTCAGGGTTCACAGCTCAGAACATGTGACCACGGTGACTTGGATAAAGCACCTTATCAAGGACAAAAAGTATAGCATAGTCCGTAAAAATGTTGAATTATGTGTAATGATTATAACAGCTTAAGTGTCCACTTTGTCACACCTCTCTTCCCCCCTTCTGCACCCCCACACCCCAAGTTTGTCACCTCTCTCTTCCTCTCTTCTGCACCCCCACACCCCAGGTATAGCATATCTCCCTCTCTCCCCTTCCGCCTTGGGTCAAGCATCTCTCATCTTTTCTTTCCCAGGGTCTGCTTGTGCAGCCTGCTCACTCATGTATATAGTTCACACTCTTCCCCACCATTGCTTCTCACTGGAACCTTTACACTCCCTCCTTCCTCTACTCTTCGGAATCAGATTTTTTCCCAAGGAAATATTTTTATTCAGCAAGAGAATGTTTCTCTTCCTTGAGGTTCTCCCTCTGAACTAACACTACTACTCTGCTTAAAGAGCCAACAGCTGGGCAGGGTCAGAATAGGGCTACAACCTGCTGCTCTGCTCACTCACTTACACAACTTCCTCCCCTCCCCCAATTGTGAATTTTTGGCAATCACTGCAAATGAGCAATTAGTTTCTGCCAAAACTGAGATTTGGCAGAAACCTAAGACACTATTTTTAGCAAAACCGAAAAATGCTCTTTTTTTTGTGGTTTCAGCATCAAAGCAGAAACTGAAATTCGGTTGGCCTCTACTATGCAAGTTCTAGGCCTAGAGCACGTGTAGATGCTCAAGACCACACACTGGCTGAGTGTGATGACTTTTGTGTCAGTCTCAACTGGGAGAGGGAGGTAAGGAGAGTACATGCTGGTCACCACAGGGGAGGGGGGATGGAGAAAAATGCTGGAATATAAACTCTTGGTTAATAGTTGAGTTAGAACATAAGAACATAAGAGTAGCCATACTGGGTCAGACCAAAGGTCCATCTAGCCCAGTATCCTCTTTTCCAAACAGTGGCCAAGCCAGGTCACAAGTACCTGGCAGAAACCCAAATCGTGGCAACACTCCATACTACAAATTCCAGAGCAAGCAGTTGCTTCCCATATCTGTCTCAATAGAAGACTAAGGAAATTTCCTCCAGGAATTTGTCCAAATCTTTTTTAAACCCAGATACAATAACCGCTGTTTCCACATCCTCCAGCAGAGTTCCAGAGCTTAACTATTTGTTGAGTGAAAAAATATTTCTTCCTATTTGTTTTAAAAATATTTCCATGTAACTTCCTTAAGTGTCCCCTAGTCTTTGTACTTTTGCAACGATTAAAAAATCGATTTACTTCTATTCGTTCTACACCACTCAGGATTTTATAGACTTTAATCATATCTCCCCTTATCAGTCTCTTTTCTAAGCTGAAGAGCCCTAACCTCTTTAGCCTTTCATCATATGAAAGGAGTTCCATCCTCTTTATCATTTTGGTCAATCTTCTTTGAACCTTTTCTAATTCCACTATATCTTTTTTGAGATACAGACAACAGAACTGAATGCAATACTGAAGGTGTGGATGCACCTTGGAGTAATGCAAAGGCATTATAGTATTTTTGGTCTTATTCACCATCCCCTTTCCTAATAATTTCTAGCATCCTGTTTGCATTTATATATATATATATATATATATATATATATATATATATAACACTACATTTAAGTTCATAACTCTATATTTAAGATCTCTGTACCTTATCTCATGCGCTTTACCTCACAAAGTTTTGCGAATAAAAAAATTATACAGAAAGAGATAATCACTGTTGGGTGATAAAATGTAAGTGGTACATATTTAACTCTCACACAGCTTTGGGAGCAAAAAACCACAAACAAAGTGATAATCATTTTTGGGTGATATTTTCTTGCACACTTCATTTTGTGCAGTTTTGGGTATGTGTAGAGAACTACTCTATTGTCGTGAAACTTTGCATAAGGTGGATCAGCTACTAGGGCCTGAAGCTCACTGACAGCGAACTGAAATGACCGCCACCAGAAATACAATTTTCCAGGTCAAATACTTCAGATGACAAGAATCAAGTGGCTCAAAAGGAGTTTTCATCAGTTGGGTGAGGATAACGTTCAGATTCAGTGACACAGTTGGAGGTTTGACAGGAGGTTTTCCCAATAGTAAACCTCTCATGAAGCGAACAACTAGAGGATGTACAGAGATGAGCTTACCTTCCACATGGTGATGATAAGCACTAAGTGCACTTAGACGAATCCTTACAGAGTTGATTTTCACACCAGACTCAGAGAAGTGCAGGAGGTATTCAAGCTGTTTTTGTTTAAGGCAAGTGAGGGCATCTAAGGTTTTGCCTTCACACCAGACAGCAAATCTCTTCCACTTAAATGAGTAACATCTCTTAGTGGAGTCTTTCCTATAAGCCAGCAAGATTCAGGAAACATCCTCTGACAAAGGATTCAAATTCTATGCTGTCGACATCCAAGATGTGAGGGCCAGGGATTAGAGGTTGGGATGCAGAAGGGATCCCTCATTCTGCATGATGAGGGTTGGAAAATATTCCAATCTCCATGGATATTCAGAGGACAACTCTAGAAGAAGAGGAAACCAGATCTACCTCAGTCAGTAAGAGGTGATTAGGATCATAGTTCCCTGATCTTAACTGAGTTTCAGTAAAGTTTTCTCTATGAGAGGTATTGGAGGATAGGCATATAGAAGACCCTCCCCCCAGTGCAGGGGAGGGTCTTCTATATGCATCCAAAGCTAGTTTTGCCATATGATCTGAGCCTGAACAGAACTGGGGGACTTTGTTGTTGAGATGAGTGGCAAAAAGATTCACCACAGGGGTGCCCCACTCTGGGAAGATCTTGTGGGCTATGCCCATGTTGTGAGACCACTTGCACAGTTGCAAAACTCTGCTCAGTCTGTTCTCCAGAATATCAATCACAAGAGAGGAATGAAAGGTATATCATACTCTTGAGGGAAAATCAGCAACACAAATAAAAATAAATCCTGCAGAAACTTAGTTCACATAAATATTTAGTGAAATGTGCTCATAACTTATACTGGATCACAGACTAAACAGGTCAATTGCATTGTCCATTAAATCATCATATTGATTACATGGGTTCCTTGAAACAGCTGCTGTGAAACACATTCCATGTCGGGACCCATTAAGGAAGCCTTGTACTCAAAAGATAAGGTTTTGTATTCATTGTTTTTGAAACCATTACACTTTTGGATTAAGGCACAGAGTGCGTCACGAATATGAATGTGCAATGATTATATGACGATTTAATGGACAATGCAATTGACCTGTTTGGTCTGTGATGGCCCAGTATAAATGAAGAGCACATTTCACTACATATTTATGTGAACTAAGTTTCTGTGGGATATATTTTTATTTGTGCAGTCTGTTCACCAGGCAGTTGTCCTTTCCTGCTAGGTATGTGGCTTGGAGGACCATTCCGTGAAGGATCCTGTTTCCCACTGCTTGTTCACATAGAATACTGCAACCTGATTGTTCATTTGAATGAGAACAATTTGGTTCTGTAGCTGATCTCTGAAAGCCTTTAGAGTGTTCCAAATAGCCTTCAGCTCAAGAAGGTTGATACGGAAATGTTTCCTGAGCAGACCAAGCCCCTTGGGTATGAAGCCCATCCACATGAGCTCCTCATCCTAGGCTGGATGCATCCATTGTTAGCACCTTCTGAGGAGGTAAAATTTGGAACAGTAGTCCCACAGTTAAATTTGTCCGAATTGTCCACCCGAGAAGGGCATGAGTCAACCGTGGAGGAATCTGGATGACATTCACTAGATTCCCAGCCACCTGAAACCACTGCGAAGCTAGGGTTCATTGGGCCTCTCTCAAATAGAGATGTACCAAGGGAGTGACATGCACTTTTGAGGCCATGTGGCCCATCAATCTCAACATTTGCTGAGATATGACCTGGTTGCTACTTCGGATCTGTAAGGCAAGTGTTGTCAAGGTCTCTGCTGTCGCTTGTGGAAGAAAAGCCCTAGCCTGCAATGTATCTAGCAGGGCTCCTATGTACTCCAATCGCTGAATGAGGAGAAGGTGAGACTTGGGGTAATTTATGTTGAACCCTAGTAACTCCAACACCCAAATAGTTAGGTGCATTGACTGTCACTCCCTCCTGTGATGTACTCTTGACCAGCCAATCATTCAGATAGGGAAACACACATATTCCCAGTCTACTGAAATACGCTGCAACCACCGCTTGACACTTGGAGAATACCTTGGGAGCTGACACAAGGCCAAATGGTAGAATGCGATACTGGTAGTGGTGTCCTACTCGGAATCTGAGATACGTCCTGTAACTGGAAAGTATTGAAATGTGGATACAGGCATCCTTTAAGACCAGACAGCATAGCCAATCTTTTTCCTGAATCACAGGGAGAAGGGTGACCAGGGAAATCATCCTGAACTTTTCTTTGACCAGGAATTTGTTCAGGGTCCTTAGGTTTAGGAAGAGATAAAATCTCCCCATTTTCTGGAATAGAAAATTTCCAGGAAGAACCTGGAATAGAATTTCTTCCCTTCTTCCCCTGCTGGCACAGGTTTGATTGCATTGGCCTGTAGAAGGGCAGAAATTTCTTCTACAAGTACCTGCTTGTGCTGAGAGCTAATGAACGATGCTCTCGGTGGGCAATTTGGTGGCCTTTTATGCCAATGCAGGACATAACTAAGACAGACTATTTGAAGAAACCACTGGTCAGAGGTTACGTATTGGAAAAACTTCAGCTTCCCCTCCTACCAGTGGGCCATCCTGGATGGTTACTTTGAATATGGCTGTGCTCTCCTGGAGCCAGTCAAAAGCTTGCCCCTTGCTTCAGACTGGGGAGCTGGCTGGGGCTTCTGAGGTCAGGACTGGCTAGGCTGAGAATGCTGGGCCTGGGGGTTTTGGGCAGAGTGAGAAGCAGGGGCATATCTGCGTGGGGCCACAGGGGTCTGGGCCCCCGCAGATTTCGCCCTGGACCCCCCTACCACCGACCCTCTCCTCCTCCACCTCCCTCCTGCCCGCCACCAACCCGTCGCCGATCTTTGCTGGCGGGGGACCCCAAGCCCCCGCCAGCCGAAGTCCTCTCTTCCGTGCAGGATGCAAGTTGCTTGCAACGCTTCCTGTTCTTCTGAGTCTGATGTCCTGCACGTACAACATGCAGGACGTCAGACTCAGAATTTGGAACTCAGTCTGACGTCCTGTGCGTTGTACGTGCAGAGGACGTCAGACTCAGAAGAACAGGAAGCATTGCAACTTGCAGCCTGCATGGAAGAGAGGACCTCGGCTGACGGGGGGTTGGGGTCCCCCACCAGCAAAGGTAAGTGACAGAAGCGGGGGAGGGTTGGCGGCGGCGGGAGGGGTGGAGAGTGTCATTGGTGGCGAGGGGGGGTCTGGCAGTGGCGGGGGGGTCTGGAAATGGCTGGGGGGGTCAGTGGCGCCGGGGGGGGGGTCTAAAATGTGCCCCCTCCCTCTGGCTCTGGCCCCCCCTACCGCCAGAGTCCAGATACGCCCCTGGTGAGAAGGCAGTGAAAACTACGCCTTTGAGAGTAGTAAGGTTGCCAGTTAGGCCCATTCAAAAACCTCTAGATGAAGAGGCTGCAGCTGGAGGTCTGGATGATATCAGTATGTTTCTTTATGAGGTCAGCAAGCTCCTCCACCTTGTCCCCCAAAACATTGCCTCCTCGGCAAGGTATGTCTACCAACCTCTTCTGAACTGCTGGTTCTAGGTCTAAGACATGCAAGTCTGCACATCTCTACACCCATGGTGGAGAGTCTGGATGCAAAATCAGAAGAATTGTATGTGTCCCTGGCCAGATACTTTCTACACTCCTGCTGTTTACTGGCCAACTGGTGAAGCTCTATGCCTGCTCCTGTGGGAGAGGACCTGCAGGACTTAGTGTACTGTACTGTGTACCTCTTCCCATGGCTCCAAAACCATTTTTGCACAGGCATGGAGCCTTCCTGTACTGGCCATAAGTACATAAGTATTGCCACACTGGGAAAGACCAAAGGTCCATCAAGCCCAGCATCCTGTTTCCAGCAGTGGCCAATACAGGTCACAAATACATGGCAAGATCCCGAAAAAGTACAATACATTTTATGCTGCTTATCCCAGAAATAAGCAGTGGATTTTCCCCAAGTCAATGTAATAATAGTCTATATTAGACCTTTCCTTTTTAAAACCCCGCTATGTTAACCGCCTTTACCACATTCTCTGGCAACGAATTCTAGAGTCAATGTAATAATGGTCTATAATAGACCTTTCCTTTTTAAAACCCCGCTATGTTAACCGCCTTTACCACATTCTCTGGCAACAAATTCCAAAGTTTAATTACACGTTGAGTGAAGAAACATTTTCTTCAATTCATATTAAATTTATTACTTTGTAACTTCATCGCATGCCCCCTAGTCCTAGTATTTTTGGCAAGAGTAAACAAATGATTCATATCTACCTGTTCCACTCCACTCATTATTTTATAGACCTCTATGATATCTCCCCTCAGCCATCTTTTCTCCAAGCTGAAGAGCCCTAGATGCTTCAGCCTTTCCTCATAGGGAAATCATCCCATCCTCTTTATCATTTTCGTCGCCCTTCTCTGTACCTTTTCCAATTCCACTATATCTTTTTTGAGATGCAGTGACCAGAATTGAACACAATATTCGAGGTGCGGTTGTACCACAGATCAATACAAAGGCATTATAACGTCCTCACTTTTGTTTTCAATTCATTTCCTAATAATACCAAACATTCTATTTGCTTTCTTAGACGCTGCAGCACACTGAGCAGAGGGTTTCAACGTATCATCAACAATGACGCCGAGATCCCTTTCTTGGTTGGTGACTCCTAACGTAGAACCTTGCATTACATAGCTATAGTTCAGGTTCCTCTTTCCCACATGCATCACTTTGCACATACTCACATTAAACATCATCTGCCATTTAGACGCCCAGTCTTGTAAGGTCTTCTTGTAATTTTTCACAATCCTCTCGTGATTTAACAACTTTGAATAACTTTGTGTCGGCAGCAAATTTAATTGCCTCACTAGTTACCAGTGCTCTAGTGTGCTGCCGCACCCCGTCCTCTGCCCGACAGGAAATGCATCACATTTGAAAGCTCTGGATATTAATCAAGCGTTCTTGTTCTTCAATATTTATGGTGAATGGACTGAAGTATTTTTTTTTATCATTTTACATAATTACATTCACATTTATCACATAAATGTAAGGAAATACAGAAATTAATATAAAGAAAAAGGAAAACATTTTCTCTCAACAATATATATATTTATACAATTGTCCACAGTTGGAAGATCCAAGATCAGAAAAACAATCTTAAAGAAAATAAGAAAAACTCAAAATGGTTAATCTTACACTTCACATTTTCTGAGGGAGGAAGGTTAATCGGTTATTGCAGCCAGTACAGTGGTAACTGAAGACGTTGCTGCAGAGGATTCTTCATCTGTTTCCACAAACTCTTATAATTTCTTAGGTTCAAACAAATAAGTAATAAGGAAATAAAACACTTACAAAGGAATCGCGCTAGGAAGGTCCCACCTAGGGCAATGATTCCTGGCTTGAAAGCCAAGACTTCACACCTCCCAGTCTGTGATTCCCTTGATGTGTCAAGAAATATATTCATCTTTGAACCCAAAAAACTATCAACCATGTATCGGAAATACAATTTCAAAACATTGTTCCTATCTAAATCAAAGGCGAAAGTCACTAATAATATAACTCTATCTATAACTTCTGAATTTTCCAAAATGTCAGTTAAACGTACATCTCTTTTCTCTGATAAGGAAGCCCTCACAGTTAAGCTGTGAGGGTGTTAACATTGATTGAAGCCAGGCAGCCAGAAGAAGAAAGGAAAGGGGGGGCGGGGAGTTGCAGGAGGGAGTTAGTTTGGAAGTAGTTAGTGTTTAGGTTAGCAACAGGAAAGGGAGAAAGGGGATTGGGTAGGAATTAAGGGATAGGATTGGCTGGAAGGGAAGTGCTAGGATAGGGAAGATTTGGGCGCTCAGAATTAGTTTTTAGTTAGGTAGGAGAGGGTTAGGGTGAATAGGAGGGAGTGAAAGAGAAGTTGTGGGGGGGGTTTAAAGTAGAAAAAACGAAACGAATTCTTATGTCTAATCAGTGGAGCACTGGCTAGAGCACTGAGCTTGTAATCAGAAGGTTGCTGGTTTGATTCCCCTTTAAAGATTACCTGAGGTGGGGGAGGCTGGTGTTTGGCAGTGGCGTCGTAGAAACCATCGCAACGGCACTTCTGGTTTCACGGAGGGGAATTTGGGTTGGTTTTTTGATTGCTGGGCGGACAAACGGGGTTTTTTGAAGTGTGTGTTACGTTGGGAGGGGGTGAGTGAGTTAAAGTGTGTTGGGAAGGCACTTCCGGTTTGCGAGGTGTTAGGGGTAGAATTTTTTATTGTGGCTGCTGTGGCCTAGTGGTTAGAGCACCACCCTTATAATCATAAGGTTGCTGGTTCAAATCCCACCTAAGGCAAGTCACTTCAGGGACAAAGTTTGACACAAACCCAGAATACTTGAATGTAACACACCTTGATCTCCTACTGGAGAAAGTGTGATCACAGCTGCAAATAATGAGCACCATTTTTATTAGGTGTATGTCACATGGCAAAAGCAGGAAGCTAAGCAGGTGCAACCCTGGTCAGGAACTGGATGGGCAAATTAGGGGACCTAAATCAGCAGTGTAACCTTTTTAAAAGGAGAGATTAAGGGACTCAAAATTGAAGGGGTGTTTGCTTGGGAGTGGGGAGAGTGAGTGATTGTGGGTAATTGATTATATTAAATAAATAAATAATTATATATATATATATATATATATATATATATATATATATATATATATATATATATATAATAATAAATAATAAATAAATAAAAATACTGTTTAATGGGGCCAAAGAAGATTGTGAAAAGTGGGGGTAAAGTGAGTGGAAAAAAGAAACATGGGATGAATGTGTCTGGAGGGGGGAGTGCTAAAGGGGGTATGGGGAATATAGGGAGAGATGCTGATGTTGCAGAAGGGGTGAATAGTGGACAAGGTGTGGAAATGGGGTGTCAGGTGGGATTGAATATCGAGCAGGAGAGGGGTAGCAGGATGCAATGTGGGACGGCAACCAGTGCGATGGCAGGTGGTATGCGGACCCGTGGTGATGTTCCTTTGCAGGATGCTGCGGCGGAGGATCCGTTGGAGGGGCCTTCTTCTGGGAGAGCAATGGGTGAGTTGGAGGAATTGTGTGTAACTGGATATAGAAGGGGGCGGGGGGAGGGGAAGTACAGGAGGGGGTTAGAGATCGGGGTAGTTGGGAAAAAGGGGTGTCGGGAAAAGGTTTGAGAAAGAAGCTGCGGAATAAAAAATTTTTGCGGAATTTGTGTCATGTGGTAAGGCGGTTGGATAGTGAAAAAAGGCAGAGGAGGGGTGGAACAGGTGATCCTATGCAGGTATGGGAATCTTCAGACTCCTGGGATTCATCAGGGTCTTCTTCATCTTCTTCGGATGAAGTAGAGGTGGAAAGGGGGAATGTTGTAAGTGGGATATGGGAGAATCAAAGGGCAGGTATATTTATGGGTTCGAGGATGGGTCATACATTATGTAATATTGCCCCTCTGGATTGTTATATAACGTTAAAATGGAAGCAGAGAATTTTAAAAGGAAAATATATAGATTTATTTGCCTTGTTAGTGCGTGATAGGGATGTTAATGGGGGGAAGGATGTGGGGTAAGGAAGAAGGAAAGAAGAAAAGAGGGAGGGTACCAAAGACAATCATGAATTGGTTGTTAAGTTTTCATGTTTTTGCGAGTGTGTTGGGAGGTCAGAAACCTGCTCTTTATCCGGGTTTATGGAATTACTGTGATTTAATTTTGAGATCCACCCTGTGTTTAAATGTCCAAGAGGGGGATTGGGAGGTCGGGGAAGGTCGGGGAGGGGAGGAGCTATGGGCGGCCCAGGTGTGGGCTGGCAAGGCCCCTTCTCCTATTAAGGTAGCGGCGTTACAAAATTGGTTGGGTCTGTATCCGTGTGGTGGTGATGCATATTTGCTGTGGGTAGGTTTTTCGGAAGGTTTCCCGATCCCGTTTGAGGGACCGGTGTTGGATCATAAGTGTAAGAATTCAGTATCTGTGATTCAGCATGCGGAGGTGGTTCGGAAGAAGTTGATGAAGGAGTTGAGTCTTGGGCGGATAGCAGGACCGTTTGCTGACCCGCCGCTTAAAAATTTGGTAGTGTCTCCATTGGGTGTGATACCGAAAAAAGAGCCGGGTACATACAGGTTGATTCATAATTTGTCCTATCCTGAAGGTTCTGGTGTAAATAGTTTTATTGATCCGGATTTGTGTACAGTGCAATATGCTAGTTTTGAACAAGCGGTGGATTTGTTGAGGAATTTGGGAAAAGGTGCATTGATGGGAAAAGCGGACATTGAAGCAACTTTCCGTTTATTGCCAGTGCACCCTACAGCTTTTAGGTTGCTTGGATTTAAGTTTGAAGGTAAATTTTATTTTGATAAATGTATGCCTATGGGTTGTTCTATTTCTTGTAATTATTTTGAAGCATTTGCTACATTTTTACATTGGGTAGTGGAACAGGTTAGTGGTTGGGATTCTATTGTTCATTATTTGGATGATTTTTTGTTTGGGGGTCCAGAAAATTCATTGCAGTGTGCTTCCTTGATGTCAGCATTTAGAACGGTGGCAAAGGAGTTGGGTGTGCCTTTGGCTAAGGAAAAAAGTGAGGGCCCGGTTACCAAATTGGTGTTTTTGGGGATAGAGTTGGATTCAGTGAGAATGGAGGGGGGGGAGGGGAGTTGCAGGAGGGAGTTAGTTTGGAAGTAGTTAGTGTTTAGGTTAGCAACAGGAAAGGGAGAAAGGGGATTGGGTAGGAATTAAGGGATAGGATTGGCTGGAAGGGAAGTGCTAGGATAGGGAAGATTTGGGCGCTCAGAATTAGTTTTTAGTTAGGTAGGAGAGGGTTAGGGTGAATAGGAGGGAGTGAAAGACCCATCCCAGCCCGCCCTTGGTGGGGGGGTGTGGGTGGGGACAACATTTTGAGATGGTTAAGGAAAGTGGAGGATTTGGGGGTAAAGGGTAGCAGCTTTTAAATGGAAAGGGGTGCCTGGATGAGGGGTTTAAGAGGCACCAGAAGCGGTTAAAGGAATTGTATGAAATATATGAAATGGAAATGAACTCGTGGGCGGAACCGCCATGAGTAAGAGGTGGCTTGACGGTACCGTAAGTCACCTGGGGGGAGGGGGGTAAGGGGGGAAGAAAGTGAGCCAGTTCATTACCGAATGGATTAACATTATTATTAATCACACTGTGAAGTGGGGAGAAAGTGAGCCAGTTCGTTACCGAAGGGCTTAACATTATTAACCGCATTCTGAAGTTAACCTGGTGGAAAATTATATGTTACTAAGTTGATGTTAAGTAAATGAATTTATTAATATTTGGAAATAAAGCTGCAGCCAAATTTTATTCCAAAAAAGAAATTGTTGTTTGAATTATTTAAAAAATTTTAAGTATGTGTTAAGGGCTGCCTGAAGTGTGAATGTCAATGTTAGGAAGCCCTCACAGTTAAGCTGTGAGCAGTGTTGCCAGGTGGGCGGTTTTACCGCCCAATTGGGCGGTTTTCCGCGACCCGCCGCGGGAAATTTTTGCCCGCGGCGGGTTGCGGTTTTTTGGGCTGGTTTTTGTGCTTCGGGCGGTTTTTTTCGGCCGCGGGGGGGCGGGGTTAATGACGTTTTTGGGTGGGGTTAATGACGTTTTGGGCGGGGTTAGTGACGTGGGAGGCGGGCCGATGACGTGGGAGGCGGGGCCGATGACGGGGAGGCGGGGTCGATGACGTAAGAGGCGGGGCCGATGACGGGGAGGCGGTGCCGGTGACGTGGGAGGCGGGGCCGGTGACGGCGGGGGCGGGGTTGATGACGGCGGGGGCGGGGGTGATGACGCGGGGGGGGGGGTTGTCAGGGGCGGGGTTTGTGTTTGGGCGGTTTTTGGGCTGTTTTTTGGGCTCCAGTGGGCTGGAAAAAAATTTTCCACCTGGCAACCCTGGCTGTGAGGGTGTTAACATTGACTGAAGCCAGGCAGCCAGAAGAAGAAAGGAAAGGGGGGGGGGGGGGAGTTGCAGGAGGGAGTTAGTTTGGAAGTAGTTAGTGTTTAGGTTAGCAACAGGAAAGGGAGAAAGGGGATTGGGTAGGAATTAAGGGATAGGATTGGCTGGAAGGGAAGTGCTAGGATAGGGAAGATTTGGGCGCTCAGAATTAGTTTTAGTTAGGTAGGAGAGGGTTAGGGTGAATAGGAGGGAGTGAAAGACCCATCCCAGCCCGCCCTTGGTGGGGGGGTGTGGGTGGGGACAAAATTTTGAGATGGTTAAGGAAAGTGGAGGATTTGGGGGTAAAGGGTAGCAGCTTTTAAATGGAAAGGGGTGCCTGGATGAGGGGTTTAAGAGGCACCAGAAGCGGTTAAAGGAATTGTATGAAATATATGAAATGGAAATGAACTCGTGGGCGGAACCGCCATGAGTAAGAGGTGGCTTGACGGTACCGTAAGTCACCTGGGGGGAGGGGGGTAAGGGGGGAAGAAAGTGAGCCAGTTCGTTACCGAATGGATTAACATTATTATTAATCACACTGTGAAGTGGGGAGAAAGTGAGCCAGTTCGTTACCGAAGGGCTTAACATTATTATTAATCACACTGTGAAGTGGGGAGAAAGTGAGCCAGTTCGTTACCGAAGGGCTTAACATTATTAACCGCATTCTGAAGTTAACCTGGTGGAAAATTATATGTTACTAAGTTGATGTTAAGTAAATGAATTTATTAATATTTGGAAATAAAGCTGCAGCCAAATTTTATTCCAAAAAAGAAATTGTTGTTTGAATTATTTAAAAAATTTTAAGTATGTGTTAAGGGCTGCCTGAAGTGTGAATGTCAATGTTAAGAAAATTTTAAAGGAAATATAAATCACTTTAGTCACCAAAAGGTGGCTATCAGAAAGTATTAGCAAAGTATCAGAGAAATAGTTCTTCAAGAATTCAGTAGCTAATATATAAGATATTATAGGTAAATTTATCATTCTCAAGTTGTTTTTCCTTAATTGGTTCTCCAGAAATTCCAATTTTTTACAAGAAAGATGACTATTCTTAATTAATTATCTAATTTTCATAGAGAAACCATTTCCGTAATCAAAGTCTCTATTTTATATCTTGGACTTCCACTTTGTTAGATAAGAATTAATATAAATTCTTTAACTCACATTCTGAAAAATTTTAGACCGAAGAAGTATTTTGTAAATAATTTTTGACTGTTTGCATTTGCACCAGTGTGGATGAGAGAACTGTGAAGGTTTTATGCACATGGCAAGACTCAAATTTTCTATGAAGTTCTAATTTTTATGTGCATTTAAAATCTGAATTTAAAACTGAATGACTGAAATATGGAGCTTTGTTTGATATACCCTAAATTTCTGGCATCCAAAATACAGTATACCTTACCTAAGCTCCTCTGTCTGATGGTCTCTCAGTTTATTCTATGATGGATATATTTTTGTCAAATTATTTTGTCAGTTCCTGTGCATAGGTATATATTTTTTGCGGTGTATTTTATGCAGGCAATATAGATTCCTATGTGCCTTTATAAAATATGCTTATAGTGAACAAGTTCTCTCACACAAATTTATACTTGCTCTGAAGAAATTGTAAGTGTGTATGTTTTCTCTGTGCATGTACAAGCATATTTTATAAAATACACTTATACACTGCCCCCCAAATTCTATAAAGTTGGGCACCCAACTTTACACTTAGCATGCATAGTTGCATGTGCATTTATAGAATAAGGTCTGTTATGCACCTAACTTGTTTAATTAGATGCTAATTGGTGAGTGAGAAGCATGTCTAGGAGTTACGCGCGTTGGTTTTTGAATACTAGCAGTTACGTGCCTCACTGCCTACAGTTAGGCATAGGCATTTACAATCAGCCATTTGGCTGGTGTTAATGCCGGTGCCTAAAGTTAGGCATGGAACTGTAGACTTCACTAGTATTCTATTACAGCAGTTCCGCATAGAACTGTCATTATAGAATTCACACTTAGTGCACACCTTCCTGGTGCCTAAATTTTGGTGACCTTTTCATAATTATGTGCCAGTATGTCAGCCCTTGTATCGCTCCATGGTGCGACCGCACCTCGAATATTGTGTTCAATTCTGGTTGCCACATCTAAAAAAGGATATAGTGGAATTAGAAAAGGTACAGAGAAGGGCAACAAAAATGATAAAGGGGATGGAACGAATTCCCTATGAGGAAAGGCTGAAGCAGCTAGGACTCTTCAGTTTGGAGAAAAGATGACTGAGGGGAGATATGATAGAGGTCTATAAAATAATGAGTGGAGTGGAACGGGTAGACGTAAATCGTTTGTTTACTCTTTCCAAAAATACTAGAACTAGGGGGCATGGAATGAAGCTATGAAGTAGTAAATTTAAAATGAACCAGAGAAAACTTTTCTTCTGGAATTCGTTGCCAGAGAATGTGGTAAAGGCGGTTAGCTAAGCGGGGTTTAAAAAAGGGTTGGGCGGCTTCCTAAAGGAAAAGTCTATAGACCATTATTAAAATGAACTTGGGGAAAATCCACTACTTATTTCTGAGATAAGCAGCATAAAATGTATTGTACTTTTTTGTGATCTTGCCAGGTATTTATGACCTGGATTGACCACTGTTGGAAACAGGATGCCTGGCTTGATGGACCTTTGGTCTGTCCCAGTATGGCAATACTTATGTAGTTATGTACACATACCTATATGTGTGAATTTGGTTGCACAATTTTACAACAGCTATTTTCCACATATAAAATATGCTTTATACACATGGAAAATTCTTTATAAAATTATCCTCTATTTCATTGTAATTTACTGGTATCTTGTGGATGTATAAACCTTCTACTATGTGCAAAGTCAGGCTTGTTTTGGCTAACTGATCACAGTTAAATAATATAAGAATCAGAACTGAAAAGTAGAACCTCTTTTTTGAAAAATTTAATTGCTTTTATTATCAAATGGAGTATTTAAATAAAAACATTATATTGCTGCTTTGAAACCTTGAGGCCAATGTACAAAGGGGAGAAAATATTAGCAAAAATGTGAAATTGTGCCTGTTTTTCGTAAAAGCATGTGCTGTTTGCCATTTGAGTGAGGAAAGCGGTCTTTGCAAAATTTTTCTCCTTTTCATAGTGTAAACTTTTGTGTGAGATCTACGGGCAATAGATAATGCAAAACTATGCAAAGCAGCTTACTAAATATTAGCGTATAGAAAAACTATATGTGATATTTGCTCACAGCCCAGATTTTGTGATTTCAGTGTTAAAACTTCCTGTATTAGTACATGAGTCTCTTTGTTAATTTGTGTTACTGTATTTATTGTTCTATTTTTACTGAATATTCTTGACATAAATACAGAAACCATATTTGATTTGATTTAAAAATACTATCTTACCATCTCCAGTGAATTTATCACTCCCAGTGTCAGCGAGGTTACTTTCGGCGAGGCTATCATCACCTTGTGTTTCTGTTCTTTCCACTTGTGATACAGGCTGCTCACCTATCTGGGGCTGATGTGGACATATAAAGTACTATGTCACAACTGAACATATGTGAAGGGCAAGTCTATAAACTAGGTGATCATATTTACCTATTCATCGCATGCGTAAATGTTTTAAACATTAGCACACGAGTGTATGTGCACACATGCCCGTGTAACTGCTAATGGGGCTCCTAAGCAGGTATTTGCAGAATGGCATTTAACTTACATAGTACATATTTACATATTTGCAAGGAGGCATGGAAAGGGCTAGAGCATGGATAAGACATAGGTGGGGCTCCCATTTATGAAGGTAACTGCCACATTTAGGTACCCACACTTCTGCTAGTACTATGGCTGGTGTAAGCACAAGCACCTAACTGTTAGATGCACTGGTACTGGTTTGTGCTTGTATTGTATTCTGTTCTATTCTGAGCTTTTATATTGCTTAAATCCAAAAAGGGTTCCAAAGGGATCACAAAATATAAAATGAACTCAACAAGTGGAGAGATGCATAAATGTTTAAAAATATTACAAAAATTTAAGATTTTTTAATAAAAACAGTAAAAAAAAGAAGTAATTATCTTGATTTGTAAAGTTTTAGTACTAGAAAAGCAAAGCTATTATCCAGTATGCAATAATGAACCTTCCTTACTATCGGGTAGTTCAAAATTAAGGAGGTCAAAAAATGTGATTGAGCTCTTACAGTTGGATAAACAACAACATCAGTAAGATAGTAAGGACCCATACCCCTCAATATTTAAAAAAACGTACATGCTGCTTTAAATTTATAGCATGCCCGACAGGGCAACCAATGGAACTGAATTTACTTGTATTCTGTAATGTGACGACGAGGGGCATAATCAAACAGGGGTGCCCATCTATAATGGCGGCCATCTCTAATGACGGCCCCGTTAAGCAGCGTACCCGACTGTATTATCGAAACAAGATGGCCGGCCATCTTTCGTTTCGATAATATGGTCGGGGCCAGCCAAATCTCAACATTTGGGCCACCCTTAGAGATCGCCGGCATTAGAGATAGCTGCCATTGGTTTTCGCTGATAATGGAAACTAATGGCAGCCATCTCAAACCCGGCCAAATCCAAGCCATTTGGTCATGGAAGGAGCCAGCATTTGAAGTGCACTGGTCCCCCTCACATGCCAGGACACCAACCGTGCACCCTAGGGGGCACTGCAGTGGACTTCACAAATTGCTCCCAGGTGCATAGCTCCCTTACAGTGGTGGAAATAAGTATTTGATCCCTTGCTGATTTTGTAAGTTTGCCCACTGACAAAGACATGAGCAGCCCATAATTGAAGGGTAGGTTATTGGTAACAGTGAGAGATAGCACATCACAAATTAAATCCGGAAAATCACATTGTGGAAAGTATATGAATTTATTTGCATTCTGCAGAGGGAAATAAGTATTTGATCCCCCACCAACCAGTAAGAGATCTGGCCCCTACAGACCAGGTAGATGCTCCAAATCAACTCGTTACCTGCATGACAGACAGCTGTCGGCAATGGTCACCTGTATGAAAGACACCTGTCCACAGACTCAGTGAATCAGTCAGACTCTAACCTCTACAAAATGGCCAAGAGCAAGGAGCTGTCTAAGGATGTCAGGGACAAGATCATATACCTGCACAAGGCTGGAATGGGCTACAAAACCATCAGTAAGACGCTGGGCGAGAAGGAGACAACTGTTGGTGCCATAGTAAGAAAATGGAAGAAGTACAAAATGACTGTCAATCGACAAAGATCTGGGGCTCCACGCAAAATCTCACCTCGTGGGGTATCCTTGATCATGAGGAAGGTTAGAAATCAGCCTACAACTACAAGGGGGGAACTTGTCAATGATCTCAAGGCAGCTGGGACCACTGTCACCACGAAAACCATTGGTAACACATTACGACATAACGGATTGCAATCCTGCAGTGCCCGCAAGGTCCCCCTGCTCCGGAAGGCACATGTGACGGCCCGTCTGAAGTTTGCCAGTGAACACCTGGATGATGCCGGGAGTGATTGGGAGAAGGTGCTGTGGTCAGATGAGACAAAAATTGAGCTCTTTGGCATGAACTCAACTCGCCGTGTTTGGAGGAAGAGAAATGCTGCCTATGACCCAAAGAACACCGTCCCCACTGTCAAGCATGGAGGTGGAAATGTTATGTTTTGGGGGTGTTTCTCTGCTAAGGGCACAGGACTACTTCACCGCATCAATGGGAGAATGGATGGGGCCATGTACCGTACAATTCTGAGTGACAACCTCCTTCCCTCCGCCAGGGCCTTAAAAATGGGTCGTGGCTGGGTCTTCCAGCACGACAATGACCCAAAACATACAGCCAAGGCAACAAAGGAGTGGCTCAGGAAGAAGCACATTAGGGTCATGGAGTGGCCTAGCCAGTCACCAGACCTTAATCCCATTGAAAACTTATGGAGGGAGCTGAAGCTGCGAGTTGCCAAGCGACAGCCCAGAACTCTTAATGATTTAGAGATGATCTGCAAAGAGGAGTGGACCAAAATTCCTCCTGACATGTGTGCAAACCTCATCATCAACTACAGAAGACGTCTGACCGCTGTGCTTGCCAACAAGGGTTTTGCCACCAAGTATTAGGTCTTGTTTGCCAGAGGGATTAAATACTTATTTCCCTCTGCAGAATGCAAATAAATTCATATACTTTCCACAATGTGATTTTCCGGATTTAATTTGTGATGTGCTATCTCTCACTGTTACCAATAACCTACCCTTCAATTATGGGCTGCTCATGTCTTTGTCAGTGGGCAAACTTACAAAATCAGCAAGGGATCAAATACTTATTTCCACCACTGTATCTTGGGTGCTGAGCCCCCCAACCCCCCCCCCCCCCAAAACCCAAAACCCACTACCCACAACTGTACAACACTACCATAGCTCTTAAAGGGTAACGGGGGGCACCTAGATGTGGGTACAGTGGGTTTCGGGTGGGTTTTGGAGGGCTCCCTTTTACCACCACAAGTATAACAGATAGGGGGGATGGGCCTGTGTCCCCCTGCCTGAAGTACACTGCAGTACCCACTAAAAACTGCTCCAGGGACCTGCATAGTGCTGTGATGGAGCTGGATATGACTTTTGAGGCTGGCATAGAGGCTGGCAAAAAAATGTGTTGTAATTTTTTTGGGGGGTGGGAGGGGGTTGTTGAGCACTGGGGAGTAAGGGGAGGTCATCTCCGATTCCCTCCGATGGTCATCTGGTCAGTTCAGGCACCTTTTCAAGGCTTGGTCGTGAACAAAAAGGGATCAAGTAAAGTCGGCCAAATGCTCGTCAGGGCCGGCCTTCTTTTTTCCATTATCGGCCGAGGCTGGCCATCTGTTAATCACGCCACCATCCCGCCTTTGGTACACTGCCGACACGCCCCCTTGAACTTTGGCCGGCCCTGCGACGGAAAGCAGTTGAAGCCGGCCAAAATTGACTTTAGATTATACCGATTTGGCCAGCCTTAGGAGAAGGCCGGCCATCTCCCGATTGTGTCGGAAGATGGCCACCCTTCTCCTTCGAAAATAAGCAGGATAAGCTCCTAGAGATGGTGCTAGGAAGGTTCCCACTTATAGAATTGCCTCCACATTAACTAGAATCACTTACCAAAGGCATATTTGGAATGAGAGCATGATTTCTGATTACATCACTCACTCTTCTTCCAGGAACTGCACCCAATGGACCATCAACCTTTAAAAAAGAGAAACTCTTCAGATATCATGTACAATATTCTTACACTCCAGTTTTGTAAATGAGCCTGTGACAAAGCTAGTATTTATTAAACAATTTAGCAGAACCTAGTCAAGACAGAAATTTAAAAACTGGCATACAAGGCATCATAGCATGAGAAAAAAATGTAGAAACAAAAAACAACCAATCTGCCCATTCTAGTGCTATAGTAATTATATACTTAGGGCTAGATCAGGGCTCTCAAAAGAGATTTGAATAGTAGAAATAGTCATTATGCAGATCTGTCACACATATTCTTTATAGATATTCTGATAACCTGAATATCTATTCAGGTTATATCTATTGTTCACTGGAGTTTGAGACCTCTGAACAAGATGGCACTTGTGGCAGTGCAATACCAGAAGTCCATTTTGGGAGGGGCCCAGAGGTGGACTGAGGGAGCCACATATTCTCCTCCCCACTACTTCCCACATTAAACCATACCTTTGCTGGCGGGGATGCCGAAGCCCTAGCAGCTGAAGAGATCTACTGCTCAAGTCCCTGCATGTGTTGCCAAAGCAGCGCTCAAGTTGGCGGTGTGCTTCAGCTGCTGACGCTGGCACTCCTGCACATGCTCAGTTCAAGGTCAGTCACTGAACTGAGCATGTGCGAGAGTGCCAGCATCTGTGGCTGATGCGAGCTGGCTGACTTAAGCACTACTCAGAGAGCACAGGCAGGGACTTGCTCAGGAGACCTCTTCAGCTAGCAGGGCTTGGGCATCCCCACCAACTAATAAAGTGGATGGGGCTTTAATCCCAAAGTGGGGGAAGGGGGCCCTAGGCCTCTGAAGCAGGTTTCTCATACGTGAAGGGCAACTCTATAAATTGGCACCTAAACATAAGCACCAGTTGTGCATGTAAATGATAAAATAACAGCACTTATGTGTGTGACTTTCATCACTAATTGGCAATGATGTAAGTGCAAGGTGCTATTCTGTACAATATGCAGGGACATCACTTAGCATGTAAATGCAAGAGGGACGAAAATATGGGCAGAGTACAGGCAGGTTATGGCATGACTCTGGAATATGCACATAACTTACAGAATACTATCCTGCTTATAATCGAAAGAGAAAAACGACTATATTACGACCCAAATTGGGAGATGGGCGTCTTTCTCCCGTGGGCGCCCAAATCGGTATAATCGAAAGCCGATTTTGGGCGTTTCCAACTGCAATCCGTCGCGGAAATGGGTAAAGTTGATGGGGGCGTGTTGGAGGCGTGGTGAAGGCGGAACTGGGGCGTGGTTATCGGCCGAGGAGAGATGGGCGTCTTTAGCTGATAATCGAAAATAAAAAGGCGTTTTTACCGCGATTTTGGGTCACTTTTTTTGGACCCTTTTTTTTCACGAACAGGTCCCAAAAAAGTGCCCCAACTGACCAGATGACCACTGGAGGGAATCGGGGATGACCTCCCCGGACTCCCCCAGTGGTCACTAACCCCCTCCCACCAAAAAAAAACACTTTAAAAACTTTTTTCCAGCCTGTATGCCAGCCTCAAATGCCGTACCCACCTCCATGACAGCAGAATGTGTTCTATCCTGTGACAGCCTTTCCCTGGTTCTGATGTGGCTCTCGGGTGAGTGTGACACCTTTTCTGTTATGCGCACTGCAGAGTCACATCAGCAATGCATTGTGGTGGATGTAGGGTATTGGGCTCCATGATTCCACTAGCTTCTGGCAAATGCTCACGACGTTGGTAGTTGGTAGGCTCTACTCCCATGGTGCTTTTCCCCCTGCTTACTGGGTCAGAGTGTGCCCTGTTTTGTTTCCGGTAGTCCATGAGGTAGTTGCCATTTTTGTAAGCCAGTTTTAGACCCCTTTCACGTGTTAGCCACGTTACAGAACTTAGTTCTTACCTTGAATGTGGCTGAAAGATGGCATTGTACACCATTCTGCCAGCTCAGACCTACTGCTAATCTCAGTACCAGGGAGACTCGTTGCCAGTGGGGCACAACCTCTGATCTGCAGTTAACTTTGAGTAAGCGTGCTTATTCCAATAAAGGACGTTTTCGGAGAGATTAGTCTTCAGGTGTCAACTGGTGTGCCAATGTTATATAGCAGCAACAAGTCCTAGAGGCCTGCGGGTATGCAGGTCCCTGGAGCACTTTTAGTGGGTACCGCAGTGCACTTCAGCCAGGTGGACCCAGGCCCATCCCCCCTACCTGTAACACTTGTGCTGGTAAATGGGAGGTCTCCAAAACCCACTGTACCCACATGTACAGTGGGTTTTGGAGACCTCCCATTTACCACATGTAGGTGTCCCCTTCACCCCCAAGAGCTATGGTAGTGTTGTACATTTGTGGGTAGTGGGTTTTGGGGGAGGGGGTTGGGGGCTCAGCACCCATGGTAAGGGAGCTATGCATGTGGGAGTGTTGTCTGAAGTTCACCACATTGACCTCTAGGGTGCCCAGTTGGTGTCCTGGCATGTCAGGGGGGCGAGTGTACTACGAATCGTGGCCCCTCCCACGACCAAATGGTTTGGATTAGGACGTTTTAGAGCTGGGCGTTTTTAGTTTCCATTATCGCTAAAAAAAACAAACGCCCAGCTGAAAAACGTCCATTTTCTCGAAAATATGGTCTGTCCCGCCTCTTCATGTACCCGTTTTCGGACATAGACGCCCATGGAGATAGGCGTTCGCGTTCGATTATGCCCCTCTATATGTTATGCGCACTTCAGGGCACAATTAGGCATCAACAGTTATAATTGCCATTGATTTGCGTAGCTGTTGATACCTAACTTTAGGTGCACCAATTCTGACTTATGCTATCATTCAAAGTGGAGGCCTAAACTGCGGAATGAGTTACTCGAACAGATTAAATCAATTACAACATTGGAGCAGTATAAAAGAGGTTTTAAAACCTTGTTATTTCATGAGGCATTTGATAATTAAAAGATATTGAGATAATTCCAACATGATGGGAAATGACATGTAATTTGCAGATATGTGGACATCTTTTGTTTGGTCTGTTTGCATTTAATTGTTTGTTTGTGTTATTTTGTTAATACTGTGACTGTTTAATTGTAAGCTACCTAGAACATTGTAGATTGAGCAGGTTATAAGTTTTAAAATAAATAAATACATAAATTATAGAACTGGCGCTAAAGGCCAGATTCTATATATGGCACCTAAAAAATACTCATGGAACTCAGTTTTGCCTAAGCGTATTCTATAAGATTTACGTATCGTATATAGAATATGCTTATTCGACATCATCACGCCTAAATCTGTGCATGCTCATTTACACCAATGAAAACCTGGCATAAATCCCGGCGTGTATATTTAGGCGGATTGCACCATATTCTATAATTACACTTGTAAATTTTGGAACGCCCACAAACACGCCCCTTTTGAACTGTGCGCATTTATTTTGAACTGTGTGCTTCACCATTTCGGCACAGATAATTATAGAATGCACTTACCAAGCTGTGTGCGTAACTTGCAATTATTGTCAATTAGTGCTCATTTATTTATTTATTACATTTATAACCCACCTATCCAAACATCTAGGCGAGATGCAATAAAACATTCATTAAAAAATAAAAACCAATACACAATTTTACAAATCACAAACTCTAAAAACTCATTAGCCAAATGCCCTAGAAAATAGTTAGGTTTTTAGCAAGTTCTTCAACTGGGGAACAGATGCTGACTGATGCATAAGCAACGGTAACAAATTCCACAAACGAGGACCAGCATTATAGTGCTCATTATTTCTTGTTAAGTGCTATTAAAAATGCTGATTTGCTTGTTGAGCCAATTAAGTTACGCACGCAGTTTTAGAATGTACCTGGAATTTGGCACGCAAATCTAGGCACAATATATAGAATCTGGCCCGAAGTGCATAGCATTGGAGTGCCTAAATCTTGACACCAATTTACAGAATTGCCAACATCCTGTTTAATGTTTATTTTTATATACTTTGAAGGCAATAGTTAAAATGCCTGCATTGGTGCAAACTCTGTTGGCACCTTTATTCATGGGAAGGCTATTGCTTTGATTCTTGTCCAATATCAAAAGTATGCATATGGACTGCATGTGCCTATTTTGTGCATAATTTTTCAATTGAAAAATAACCATATAGGGATCTATATTCAGGTGATTTAATTGGGCACGAGAGACTCCTGCTTGATTAAATTGCACTGGCCAGTTCAGGAGCAGATCTTCAGCAGTTGAACAGTACAGCTGAATATTCATTCTGACTGCTCTGGAACGCGCTGGTTAATGTGGGATGGTCCAAGGGCAGAATCAGTGAGGAGTCAGGACTTACCTGGGCGTTGGTGATATTCCATGCCAGTGTCTAAATTGGTATGTTAGAATGCATAAAATGGATAGCTTCTGAGCACTGCCAAAGACCCAGGTATTTAGTCACTGGCTGAATATTGTTCTCATAGTTTTCATTATTTAAAGCTACATGTGTATCTTTTATGTCTACCCTTGTTCCATCCCCAGTACAACCTCTTTACTCTAAGGGTATAAATATGCACATTGCTATACAATGTCCTTTGCTCAACTTTTGCACTGGACCATATGTCAACTTGAGTCACAGCTGAACTTTCCTCTTCATTGACAGAAAAACATATTTGGAGCAAACCTGTATCATGGATCAAACATCTGTAAAAGTCTAAAAAGCCTCCACTGTGTTGCTAAAAGTTAAAGAACAGGGCCTAATTTTTTCTGATTTGTGATGGCGAATAATAGATCAAGTGTGAAAAAATTAACATGGTGGGGAATAATTTGTTTTTGTTGAATTATGATAAACAACATTGGATTTATTGTTTGAAGACAGTGTAACCGTATTGATTAACAAAGGAGTCATCATTACTGTGGTAAAACCAAAGTGGTTTTAACATATTATATTCGAGTACGTTCTCTGTCCCTAGTGAACTCAAAATCTAAGTTTTTTCTACCTGGGGCAATGGATGGTTAACAGACTTGCCTGGGGTCACAAGGAGCTGCAGTGGGAATCAAATCTATGGCTCTCAGCCATGCACTAACCATTAAGCTACTCCTCCACTCCAATGATATGAACACTACATGGCAATGAGACTGAAAGTGAAACGTGAGCTTCTATATTCTCATTCTAGGTTAATCATTATTTTTGTGTTTATTCTTTTGCCGATAAAGAGTTATGTTTAAGATTTTGTCTAGCTTTTAGGAGGTAAGTTTATAAAGTATTTTTCACACTCTGTACAAAAGGATGCCCCCTAGCGGTGGTAGTGCGAGACTACCACTAGGGGCCATGGGGCCATTTTGCATCCTGGCAGAGTCCTGGGGGGGGGGGGGGGAGCACAGGGATAGCAATCCCGCCCAGGCTCACTGAGTTATTGATGAAGACCCCAGGTAGTTCCTGGGGGGAGTTGAGAGAGTGAGGAGAGGGTTCAACTCTGGGGAGAGGGGGCAGGGTTTGGACCACTGGGGAATGGGGATTGAGGGGGAAGATTGGAGATGGGGATTTCAGACAGGAGAATCACAGATCAGGGGGGAGTGCCACCATGCCTCCACTGACAGCAGCCATGCCACTGGACTATTGATAGCGCACCTGCACTTCCCGCCTCCTCTTGAGGTGGGAGTTAAGTGCAACTGTACTATCAACAGTTGTGAAAACTAGCATGCAATGCCAACTCGCATGTTAGTTCTCACATCTGACGACTCCTCCAATGCACCATGTCTTCCTGTCCCTACCCACATGAGGCAGGGGCTTAGCCAGACAACAGATTTTGGGTGGGCCTAGGCAAGAAGTGGGTGGGCACCAAGTGTTCTCCCCCACCACCAACACCACCATCGAAAAAATATCTCAGCTAATGGGAAATCGCTTCTTTCCACCTTGGCAGTCTGCAGCAGGCATGCGCTGAAAACTGAACACGTGCAGGTGCTAGTATCGTGGAGAGTAGCATTTTCATTAACATCGGGGGAAACTCTTCAGCTGGTGGAGCTTGGGATCCCCACCAGCTACCGCTAAATGTGTGCTACTGTTGGGTGGGCCTGCGTCCTAAGAGGTGGGCCCTGGCCCACCCAGGCCCACCTGTGGCTATGCCACTGACATGAGGCACTAGCATGGGTTTTGTTAATGTGCTAGTGGTTTTAATGTGTGGTAGACATTAGCACTGGTCCTCACTAACATCTCCTGTGTGGTAAAACCCATGCTAACAGCTTAATGCAGTTTAGTAAGAGACCTCCTAAGAGTTACTCTACAAAGTTAATTTAATATGCTTCAAAGAAACATATGATGAAATTAACTTTACATACCGCATAGTTGATGGATATCCGACTAATATGTGCAGGTTGCCGTTGAAGGGATTGTCTAAGAAACATTTCATCCTTAATAGCATGAAGGCTAAAGTGAAAAGAGAAATAAAAAAATAAATAAGAATAAAAGTTTAGAGTACAAATTATTTAGCATTCAAGTTTAATAGCAAATATGTGACTAAATGGGATGGTCCAAAATACCTTATGGATTACTTACATTGGTACCATCCAAATTATACATTAAGGACCTTGCATGGAGAAGGATCTCCATTCATTTTTGGAAGATGGTAAAATGTGATGAATGGTGTTTTCAGTTTGCATACCCTTAAATGAAGTAAATGACAAAGGGTCCGGTTTCAACTGAATCCTCATTCATTCCATTTGTTTTCTTTTTTGCAGCTAACCATGCTCAGGTGGGGATAGGGGAGGGCAAACAAACCAGAGCTAATTATGAGGAACAGGAGAAGCCAGAAGCATAAAACACTTCATAAATTATGTTGAAACTTGTTGACAGGCAGTCAAACAAACCTGTCCCTGCCTCCCCTTTCCCAAATCCTATGGCTGATAATGTCATCAGGACTTGTCTAGTAAAGTGAAAAAAAGCAAAGCAGAACACTATTTGCTGTCCTAGATCCAGTCAGAAGGATCAGAGAGAAAGGTATTGCCTTAAAAACTATTTTACTGAAGTCAAAATCTAAAACAATAGAGAAAGCATCATAACAGGATAAACAGGGTTATGAGAGAAAGAGAGAGGCAGTAGCAGCACCTTTTCTCTCTCAGTGTCACAGAAGACTTACTGTTTTGAAAATCTCTGTCTGTGTGTGGGTCTACAGCAGAACACAGTGATGATGGGAATTAAAAAAAATAAAAACCCAAGCAAACTGGACATAGGGGTAGAGTCAAGGTATTTCTCTGTCAGTATCACATAAAACTGAGTTTTAAAATTCTCATTGGCTCTGAGGGTCCCCAAATGAGCTGCTCCTATCTGGCAACCTGGAGGAACTGCAAACTTACATGTTCTTCCCTTTCCTTCCCTGCCTCTCGCTCGCTCACTCACTCCCTCCCCCTCCCTGGCAAAGCATAACGCAAATGTGTGAAAGGCTGTACTCCTGCTGTGCACGCCGCTGCCGGCCTCCCTTCTTCTCCCTCATTCACCTCATAATATAAGTTCTCGTTTCCAGAGAAAGGAGGGAAGCCAGCAGCGGCACATGCAGGAGCACGGCCCCTTGCACATTTTTATTTTGTTTTGTAGCAGCGTTGATGGAGAGAGTGAGCGAGAGAGAGGCAGGAAAGGGCAGGGTAAAGCACAGAAGCTTGTGGATCCTCCTGGCTGCCATAGCAGCAGCCGGAAGGAGTAGCTAGTAGTTTGGCGCAATGGCACCTATGTCCCTAACCTTGCTGGGGTCGGGAGGGGGGAGGTAAAGAGTGAGAGGACAGGTGAGGCAGAGAAGGGGAGTGAGGGAGGACATTGATGGAGGAGTGAGGCAGAAATGTTCAATGGAGGGATGAAGGGGAGACGCTGGATGGAAAGGAATGAGAGATATGGAAGATCCTGCAAAGGGGAGAGAGAGAGGGGGAGATGGAGGGGGCATGGGACAGAGGAAATTTGCTGGATATGGATGGATGGAGAAGAGGGCAGAAGAAAATGGAGAGTTGCTGGACATGGATGGAGGGGAGGGAGGGCAGGGGAGAGTTGATGGACATGGATGGATGAAGGTGAGGGAAGATAGGAAGGAGATGCACATGGATGAAGAGGAGGGAAGAGAGGAGAAATGTTGGACAAGGATGGAGGGAAGGAAAGACGAAGGAGATGCACACGGATGGAGGAGAAGGGAGAGAGGAGAAATGCTGGACATGGATGGAGGGGAGGGAAGACAGAAAGTAGATGCACATGGATGGAAGGAAGGGGAGTGAGGAGAAATGCACTGAGAGGGGAATTCCCAGTTCTTCATCAGTGCTTTCTTAAGGATATGATGCAATGGTACAGTAACCCCTTCCTTAGGAGAAGACAGTCCAGGACAATCAACATCTCTGCCCTGAACTTTTCCTCTGGCAGAAGCCATCTCCCTGATAAAACCAATGAAAGAGAGACAAGAGATCAGAAGGTATCCCATAAGACTCCTCCTCCGAGAAGTAATATGGATCCTCCTCTGAATCCAATGAAGGGTCCCATTCAGACACTTCACTGTACTCTGGTTGTACTGAATGAGTCTGAGCTTGCCTCACCTCAGTTGATCTATGTCCATGCACCGAAGAGCATTGAGGTACAGCCTTACTCTCTGGCTCTGGGGAAGCTTCCTTCCCCAACGTCGAGAGAGGTACTGTATGCATCAAGGTCAACACCCGTCGAGGTGCCAGTGTCGAGGATCTCTGCAGCAGCTTGGAAGAAGTCTCAGGAAGAAACTGGGCTGCATATGCAGCAAGCGCCCTTGATGCATGAGCAGTGTGCTCCTGCAGCATTTGTGCCAGCTTCTCCCTGAGCATGGCTCGGAATCGCTCATTGAAGGAAGGCATTGGCAAAGGCAGGGGAACCAAAAGAGAGGCAGCTTGAAAGGCGTGAGTATCGGACCGGTAGTGGGGACCTGGCTGCTGGGAGACTCTTGTGCAATAGCATCTCTTACAAGGAGAGGGAGCACTCCTCCTGGTGCCAGTGCTTCTCAGGTACTGATGATGCCGATGCCCTGGTGCTCCCAGCACCATGCATTGAGGAGGACCAATGCATATGCTTCTTGGGCTTCCCCCAATGCACAGTATCACAGTACATTGGTGCTGAAGAGGATGACGTTGAACCCGTATGTGTCCTATGTGCCTGATGCTAATTGGTCCCAGGCCTACTCTCAGCGCTCAATGTCGAAGAAGTGGAGACCTCCTCAATGCTGGTGCACTTAAGTTGGATGCTGAAGTCTTGGCAGCCATCAAAGTTGATGCTTCCGTACCGATGTCGATGTATTGGTCTTCGAGGAGCCAAAAAGCTTCTCCTTTTCAACCTGCCATGCCCTCTGTATCCTCAGCTGCATTTGCAAACAGAGCGAACAAGAGTTAGACTCATGGTCAGGTCCAAGAAACCTGATGCACCAGTTGTGCAGGTCCATCACAGAAATCACCCGATTACATTGGGGGCACTTTTTGAAGCCACTGGGGGTCTTCCTGGACATTGAGTAAAGAATTGCTGCCAAATTAAAGTCCTCATTCTTGAACTGGAAAAAGGGACAGTGTTCACACTGAGGTTGGGGCTCTGGCCTAAAAGGGCCTAGCAATATGTGAGAAATAAAGGAAACTTCGAGGGCCGAAAAAGTAAAGAAATTAAAAAGGAAATTGAAGAGAGGGTAAATTTAGAGAAAAAATTATCTGAAGGAAGATGAAAACCCACATGGGAAGGCACAAGAAAAAAGTACAAATCGCACTGTGAGGAGAACACAAAGATGTGTCCTCCCTGCTCCATGAAAAAATGAAGAGTGAGGGACCACGCTAATGCGTCTGGTGGGAAGGCACCAGCGCATGTGCAGTGGGACCTTGTTAGAAAGTTCTTCATCTCGCTAGTCAGTGTCCACACCGGGCTCCATTGGATGACGTCACCCAGCTGTGAGAATACGAAGGCTTGCTTGTCCTCAAGAATAGTTTATCTTGTTTGGCAGACTGGATGAACCATACAGGTTTTTGTGTTCCATCATCTACTATGTTACTATGATGCTGCTTTGCCCCATCCCTATGATTTGGGGCCTTCCTGCCAATGTTGGTGCTGATTTGCTCCTTTCCTCTGCCTTAGGGTTTCCATGCCTTTGTTGGTGCTGTTGTGTCCCTGTCATGGAACCTTTCTAACAATGTTGGTGCTGCTTTGCCCCCCTCCTTTGGACCAATGCAGCAAATAGAGCCATGTGCTACATATCAGCACAGCACACAGCTTTCTAACACAAGAGTAATGTCAAAGGTTTGCTCCTTAATTTGGTAAGCAAATACTATGCAACAGGACTGGCGCAAAGATGTGTGTTAACACAGGAATGGACACGGGATGAATGCCCAACCAGTCTGTGCTAGTGGCAGCTATGTCTGTCTTGTGGACAAATCTGTGTATGTGCTGGAATACTATTCTGTGCATAAAGGGGACAATTCTAAAAGCTCGTGCCTAGAGTATGCACCACTTACACATGTGAAAAGCACCTTTAATTGCCGGTTTCACTTGTAAGCTTACTCGGCGCTATTCTATAATATAGCATCTATGCGCTTTAGCGTCTAATTCAAAGGCAGGCAGATATGTGGGAGGGGCATGGGTGGGCCAGGGGCACGTTGCTAAGTAAGTATGTAAGTAATAGAATACTGTCAATAAAGCACATTATTTGGCACACTTAGGCATGGCAATTTACACCAGCCATTGGCATGGCATGTGCTCATGTATTGCGTTAATGTTCTATAATGGCATAGGCGCGCCCATATGCCATTGTAGAATGAACACTCAGAATGTGGCATTGGGGTGCATAAAATGAGGCTCCAAATTATAGAATTGCCTCCAGAAGTTTTTCCAATACCAATATTTATGCACAGAATAGCATTCCAGCTCATGCACAGATGTACATGTCAATACAATTATTTTGTGTTTAGACCTATACATACATGCAATTTTCAACAGTCCTGCACTTTACTTTGTTCCAGCATACCTTCCCCTCTGTTCTGTCTTTTACCATTGCTCTTTACAGAGTCCAGAAAAAAATTTCAGTCCAGTTCTGGTTGCCGTATCTCAAAAAATATCTAGCAGAATTAAAAAAGGTTCAAAGAAGAGCGACCAAAATGATAAAGGGGATGGAACTCCTCTCGTAGGAGGAAAGGCTAAAGAGGTTAGGGCTCTTCAGCTTGGAAAAGAGGTGGATGAGGGGAGATATGATTGAGGTCTACAAAATGAATAGAAATAAATAGATTTTTTACTTGTTCCAAAAGTACAAGGACTAGGGGACATTTGAGGAAGTTACATGGAAATACTTTTAAAACAAATAGGAGGAAATATTTTTTCACTGAATGAATAGTTAAGCTCTGAAACTCTTTGCCGGAGGATGTGGTAACAGCGGTTAGTGTATCTGGGTTTAAAAAAGGTTTGGACAAATTCCTGGGGGAAAGGTCCGTGGACGGGCATAATTGAACGAAAACATCTATCTCCATGGGCGTTTATCTCCGAGAATGGGTCCGTGAAGGGGCGGACCGAACTGTATTTTCGAAAAAAATAGACATCCATGTTTTATTCGACAATTTGTGAGCTGGGTGTTTTTTTTTCAGTGATAATGGAAAATGAAAGCGCCCAGCTCAAAACCGAATAAATGCAAGGCATTTGTTTGTGGGAGGGGCCAGGAGTCGTAGTGCACTGGTCCCCCTCACATGCCATGACACCAATCGGGCACCCTAGGGGGCACTTTTACAAAAACAAAAAAAAGGTAAAAGAGCTCCCAGGTGCATAGCACCCTTCCCTTGTGTGTTGAGCCCCCCAAATCCCCCTCAAAACCCACTGCCCACAAGTCTACACCATTACTATAGCCCTAAGGGGTGAAGGGGGGCACCTACATGTGGGTACAGTGGGTTTGGGGGGGGTTGGACGACTAAGCATTAAGCAGCACAATTGTAACAGGTGGGGGGGGGATGGGCCTGGGTCCACCTGCCTGAAGTCCACTGCACCCCCTAACAACTGCTCCAGGGACCTGCATACTGCTGCCAGGGAGGTGGGTATGACATTTGAGGGTGAAAATAAAAAGTTGTGAAACATCATTTTTTGTGGTGGGAGGGGGTTAGTGACCACTGGGGGAGTCAGGGGAGGTCATCCCCAATTCCCTCTGGTGGTAATCTGGTCATTTAGGGCACTTTTTGGGGCCTTATTCGTGAAAAAACAGGGTCCAGGAAAAGTGCCCTAAATTCTAGCTACAAACGCATACTTTTTTTCCATTATCGGCGAAAGGCGCCCATCTCTCCTTGGCCGATAACCACGCCCCAGTTCCACCGTCGCCACGCCTCCGACACGCCCCCGTCAACTTTGTACGCTTCCGCGATGGAGTGCAGTTGAAAACGTCCAAAATCGGCTTTCCATTATACCGATTTATTCGTTTTTGTGAGATAAACGTCTATCTCCCGATTTGGGTCAAAATCTTGGCGTTTTTCTCTTTCAATTATAAGGTGGATAGTCTGCTATTGAGGCAGACATGGGAAGCAACTGCTTGACCTGGGATTTGTAGTATGGAGTGTTGCCACGATTTGAGTTTCTGCCAGGTACTTGTGACCTGGCTTGGCCACTGTTTGAAAAGCAGGATACTGGGCTAGATGGACCATTGGTTTGACCCAGTATGGCTACTCTTATGTTTTTATGTTATGTTCTTATGCTCACAGTAAAGAGGACAATATTAAGTGGGCTAAACTCTTAAATTGGTTTGCTAGGCACACTGGTACTCCTATGGTTTTACTGGCGATCGATGCTGAAAAGGTGTTTGATCGTGTGGAGTGGCCCTTTATGTTAGCAGTTTTGGATACCTTGGGATTTGGTCCACATTTTAAGGCATGGATTTCTATGTTGTACTCTCTCCCTAAGGCAAGAATTAAAGTCAATGGAGTGTACTTGAGTGTTTTTCCGATGGGCCGGGAAACTACGCAGGAGGTGTCTCCTGTCTCCCTTATTGTTTGCACTCATGGTGGAATCCCCGGCTGCCTACATTCAACGAGACCCTGATGTACACAGGATGAAGGCAGGGGCGGTGGAATGACTAAGATTTCTCTGTTCACTGATGATATCCTATTTACTGTGACAGACCCTGAACATTCTTTGCCACATATCATTCAATTGCTGGCCCAATATGTGGTGCTGACTGGATTTAAAATGAATACGAGTAAATCTGATTACATATATCCTTAGACCCAGCGACAGCACATCAGCTTAAGACTACCTTACCTTTTAGTTGGGCCAAGAGACATATTAGGAACCTTGAGGTAAATATTTATCCTAGATATGAGGATTTGTACAAGTTAAATTATCAAGTGGTGGTGCAAGAATTGTCCCTGGCCTTGGATTGATGGCATGCTCATACTCACACTTGGCTGGGAAGGGTGGCAGTGTGTAAGATGATGCTTCTGCCTAGGCTTTTATATTTGTGCTAGACATTGTCTGTTCTGATTCCCAAGAGGATGCTTGTGAATTTGCTGCAAAAGTTGTTTCAGCACATTTGGAGGAAGCCCCCGCTGAGGTCGTCTCAGGGAGTGTAGTTGGGGAAGAATTTTGGGTGTCCCTGATCTTGGGCTGTGCAAATACGTGGAATAGTATCTTGGGGAGTGGCCTGGCTCATGCCTTGGGTGAGGACTGAAGTGTTTTTGATGGCCCCCTTCACTAGCTTCCAAGCGATGTGGACCCAACATCATGTTTTAATTCGAGGGACCTTTACAAACCCAGCCCTCCAGTTTGTTTTGGTCCATTAGGCCTGTTGGTCTAGGCAATTATTGGGGGGCAGGCAGATCTCGAGGTTGACCCCTTTGTCTGTGCTCTCTCCTCTAGTTTCCAGTTGGAGCCGTCTGACATTTACATCTTGGGAGCTGAAGCTATACTACTAATAATTTTACTAGACAAATGCAGCACTGTACACATTATATGCAGGTACTTTCTCTGTCCCTAGTGGGCTCACAATCTAAGTTTTTTTTCTATGTAGGGCAAAGGAGCTGCACTGGGAATCAAACTCAGCACTCCAGGATCTCAGTCCGCTGCACTAACCATTAGGCTACTCATCCACTCCAGCTATACTCAGGGGAGACTTTTTGTTTGTTTAGGGAGCTGCAATTACAATACCAGATTTTGATTAAGGATTTTTATCTTTGTTTACAGCTCAGGCACTTATTAACTGGGACTCTTGATGGTTTAGGTTTGTCCCACAAGTTTACTCCTTTCGAGGACCTGGTGCATCAGGGTTCCCAGCAATACAAAGTGTTCTCTAAATTATATGATCTCCTGGGGTAGCAGAGTTCTCAGGGGACCTTTTTTTCATTTATGGTACAATGGGAGAGGGGACTGGGGGTGAGTTCTTATGGAACAGGACAGGAAAGCCATTTATTGCAATACCTTCCGTGTCTCCATTTCAGCAAATGTAATTGAGAATGGAGTGAAACAGCTGTATAGGTGGTATCTTTCTCTTTCTAAGGTGGCTCAGTTTGCTTTTTCTGGGGGGAATAAGTGCTGGAGGGGATGTGGGCAGGAGCTGTGTATGCTGTGATGGTTTTTCCAGTTATTCCGATCCTGGGCTTGGACTGATTTGAGTGAGCTACCAGTAGGACAAATTTTTTTTGGAGGGGGGTAGGGAGGGGTTATAGGGTTACTTTTGGGTTACTTTTACCTACAAATGCACTCAGTCTGCAGCCCCTTATTACCTCTCTACCCTCATCTCCCCTTACGTTCCCGCCCGAAACCTCCACTCACAGGACAAATCCCTCCTCTCAGTACCCTTCTCCACCACCGCCAACTCCAGGCTCCGCCATTCTGCCTCGCCTCACCCTATGCTTGGAATAAACTTCCTGAGCCCTTACGCCAAGCCCCCTCCCTACCCATCTTCAAATCCTTACTCAAAGCCCACCTCTTCAATATTGCTTTTGGCACCTAACCTTCATACCTTTCAGGAAATCTTGACTGTCCCAATTTGACGACCCCTACTTGATTGACTGTACATTTGTCCTTTAGATTGTAAGCTCTTCGAGCAGGGACTGTCCTTCTATGTTAAATTGTACAGCGCTGTGTAACCCTAGTAGCACTTTAGAAATGTTAAATAGTAGTAGTAGTTACTTTTGGGAAGAAATATTGTTATTATTTACTGTTTGTATTGTGCTTATTTTTTTGATTATACATGGGAAATAAAGAAAAATAAGGTTAAAATATTTTTGTGAAATTAAAGAAAACTAGCAAACTCAGCAGCTTAAAAAAAATGGATTAGCTGCTGTATGGCTGGAGGGCTCTTACAGGAGAGAAGCAACTCCTGGGGGAAGGACAGAGGCCTTCTCTTTTAAAAGTGTCTACCTGCCCCTCCCATGCCTAGATGTCAATACCAGCAGACGGACAGTTCCAAAGAATGTTCAGGCTCCCACAAGCCTGTTGGAGCATACCTGGAAATTGTTGCCTAGCCAAGAAAAATGGTCCACATGGCTAAAGAATATCCAGAAGACTGATGCAGGATGAACTGCAGGACCTGGACTACTCTTCATCCTACTCTGAGATGAGTCAGTGTACCAGGTGCAGGAGAGGCAGTGCTGTTTCTTAACACATGGAATACATTTGGTTTGGGCTATAAGACAGTTTTTTTTAAACATAACTCTATGCCTCATGCAAAGTTGTAACTATTGCAATGGCACCTTTTAAATTTTTCTCTAATTTTCTCGTTTTCCATTAGTTTTCATTCATATTTTCCCTTCTATGACTGTCAAATTTGATTGTATTATGATCACTATTGCCATAATATTAACATACCTTTGCTTTAGGATTGCAAATTTCTTTTCCCATGTTCTGTTATTTAGCTCTAGCTGATATCTCAGACTAAAATGAAAACAAAAAAAAATTAAGATGTTAACATATTTTGTAGATTATAGCAAAAAAAAAAAAAAAAACCCCAAACAAAAAACCAAACTCTTAATTACAACTAATACCTATCTATTAATTTCGTCATATCTGCTTCATTATTCTGAAGTTTCTTGATCTGAGCAGATAAACCTATTTCCGCAGTCTCTGGTGTCTTTTTCCAACTTGTAATAGTCTAAAAAACAAACAAACAAAACATATATAAAAATTAAGATAAGGGAATTTGTAGTTTAAATTTACAAACAATGGGGATTCCAATCTTTCTTTTTGACAGCAAAATGTCTGCTCTGGGCTGGCTTATACTTGGAGAACAGGTTTGACGTTTTATGCTGCCTCATGTTGTCATTACTGGAAGAGATAATAGCATCACAAAAGTTGTACCCTGACAAGAAGGAAGGATGGAATTGTCTCCCCCCTACTGGATGGCCCATAGAGTGATACTGGCTTTGGCTATGAAAAGAAATCAAAATTGCTTACCTGTAACAAGTCTTTTTCATAGACAGCAGGATTGCTCAGATGCACAAGTGGGTTGACTCCCAAGTTCATGGTTGCTTCAATTTCTCAGCACTAAGGAGCATCCTGGATAGATTGCAACCTGGGAGTTGAACAGACTAGTACTATCTAATTGCAGATAGCAGTGTGAGATGAAGGTATAAAGCAAGGACCAAGTAGCTGCTTTCCACATTCTTTCCAGTGAAAGACTTTAGATGAGCTGCGGAAGCAGCAATGGTTTTCTTCAGGTGGTTTGACCTTACTGGACAGAAGGATAGCAGTCTGTTCATAACAGAATTGAATATATAATGCTAGCTAATTAGGTAGAGTATGCTTTGCCACTGGTTTCACAGTTTGTTGGAGCTGAAAAAGATGAACAGCTGCATATACTTTCTTATAGATTCTGTTTTTTTCCAAACAGAGCCTGTCTGCAGTCCACTGTGTGGCGAGACTTCTCATGACAATGTTTGTGCAGTTTAGGATAAAACAGTACAATCACCTTTGGCAAGTATTTAGAGTGAATACATAGGACTATCTTGTTATGATGAAACAGACTATAAGGTTTATACATGACTAACACTTGAAGTTCACTTATACTTCTAACCACACTAACCACTGCTAGAATATCCTGTAGTCAGAAAAAAAGAGATTTTCATGGTTAGATGTTTAAGACACAAGGTTTCTATCAGTACAACGGCAAAGATATACCAAGTGTTGACAACCTTGCAAAATACTTCAAGGAGAAAATTGTACAATTACGACAAAAAATACCCGCCAGCCCTATAGAATACACCACTCTCCTAGACTGTCTAGATCCAGAAGAAGGAACACACCCAGCAGACAGAACCTGGACCGAATTTGAACTATTACCAGAAGAACTCATCTCTAAAACTCTCAAAAAATATGCCAAATCCAACTGCAAACTAGACATATGTCCAAATAGCCTCATGCAAACTGCTCCTCAACAATTCATAACAAACCTAACAAATCACATAAACTACATGCTACAAAATGGACTCTTCCCAAAAGAAAAAGGAAAAATCCTACTCACACCAATTCCTAAAGACACAAAGAAAAACACGAGCGAAATAACCAACTACAGGCCAATTGCATCCATACCACTAATAACCAAGATAACCGAAGGTATGGTAACCAAACAACTCACAAACTATCTAGACAAACATTCAATACTGCATGATGCCCAATCAGGATTCCGTTCGAATCACAGCACAGAAACAGTATTAGTCACCCTAATGACCAGATTCAAACAAAGAATTGCAACCGGCAACAATATACTCCTCTTACAATTCAACATGTCCAGCACCTTCGACATGGTTGATCATGAAATCCTAATACACATACTTGAATACTTTGGCATCGGAGGAAATGTCTTGAATTGGTTCAAGGGGTTCCTAACCCTGCGCTCGTATCAAGTCACATCAAATTCAACCACGTCCAAGGCATGGATACCTGAATGTGGAGTCCCACAGGGATCACCTCTCTCTCCAACTATATTCAACCTAATGATGATCCGTTTAGCAAAACTCCTATCAAACCATAACCTCAACCTGTACATATACGCCGATGATGTGACAATATACATCCCATTCAAACAAGACATCAAAGAAATCTCCAGCGAAATCAATAAAAGTCTACACATCATGAACACATGGGCAGATGCATTCCGCCTGAAACTAAACGCAGAAAAAACCCAATGCCTGATACTCACCTCCCAATACAACACAACAGAATTCAACGTGATAAACACACCAAACCTAAAACTTCCAATCTCAGAAACGCTAAAAATCCTTGGAGTGACTATCGACCGCCACCTAACACTCGAAACTCACGCAAACAACATAACCAAGAAGATGTTCTTCAGCATGTGGAAATTGAAAAGGATTAGACCATTCTTCCCAAGATTTGTCTTCCGCAGCCTAGTGCAATCCCTCATCCTTAGCCACTTGGATTACTGCAACTCATTATACGCTGGCTGCAAAGAGCAAATACTAAGGAAACTTCAAACAGCCCAGAACACAGCAGCCAGGCTCATCTTCGGAAAACCTAAATATGAAAGGGCAAAACCACTACGAGAGAAACTACATTGGCTTCCACTCAAGGACCGCGTTACTTTTAAAACTTGCACACTAGTCCATAAGATCATTTACGGTGAAGCCCCAGCGTACATGTCTGATTTAATAAACCTACCACCTAGAAACGCCAAAAGATCATCCCGAACTCACCTCAACCTTCATTACCCAACCTGCAGGGGCTTGAAGTACAAGACGATACACGAGTCAACCTTTTCCTACAAGAGCACGAAGTCTTGGAATACATTACCACGCAACCTAAGAATGATTAACGAACAAGCCTCCTTCCGTAAACTACTGAAGACACACCTGTTCGAACAAACTTACGGAAAGAGCCAAAACACATAGAGACCACTCACTGTTCACAATGCAATACACATCCACATCTGATCCATCATCCCTTTATCCAGTCAACCATACATTCATCCACGGAACTATGTACACTATATGTCTAGGCGCCTAATAATGCCCTTTTTTCCCATTGTCTCTTTCTAATGTTTCTATGTTGTTGTCCCATTGTTATACTACCAATGATATTCGAATGCCTCGCACAACTCTGTTCAATGTAATCCATAACCTAGTCTTAACAAATGTATTTCTATTATTCAAGTCTTATTGTAAGCCACACTGAGCCCGCAAATAGGTGGGAAAATGTGGGATACAAATGCAACAAATAAATAAATAATAAATAAATGATTTCATCAGATGTGTAAGGATGACATTTCGGTCCAATGGAATAAAAATGTTTCTGTTTTGGTGTTTTGACATGAAGAAGCTTTTTCATGAATCTTGAAACAATGGTACACAGGGAAGTAGGTGCTCTGTCTATGAAGACATGATAGGCTGAAATTGCATTAAGGTGAACTCCAAAAGAAGAGTTTTGTAGAATAAGATAATTGAGAAGGAGGAGGTACTGAAGTATTATTGTGAAGGACACCGAAAGTGGTCTTGCTCATTAGTAAAGCTCTAAACTGAGCACCTTTTCCATTTAAAAGCATATGTATATGCCTTGTGGAAGGCTTCCTTGCTGCCACCAAACTGTCCTGGATTAAAGGGGGCAGGGTGAAAGAGGTAACTATGCCATTAAAGCAAGGGGTTTGCGGTTGTAATGTAGAAGAGTACCGATGTCTTGCATTATTATGGCAGGAAAGATTCATAGCCTGCATGGAAGAAGAACTGAGTCTTTTGAAGAAAAAAATGGTTCTGATGAACCCAGTACAGTGCAATGAGAACCACTGTGTTGGGTCTTCTTTGGAACTTGTGCAGGATTGGGACCTCGTCTAGTCTATAGCTAGTGCATCCTGCACTATTGAGAGGAAGCAGGTGTACTGAGCAGCAGACAGGTAGTTTTGCATTCTCACAGCTGGTAAATGTCTATTTGAGGAGTGTTTCATTTCTGAAAAATACTTTGAAGGGCTTGAGGATCTAAGGATCAATTGTGAGTCTGAAGAACTCTCCTGAGTTTTTCTAGCAATTAATTTTTACCAGTGTTGAGCAGTAATTAAATAAAAGCAAAGCATTACTCATATAAAAGTTCTAGCACTTTTGCTTGTAAAAGCAACTCCAATCTCAAATAGGTTGCTGGTCAATAAAACTGGTGTTATTAAAGATTGGTTGGTGCAGAAACAGTTTGGGTTGGTGCTGATCTCTAGAACATAAGAACATAAGAGTAGCCATACTGGGTCAGACCAATAGTCCATCTAGCCCAGTATCTTAGAAACATAGAAACATGACGGCAGATAAAGGCCATATGACCCATCCAGTTTGCCCATCCTCTGTAACTCCCAATTCTACCTGTTCCTAAGTGATCCCACATGCTTATCCCATGCCTTTTTATATTCTGGAACAGTCCTCGACTCCACCACCTGCACCGGGAGGCCATTTCACGCCTCCACCACCCTTTCTGTGAAATAATACTTCCTTAGGTTACTCCTAAGCCTATTCCCTCTTAACTTTGTCATATGCCCCCTCATTCCAGAGCTCTCCTTCATTTGGAAAAGGCTCTCTTACTGTACATAAATGCCTTTGAGATATTTAAATGTTTCTATCATGTCTCCTCTCTCCCTCCTCTCTTCCAGCGTATACATGTTGAGGTTCATTAGCCTGTCCCTATAATTTTTGCATTCAAGACCGCTTACTAATTTCGTAGCTGTCCTCTGGACCGACTCCATCCTGTTTATATCTTTCCATAGGTGCGGTCTCCAGAACTGCACAAAGTACTCCAAATGGGGCTTCACCAGAGACTTATACAAAGGCACTGTCACCTCCTTTTCCTGCTGGTCATGCCTCTCTTTATGCACCCAAGCATCCTTCTGGCTTTGGCTGTCGCTTTTTCTACCTGTTTGAAAGCTTTAAGGTCATCAGACTCAATCATCCCCAAGTTCTGCTCTTCCTTCGCACACTGAAGCACTTCACCCCCTATACTTACCGTTCCCTCAGATTTTTGCGACCCAAGTGCATGACCCTGCATTTTTTGGGATTAATCCTTAGTTGCCAAATATCCTGTTTTCCAAATAGTGGCCAAGCCAGGTCACAAGTACCTGGCAGAAACCTAAATCATGGCAACACTCCATATTACAAATCCCATACTACATATTCCATACTACATGCTTCCCATTTCTGTCTCAATAGCAGACTATGGACTTTTCCTCCAGGAATTTGTCCAAACGTGGCTTCATTCAACAGAGGATCCTTTACTCAATGCTTTATGTCCCCCAGGTTACAAGGTCCTTCACCAAACTAGAACTAAAGGGTGTGAATCGCCTTCATTTATAAGGTCTTTTTAAAAGTAGAACTATTGTCCCAACTGAACTCTTCTAATCTCAAGATTATTTCCTGCAATTAAGTGATCCTGCGTTGTTGGAGCCCACATGCCTTGTTCTCTTCTTTTGCCCTCAAGGAAGCTGGTCTGCCTCAGAAAGCTGCTTTACTGAATTCCTCTCAGGTATTTGTGCTAAGTTTGCTAATGTTTTATTAGTAGGTGATATTAGTTTGTATCTTGATAACTCTAGGGATATTAAGACAAAGAGCTTACTTGATTTTCTCACCTCCTGGTGATTCTTTCTGCCACATTCCCAATCCTCTCACATTAAGGGTCACCTGCTGGCTTATAGAACTGTACATATAGAGAATTTTTACCTGGGTGACCAATCCTGGTGCCATGCCTCTTGGTCAGATCATAAGATTATGTACTGGAGGGAAGCTACTAGATCTTTTCAGTCTACTGTCACCTCTCCTCCTTTTAAATCGAGAGGCAGAATTGATCCTGTAAAATTCTGGTCTGGAATCTTTGATATTCCACAGCTTCCAGAAGCAGACAGCGAGGATTTCTTGCATAAATGGGATGAGCTATATAGTTGTACCCTGGATAGTATGGCTCCCATCAAATTTTTGCCCAAACTCACCCATAGGGTGTCAACCTGGTACAATCAAGATATTCTCCTCCTGAAGAGGCAATGTAGAAAATTAGAGAGAAAGTGGCCCAGACATAAATCTGAAGAGAACAAAATGCTTTGGAGGAAGGCTATCAGGGATTATAAGAAAAAGAAAAGAAAAACCCTCTACTATAAAGAACAAATTGGTTGCAACCAGTGGCGTAGCAAGGGCGGGGCGGTGGGGGCAGTCTGCCCCAAGCGTCAGCAGGTGGGGGGGATGCTCCATTCCCACTGCTCCCACCCAAAGGGCCGTTGGCGCTGCAGTCCCCACCTGCCTACCAGCTCTGTCGACAGATGACCGCCCTCTTCTCCTGCCACCACCCTGCCTTTAAAAAAAAATCTGTGAAGCGGCGTCGCAGGCAGTACCTCACGTCTGCCCTGCTTGTAAAAGAAGCAAATCTCCTCATCGTCGTCGGGCCTTCCCTCACTGTGTCCCGACCTCCTCTGAGGTAACTTCTTATTTCTGCGAGGGCGGGACACAGTGAGGGAAGGCCTGACAATGACGAGGAGATTTGCTTCTTTTACATGCAGGGCGGCAGACGCGAGGCGCTGCCTGCGACGCCGCTTCACAGATTTTTTTTAAAGGCAGGGTGGTGGCAGGAGAAGAGGGCTGTCATCTGTCGATGGAGCTGGTAGGCAGGTCGGGTCGGGTTGGGTCAGGTCAGGGGGGGGGGGGCTCAGATGGGAGAAGGGGACTGGGGTGGGAAGGGGGTTCTCAGATGGGAGAAGGGTGCTGGAACTGGGGTCTGAGAAGGGGCCATGAGGGAAAATGGGGGCCATGCCTGGGGCTGGTGGGAAAATGGGGCATGCCTGGGGCAGGTGGGAGAATGGGTCTGGGGCTGAAAAGGGGGGCACTAATGCAAGGCATGTGGATGAAGGGGGCTGGAACTGGGGGCTGAAAAAAGGGGCAGAGAGAGGGGACAGATCCTGGATAGAAGGGGGAGTGAGAGGGAGGGCAGACCCTGGATGGATGGGAGAGGGCAGCTCCTTGTGACTCTGGGCAAGTCACTTAACCCTCCATTGCCCCAGGTACAAATAAGTACCTGTATATGTAAGCCGCATTGAGCCTGCCATGAGTGGGAAAGCGCGGGGTACAAATGTAACAAAAATAAAAAAAAATAAAAAATGGTGGATTGAAAGGGCAGACAGTGGATGGAAAGGATAGAATGGGCAGACAGTGAATGGAAGGGGGAGAGAGAGAGGGCAGACAGGGGCAGATGGTGGATGGAAGGGGAAGAGATAGAGGGCAGACGCAGATGGAAGGAGCAGAGATAGAGGGCAGACATTAGATGGAGGGCACAGCAGAAGGAAGTCACTGGATTGCAGAAAGAGAATGAAGACAGATGCTGGATGGAAGGAAGACAGTGAAAAGAAGATGAGGAAAGCAGAAACCTGAGACAACAAACTGTAAATAAAATATATATTTTTATCTTTTTGCTTTAGGATAAAGTAGTATTGTAGCTGTGTTAATAAATGTTTATAATAGAGCATGTAAACAAGGTAATCTTTTTATTGGACTAATTTTAATACATTTTGACTAACTCTCGGAGAACAAAACCCCCTTCCTCGGGTCAGGATAGAATACTGTAACAGCACCATACTGTATTGACCTCAGGAAGGATGTTTTGGCTTCTGAAAGCTAAATGTATTAATCCAATAAAATGGTATTATTTTATTTTCTATATTTGTTTTATTTCTATTTGTTAATTTGTAAAGTGGTGATTGGTACTTGTTAGTTTTTTCAAATTTACATCTGCTGTCTTTATATTTTGCACAGTACTAGGGGACATTTTCTGTTTCTGTGGTGTTGCATTGTATGCAGAGTCTGGCATCGGGGGTTCAGTTTAAGATTTGTTTTGTCTAAATAGAAAGTTTATGATTACTTATTCTATAGTGGATTAGGGTGTATCTGTGTTTGTGAAAAAGACATGGCTTTCAGTTGGCATTGACTGTGCAGGATCGACGATCTGTACTATTCTGTCTGGTTTCGTTTTACAATAGGTGAATTGATGTTCTAGTGCTCATTGTAGTGTTTATATTGCTTTCCTTTTCCTTGTGTGACTCATAGAATTGACTGATTATGGTATGGTAGAATTGCTCTATAGGTCCTGAGTGTTTTGTATTCTCGGCATGCCTAGTACTGGATTTTAGAGGGGGGTGTTAAAAAATGACCAGCCCCGGGTGTCAACTACCCTAGCTACGCCACTGGTTGCAACCACTTACATAGCCATAAGCTCTTGAGTCTTCTTAATAGGCTTCTGTCAACAGAAAACTTAACATCAGTAACTGTAGCCACTCCATCTGCTAATCAATTAGCCACGTACTTTGAACAAAAAGTAACTAAAATTAGAGGGGCTGCAACTTAAGGCCACTAGCGTTCAATCTTGCATCAAGCAGCCTAGTCTGGATGTTAGTATTGCAGCTGATTAACTGTGGTCCTCCTTTCTGCTACCCACTCATGAGACTGTCAAATCCTTTCTCAAAAAGTATTTTTTCTCACAATGCCTTCTGGATGCTTGTCTGAGTTATTTATTAAAAACTGCACCAACAAGATTCATTGACCTTCTTCAAGTTCATCACTCGTTTATATTGATTCAGGGTGATTTTCCTCAATGGAAAGGTTCCATAATACTTACCTCAATCCCTAAGAGCACCTTGGCTTCATTGGGAGATGTTACTAATTACAGGCCTGTCGCTTCTATCCCATTGTTGACTAAGTAATGGAGGGAATAGTTGGTACTCAGTTTATGAATCACCTTTCCTCTTTCTCCCACTTGATAAATCCTAGTCAGGCTTAAGGGCTTGTTATAGTACCAAGATCGTCTTGATCACCTTAGTATCTGATTTTAGGGAAGCAATCAGTCTAGGCTTTAAGTTTTTAGAGATGCTATTCGATATGTCAAGTGCGTTTGACCTCATTGATCATTTAGGCCTGTTGGACCAATTCAGACTGTGGGAAGGTTCACCAATGGTTCTGCGGCTTCCTAAAATTTAGATTGTATCAGGTGAAGTTGTCAGGTTCTCTCTCACCATCCTGGTCTCTTGACTGTGGGGTGCCACAGGGGTCGCCGCTGTCTCTAATCCTGTTCAATGTTATGAACACTCCATTAGGTGAAAGATTGGAGGCAGCGGGGTTCTGCACTTTCATTGATGTGGATGATGTCACAATCTATATCCCTTGCAAGACTGCTCTTCCAGAAATTGTCCCTAAGATTAGGCTTGGTTATGATTTTGTTGGAATCCTGGACTTCTGAATTTAAATTTAAGTTAAATAGAGAGAAGACTAAATTTCTTGTGGTAACCAACCTTTTTGACCATACCGTATATAATAATTTTATTATTGACAATGCATCCTACCCCCTAGACACTACGCTTAGGGTACTGGGTGTATTAATTGATAGACACCTCACGTTTGAGCCTCAGGTTTCCTCAGTAGTGAAAAAATCCTTCAGGTCTCTTTGGAAACTGAGGAGAATCAGATCATATTTCTCAAATGACATCTTTAGGCTGCTAGTTCAATCCTTGGCCCAAAATACAGCACCTAGGCTTGTCCTCAAGGTATCATTTTTTGATAGAACCACTCCATTATTATGCAAGCTGCACTGGCTGCTCATTAAAGCCAGGATTATTTTTAAATTATGTGTTTTTGCCTTTCAAATATTATATGGCATGACACCAGATTACATGCAATATAACCTCTGGTTCTAGGGTCTACATTAGACTTCACCTTCCAGATTGTAAGAGAATGTGCTGTAAGTCAGTTCACGCCATAGACTTTAGATACAAGGTGCTAAGTGGTGAAACTCACTGCCAATGGCAATCAAGAGTCAGCCTGATTACTTGCTATTTCACCAAAGACTGAAAGCTTTCCTCTTTGAGAGGTTTCTACCCATTGATGGAGTATGTTAGATTGTAACTGGACATCGATGGTTTATTATTTAGTTCTTATTTGTATCTTATTTGTGCTGCTCTGCTCTTACTTGATATTTTGTTTATAGTATTGTAAACCTTACCTGTAGTTTTATTTGTTGTAAGCCACATTGAACTTGAGTATGTTCGTGATAATGTGGGGTATAAATGTGAAAATAAATAAATGAATATTGGTTCAGAAAAGTAAGTGTAAAAACAAAACTGAGGGAGGGAGATTTTCTCTTTGTTGAACAATTAGATAGGGGCTAGTCAGTTTTGAGATTTTCTTCTATGGCTATGATTAAACTTAGGAAACAGCTGGCTTCATGCCTATCATAATAAGGCTGCTTCGGTTTGGAATTCACTTCCTACGATAATTAGATAACCTAAGGACTATTTAACTTTTAGAAAACAATTGAAAACATTTCTCTTTAAGAAATATGTGGTTGAATTTTTTAACTTTCTGTACTCAAACTGTAAATCCCCGAACTGTCTCGGTCTTTAGTCTTTTGTGATCCGCACTGAACTGTGAAGGCTTTTGCGAAATACAAGATTTATGTGTAGTGTAATGTAATGTACTGCATATGGGAAGGGCTGTACATCAGAGGCCAACTGAATTTTGGTTTTGGCACCAAAACTGGCCTAGAATTGGTATTTGGCCTTGTTTTGGTTTCAGCCAAAAATACTGGTGCATTGAAACTAAAACTTTGTGCTGTCCCCATGGTGCTCTCCCTCCCTCTGAACAGAGGTATCTCCTACTCCCTCCCCCACTTGGGCTCACCCATAGGCCCTCCTACGTCTAGTGGCGTAATTGAGGCAGGAGGCTGCTGCTAGAGATTGCAGCAGCCATTTTGACAGAAGAGGTGGCATGGGCAGAAGTGACTGGGGATCACTTCTGCTCTGACTAAACTACTAGACCACCAGTGATTGTAAGGTAAGCCCAGAGGGGTTTTTGGTTGAGGGGGTGGGGGGGGAGGTCTGGGAGGGGAGTAGACCAGGTCAGGCCTCTAGTGCTGATTCAAGTCAATAGTGGCCAGTTTTGTTTTCCGCTTTGGTCGAAATTGAGTGGCATTCAGTTTTGGCTGAAACCAAAAAAAGCAGTTTTGGTCGCCCTTCACTATGTATACTCAAAACTTTTGTACTAACTCTGAGGTCTGGGGGATGTAATTTGCAGTGAACTGAAAGGCATCTAGCAGAATATAAGTGCTAGGGTTGTACTGTATTTGATCCCTGCACTGTCTAATGATGTCATCCCATTTGTGTGGCTGAGTCAGTCCTGAATGTCAATTAAACATCAAAGTATTGATTTAGCAGCTGACAGTAAGGGCTATGGACACAGAATATAAAAAGAAAATATTTTTGCAATGATATTGATTATGAAAAATAATCAGTATAATACCGTTTCATCCAAAGCAAGTTTCTGCAGATATTCATGTTTTTCAAGCAATAATTCCTTTTCTTTTTGTTCCTTGGCCGCAATTTCTTGGTGGATAAGTATCTGAAAATTAAACGCTGTATAATTAATTGCTGAAGAAGTGTACCTGAAATCAATATTTATTTATATAGTATTTATAAAATTATCTGCAAATGCTCAGAAAATAAATAAACTAAAATTGTATTTCAAATAAATAGGATACAATAAATTACATAATGAAAAATATACTATGGTCATTATTCGACAGCATTTATATAATTAACCATATCCTGTAAATGTTTGTTTTAAAGATTTGTGGGAGATCATTGGGTTTTTGAATATATCATAGCTCCCCAAAAGAACTTTGTGTTAGTGGAAGGTGTTTTAAAATGAAAGCATATAAGTTTTGGTCAGACATCAACATTTGACCAAAAGTCATTTTAAATGAAGAAGATTGGGAGACATTGAGGAAGAAAGTTTAAACTTTAGCCAGACAGCAGGAATATTCAGCCGCTATTCATTTAAAGTTATCTGGATAAGATAGTCTGTTATTGGTCTAAATTATGGATAAAGATATCTAGGTATCTTTAACTGGCTATATTCAGCAACACTGACTTATTCAGATATCATTTGGCTGAATATTTAGCCCCATCACATTCCTATGTAACTGATTTAATTGAAGTTTGAATTTTAGCTTCCATTCAGTAAAAGATGTGATTCAGTTTGTTAATTTACTGAGGGTTTTCCTTCGATCTCAGCTGCCATTTGAGTGGCTTTGCATCACCTCTTGTTTTCCATGTCAAGTTTTCATTTAGCATTTCAAATGTCTAATCTACAAAAATATATTATAACTTATGTGACTCAGGTATCCCTAAACCCTTATGGCAAAAGGTGAATATTTCCCGATATGTCTTTTAGAAGTACACATGCTCTAGAAGCAGCATAAAGTATGCAACACTGAATCTTCTAGTTAGCAGGGCCAGCACAACCCAATAAATGAGGTATAAGTGACAGGGGGAGGGGTATATCCTGTTGCACCAGCCCTGTAGAAGGAGGGGGATCTAACGTCACAGGGCCCAGGCCGATCACCCTCCTCCCTTTTGCTGCTGCCACCATTGCTTCTGCTGTCACTGCTGTACCTTGGAGCCTGTGGAAGCAAAAAAAATAAAAATAAAGTAACACTAACCAGTGCTGGGGAGCTTTTAAGCCCATGTGCTCACAAAGGACCTGCCCTTTCTAATGCGTTCCAATGTGTCACGAGGGGACGGGACCAGCACCAGCAAGGTCTTCATGAGTACATGGGCTTGAAGGCACTCCAGTGCTGGTTAGCAATGCTTTTTTGATTACTGCTGTGGGCCTGGAGGTGTGGCAGTGGCAACAGAAAGGAGGGAGGAAGATTTGAGGGGAAATGTACGGGGGAAGGAGGTAGGGGAGGGCAACATTGGTCCAAAGGGAGGTGAGAGAAAGAGAGAGAAGCTATGCTGAATGGGTGGATGGGAAGGAGGGGAGAAAGAGGGGATTATGTTGGACCGGAGGAAGAGTACTGAAAGGAGATGATGTTGGATTGGGAGAGACAGGTGATGCTAGATGTATGAGTGGAAGGGAGGGGAGAGCGAAAAGGCAATACTGTGTTGGGGGAGGGGGAAGAGAGAGGGTGTGATTCTGGACAGGTGAGTGGATGGATGAGAGGTAGGGAAGGGAAGGGGTAATTCTAGATATGGAGAGGGGAGGGAGATGAAAGGGAGATGGTGGATGAGGAGAGAGGAGTAAAAAGAAAAGAAATATTCTAGACTAGGGGAGGGAGGGGGAGATACTGTATAGATATTAGGGATGGGGGAAGTAGAAGAGTCTGGATCTGCACCTGTGAGCAGATGTAGGTGCCAAAACAGCTAATCCACACAGGTCCAGGTCCAGGTTGTCAGGAATTGAGCCAGATCTGGCTTTACCCCAAGTGAATGTAATAGAAGTAAAATCAGGACTGACTCATCCTGCCCTGATGATGAAGAGCTATCTGGTAATCCTATCAGTAACCTATTTTGTCTCTCTACCAAACCCATTGTTCTCCCTTTCCTTTCATTGCTGATCCAACTGACCAATATTTGGTCAGCTAGTTGTTTTTTTAATGAGAGGACAGCAGTTGGCAAGACAGAAAACTGGTTAATGTAAGGGTCAGTTTTCTGTGTTGACTTCCACCAAACTCAGGGGCAGCTCTCCCAATCTCCCTATCCTGCCCACTGGAGAGCCACGATAGAAGTAAAAAAAAAGTGTGGGACCTACCTTCCACACAAGTGCACTGAAACAATGCTGGTCTTTCCTTCTTAGATGCCAGCTTCCTATATCTATGAGGGCAAGATTGACATTGCTTCAGCAATGACTGTGTGGAAGACAGGTTCCATGCAACCTTTACTTATATCATGGCTCTTGCAGTTGCAGGTTTGAACTCCGGGTGCTGTAATGAGCAGGAAAGAAAGATGCTGAATTTGGGGGGTGTGGAGTGGGCAGTATAGAGGTTGGAGGAGATGTGCTGGACACTGGATGAGGGGGAGATAAGGGAGAGGTGAAAAGAAGAAGGATGCTGGACCTGGGGAGGAGAAGAGGGAATTACTGATGGGCAGATGATTGAAAGCCCTGCGCTGTTCCAAATAGCACTCTAAAAATAATGCTGGAAGAGCGCAGGGCTTTACCGTCCCTATGATCAGAGATAAGAGCATGTAAATTTAAGCACGCTATTCTCTCTGATCATAGGGTAAACGTGTGGGAGGATTGTGCCTCTGCGTGCACTCAGGCACAATCCTTCCACACTTGTTGACAGGTCTATATCCTCCCGCACTTGTTAGACAGGTCTAGGCTGTCAAAAGCCCAGACCTGTCAAACACAGGGGCTGGAGGTCCATGGGACCACCAGACCCCAAGTACCCCCACCCTGAGCAAAGCAACACGGGGGCCTGGAGGTCCTCCCAACACAACTCCCCTTATATCCCTTATATCCCTGTCCTGATATCATTATGTTATGTTGTTATCCATTTATCCTAATTACTGACAACTATACCTTGTCCTGATATCAATATATTATGTTGTTATCCACTCACCCACTTCTTAATCAACATAATTTTCGTATCAACCTTAATAGCAATAATTCTGAAATTTTTCTCCGTTAATATGATTGCCATAATATTCCTATGCACCTTATCTGTTATATATACTCTGATTCTCTATTCCATCAATGTGATTATAGTTGTAATATATTGTAAGCCACATTGAGCCTGCAAATAAGTGGGAAAATGTGGGATATAAATGCAGCAAAATAAATAAATATGGTGTGAAGCCCCACCCAGGGCAGGGCTGGGCACTGCCATTTTCAAGGTGGCGAAGATGGAACAGAAGGGAGGCCACCTCTCTCCTCCAACGAGGGTACAGGGTGGGGAAGGACCACTAAGACCACCAGGTGTGGGGGAGGTGGGGAGGATTGACTGGCGGTCCACTGGGCCACCAGGGCTCCATTCACATGAGGGGATGCCAGGGGGACTGGAGACCCACCTGATCTCCAAGCCCCCCCTGAGCCTGTGTTGGGGGGGTTGGGGGATTGGAAACCCACCAGATTTCCAGCCCCCAATAACCTGTGTTGGGGGGGGGGACTGGAGGTCCACTGGATCTCTAGCCCCCGTGTCACTGGGGGGAGGGTCAGGTCAGGGTTCCTGCTCCTGCAGGGGGGGAGCTCGGGCTGCTGCATTGGGGGGGGGGGGGGAATGGGGGGCCTGCTAGCATGCAAATGCATGCTGGACAGGGCTCACCATTCCTCCCCAATGGTCTGCAAACCCTAACGCCAGCTCCGAGCTGGCGTAGGGTTTGCCATGGCCAGTGAGCCAATGTTTGGCATGCTGGTTGCTGATCACTGGGAAGGAACAGGTTTAGCATGCATTTGCATGCCACTTGCACTAACAGCCCTGCTTTGCATGCTAGTTGCATTCAGAGCCCGCGTGCGCATTGTTTCACACGCTCGGGGGCTCTGATCATGGGGTGGTAGCAAATGCAGGTGCTAGTATGGCATTAACAGCCTCTAGTGCCTGCGTTTGCTTCTGATCATCAGCCCATAAGAGACCAAGGAAGGAGAGGGCAATGGGGAATGGGAGAGCCGGAGTGAGAGAAGAGATGGAAGACTGTAGGTAGATGCAGTAAAAAAAAAAAAAAGGAAGATTCAGGACTGGTTGGTATAAAGGACATGTGAAATCTGGATAGAGAAGCAGAAAAATGTATGGAATAAAGCTGACAGGAAAAGATCAATGTTAGAAATGGATGTGGAGAAGGAAATGAAGATAGTAGGAGAGAGAAGCAGCTGAATGGAGGAGTGGCCTCACCTAGAGTACTGCGTTCAGTTCTGGTTGCCGTATTTAAAGAAAGATATAGTGGAATTAGAAAAGGTTCAAAGAAAAGCAACCAAAATTATAAAGTGAATGGAAGTCCTCTCATTTGAGGAAAGGCTAAAGAGGTTAGGGCTCTTCAGCTTGGAAATGAGACACATGAGGGGAGATATGATTGAGATTTACAAAATCCTGAGTGGTGTAGAATGAATAGAAGTGCATTGTTGTTTTACAAAGGCTAGGGGACATTCAATGAAATTACATGGAAATACGTTTAAAACAAATAGGAGGAAATATTTTTTAACTTAATGAATAGTTAAGCTCTGGAACTCTTTGCCGGAAGATGTAGTAACAGCAGTTAGCATATCTGGGTTTAAAAAAGGTTTGGACAAGTTCCTGGATGAAAAGTCCATAGTCTGCTATTGAGACAGACATGGGGAAGCCACTGCTTGCCCTGGGATTGGTAGCAAAGAATGTTGTTACTATTTGAGTTTCTGCCAGGTACTTGTGACCTGGATTGGCCATTGTTGGAAACAAGATATTGGGCTAGATGGACCATTGGTCCTACCCAGTATGTTACTACAGTGGGCTTTGATCCTGGTGTCCTGGGTTCAATTCCTACTGCAGATCCTTGTACCCTGGGCAAGTCACTTAACCCTCACCATCGCCTCAGGTACAAAAACAGAGATTGTGAGCCCTCTACGGACAAAGTACCTGCTTATAATGTGCGACTGTGTTCCGCCTTGAATTTGAAGGTTAAGTGGATTATAAATGCCAGAATTAAATTAAATTGATAGATGGCCCTATAAACAGAGTTAAGAAAAGATAGAGGAAAGTGAAAGACAAAGCCTGGAACCAACACAATATGAAAAACAGAATGGCAGACAACAAAGGTAGAAAAAAGTCATTTTCTATTTATTGACTAGACTGGTGTTAGCAAAGGCTGTGGTCCAGAGCAGAAATTTGGGAGGGGATCCTGAAGCCCATCAGCAGGCTATGTGTACTTCAGCTTTAGGCAGGCTTGGAGTAGAGAGTTGTATGGGGACAGAAGTTTCACCCATCCCCAATAGAATCTAACCCATACCCACCCATACCCGCTAAGATCCAATCCATTCCTACCCATCCCCATAATTAATCTCTTCTATCCCCACCCATCCCTACCCCAACACTATTGTTTACTTGCTTGCAGCCCTCTGATTTCTCCCAACTCCAATACCCTCTTTTGGTTTTTTAAATGGTATTCACTATTCAACCAATGAGTATTCCAAGCCTCACTCTGGTGTTCCAGCTGCCTCGCTGCGCATTTCAAGCCTCATTCTGATTCCCCAATTACCTCTTAGTGCATTCCAAGCCTCATTTTGGAGTTACCACAGATTTTGACTACACTCCCACAGCAACTTCTTCCATCCCAGCAGGAATCCTGTGGTAACTTTTTCCATATCCAAGGGATTCCCGCAATCCCCATTCCCAAGTAACTCTCTAGCTTGGAGTCCTCTCTAGCTTAGAAGCTGAGGGTGATTGCCCTGGTTGCACTCCTCCTCCCATGCTGTTCCTGTCATCTACAGACTTTATAGTTTGCACAGTACAGGGGAAAATACATCTCTTTCTATTTCTCTGGAGTTGCAGTTCATGCAGCATCTGACTCGGGGCTTCAGTTTAACTTGTGTCTACCTATTTCTGTTTTCAATGTGTGTCACTTATTCTGTACATGGTAAGAGTCTGTCTGTGTTCTGTGTGTATTACAGAAAACAGGTATTTTGTTAGCATTAATTTTCTAGATAGCAATCTGTAGTAACCTGGCTTGTTTGGTTTTCACAGTAAGTGTATTGATGTTCTAGGGCTTACTGTAGTATTTAGGGTGCTGCCTTTTTGATGGTAGGGTCCTTTGTTTTGGGAGATCTGAAAGTTAAGCGTCGGTGTGGTAGATTTGTTCTAGGTCCTGTGTGATCTTTTCTTGTAGAGTTTTGTATTACTTTATAATATGCTTGGTATTGAAAGGGTTTAAGTTGCTGTTATTGAGATTACACAACAGCAACATAAAGTTGTAATGTTTTTGTATGGTGAGCTCTACTGGGAAATGTGCTAGCTCTGCAACCATTGCTCGGGGACACACCAGGCACAAATTCTGTGGAGGTAGAATATATTTTTGAATTTAACACTATATGGTGGAACACATGTATATTGATGGATTGGGGTTCAATGGGGGTTGAAAAGTGGAATTTTCTTGTATTCCCCCCACCTGATGTGGCCTTTGGGTGCTAATGTCAGTACTATTGCCACACAATTGCATTATGTCAGCTATTTTTTTGGGTGGGTGGTAGGGCAGGAGTGGAGCATGGGCAGATGCAGGTGACATAAGAACATAACATAAGAATAGCCATAATGGGTCAGATCATTGGTCCATCTAGCCCAGTATCCTGCTTGCAACTGTGGCAAATTCAGATCATAAGTACTTGGCAGAATCCAGGTAGCACAGGGAGGTGACCCATCTAGCATTAACCTGTCAGAGGTTCCATACAAAGCTCCATGGAATAGAGAAGAAGATGTGAGGAAAGTGAAGAATAAAGAATCAGCAGGGTTTGAGGACCCTGAGAGGGGCTCAACTATGTTTGAAAGTGTGTGGAATTACCCCTGGAAAGCTGAGACAATAACCAGCTAAAACCAACAAGAAAAAACTCTACCTCATGAATGTGTATTTTTTATTTATTTTTGTTACATTTGTACTCCACACTTTCCAACTCATGGCAGGCTCAATGTGGCTTACACATTATATACAGGTACTTATTTGTACCTGGGGCAACGGAGGGTTAAGTGACTTGCCCAGAATCACAAGGAGCTGCCTATGCCTGAAGTGGGAATTGAACTCAGTTCCTCAGGACCAGAGTCCACCACCCTAACCACTAGGCCACTCCTCCACATGAGTTGTAAATATTATTCGGAAGTTACTTCTGAGGAATGTCCAGTAAACCAGCTGTTGACTTTTATTTTGGTCAGTAGAGTTTCAGATATACATATATACAGGGCCAGATTAATACTATATTAGACCCTAGGTGAGTATACATTTGTAGGCCCCTATCACAGATGCACATTTACCTCTTTTATCACCCCCAAGTCACATTTACTCTTTCCATGCCCTAATCTCTCTCCAACCCAGGATCTTTATTTGTGGCCTTCATATCTCCAGAAATTATATTCAGGAAATACAGGGTCCTAGTTCTGGGTGTGGCATCTGTAGTAGGTTGAGAGGGAGCATGGTGACTATACAAGTGCATGCTTTGAGTGGGGTAGCCTAATAGTTTCAGGCTTACAGCTGTGAATTGAGAACCACGGAATCTAGGCAAGTAATTTTTACCCTCTATTGCCTCTGGTATAAACCAGAGATGCCAACAGTGGACTGTCCAACAGAGTAAGATTTATGGATTATGCATCTGAGCTATAAATTTACAAAGTTTGCAAAAAGCATCCTATAATCTCCACAAATGGAAGGTGCAAAAGAAAATGTTTAGTTCTTTTAGTGCCTCTGAAAGGATATGAGCAAGGATATCTAATAACCAGCTGGGTTTAGTTGCCTAGGCTGCAAACCTCTATTTACTTAGTATGTGCACAGGTACATTTGTACAAGTAGCTTTTTCCACTCTAACCCATATTTCAAAGGGCAACTATTTATATGAGACTGTCCCCACCAGAGACAAAGAAATACATACACATGCATGCATTCTTGCTCTTCAGGCAAATGTACACATACATACACAGGTAATATAACCCCAAAGGAAGTATATGTCAGAAGGACAGGATGTGTCAGAGGGTTTAGCATTCTCAGGGCCAGAAGACATTCCCACGATGGACCTGGCCATGCACGTTCCTGTTTTGGACTGTACTCTGCTACTGGTGCTACTGGGCACTGTATCTTTTTGTCTTGGCTTGCTGCCAGGTAAACGTAACGAGCAGGAAGAGCTGCAGCAGATAGGCAGGGAGCTGGTGCTAAACCACACAGGGACTGGGAGATCTCCAGTCTGATTTTCCAGGGTGAGAGGGGAAGAGGAGAGAGGTAATGATGGGCCAAATGGGGAAAGTAGGGATGATGCATGACATCAGGGGCAAGAGAAGAGGGGAGATGCTGGATCGCATGGGGAGAAAGGAAGAGATAGGGGATGCAGGACACAGCAGGGGTAAGGAATAGAGAGGAGAAATGTTGGACATGGGGATAAGGGACTAGGGAGACACAGAGGGTAAACTGGATGTAACTGGATGGGGGGATGCTGGACCTGAAGATGAGAGAAGGGAGATACTGGGTATGGGGAGGGGGAGAGAAAAAATGAAGCTAGCAGGGTATGCGAGATCAATGGGGAATGAGAGTGGGGTTGAGAGGAAGACGAGAGATAAATGGGGATGAGGTTTGAGGTGGGGTTGGAGCTTGCCCCCCCCCCCCCCACCAAATAAAAAGGTATTCTGCTGCTCCTGCACATACACACACTCTTACATTTGAGATACACACATACAAGCACTCAGTCACTTTTTAAATATATATATATATATATATATACACACACACAAACGTTTCTGGTGCTGTGCTGCTCTTTGCTTACATTTCTACACTTTCTCAAAAACCCCTCAAAACATTCACTGGTTCCACCGGCGCTCTCTCAATGCCCTGTGCAGAGCTTAGACTTTGCCACAGCACCTGCAGATCATTCCCTCCTTCTTGTGACTAGAGAAGCCTTCCCATTGGCTGGATCCAAACACAGTCTCTGCACAGGAATGGGGAAGGATTGTAGAGGGCTTAAAGCGTAGTTACTTACCTGTAGCAGGTGTTCTCCGAAGACAGCAGGCTGCATATTCTCACAAGTGGGTGACGTCACGTCGGCCCTAGAGGATTTTCAAGCAAAATCTAAAAATCACTTCAACGGCGTTCCGTCGCGCGAGCGATCGCACTGCACATGCGCGCACACATCTTCCCGCTCGCCGCGCGGACACGCCCCTCAGTTAAATCCAAAAGATGAAGGAGACAACTCCAAAAGGGGAGGTGGGAGGGTTTGTGAGAATATATAGCCTGCTGTCCTTGGAGAAAACCTGCTACAGGGAAGTATCTGCTTTCTCTGAGGACAAGAAAGCTAACACTCTCACATGTGGGAAATTTCTAGCTACCAGGCTCACTGGAAACAACAACCAATGACGAATTGCACTGAGCAACAGCAAGGTTAGAAAATAGATGAACTAAGACCACATGCAAATCGTCAAAAGTGCAGCATGGGACAGAATAAAAATAGGCCTAGGTGAGTGGAGTTGAATCTAGACCCCAAACTAATTCTGCATTACTATGTATCCAAACTGACTTGTTACGTCAGACATGCTGCTTAAGGCATACTACTTAAAGCAGGAACGAGATGTGAATGTGTAGAATGAAGACCATGTAGCAGACTAGTAAATTTCCCCAATGGAGGCTAATGACACAGCTCTGACGTGAGCCTGGAGAGGACCCACCTGGACAGCACATCCTGGGAGTAAGAAAAAAAATATCTGGTAGCCAATTAGATATTGTACATTTCCCGATGGCAACCTCCATCCTGTCAGGATGAAAGGAAATAAAAACTTGGGAAAACTACCTGCGGTGCTTAGGCCGCTTCAAGCAAAAGGCTAATGTTTGCTTGTAGGTCGTTATGCATTGCGCGCACACTAGGGGCATGAGATTGTGGGAAGGACATAAGCAAGACAATCAACTAATAAAGATAAAATCCCCATACAACCTAAGGCAGGAGCTCAGGGTGCGTGCCGATAACTATTGCGATGAAATTTAGGGCAAGGTGGAATCACTGCCAGGTCCCGAAGCTCACTGACCCTGCAAGCCTAAGGAACAGCCACTAAAAACCAGACTGTCCAGGTTAAGCACCAGTAGTGTAGCTACATGGGTCCACGGGTGCCTGGGTCCCCCAAATTTAATCTGGGCACCTGGTTTTGCTGGCAGGGGTCCCCAAGCCCCACCAGCTGAAGCCTTATCCAGCACCTGTCTCCAGCGCTGCTGGGTTGCCTGCCCTGCTTCCTCTTCCTCCTCATGTCCTGGACGTCCTGGGGAAGAGAGAGCAGGGCAGGCAAGGTTGCGGTGCCGGAGACCGGCGCTGGACAAGACTTCAGCTGGCAGGGGTTGGGGACCCCCACCAGCCAAGGTACTTTGCTGCATCAGTGGGTCGGAGGCGGCAAGGTGACGACAGACTAAATTGTGTCCCCCCCCCCCACCTCGGGCTCTGGCCCCCTCTCACTGCAAGGTCTGGCCCCTGTTATGCACATGAAGGGACAGGAAAACAAGCAGCTCAAAAGGAGTGCATATCAATTGGGGAGGATGACACTGAGATTCCATAACACAGATGGAGGTGTGACTGGGGCTGTGACAAGAGCAAGCCTCTCATGAATCAAACAACTAGAGGCTGTCAAGAGATGGGAGTATCCTGTATGCAAAGATGTGAAGCACTGAGTATACTGAGGTGAACCCCCACTGAGTGGGGTTTTAGACCAAATTCAGAAAGATGTAGAAGGTATGGAATCAGGGCCTGTGCAGGGCAAGAAAGGAGATCTAAGACCTCACTCCTGCACACAAGATGGCATACCTCCACCACTAATAAGAGGAACACCTCTTAGTGGAAGCTTTTATGAAAGTATGGAAGACCATGGAGACACCCGCAGGAAGATGAAAGGAAGGTAATGCAAAGCCCTGAACATCCAGGTCATGAGGGCTAGGGACTGGAGGAAGGGATGTAGAAGAGACCCCTCGTTCTGCATGTTGAGGGTTGGAGAAAACTCCAAGTTCCATGGTTCTTGGAAGGAGAATGCCAGAAGAAGAGGAAGCCAGATCTGCTGGGGACAGTAAGCAGTGATGAGAATGCTGGTCCAGAAATCCTGTCTGCGCAGCAATGGAACCTGCCCTATGAGAGAGATGAGAGGATATGAATATAGAAGACTGTTCCCCAAGAAAGGAGGAAGGGAACCAATGGTAGTCTGTTGAAGGTCTGGAGCCTGAAACAGAACTGAGGGATAGAGTGATTGATTTGAGCTGCCATGAGAGTCATTGAAACGGTACCCCACAGTTGGAAGATCTTGCAAGCAATGACCATATTAAGAGGCCACATGTGTGGGTGCATGACCTTGCACAGTCTAGTGACCAGCTTGTTGGATATGTCCGCCAGATGAGTGGCTCTGAGTCTAGTGACCAGCTTGTTGGATGTGTCCGTCAGATGAGTGGCTCTGAGGAACAGTCCCGAACGAACTGCTCCCTGCTACATCCAGATGGCCTCCTGATACAGAAGGTGCAATTTGGTGCCCCCCTGTTTGTCAGGGTAGTACATTGCAACCTGATTGTTCAAAGTAGCTGTACAGCCTATCATTGAAATCTTTTAGATCGCTTGGAGTTCCAGAAGGGGATAGGGAGAACTATCTCCTGGGCTGACCAAGCACCTTGAGTGTGAAGCTCATCTAAAGGACCTTCCAAACCTAGGTGGGATGCAGCCACTGTCAGCACCCTGCATGGTTGAAGAATTTGAAAAGGCAGGCCCAGAGTCCAAGTGGAATGTGTTGTTCACCAAAGCAGACAGTAAATGAGCTGTGGAGGACAGTCAGATGACATTGTCCAGGGTCCCCGTGGTCCAACACCACTAAGAAGCTAGGGTCCACTGGGTAGTTCCCATGTGAAAACAAGGCATGGGTGTTACATGAACAGTGGAGGCCATGTGATCAAAAGCTTCCACATCCACCGAGGTGCGACAAGAGTGCCTGCCCCCAGCACAGGAAGAAATGCTTGAACCCGATGAGTATCCAGCAGGATTCCAATGATCTCTAAATGAGAGAAGGGAGGCAGATGGGACTGAGGGTATTGTGAAACAAACCCCAGTAGGTCCAAAACCCAAAATGTTTCTCCATATGAACTCCAGAGTATCAATTGTCAGCAAGCTCTGCCCAAGCCAATTGGCAAGATAGGAAACACATGGACTCCCAATCTGCTCAGTGATGCTGTGAGTACCGCTAGACACTGGTAGTGGATGCAAGGCCAAAAGGCAGTATGCGATACTGGAAGTGAAATGCCTCAAGGGAAAATCAAAGACATTTTTTATGTATAAACATCCTTCAAGTCCAGAGAGTACAGCCAATCATTGCCCTGAACCATGGGGAGTAGAGTGCCTAGAAAAATCATCCTGAACAGTTATTTGATCAGAAAGTTGTGTAGAGCCCTTAGGCCTAGGATGGAACACATTTCCTGGGCCTTTACTGGCACAGGGAAGGACCTGGAATAGAATCATAGTCCTCTTCCCCTGGTGGTATGGACTCGACCACATGGGCCTTCAGAAGGCGGAGAATGCCTCCGCAAGGAGGTGCTTGAGAGCCATTGTGAGTTGGCTTGTCCTGAAAAAATACAGCTTCGGCCCCCCCCCCCCCCAGACCAGTAGGTCCTCTGAGACAGTTATTGGCACTGCAGCTATGCTCCCCTGGAGCCAGTGAAAACCATTGCTGTGACTGGAGAGCTGCCTGGGGCTGAGGGGCATGCAGTTGGCGAGAACGAATGCACTGGAGTTGAGCCTATTGAGGCTAGTGAGACGAGGTGGAATATCCACATCTCTGCGCATAGCAAGGACTTCTTTGTGACTTGCCGAAAAGCCTTCTAGAGGAAGAGGTTGTTGCAGAAGGCGTCAAGGAGAAGAGAGTGTCAATGGCATCTGTGTATTTTTTGATAAGGTCAGTGACCCCCTCTATCTGCTCTCCAAAACGGGTTTGCACATGGTATTCACCAGTCTACCCTGAACCTACAAGTCAGAGATGCGCAGCCACACTGTGGGAACAGATCCTGGATGCCACAACAAAAATGTCATAAGCGCCCCTGGCCAAGAACGTGTGACACATCCTCTGCAGCTTGACTAACTGGCAAAGTGACTTGACCTGCTCTGTTGGGAGAGAGAGCGAATATGCTCATGGTGGCACATTTTCCGCCCAAATGAATCCAAGGATCTTGCATCCCTGCCTGGAGATGCCAAAGCATAGTTCCTAGAACTCCTGGCTCTCTTGAGCGCGGATTCAACCACCATGGAGTGATGAGGCAATTGGGGCCTATAAAAGCCAGGGGAGCTCTGAATTCAGTGCATGGAGGCAATCCCTATAGGGAGGAGCGGAGGTGATCCTCATGGGGAGAATTGGAGCTGACAGAGGGGACTCCAGTGGAGCAGGATTGTCACAGCTACTCTAGGAGGAGACTTGTAGTCCAGGATCTCAAAGAGCTAAGCCCTGGGCTGACGCTCCACCTCCAGAGGAATTGGAATGGCGGCCACTAAGACCTCAACAAAAGAAGGGTAGGAAAGGCTTGCAGATGGAGACGTCCTCTGTTCCTGTGGAGGGAAGGGGTCAGATGGTATCCATAGCACTCCTCCTTCGAGAAGTACCAGAGATCGTAATCTGACTCCCATGCAATGTTCCCCCTAAGCATAGCGCATGAGTGGTTGTTAATTCATTTTAGGAGCGTCGCTCACAGATTTTACATGGTTGCTCACAAAAATGGGGGTTTTTTTGTGCTATACAGGAACGAATTGCAAATATTTGCGCTCAAAAATTGTTGCTTTTTAAAAAATTGCTGCTCACACGAAAACAATTTGCACACACTAGGCCACTCCATAGAGGAAACATTGCTCCCATGTGCATAGGAGCCAACTTTTCAAAATTATTGGGGGTGCTAAGCCCAATGGAAATGACCCCTCCCTGGACACATACAAGGAATTTTCTCAATATTGGGGGTGCTCAAGCACCCACAGCACCCACAGAGTCGGCTCCAATGCCCATGTGCCCCTCATCGGTGTCAGCCAGGAACTCCACATGGGAGGTCTCAGACCAAGTCTGCCTCAACTGAGAGGAACCATGATGCCAAGAGGGGCTTCAAGGAGTGGGCTTCAGCCTTCACTCCCACAAAATTCCCTACACCGATGTTGACCAACACAGGTGGTGGTTGATGCTGGTGCAGCATGTGCCACCAATGTCGGAGACCTCTCCACAGGCTGAGGGCCATGTGGGGCTGAGTTGAGAGGCATGGCAGGTGCAAGCATCCTCAGCGCCAATGCACTCTGAATAAAGCCCAGCTAGGAGCTCAGAAAGCAAGACCCAGATGTGCCCATAGAGAGCTGAGGTGTCAGTATAGAGGCAAGCTGCTGAAGCTGCGGAGCCTCACCGCAGGCTGAGGGCCAAATGGGGCTGATTGGAGGAGCATGGCAGGCCTACGCACCCTCGACGCCAATGCATTCCAAAGAAAGATAGTCAGCAGCTCACGGAGCAAGGTCCAGAGTCCCATGTAGCAGCACCCGTTTTTTTTTTATATAAAAGGACAACATATACTTCATACAAAGAACTGCTGTGAAAACAAGACCCAGAAGGTCTGGATACTTCTTTTTTTTTTTTCCCCCACAAAGGATACCCTAGCAGTATTTAAAGGCAGGAGTAGTAATTGAAGCTTACTTGTTAATATTGCATTGGCCCCACTCAACTAATCACACCAATGCCCTCCACTGTTTTGCCTTGCCTTAGCAGCTTATGAAATAAATCTGGTATGAGGTTATCATGGAGCACCCATGTTGAAGTGGCTTGCCACAAAAAACATTCCCCTCTCTCTTCTCCTCTAGATGCTTCAGAATTGACAGGGACACAGAAGTGCTGAAAATGCACTTTAGGGTATCTGCAGGGCCCAGCCTGAAGTGATGTAGCAATTGTGACAACAGCTAGCACAGGAGGAAGGAATATAACAGCTATAGGACCAACATTACTAGAAAGTGGGTCCCTGTCATGCCAGTGATGGCATCAAGGTATAGAGACAAAACCAGGCCAGGCCATGAGATGCATGCTTACACCACTCAGCTAGGGCACAGACCCCTTATAAGGCTGGCACAAAGGTACATCCTTGGCACAAACACACTAGGGGGGGAAGACAGCTGGCAACGTAGCATCACTCATCCAATGACAAGAATGCTGCCACACATGCAGAGCTGAATCTCTATTCTCCCGGGTTCCTACACAACACATATCTGCTATGTCAAGGATCACATATAGCTGGAAGCATCTACATGTACAGCTTTCTACACATCAACAGCTATAAAGCTCATACTGTCAAATACTGGCCTATGATGGCTAACAAACAAGAACCAGTTCATTAATTCACCAGCTACATGGAATCCTTTAGTTCATCAATATGGGTTCTAAGGAGCCACAGCAATTGCCTCTTACCATACCTAACGAAGATGGTGAGGCAGGCAAAACTTGATGCTGATCCTTAAGTGCTATAGCTGTTGCCCAACACCCGGGTACACCATCTATGGCCCAAACTACAAAAGGAGCAACTGTACGACTAATGCATGCAGCATGTCCATCTGGCCACAACCCCCTCCTTGCCTTGGGCCATCACTGTGTGATAGGTGCTACATCTTTACCTCAAGAATGTCCTTGGAACATCACCATTGCCCACTGCAATACAGAACATGTCTTGCCAAAACACTTGTCAAGTACTGATTTGTTCAAACCTCTGGTGCTCTTTGCCATGTGTCTTTCCTACAAAACCATCCACTTTCACCACAGTTCATCCCATAGCTTCTATTCCATCAGCTACTAGGTCTGCCAAAAGCTCTCCCTAAAGCAGAAGAAAGAAGAGGAAGAATCAACAAAAGGTGAAGGCGAGAAGGAAGAGGTGGAGGAAGAAGCAGCAGCAGCAGGGGAAGAGGAGGAAGAAGCAAAAGTGGAGAAAGGAGAGAAGAATGATTTGGAAGAGTCTACATAGGGAGAGGAGAAGCAGAGGACAATGGAGATGGAGTGCCTCATTTATTTATTTTTTACACTTGTATTCCACATTTTCCCACCTGTTTGCAGGCTCAATGTGGTTTACATAATACCGTAGGCGTACGCCAGCTGGTAAAGAACAAATACAAAGTGGTATTATGGTAGAGTAGATACTTGTGCTACAGACATATTTGGGAATCGTAGTGAGGAGGAGCTGCGTTGCATTGAGTCCAATTCTAGCTTTAGTTAGTTATGTAGCAGGGTTCAGGCTTTTAGGTTATGTCAGTAAAGTATGCTTTTTTTGAATAGGTAGGTTTTTAGTAATTTCCTGAAGTTTAGATGGTCATATGTTGTTTTCACAGCTTTTGGTAGTGCATTCCACATTTGTGTGCTTATATAGGAAAAGCTGCTTGCATAAGTTGATTTGTATTTGAGTCCTTTGCAGCTTGGGTAGTGAAGATTTAGGTATGTTCTTGTTGATCTGATTGTGTTTCTAGAAGGCAGGTCTATGAGCTTTGTCATATATCCTAGAGCTTCGCCGTAGATAATTTTGTGGACCATTGTGCAGATTTTGAAGGCGAAACATTCTTTAATTGGGAGCCAATGTAGTTTTTCTCGGAGGGGTTTGGCACTTTCAGAATGCGTTTTTCCAAATATTAGCCTGGCTGCCGTGTTTTGGGCAGTCTGTAGTATCTTTATAAGTTGTCATTTGCATCCTGCGTAGATGCCGTTGCAGTAGTCTACGTGGCTTAGTACCATTGATTGTACCAGGTTGCGAAATGTTTCTCGTGGGAAGAATGGTTTCAGGTGTTTAAGTTTCCACATGGAATGGAACATTTTCTTTGTTGTTGTTTTCACTTGGGTCTCTAGGGTGAAGTTTCGGTCGATTGTCACGCCGAGAATTTTCAGGCAATCTGAGATAGGGAGATTGTGGTCTGGGGTGATTATATTTGTGGGTTTGTTCACGTTGTATTGGGATGAGAGGATGAGACAGTGTGTTTTTTCGGTATTGAGTTTTAATTGAAATGCGCTTGCCCATGAGTTCATGATGTTCAAACTTAGATTGATTTCACTGGTTATATCTGTCAGGTCGTGTGTGTAAGGAATGTATATTGTGACATCATCGGCATAGATGGAAGGGTTGAGGCCTTGGTTGGCTAAGGATTTAGCTAGTGGCATCATCATTAAGTTGAAGAGGATCGGTGATAATGGTGATCCTTGAGGTACTCCGCAGTTGCGTTTCCAAGGTGAAATTATGTTTGTATTTGATTTCATTTGATATGTTCTGGTGGTTAGGAAACCTTTGATCCACTTAATTATGTTTCCGCTGATCCCGAAGTAATCGAGCAGTCCTAGCAGTATATTGTGGTCCACCATGTCGAATGCACTGGACGTGTCGAATTGGAGAAGGAGTATGCTTTTTCCTGTTGCGATTTCTTGCTTGAATTTGCCTAGGAGAGTGATTAATACTGTTTCGGTGCTGTGGAGGGGCGAAATCCTGATTGCAACTCATGTAGTATTGAGAATTTGTTAATATAATCAAAGAGTTGTTTGGTTACCATACTTTCCATCAATTTCAATACCAGTGGGATGGATGCAACTGGACGGTAGTTTGAGATTTCGTTTGTTTTCTTCTTGGTGTCTTTTGGTATTGGGGTGAGTAGGATATTGCCATTTTCCTTAGGGAAGAGACCTTTTTGGAGCATGTAGTTTAGATGTGATGTGAGATCGACTATGAAGTGTTCGGGAGCAGATTTTAATAAGTAGCTGGGGCAGGTGTCCAGTCTACAGTGAGTGTTGGAGAATCTTTTGATTGCCTGGGTGACTGATTCGGTGGTGAGGAGGGCAAAGTTGGACCAGGTACGGTCCGCTGGGTATTCTCCTGCGGTTGGATCCAAGCCATTTATGAAGTATTCGATATTGGTGGACTTCTGAGGTAGCTTGTTGCGTAGTTTAGCGATTTTTTCGTAGAAGTATTTGGCAAGTTCATCTGCCGATGGGATGTCTGTGTTTATTGTGGTAACCGAGGTAGTGTCTAGTAATTTGATCATGAGTTTATATAGTTTCTTCGTGTCATTGTAGTTTGGCCCAATTTTTGTTTTATATTATGACCTTTTAGTCTGTCTTTTTGCGTATTTATATTTTCTTTGTATTTGTTTCCAATCGTTAAGTGAGGATTTGTTTTTTAATTTTTTCCATGCTCGTTCAAGTTTCCTGGACTGTGTCTTTAGGTTTTTCAATTCCTCGTTGAACCATGGTATTGAGTTATGTCTTCGTGAGGTTCTTGTGCGTACGGGTGCTATTTCGTTAAGTATAATACTGCATCTATTGTCCCATTCTGAGAGGTAGAGTGTGGAGTCCATTTGTCCTGTCCATTCGTTATCATATATCTGTTGCATACCTCACTTGCATGTTGAAAGATCAAAGGTACTTGGAGCCCCATGCCAACATATAGGGTATGACTAGTCAGCCAAATACCCAAAGGGTGGGGCCATGATCTGCATGTGACAGTGACAGAGATGGTGCCCATGTGTAACACTCTATGTATGCTGTCACACTGTTGTCACCCCCCCTCAGCTGTCATCAAATAGCATAGAATGCCAACCAATGTCTTAAGCCTTCATCGCACCTGAGTGTGCACATTGCCACATATTTATAATTAGAAAGCAACCAGCCTATATGTTTTGACTAATATATCACAATAGCTATGTTAATCTGACTTCTGTGATGAGAAAATTGGGATTTACAACCTCAACCGCCAGTGCACTGCTTACCTTGTGCCAGTACTCTTAAGCAAATGGTAGAGATGTCAAAGGCCCCCCCAAAAAAAAGTTTTCTTCAAGCTTGTTTAAAAAATATATTTCACAACTGTCTGGCATTTTGTATGCACATGAAATGCATGCTTGTTTGTATGCATGTTGATCTATAGGTATATGGCATATAATTGAATTGTGAACACTTTAAATTTCTAGGTGACGTGATAAACTAAATGCATGTTCATGAATGTACACCCCTAGCAAGTGGTAATGTGTTCATTCCACAGTCTCTTATGCCCTTGCTTCTGATCTTTAGTCTAGTACTCTCTTTCAAGTGTGAATACTGATAGATAGGACAGTACTGAAGCCTCCAAAATGTTTTACTGAATACTACACCTCACAGACAATACAATGCACTCTTCCTCTCATCCCACAATTTGCTGTATGTCAGTTAATCCAAGGATACCAGCAGTGACAGCAGGGAAGTTCCCTGCTTCACTCAGCATCTAGATAATAAGAGAAATCTGGATGGAAAGGAGGCAGGAAAGATCTACCAGACCCCCAACTGAGCAGCACAATGCCTCCAATCTGTAAGTAAAGTCTCAGTGCTAAGTGAAACCAATAAATTTTAAAAACACTCAGCGCAATAAAATAAAAACCCAGCAAGTTAAATCTCACAGTAGTGTAACAGCAGAAAGAAAATAGAAACCCAGAAAATTAGTCTTTTCAGTAGTGAAACAGTACTTACAAGGAATTAAAAATTGAATTAAACATCTTTCTTTTGGATGGTTAGCAATGGACTAATCAGGCTTTCTCATGAGCCACTAGACAAAGGAGATGCCAAACATATTAAAACTAGTTTCAAGTTCAAGTTTAATAACATTTGATATACCGCCTCACAGTAAAACTTCCAAGGCAGAGTACCTATAATAAATCTAGCTACACAAAAAGCCCGAATGAAAGAAACTACAATATGTATAGAACAGAAGAGAGAGAAAGCGAGAAAACTACAGCGAAATACAGAACTGCACTGCCTTCAGTCTCCCATGAGGCACATCCAGAGAGCGAAGGAGGCAAGATCATCAAAATGCTTCAACTAAATTAAAACATATCAGATTTGTTCAAGCTTAAAGATAAATAATCATTCTATTCCTTATATCTCATTTGGGATGATCACCCATTGTGAATTTTCCTGATATCTCAGCTCTTATGATTCACATTGACAGTATTGCTTCATATTGGCTTTTGAGAAGGGATAAGTTAATAATTTTGTCTTTGAACCAACAAAGTTGGGGCAATTCTACAACTCAATGCCTCCATCTAGACACCCTGAGGATGCAAAGTGGGAGCCTATTTTATAAGAGCATCTGGGTGCCAAGGCTCCATTACAGAATACTAGTGTAACCTGGTATCGGTGCACCTAACATTTATATCAGCCACAGCCTTAGCATAATTGCAGCCGTGTAACAGTATTCTAAGTTATGCATGTATGTGAGAATCCTGCCCCATGCTCCATCCATGCTCTTCATGATGTTCCTCTAGGCTTAGCACACCGTTTCTTTTTATCAGTACACACCCCTGTATTGTGGAACTCTCTGCCTGAGCGCCTGATGACGTCACCGTCAATCACTCAGTTCAAAATGGACTTAAAGTCTTACCTCTTTTTAGAAGCATTTGGGCCACAGCCGGAAGAGTTTGCATGAAAAGTCAGTCTTTTCCCTCCCTCATCCTGTTTTACTCATGCCCCTTCTCCTGTTTTTCTAATAACTATTGTATTTCCACCCCAGCTCCTATTGTATCTAACCTGTTGTGCACTCTATGCCTGTCCATATGATTTCACTATTACTAAGATTGTACACTGCTCAGACATGTGTTTAGTGGGCAGGATAGAAAGTCCTTTAATAAACTTGACACTTGAAATATATACTCCCTTGAATTTACACACATAAGTACATAAGCATTGTCATACTGAGACAGACCGAAGGTCTATCAAGCCCAGCATCCTGTTTCCAACTGTGGTCAATCCAGGTTACAAGTACCTGGCAAGATCCCAAAAAGTACAATACATTTTATGCTGCTTATCCTAGAAATAAGCAGTGGATTTTCCCCAAGTCCATTTTAATAATGGCTTATGGACTTTTCTTTTAGGAAGCTATCCAAACCTTTTTAAAATCCCGCTGTTTTTACTACATTCACTAACAATAAATTCCAGAGTTTAATTGCACATTGAGTGGAGAAATATTTTCTCTGATTTGTTTTTTTAGTACTTTGTAACTTCACTGCATGCCCCCTAGTCCTAGCATTTTTGGAAAGCGTAAACAAGCAATTCATGTCTACCCATTCCACTCCACTCAATATTTTATAGACCTCTATCATATCTCCCCTCAGCCATCTTTTCTCCAAGCTGAAGAGCCCTAGCTACTTCAATCTCTCCTCATAGGGAAGACGTCCCATCATCTTTATCATTTTCCTTGCACATCTCTGTACCTTTTCTAATTCCGCCACATCTTTTTTGAGATGCTGTGACCAGAATTGTACACAATATTTGAGGTGAAGTCGCACCATGGAGCAATACAAAGGCATTATAATGCCCTCAATTTTGTTTTCCATTCCTTTCCTAATAATACCTAACATTCTATTTGCTTTCTTAGCCACTGCCACATACTGAGCAGAGGGTTTCAACGTAACATCAACGATGACACCTATATCCCTTTCCTGGTCGGTGACTCCTAATGTGAACCTTGCATTACATAGCTATAGTTTGGGTTCCTCTTTCCCACATGCATCACTTTGCAGTTGCTCACATAAAACGTCATCTGCCATTGGATGCCCAGTCTCGTAAGATCCTCTTGTAATTTTTCACAATCCCTCATGATTTAACAACTTTGAATAACTTTGATTCATCAGCAAATTTAATTATCTCACTAGTTACTCCCATCTCTAGATCATTTATAAATATGTTAAAAAGCAGCGGTCCCAGCCCAGACCCCATGGGGAACCCCACCATCTACCTTTCTCCATTGAGAATATTGACCATTTAACCCTACTGTCCGTTTTCTATCTTTTAACCAGTTTTTAATCCACAATAGGACACTATCAGGCTTATTCTCGAAAGAGAAGGGCGCTCATCTTTCGACACAAATCGGGAGAGGGGCATCCTTCTTCCAGGGTCACCCAAATCGGCATAATCAAAAGCCGATTTTGGGCGTCCTCAACTGCTTTCCGTCACGGGGACGACCAAAGTTCACGTGGGAATGTTGGAAGCGTTTAACTTTAAAAAAGGAGACTATGATAAAATGAGAAGAACGGTGAAAAAAAAACTTAGAGGAGCGGCTGTGAGGGTCAAAAATTTACATCAGGTGTGGATGCTGTTCAAAATGGATGCATACCCCTTATAGAATCACACTAAGCATGTTAAATTTTCAGCACCGATTTTTAGACGCTGCTTATAGAATTTGGCTCTTAGTGTGTAATTGCAAAAGGGTGTTCACTGGGGAGGGGCTTGGGCGTGTCATAGAAATGGCCGATATTTACATGGGCAGTTTACAGAATACTGTAAGTTATGCATGTAAAAACTGTATTTCGATGTACCCATTTACGCCAGCCAGCCATAGACCTGGAGTAAATGTGCATGCCTAATTTGAGGCACGATAATGCCTGTTTGCATTAGTATTCTTATAAGTGTTCTGTAAACTGCTAGCAGCCTACACAAATTTGGTGCCTAAATTTTGGCAACCTGTTATAGAATTGCCTCCTTGTTGTCTGCATGTTTTTCTAACTGAAAAGGTCAAATATGTAAGGAAAACTGCAAAACAAAATCATCTAGCAAAATACTGTAGGGTACTATCCACTCTTCATTAACTACCCAGCTTTGCTTGTGACTTCTCCCCTTAGCTCCATTAGTTCCTTAGGGGTTCTTCTCATTTTCCTTCTCCTTATGGTTTCTCAGACCCTTCTGGGTCTGTAAGACACAGTTCCCCCCTCACTTCCCACTTTAACCCATTAGTGCCCAATGTTCCCATAATAAGCCAAATGGGAACAAATTGATTTGTTCCCATATTGGGCACTAATGGGTTAATGCTGTAGAACCCTGTGGTACTCCAATGCTCTGTTCTGGGCACTTCCAACCCAATGATCCCTTACTGTAGGGTCCAGATGCCCTCTTTTGGCCATGGCTGCTCACTAGCAAAGTGAGAACTCCTCATTGAAATTTCATTCTGATGGCCTTAGTGACCTATCACAAAAGAGTTCAGACCATCTCTCCCACTTTTGGGTTCTGGCTACCTACCAATAGTTGGAAAATGAAAAATGAGACACTAACCCCTCCTTACCTGGGGCTATATACCTCTTCATTGCATCACTGTAGACATATCACACATTACTCCTTCCAGCATAAGGATCCTGTTGGGACCCTTGTCACACATTTTTTTTTTTTGTATGATGCATTTAAAGCTGTTTCTGAAATATATGTGTCTAAAATTTTTAATTTTGTTTGCTTACACTTTCTTAAAAGAAATGAGAGCTCACTGATGTGGCGTTTTGGGACAAAAATTGCCATGTTGGGATGTTGGCTCCTGTTAATTTGTTTGGACCTAGGATGCAGCTATTTAAGATAAATTTTCATCCATGTGTTTTTGGATGACTGGTTTAATGGCGCATACTTTTGGAAAGAGTTTTATTTGGGCACATCATGTTTTAAGTTTTGTCTGTATGAACATGCCTTTTTACCTTTCATTTTATTTCATCAGCTTCTGTATAATTGATGCTTATGTTCTTTGTAAGACTATTTGAATTAATTTTCATAGCAGACCTACTTTGATTGCTTAAGGCAACAGGCATGTACAATGCAGCAATCTTCACAGTTAATACTAGGGGATAATAGGTGGTGCAGAATAGCCACCCCTCTTCAATATTAACAGATATCAACAGTAGCACATTACTTGTTTTACAGTTAAAGCAAAATAGCTATAAGAACTCTTTAAATGAGCAGTTCCTTCAAATTTTGATTTGTTTTTACTCAGCATCTCGATCATTATGCTCTTCCCAAGAGGTTAGACTAAAAATCTCCTCAGTCTTTGACTGTCGGAAATCTACTACTAGATTGCGATCTTTGGTGGATACAGATCCAGAAATATGGAATAAATTACTGTGCAAAATTCAAGAAATTACCTTGTATAATGTATTTAGGTGAGCTGTTAAAACATAATTATTTGGGCAATATTTGACAGGTAATTAAATACTAGGTGGTTATATTGTTAATGTTTGTAATCAAATGGGTTTTGTCCATTTCCATTTAAATCTGTAATCTACCATGAGCTGTTTGGTTGGTTAAGTAGAATAAAAATGTCCATATTAGATTAAATTAAAATGGGGCACCACAAATGATGCTAAAGCCATGCAACATTAATGCAAAAAGACAACTCATTTGAAAACCTGCAATTAACTTTTTTTGAGAGAATCATCATTATAATGCTGATGCCCTGGCTTCCATCTTCCCATGGCACAGGAAGGGGCCCTCTGACTACCTCTCCCACTCAGGGAATGAAGAGGCTGCTGAAGGCCAAGCAATACATTCCCAACCATAAAATTATTCCTACTGGCAAACCTCCTTACTGGTTTCCCCTCCCTCAAGAACTTTCAAAGAGCCTCCTAGCCCCCATGTCTCCCCCTTTGAAACCCCTCTAACTAGGTTCATTTAACCCATCTGCTCAATTTTTTGTGGCAGGATGCTGGACAGGGGAGAACCCCATACCCTTGTGTCCCACTTATCCTCAATTTGAAAATGCCATCAGTTCTGACTAGGGGAACGCAATGCAATAATAATAATAATAATAATTATATATATATATATATATATATATATACTAGTAAAAAAGGCCCGTTTCAGACACAAATGAAACGGGCGCTAGCAAGGTTTTCCTTGGGGTGTGTATGTTTGAGAGAGTGTATGTGAGAGTGAGTATGTGTGAGAGAGAGAGAGTGAATGTGTGTGTGTGTGTGTGTGTGCTCTTCAGAAGAAAAAAGAACGTTTGTGTGCTTGGTTTTGAGTGTATGGGAATGACGGTTGTGTTGGAGAGTGGAAACAGAGATTAACCAATGGGCTTCCTTGCTCGTGTGTAGTAATCGTCATGCACCATGGCCGGAGTCGGAGAGGGAGGGCGGTGGAATGGTGAGCGAGCGGCTGCGGGAGGGTGGGTGAGGGGGACTGTGGGCGGGGGGACGGGGTCCAGCGCCGATGTTGGTTGGTTTTGAGTGTATGGGAATGATGGCTGCATTGGGGAGTGGAAACAGAGATTACCCAATGACAATCCGATTTGTTGAGTGTCATTGCTCCTCCCTCAACGTCATCATGTTGTGACGCGGGGGCGGGGCAGACACTCATGGGATCTTGCAACTACAAATTTAAACGTTGGAGGTGCCTTATATATATATATATATATATATATATATATATATATATATACAGACCTATGATGCCTGATCCACACCTACCTCATCTGACCACAATATAACTTTGCATCTGTTATCAAACGAATTGGCAAACACCTCTACAGTACTATGTAAGCCATATTGAGCCCGCAAATAGGTGGGAAAATGTGGGGTACAAATGTAACAATCAAAAAGGGGGACAAGCAGTTTGATGTTGCTGTTTATTCTTTGAGCAGTGGTCTTCATTAGGGCGTCCTTCCCATGACGAAGCCTGTGATTGGCGAAAAGGACCGTTGGGGAGGCCCGATTTTGAAGCTGCCATAAGATGTTATTATGTCTGCTTTTTATGCCCTGAGAGGGTATATGTAGCACGTTTTGTATGAATATGATTACAAAAACAAATACTGTTTAACATCCAGGGAGTGGTAGGTCGAGGACCAGTGATTAAAACATGGTGATGGTGCATATTTGCATTTTTGCACGAGTAATCCCTTTAATTTGGCTGAATGCCGCCAGTCTGAGGTCTCTCTCCCCCCTTCCTTTATTTTTTGCATTGTCATGCATTTTGTTTGACTTTACCCGCTATTTTGGGGGGTACAAATGTAACAAATAAATAAATAAATAAATAAAATATATATGACTCCAAGCAGGCAACAGAGCAAAAGCAGGACTGGCTGAGTCTGTGTAGTTGATGTGGGGCAAGTGGCTAATTTATTCTCTTTGTCCATTGGCAAAATATTTAGTACATGCAAGAAGTTTTTCAAAGTGCATTTATATTAGTTAAAAATATTGCAACCGAAATACTGTTTTTCAAAAACCTATACGTTATACATATTTTATTTGAAATGAAAATATATTTATCATCACTTCACATGAAATGTCTATTGGTAAACATAACATATAAGCTTTTACCCTGTGTCCAAACATAAATCTTTAATGTTATCTCTTCACATTTTTCACTGTAGTGCTTGATTTCAAGAGCATGTACAATTAAAATAATCAATAACAGACAGTATCACTGTAACACAGGAATCCCATTATTTCCAAACCCTTTAGTTAGAAGAGAATGTATTTTCTTGTGCAAACACAACACTTAAATAGAAATGCAATCTTTGCAAAGTCTCTGGCTTAGATGCAGCTGCCCAGTGCTTTTTCATCAGCATATATGCAGCCCAATCAGTAGTACAATGCAAACAGAGAACAAAATGTGAGCTAACATTGTGCAAGTGCATGTTGAATGGAGTGCCTCTTTCACGATAACTATATGTATATGCAACATAGAAATACATTGATAACTGTACAGGACATTGTTGAATTATTTACTAAAAGGTTTATTTTTAAAGCCATGAATATCACTCAGTGAAAAAAGTACAGTATCTATAAATGCTCATGAGGTCAGTTTTTTCAGCAAGATATACAGGGAATAATTTGAAACGTCTTATCTAGACATTTCAAACAATTTGTACATTCAGCAGTACAATACATACAGTAAGGGCAACTAAATATACTAATCCATGTGGATGTTTCATTATCCCTCTCACTGCCTAAATTTATGCACTATTTCACCACTTAAAATGACAGAATAGTGCCATTCATACTGAGATGGGGTGTATAGAATGACAACTTGGGTATTAGGTTATTCCTGTGGCCCATTCACAGTTAGGGCGAAGACATTGGAACCCTGCATGGGAGGTTGTAGCTTAACAAGGAAGGCTATGTAGGGGGTGGCAGGAGGGGGGGGGGAGTGGAATTTGAATCATACAGTTTTCTGACTGCTAGGAGTGAGAGAAGAATACCCAGTAACTGGACTAGGAGAGACATTAGAATACGATTTGCATAGGCAGGTGAACAGTGGACATGGCTTGCCGATAAGACCCAGGAAGAGAGAAAAAGACCCTGTTAGACCCGTTCACCACAGGACACTACAAGACCAGAGGGGATTGATTACTGGGGATCACAGACTTACCCTAACTGAGGATGTGTCTCCAAGAGCTTCTGCCCAGGAGGGACAGGCTACGACAGCTGTTGTATTTGGCAATTCAATCATTAGGCATGTAGATAGCTTGATGGCTGGTGGACGTGAGGATCACCTGGTCACTTGCCTGCCTGGTGCGAAGGTGATGGACCTCACGCATCACCTAAATAAGATTTTAGATAGTGCTGGAGAGGAGTCCGTTGTTTTGGTACATGTGGATACCAATGATATAGGAAAATGTGGGAGGGAGGTTCTGGAAGCCAAATTCAGATCCTCCAGGGAAGCACTTTCAGAAACACTCCCTGTTCCATGCACAAGACCCAAGAGGCAGGCAGGGCTCCACAGTCTCAATGCATGGTTGAGACAATGGTGCAAGGATGAGGGATTTAGATTTGTTAGGACCTGGACAATATTCTGGAGAAAGGGGAGCCTGTTCCAAAAGGATGGGCTCCACCTTAACCGGGATGGAAACAGGCTGCTGGCGTTAACAGTTAAAAAGGAGATAGAGCAGCTTTTAAACTAAAATGGGAGGAAAAGCCTCTTTGAGCAGGGACTGTCTTTTTTGTGTATGGTGTACAGTGCTGCGTATGTCTTGTAGCACTTTAGAAGTGATAAGTAGTAGTAGTAAAGCCAACAGTCGCCCAGGAGCATGTGGTTCAGTATGGAGTATACTCGAAGTATACTACTGAAACAGGATCTTTAGGGAATCCCAATAGAGAGGTTTCAATAATGGTGAAAGAAAGCCAGGAATGTTTAATGAGGGAACAGAGTAGAGGTTGCAAATTATCCCCATCAACTTCAAAACAGTTTGTAAATGCTAGTAAAAAACACAATTTGAAGTGTCTATATACAAATGCTAGAAGCCTAAAAAATAAGATGGGAGAGTTGGACTATATATTATTAAATCAAGAGGTAGATATAATAGGCATCTCAGAGACTGGTGGAAGGAGGATAATCAATGGGACACTGTGTTATCAGGGTACAAATTATATTGCAATGATCGAGAGGATCAAATTGCAGGGCGAGGAAGCACTATATATTAAAGAGGGAATTGAGTCAAACAAAACAAATATTCTACATGAAACAGATAGCAGCATGGAATCCTTGTGGATAGAAATTCCATGTGTGAAGGGAAAGCGTATACTGTTAGGGCTGTACTACCATCTGCCAAGACAGAACGAACAGACAGATGGAACAAATGTTTACACAAATTAGGAAAGATGGTAAATTGAGCATTATAATAATGGGTGATTTCAATTACCCCAATATTGACTGGATAAATGCTAAATCATGGAGTGCTAGGGAGGTAAAATTCTTAAATATAATAATAGACTGCTTCTTGGAGCAACTGGTCCAAGAACTGACAAGAGGGGCAGCTATTTTAGATCTTGTCTTTAGTGGAATACAGGGCAAAGTATGGTAACGATATTGGATCCGCTGGGAAACAGTGATCATAACTGCAAACATACCAGGCTATAATCTGTTTAGGAAGGATAGAGAGAGTCGTAAAGGTGGAGGAGTAGCTCTATATGTGAGAAATGATATCACGGCGACCAAAATGACAGGGACCTGGGGAAAGGAAGAAGTGATATGGATCACCTTAAAAAGAGAGGATAGAACCTCTATACACGTGGGTGTTGTCTACAGACCTCCAAAACAATTGGAGGAACTAGATAAAGACCTGATCGCAGATATTTAAAAGTTGGGAAACAAGAGAGAGGTGCTGTTGCCGGATGTAGATTGGAAGGTTCCGTCTGCGGAATCGGAAAGAAGTAGAGAGATCGTGGATGCTTTACAAAGCGGTTTGCTCAGACAAATGGTGACGGAACCCATGAGGGAGGGAGCGACGCTGGATCTGGTGCTCACAAATGGGGATAGCGTGTCAAATATCCGAGTGGGTGCCCACCTGGGCAGCAGTGACCATCAAACGGTTTGGTTTGATATTACAGCTAAAGTGGAGAGCGGCCACTCAAAACTCAAAGTTCTGGATTTCAAGCGTGCTGACTTTAGTAAAATGGGGGAATACCTGAGGAAGGAGATGATGGGCTGGGAGGAAATACGAGAAGTGGAAGGACAGTGGTCCAGGCTGAAAGAAGCTATAAATAAGGCCACGGACCTTTATGTAAGGAAAGTAAATAAAAGCAAGAGAAAAAGGAAACTGATATGGTTCTCCAAGCAAGTGGCTGAGAAAATAAAGGCTAAAGAGTTGGCGTTCCAGAAATACACAAAAACTAAAGAAAAGGAACACGAGGAGGAATACAGGATGAAACTGAAAGAAGCCAAGAGAGAGATACGTCTGGCGAAAGCGCAAGCGGAAGAACAAATGGCTAGAAATGTAAGGAGGGGTGACAAAAATTTCTTCAGGTATATAAGTGAAAGGAGAATGACTAAAAAGGGAATTGTGAGACTAAAAGATACTGCGAACCGCTATGTGGATAATGATGAAGAAAAAGCAAATTTGCTAAATAGATACTTTTGTTCTGTTTTCACAGAAGAAAATCCTGGAGAAGGACCGCGATGGACTGCAAAAAGTAAAAATGAGATTGAAGTGGATAGAGCACTGTTCACGGAAGAGAGTGTGTATGAACAGCTTGAAAAGCTAAAGGTGGATAAAGCCATGGGACCAGATGGGATCCACCCAGGATATTGAGGGAGCTCAGAGAGGTTCTGGCGGGTCCTCTTAAAGATTTGTTTAACATATCCTTGCAGACGGGAGAGGTTCCGAAGGATTGGAGAATGGCGGAGGTGGTCCCTCTTCACAAGAGTGGTGATAGGGAAGAAGCTGGAAACTACAGGCCGGTAAGCCTCACTTCGATTATTGGAAAAATAATGGAAGCGATGCTGAAGGAAAGGATAGTGAATTTCCTGGAAGCCAATAAGTTGCAAGATCCGAGACAACATGGTTTTACCAAAGGGAAATCGTGCCAAACGAATCTCATTGAGTTCTTTGATTGGGTGACAGGAGAATTGAATCAAGGATGAGCTATGGACATAATCTACTTAGATTTCAGCAAAGCTTTTGACACGGTTCCCCACAGGAGGCTCTTAAATAAACCGGAAGGGCTGAAGATAGGACCCGAAGTGGTGAACTGGATTAGGAACTGGTTGACGGACAGAAGCCAGAGGGTGGTGGTGAATGGAATTTGCTCGGAGGAGGGAAAGGTGAGTAGTGGTGTGCCTCAGGGATCGGTGCTGGGACCGATTCTGTTCAATATATTTGTGAGTGACATTGCCGAAGGGTTAGAAGGTAAAGTTTGCCTATTTGCGGATGATACTAAGATCTGCAACAGAGTGGACACCCGGGAGGGAGTGGAAAACATGAAAAAGGATCTGAGGAAGCTAGAAGAATGGTCTAAGGTTTGGCAATTAAAATTCAATGCGAAGAAATGCAAAGTGATGCACTTAGGGAGTAGAAACCCTCGGGAGATGTATGTGTTAAGCGGGGAGAATCTGTTAGGTACGGACGGGGAGAGGGATCTTGGGGTGATAGTATCTGAGGATCTGAAGGCGACGAAACAGTGTGACAAGGTGGTGGCCGTAGCTAGAAGGTTGTTAGGCTGTATAGAGAGAGGTGTGACCAGCAGAAGAAAGGAGGTGTTGATGCCCCTGTATAAGTCGTTGGTGAGGCCCCACCTAGAGTATTGTGTTCAGTTTTGGAGGCCGTACCTTGTGAAGGATGTAAAAAGAATTGAAGCAGTGCAAAGAAAAGCTATGAGAATGGTAAGGGATTTTTTTATTTTTTTTATTTATGCATTTTAATTTAACATCCATCTATTTACAATAAATGTTGAATACAGAAATATAGTAAGAAGGAAAAAAAGAAAATTAAGAACGGCATACTGCCTAAGTTCTATGGAAAAAATTACTTTTCATTTAGACCACAACTTTATGGCAAGATACAAGGATAATAATAAACTAATAGGTAATATAACAAAATTTAAAGAGCAGGATCATGAAGAAGACCCGCAGCCAGACATCTCAGCATTTTCTCTCTCTATTCGACTACCTGGGTTGAATGTCCAATGCTTTCTTTAGAAATCAAAAATTCCTTCAATTTCTTGGGTTCCATAAACATATGTAACTAAATTCAAAGTTATTATACATCGGCAAGGAAAAACTAGTTTAAACAATCCTCCCAATGCCAAGATTCTTGATTTTAAACAGAGAAACTCTCGCCGGCGGGCTTGAGTATCTCTATTCAGATCAGGAAAAATTCGAACTGTTTCCCCAAGAAATTTATGATTCAAATGTTTAAAATAAAGTTTGAAAATATTTATTTTATCTATTTCGAATGCAAATGAGGCGATAAGAGTAGTCCTTTCCGTGATTAATTCCAATGAGTTTTCTAGAAACTCTGTAAGATTCAATTCTGGTTGCTGTGGTTGAAGATTCAGGGGATTTGCCTTTCTCCCAGTTATATACTGACTACGTACAATCGGAGGGAATCCCTCTGTTGGGAGAGAATGGTAAGGGATTTGCGTTACAAGACGTATGAGGAGAGACTTGATGACCTGAACATGTATATGCTGGAAGAAAGGAGAAACAGGGGTGATATGATACAGACGTTCAAATATTTGAAAAGTATTAATCCGCAAACGAACCTTTTCCGGAGGTGCGAAGGCAGTAGAACGAGAGGACATGAAATGAGATTGAAGGGGGGCAGACTCAAGAAAAATGTCAGGAAGTATTTTTTCACGGAGAGAGTAGTGGATGCTTGGAATGCCCTCCCGCGGGAGGTGGTGGAAATGAAAACGGTAACAGAATTCAAACACGCGTGGGATAAACATAAAGGAATCCTATTCAGAAGGAATGGATCCTAAGGAGCTTAGCCGAGATTGGGTGGCAGAGCCAGCCGGTGGTGGGAGGTGAGGATAGTGCTGGGCAGACTTATACGGTCTGTGCCAGAGCCAGTGGTGGGAGGCGGGGCTGGTGTTTAGGAGGCGGGAATAGTGCTGGACAGACTTATACGGTCTGTGCCCTGAAGAGGACAGGTACAAATCAAAGTAGGGTATACACAAAAAGTAGCACATATGAGTTTGTCTTATTGGGCAGACTGGATGGACCATGCAGGTCTTTTTCTGCCGTCATTTACTATGTTACTATATGTTACTATAACACGATCAAATTTGAGCTGATATCTGGAGTGAAGTCACTAAAGAAATCTACTGTGGAAAATGGTTAAAAAGAAGCTGAAAGTGTCGGTCGCAAAGGTTAGGACTTTAATCAGGAATGGACGTTGTTTAAAAATATCATAATGGAGGCCCAGACCAGATGTATTCCACATATTAACAAAAGTGGAAAGAAGAGCAAACGACATCCAGCATGGTTAAAAGGTGAAGTGAAAGAGGCTATTATAGCCAAAAGAGCACAAGAACATAAGTATTGTCATACTGGGACAGACTGAAGGTCCATCGAGACCAGCATCTTGTTTCCAACAGTGGCCAATCCAGGTTACAAGTATCTGGCAAGATCCCAAACAGTATAATACATTTTATGCTGTTTATCCTAGAAATAAGAAATGGATTTTTCCCAAGTCCATTTTAATAATGGCTTATGAACTTTTCTTTTAGGAAGCTATCCAAACCTTTTTCATACCCTGCTAAGGGCCCTTTTACTAAGCGGCGGTAAGCACTAAACAAGAAGAACCGCTGGGCTACTGCAGCAGCCTGGCGGTACTTCCCACTCCTAGTGCACTGTCATACCTGGCACTACAAAAATATATATTTATTTTTGTAGAGCTGGAATGTACCCGGCAGTAATTAGGCAGTGCCGAATACTGCCTGGTTACGGCAGGAGCCCTTACTGCCACCTCAATGGGAGTGTCGCAGGGATCTGTACTTGGAGCAGTGATATTTAACATATTTGTCAATGATATGGAAAATGGAATGACGAGTGAGTTGATTAAATTTGCAGATGACACAAAACTATTCAAAGTTGTCAAAACATGTGGATTGTGAAAAATTGCAAGAAGACCTTAGGAAACTGGAAGGCTGGGCATCCAAATGGCAGATAAAATTTAGTGTGGACAAATGCAAAGTGATGCACATTGGGCAGAATAATCTGAATTATAGTTACCTGATGCTAGGGTCCACCTTAGGAGTCAGCACTTAAGAAAAAGTTCTTGGTGTCATTGTAGACAATACGCTAAAATCTTCTGCCCAGTCTGTGGCAGCAACTAAAAAAGGAAAGAGGATGCTAGGAATTATTAGGAAACAAAGTAAAATAAGATCAAGAATATTACAATGCCTCTGTAACGTTCCATGGTGCAACCTCACCTTGAGTATTACGTTTAATTCTAATCTCTGTATCTCAAAACAAGATATAGCAGAATTAGAAAAGGTTCAAAGAAGAGCAACCAAAATGATAAAGGGGATGGAACTCTTCTTGTATGAGGAAAGGCTAAAGATATTAGGGCTCTTCTGCTTGGAAAAGAGATGGATGAGGGGAGATATAATTGAAGTCTATAACATCTTGAGTGGTGTAGAACGGGTAGAAATGAATCGATTTTTCACTCTTTCAAAAAGTACAAGATGAGAGGGCACTCAATGAAATTACATGCAAATACTTTTAAAACAAATAGGAGGAAATATTTTCCACTCTGGAATTCACTGCCGGAGGATGTAGTAACAGCGGTTAGCATATCTGGGTTTTGAAAAGGTTTGACAAGTTCCTGGAGAAAAAGTCCACAGTCTGCTATTGAGATGGACATGGGGGAAGCCACTGCTTGCTCCGGGATTGGTAGCACGGAATGTTGCTACTAATTGGGTTTCTGCCAGGTACTTGTGACCAGCATTGACCACTGTTGGAAGCAGGCTACTGGGCTAGATAGACCACTGGTCTGACCCAGTACGGCTAATCTTATGTTCTAAAGTAAAGACCCTACAGCGGGTAAGAGTAAACAGTTGGAGACTGACCTTTTGCTGGATTATTACAGTGGATCATGGATTGACCTTTGTTGGGGTAGTGGATGCTGAATCAAGGAGGACTGTGGACCAACTTCTGACCAGGAGGAGCGAAGCCAGAGGTCGACAATTTGTGGCAGTGGTGGGATCAGCTGAAACTGCCTGGACAGCCTCGACTATATGTCCCCTTGGGTTTGGCGCACCTACCCAGGAAGACTAGTTAAAGGGTACCCTGGTTGGGGGGACTGTGCTCAAGGGTTTTTTTTTTTAAATTGTGATACAAGGGAACAGAGGGATCCCATATTAGGTGATCTGCACCTGGGCCTTTGTTTTCTTCCTTTTCTGCAGGACCATGGTGTCGGAAGCAGCACTGAAGTGGATGGCATAGCAGCTGCAGGCACATCAGAAGGCAGTGGAACGCCGGTTCCTCCATGCTATGGAGCGACAGTGGAAGCAGCAATCTATGCTCCAGTTGATAGAAGAACAAATGAAGGAGCTACAATGCTTGGCTGATGGATTAGAAAAGACTGACTCGACAGGATTATGAGGTGGGCTCGACTAATGGGATCCCAGGGCCAAACCCCATGGATTGGACCAGAGGACTGGCTTTGACCAAGTTGGTATTGGGGGATGACCCAGAGGCCTACCTGACTACTTTTGAAAAAATAGTCACAGTGGACGGATGGCCAGTGGAGCAGTGGGCCATCAGTCTGGCCCCATATTTAACAGGTGAAGCACAGGCAGCATATAGGGCACTGGATGCCAAAAAAGGCCTGGGCTACAAACAAGTACCGGCTGTAATCCAGGAACAATTAGGATTCTCCCCTGAGCAGTATAGGAAGAACCTTAGGAGAAGGGATTATCAGAAGGTGGAACGACCGGTGGCAGTAGTGTAAAATCTTATGGATTGGGCCACATGATGGTTAGAACCTGAGCAGCAAACTGCAGAGGATATAGTAAAGTTGATTGTTGTAGAGCAGTTCCTAACCATTCTACCTTCCTCAGCCAAGATATGGGTCACGCGGTAAGGACCAAAGACAATAGGGGAAGCCATGACCCTGGCTGAACATTATTTAGAGGTTGAAGGAATGGGGAAAGGGAAGCAGGGAGAATCTTCCCCACAAAAGGCTTTTCCCCCCCTAGGAGACCCTGGGATTCATGGAAATTGTCAAGGGAAGAGAAGGGAAACCCCCAGAAGGGAAGCAAGGGGTAACTTCAGAGGATATATGGAAGGGGTGGTAGGAACCCACGGGTGGTGACCCTCGTCCAGAAATCCAACCCCCTTTAAGGTGTTTCGATTGTGGGGAAGAAGGCCATTTTAAGAGAGTGTGTCTGTTAATGCAATGCTCATTCTCTGGTATCGTATATCTTTTTTTTACTTGATATACCATTTTCCTTGTAGTCAAACCAAAATGATTCAAAATATAGCAATAAACAAAAAAATACAAACAATGGAAATAGCAGAAATCCATTATTGATAGGAAAGTTCATACACTCAAGACCAACCATCATAATGCAGGCATACTCCATATTCAAGTCACTGACAAACAGCTAATTAAAATCCAGATTTCATCTTGTGAGGCATATCACAACTAATTAAATACAGTTTCCTGTTCCCATTGAAAAAGTTTGACTAGGCAAACCGAACACTCAGTAAGCCAGATGGTGAGAAAAAAAAATTAAAAGCCAAAAGTCAAATTAAAAAAAATAGGTTTTCAGCAAGACTCTAAAAGATTCATATGACTGCAAGTCATAAATGATGAGGAAGTGAGTTCCAAAGGTACAAACTGAAGGAGGGTTGGACCATGCCTTAAAATGAGAAGTGAGGGTGGCTGGTTTGGATCTAGTAGCCGTATTGGACACAGGTAACAACCAGTCACTGAAGTCAGAGCCCCTTGCCAAAACGATAGACACTGGGATAAAGGAAGGGACATTTAGTGGGGCAGTGCAAGTCTGGTGTGTTCATGGGGGCATCAAAGAGGAGTCCACCATAAAAAATGTAATAACCTTGAAGGGGAAAATGCAAACCCTTTTTAAAGTAGCAGTAGTAGAGAGGCTACCCTTCCCTTTAATAATAGGTCAGGATTGGGTGGGTATGCAGGAGGCATTAACCCCTAAGGAGGGTTGGGTATCCATCCAAGCAAAGGACTACCCCCCTGAAAAGTTCCAGCTAGGAGACATATTTCCATTTGCAGACCAATGGGACCCAGGGAAGGCTAGGAAACCAAAAGTCCTATAGAGATTGGATAAGTGAAAGGGGCTGGTTCCCTCAGGGTGGGTAAAAGCAGTTAGAGAAGAGGTAATGAATAAATTCCACAAGTTTCCCCTGAAACAGAGAAGGAACCCTCACTCCAAGTGTACTGGGAGAAAGCAGAAGATTCCCAGGCAAAGAAGGAATGCATATATCTGATTTATAAGAAAATAAACAATATTTTATACTGGGTGGTCCCTGAAATATTTAGGATACTCCTATTGACATCTGCACATTCATTAGCAGAACACTTGGTAGAGGCAGTGACCCTAGACAGGCTTTTTGCTTGTTTTATTTGGCCAAGTATATATAAGGATGTCAGAGAATACTGCCTCTCATGCCAGGAGTGTCAAAAAGTGCCCCAGAAGGTGCCTGAAAGGATTCCTTTAATTCCTTTACCCGTTATTGAGAAACCCCTAGACAAGGTAGATATAGATATGGTGGGACCCTTGAACCGAAGCTCTGGTAGATATCAATACATTTTGGTCATGATGTATTGCACCACTAGATATCCCTGGGTGATGCCAATGAGGAAAACTATGGCCAAAGGTATAGCCCAAGAATTACGTGATCTTTTGCCATGTAGGATTCCCTTGAGAAGTCTTGACAGACAAGTGGACCAATTTCCTGTCCTGTACCCTAGAGGGGGTATTTAAACTGTTTAGAATAAAACATATGAAAGCTGCAGATTACCACCCCAAACGATTTAATCAGAGTCCGATTTGTATGGTAAAGAAATGTGTAGGAGAAGCCATTAATGACTGGGATATGGCTATTTCCTATATCGTATTTGCTTACTAAGAAGTCACCCAAGCATACTTAGGATTTTCCCCCTTTGAACTCATGTTTGGGCAGCAACCAAGAAATTGATAGAAGCAGTAAAAGAAGTTTAGGTGGGGAAAGAAAGAAAGATGACCTCAGTCCCTGAAGATGTTCAAAAACTAAAAAAGAAGTTAATGAAGATAGGGGAAGCTGCCAGGGGAAATCTAGAACAGGCCCAAGAACAACAGAAGGCATATTATGATCAAAGGGCTAGAGAGAAGGGGGTTTCAACCCAAGGACAGAGTATTAGTATTGTTACCTACCTCAGATAATAAGCTATTGGCTAAATGGAAAGGCCCTTTTGTAGTGACCCAAGGATTAGGCCCAGTGACCTATGAAGTCAACCAGGGGTGGGGGAAACCACAGGTATATCATGTAAACCTTTTAAAACTCTGTTTCGAAAAAGGACTAGTTGGAAAAGTAGTGGAGGAAGAAGATGGAAATTGGGACTGGATGAACACTCCACTACGCTATAATCAGGGAATCTTTAAACCCTCAACAGAAACTATAGATCTGGGCATTAATATATCTATTCCAGGATGTATTCTCCCCATTGTTGGGTCATACCCACATAGAGACTCATCAGATAGAAGCAATACCAAGAAAAGAGATTAGGCAAAAACCTTACTGACTCCCCGAGGCCAAAAAGAGAGAGGTGGAACAGGAGGTAGCTGAAATGTTGAGGTTGGGGATAATTGAAGAGTCAACTAGTGAATGGGCTAGCCCCATTGTCTTGGTCCCCAAACCAGATGGACCCACCCACTTTTATGTGGACTTTTGGGGTGTTATGTGTGTATCCCAATTTGACACCTATCCCATGTCCCAGGTAGACGATTTAGTAGAACAGCAGGGGGGAGGGGCCTCAGTTTTTGACCTTACAGAAGGGTACTGGCAGATTCCCTTAGAAGAAAAGTTCAAAGAAAAGAATGTGTTTATCACCCATCAAGGCCTGCATCATTTTAAGTTACTTTCCTTTGGGCTCCATGAAGCTCTTGCTACATTATAAAGAATTATACTGAGAACGCATCAAGCATATGCTAGGGCTTACTTGGATGATGTAGTCATCTTTTCCAGTAGCTGGGAGGAACATTTAAAACAGTTAGTCACTGTCTATGAATTACTTAGGCGAGCAGAGCTTACCACTAAACCAAAGAAATGTGCCCTGGGTCAAAAAGAGGTCCATTATTTAGAGAATCATGTAGTGGGAGGTTGGGTCAAACCTATGCCCTCAAAGGTAGAGGCAACCCAAAAGGTAAAGACCGCATTTTTATGCCTGATAGGATATTATTAGAAGTTTATCCCTAACTTTGCAGAGTTAGCTGCTGACCTCATGGCATTGTTATGGAAATCCCAGCCCAATAATTAAAGTGGGACTGGATATTAGATCATGCCTTTATTCAGTTAAAAGAGGCCCTATGTAAGGAGCCAGTTTTAAAGAACGTAGACGTCCACCAAGAATTCATTTTACAAACTGATGCCTCAGGGGTAGGCTTAGGCACAGTGCTATGCCAAGGGATAGGAGGAGCACCCTATTTTATATCTCATTAGGAAGCTGACAGAGACCGAGCAGCGATATTCAACCAGCAAGAAAGAGTGTTTGGCGGTAAAATGGGCCATGGAGACCCTAAGATATTATCTCTTAGGGAGATATTTTACCTTAATAACAGACTATGCTCCACTAAAACAATTAGGCCTAATGCAAAATAACAATTTAGCCCTCCAGGCCTATGATTTTATGGTGAAGCATTGGGTAGGGAAAGATCATGCTAACTCCAATTACCTATCCCAGGAGGTGGAGTTCACCCAGAAAACGGCAGGTCCAAGGTAAAACAAAGTCCTTAAAAGGAGGGGTGGAAGGTATGTGATAGGGTTTATCTCCCATCACGGGAAGGTAAGGACCCCCACCACAGAGATATACCAGAACTAGGCATTATAGAAGGACAATTTGGGTATGAGAGTAGTCCCATGGGCCACTCACACAGTAGGGCGAAGACATTGGGACCCTGCATGGGAGGTAGTAGCTGGTCAGGGAAGGCTACATAGAAAGTGGGTGGGGGGGACTCTCTCTAACCCTTCTGGATTTTATTCATACAATTCCCTGAGTGCTGGGAGCAAGAGAAGAATACCCAGCAACTGAACTAGGAGAGATATTAGCATATGATTTTCATAGGCAGGTGAACAGTGGACACTGCTTGCTAATAAGACCTGGGAAGGAAGAAAAGGACCTTGTTAGGCCCCAGAAGGTGGCAGGGAGGGGAAATATCTGTTTACCACAGGACTTTACAGGAATAAAAGCTGCTTGATTTCTGATGATCACGGACTCACCTAACTATAAAGGGAGACCCAAATAAAGACCCTACAGCTGGTGAGCCTAAAGAGTTGGAGATTGAGCACTCCCTTCTTGAAGATGAGAAGGTTTTCTGCTGGAGACAGATATTTTATTTATTTATTTATTCATTTATTTGTTGCATTTGTATCCCACATTTTCCTACCTTTTTGCAGGCTCATTGTGGCTTACATGGTACCGTGATCGGCGTTAACTGATTCCGGTGTAACAATTACAAGTTGCGAGCAGTGGCGTAGGAAGGGGGGGCGGTGGGGCGGTCCGCCCCGGGTGCACGCGCTGGGGGGGTGTCGGCGCCGCTGGTTACCTGCTCTCTCTGCCCCGGAAGAGGTTACTTCCGGGGCAGAGAAAGCAGGGAACCAACGGAGCCGACGCAGCTCCCAGAGACGACGTGCACTCGGCGGAGCGGAGTGCCAGCGGTAAAGATGCACTCCGGGGTGGGGGTTGCGCGTGCCGAGGGGGGGTGCGCCATGCTGCACCCGGGGGGGGGGGGTGTGCAGCGGTGACCCGCCCCAGGTATCAGCCGGCCTCGCTACGTCGCTGGTTGCGAGTAATATCAAGGTGATATTATGGTAGAGTGAGATACATGTATGGTAAAGACAATTGGGGAGAACTTAGTAAGGGAAGGAAGAATAAGGATATGCCCGTTGATAATCTTTGATTACGTTGTGTCGCAAATGTCTAGGTTTTTTATGTTGGGTCGGTGGGGTATGCCCTTCTGAACAGTTTTGTTTTTAGTGCTTTTCGAAAATTCAGGTGGTCGAGTATGGTTTTTACTGCTTTTGGTAGGGCATTCCACAGTAGTGCGCTCAGGTAGGAAAAGCTGGATGCATAGGTGGATTTGTATTTGCGTCCTTTGCTGTTTGTGTAGTTGAGGTCTAGGTATGATCGTGCTGATTTTATGGTGTTTCTGAGTAGTAGGTCGATGAGGTCTGTCATGTATTCCGGTGCCTCGCCGTAGATGATTTTGTGAACTGTCGTGCAGATTTTGAATGCGATACGTTACTTGATTGGAAGCCAGTGTAGTTTTTCTTGGAGTGGTTTTGCGCTGTCAAAATGTGTTTTTCCGAATATAAGCCTTGCTGCTGTGTTTTGGGTGGTTTGAAATTTCTTTATGATTTGTTCTTTGCATCCTGCATAGATTCCGTTGTAATAGTCTGCATGGCTTAGTACCATTGACTGTACCAGGTTGCGAAATATTTCCCTCGGGAAGAAAGGTTTCACACGTTTTAGTTTCCACATTGAGAGAAACATTTTCTTTATAATGACTTTAGCTTGGGTCTCTAGTTGGAGGTTTCGGCTGATTGTTACTCCGAGAATTTTCAGGCTGCCTGAAATTGGGAGGGTATATCCTGGGGTGTTAATGTTTGTTGGTTTGTATGTGTTGTATTGTATTGGGATGAGATGATGAGACAGTGTGTTTTTTCTGTATTGAGTTTTAATTGGAATGCGTTTGCCCAAGTGTTCATGATGTTGAAGCTGAGCTTGATTATATTGGTGATTTCTGCTAAATCATGTTTGTAGGGGATGTACAGTGTGACGTCATCAGCGTAAATGAATGGATTAAGGCCTTGTGTGGATAAGGCTTTGGCTAGTGGGACCATCATGAGGTTGAAGAGGATCGGTGATAGTGGTGATCCTTGTGGCACTCCACAGTCTGGTTTCCAGGGTGATGACATGTTGGTGTTTGATTTCACTTGGTATGTTCTGGTGGTTAGAAAGCCAATCCAGTTGAGAGTGTTACCACTAATTCTGAAATAATCTAGGGGTCTTAGCAATATGTTATGGTTAACCATGTCGAACGCACTGGACATGTCAAATTGAAGGAGGAGAATGCTTTTGCCTATTGCTATCTCCTGCTTGAATTTGGATAGGAGAGTGAGTAGTACTGTTTCGGTGCTATGTTGGGGTTGGAATCCTGATTGTGACTCATGTAGTATAGTGAATTTATTTATGTAGTCATTGAGTTGTTTGGTCACCAGTCCTTCCATAAGTTTGACTACTAATGGGATAGATGCTACTGGGCGGTAGTTGATGATGTCATTTGTTTTTTTATTGGTGTCCTTTGTTATTGGGGTGAGCAGGATGTTGCCTTTTTCTTTAGGGAAAATACCTCGCTGAAGCATGAAATTCAGGTGGGATGTAAGATCTGTTATGAAGTGGTGGGTGGCAGATTGTATTAGGTAGCTGGGGCAGGTGTCCAATTGACAGTGGCTTTTGGAGCATTTTTTAATCGCCTGAGTAACTATGTCAGCGCTGAGGAGAGCAAAGTTTGACCATAATCAGTCCACCGGGTATTCACCAGGGGTGGGGTCGAGCCCATTAATTAAAATTTCTATGTCCGTGTTGTCCAGAGGTAGGGTTTTGCGTAGATTTATAATTTTTTCGTTGAAATATTTAGCAAGTTTGTCTACAGATGGGATGTCAGTGTTGGTTGTGGTGACCAGTGTTATGTCTAGTAATTTGTTCACGAGATGGTATAGTTTCTTCGTGTTGTTGTAGTCTGGCCCAATTTTGGTTTTGTAGTATGACCTTTTGCTCTGTCTTATTGCATATTTTTATTTTCTTTGTATCTGTTTCCATGCGTTGAGTGTGTGTTCATCTTTTATTTTTTCCATGCGCGTTCTAGTCTCCTAGATTGTGTTTTTAATTTTTTCAATTCTTCGTTGAACCACGGTATCGAGTTGTGTCTGTGTGAGGTTCTTGTTTGTAGGGGTGCTATTGCATCTAGAATGTGTCTGCATCTTTTGTCCCAAGCTGATAGATAGTGAATGGAGTCCGTTGTGTTGTCCAGTCGTTATTGTATATCTGTTGCCAGAAAGTATCCGGGTCTATTTGGCCTCTAGTGGTGTGGTTTGTGTGTTCTCTTGTGTGGAGAGAACCTTTGTTCTGCCATTTTAGGGATAGGTTTAATTTATAGTGTCGGTCCATGGTGTTTCTGTCCATCTGGTTTGTGTTATGATTAGGTTCTGGTCAGTGGATAATTTGTATGAGATGAGGTCAAGTGTATGGCCCTTCGTGTGGGTTGTTTGCATGTGCGGCCATGTTAGATCGCATAAGTGAAGAAAGTCCTTACAGTCTCGTGCAATGATAGAGTTTGGGTCTTCTAGGTGGAGGTTAATGTCTCTCAGTAGTAGTATATTTGAGTTAGATACACATGTGTTTGAAACGAAGTCCATGAAGTCTGCTTGGCTTTCATTTCAGCTGCATGGTGGTCTGTAAAACAGGACACAGTTTAGGTGGTCGAGTAGGGTATTGTGGTGGATTCTGATTGAGGCTATTTCGAGGTGGGTTGTTATGGATTCGGCAATGGTTTCAATAGTGAGGTGAGATCTGTATATGAGCCAAAACTGGCAACTACAGTTAAACAAATTAATGAATGAACAGAAAAGCTTTCACTTGGAGGCAAAATATTAGTGCTTTGGAGAAAAACTTTAAGGAAGTTCCAGATAGACATTCTGTTTTGGTTAAAGATAATATACAGCTTCATAAACCGATTGAGAACTTGGATAAAGTTGGCTTGGTGGAAGCAGTAGAACTTTTGATAACATTTAAGAGATATCTTTTTGAGATCTTAAAGATTCCAGACAGTCTTACCTCCCAGTTTCACAAATTTATTATGTACCATCATTTGCTGAAAAGCAACTGGACCAGATTCCACCAGGTTCTACAAAGAGAGATGCATCATTTGATGTACTGAATCTTATTCAGACTTTAGATAATGAAATTGCAGGGTAAAACCAGCTACTTTAATAGTGAAATTTGTGCTTGATCTGGACCGCACTGGGTCTTCAGAGTTTCTCTTCACCACAGAGATTCTGTTTTCTTAAAATGTAAAGTTAGAATATTCCCTGATTTTTTTTCTAGAATTAAGGCCATGGGTACAGCAATTGGGGGCTTTATTTTGGTTAAACTTTCCCTGCAAATGAGTAATTAAATGGAATACCCTCAAGAATAGTTTATTTGATCCTGACCATTTGAAGGCATTTTTGAATTCTACATCAGTATTTCCCAAGTCCGGTCCTGCAGTACCCCTTGCCAGTCAGGTTTTCAGGATATCCAAAATGAATATGCATGAAAGAGATGTGAATATAACGGAGGCAGTGTATGCAAATCAAGTTCATGCATATTCACTGTGGATATCCTGAAAACCTGACTGGCAAGGGGTACTCCAGGACTGGCCTTGGGAAACACTGTTCTAAATTACCTGTGGCACTACCCAGACCAGTTTCTCTGTTGTAAACTTCCACTCCATAGATGTAATTATATTTGGAATATTGTTTCCTTTCGTTTCTTGTTTATCTAAAAAAAATGTTTTAAGGGCTTATTTCCAAAACCCGGATAAGTCCATTTTAGTTGCATGCATCACAGAAAAATCAATTTTTAATGTTAACATATAAGCTGATTTTGGAAACAAATCTTGTTTTAACTTGGAGCAAGGTGAAGGACAAACTTTTGATCTCAACAATTAATTACACTGGTAGATAACAATATCATACGTCTATACAAAACTATAGCTCATTTTGTTTTGCCAAAAATGAACTTAGCAGGTTTTGGAAATAAGCCCTTCAATTGTGAATTCCCCCCCCCCCCCCCCCAACCCTGCCTAATTAGTGGACTTGTAGTACAGGGCTATGGATTTTATTGTGTATAAATGTTAATTTTCTTTTCTTTTTCACTGTGACTTTTGAAATAGCTCTGTAGTTTCTGTGACAAGAGTTCATTATCTTAGAAATATAGGTAAAAATTTGTATTAAAAAAATAGTTCATGTATGTGTGTCAGTACATACTGTAGATGACTAAAGTACTGCCGGTTACATGTGTTATTGGCACTTAAAAACTCGGTGGCTCCTTTTAATATTATCCCCTCTGTGACAACTCTTTGCTATATGAACTTGAAAGAATCTCACCTTCTGAACACAGCACTACTAAATTCAGGTAATAAAGATAAGCTTACTAATAAATTAATACATTAGGGTTTAATTATTATTTTCCTAACATTGGGGCCCTTCTACTAAACTATGGTAAAATCTACAGGTATTGCCACTTAATGTAGGACTTTACTGTGAGGTAGCTGCAAATACAATGCAACACTTACTGTATTTTCCATTACAGATTGTGCGTTAACACTCACATTAATATATAGTACCTGCTCCTGGTTAACATGTACGCACTTAGTGCATCCTATTTAGAGAGCGATAAGTGCTCCAGTCTTAACTCCATATTAGTTAATGCACGGTAGATGCTTGCCATGCCCAATCTCTGTCCATGCCATGCCCCTGACATAAAAAGCACTTACCTCCAGATTCTATATATGGTGTCCAGATTTGAGCACACTGCTAAGATGCACGTGCAACTTAATTGGCTAATGAGCTGTTAACCATCAATGGATGCTAGCAACCAATTACTGATGTTAACTGGCACCAATTAGGATTTGCATGCGCATCTGGCTATGCGCTATTCTATAACACTGGGTGCCTAAATCCCATAGCACACAACCCAAAAGGGCGCGTGGCCATGGGAGGGGTACAGGAAGGTCATGGGTGTTACAAAAAGTTGCACCCAGTGTTATAAGATAATGGGTCTCTGAGCCCAACTTGGGTGCCAGGATTTACACCAGGTTTCAACAAATGTAAGTCTGGCACCCAATGTTCTGCACAGAAACTGGCGCTAAATGCTATTTTATAAAGGGTTCCAAACTTTTCCAGCACCCATTTTTAAACACCATTTATAGAATTCACCACATAATGTGCAGTTTTATCGTGCGGTATCTGTTAATTTACTGCAAAGCTTTTTAACACAGTTCTAAACTAGCAGTTGCCATGTGGTAAATTGCAGCATGTTAAGTGCTTAGTGTGGTTTAGTAAAAGGGCCCAATACAAAATACTTGTAAGTAATAAATAAGTATTTATGGGGGTCTTTCACTAAAGATTAGTTCGAGTTATCTGCACTTGTTACTTCCTCATTAAACCCAATTTTAACTATTTGCTGTAAAAACATTTGACAGAGAAAGTCCAAAGGAAACAGAAAAATGTGCATTTAAAACAAAAATAAACAAATCCCTCTACTTTTCAAGCCCACATTATATTTATAGCAAAAATAAACAAATCTTGTAAATATAATGTGAGCGTCTGAAGTGGAGGGTTCTGCAAATATTGGTTGTAAATGATAAATATCATGCACAAGAAAATTCTGGCTCAGAAATAAAGGGATTAATACTATATGGGTGCACCAACATAGATTTTACTTTGTGACACATTTTATATATTGCAGTTATCTGGTAATACTTCAGTCATTTCTACAGATACAGTTGCATGTTTGGCTTATCACAGCATGTGTGTAGTTCTCACCAGATGTCAAGGATTCTCAGAAATAAGTATGATTAATAAGAGAGGTTAATTGACTCCTGTACCAAGTACAACTTGAAAACAATTAAGGTGATTCATACATGAATTTTGATAGTTACTCCTGAGCTTTTCCTGCTGTATGTTATTAAGAACATGATGTTGCTGAAGTTTTCAGGAGATGAAAAAAATATGAGGTTAATAGAAGTTGATCTTTAACAAAAATAAACTAGAAATCAGACTTCAGTGTTGAAGGTAGTGATTATTTTTTTCCACTATCTTAGGGGCCCTTTTACTAAGCCATGTAGGCACCTAAGCACGCCCAAGCACATCAATTCGGAGTTACCGCCCGGCTACCGCGTGGTCCGGGTGGTAATTTTGATTTTTATGCGTGCCTGCTACGCATGCCAGAAAATAATTTTTATTTTCTGGCGCGTGGCAGAAACCGGGTGGTAATTGTCATTCTACGTATGCAGACCATTACCACCCGGTTAATGTGTGAGACCTTACCGGTAAGTCTAGGGGTGGCGGTAAGGTCTCAGACCCAAATAGTTGCGTCCCAATTTTAATTTTGCCGCATGCCGATTTTCAGCCCCAAAAAAGGCCTTTTTTGCAGGTGCGCTGAAAAATGGACCTGCGTGCATCCAATACACGTGTCTACACCAGCGCAGGCCATTTTTCAATGCACTTTAGTAAACGGACCTCTTGACTAAAGTGAACTCACGTGGACAAATATAGTTTTAGCTGTTGACAGGACACAACATTCATTGAGAATGTAATAGTTATCTTACTAAGGGGTCCTTTCACAAAGCTGCGTTAAAAAGTGGCCTTAGTGCACCCTTACCTGGGTCTTTCCTGTGTGCTAAGGCCATTTTTAGCACAGAAAGAAAATGGCCAATTTTCTATATTCTGGATTAATGGCCATGCGCTAATATTGCCATCACCATGTGGCTTTTAACAAAAATTAGCGCTTAAGCACTTGCCGATACTTATTTTTTAAGAGGGGAGAGGTCATGCACTTATCCTGTGCTAACAAGTTAACACGTGGTAATGCAGATATGCTGATTAGTGCAGAAATGCCTATTCTCCGTCCTCCCCATACTCACCCCTCTGTGAAAAGATAAAATGTATTATTTTGCGCATGGTTAGTGTGCGCACATTGCAAAATTACTGCGGGACACCTCAGTGCATCTCACAGAAGCCCTTTTAAGCTGAGGTAAGCATTCACTAGTGCTTACTGCAGCTTAGTAATAGGATCCCTAAGTCTGAAAAAAAAAAAACAAAGTCAGGGTGTGGGATATATACTTTTCAATGGTGTGATGGATTTGTAGACTCTGAATATACCTCAGCATTCATCTTAACTATTTTTGTTTCTTTCTATTAGGTGAAGATAATGTTTGATTCTACTGTAGCTAGTAACAAAATATCATTGTAGTAAATACAGACTATGGCATACATTTATTTATTTTATCTATCATTGTTAATATACCATCTCTGACTAAGCTCTAAGATGGGTAAAAAATAAATATTGAAAAAGAAAATGTATAAAACACTAATACACCAGTTTAAGAAAACACAAGTGCTGTTTGCACATATCCAAGGCAGTTTTACATATATAAATTGGCATATACATATAAGTAGTGAGTTTAGAAAAAGTGCTGATATTTATCTTATATGAATATATAGCAGAACACTGATTCAAAGGATCTGTTTTCATGGTAGGCCTTCAAGGAATATGTTTATTCTGTATTTTACATGTATAGCTTGGACATTTTACACATCAGTATTACATAAGCTTTAACTCTGGTTTAACTTCTTTTTAGGATCTTGAGTCTGAGGATGTGTTTGAGGGAGGAATTCTGCTCACTTTTCTATGTTCAAAAGCATATCCCCTGGGCCATAGTTCTAGTTCCTCCTTGGTATGCAGACTTACAAAATCTTCCACTTACATATGTCAGTGGCTCCATAAATACTATGAGTTGGAAAACCATGTCTTGATAATTTTATAAATGTTTTGGAGAAACCTTTTTTTTTTTTAATAAAAATGCATGGCACAAGCAGTTACCACATTGTGAGAAGATAGTGCATGCTTATATGTATTAATATACATAGACATAGTTTAGGTAGAACAGTGGTAGATTTGCAATGTACAGTATATGTTCATTTTAGAAAATACATAATTGCATGTGTAGAGTATCTATCTATTTATCTATACATACACACAAAAACATTTGCATTAATTTTGGAGCAGGTGTTAATGAATAAATTAGCATTTTCACTACAGAGACTGGCTCCAGGTGCCTATCCTGCTTATTTTCGAAGGAGATCGCCGGCCATCTTCTGACACAAATCGGGAGATGGCCGGCGAAATCGGTATAATCGAAAGCCGATTTTGGCCGGTTCCAACTGCTTTCTGTCACAGAGCCGGCCAAGGGTCGTTTCCACAGGGTATGGAAGGCGGGGTGGAGGCGGGACAGGGGCGTTGTTAAGACATGGCCGGCTTCAGCCGATAATGGAAAAAAGAAGACCGGCTCGGACGAGCATTTCGCTGGCTTCACTTGATCCATTTGTTTTTAGGACCAAGCCTCAAAAAAGTGCCCCAATTGACCAGATGACCACCGGAGGGAATCGGGGATCACCTCCCCTTACTCCTCCAGTGGTCACCAACCCCCTCCCAGCCCAAAAAAAAACAAAACTTTTTTGCCAGCCTGAAATGTCATACCCAGCTCCCTGAGAGCAGTATGCAGGTCCCTGGAGCAGTTTTTTGTGGGTGCAGTGCACCAGTGCCGTAGCGAGGGCTAATGACACATTGAGCCTGCAAATTGGTGGGAAAATGTGGGATACAAATGCTACAAATAATTAAAATAAATAAATATAAATGTTTTTTTATTGCAGACCCTGACACAGGCATATTGCTGAAGCATGGTCCGTGTCAAGTTCTGTAATAAATTTGTTCTTTCACACCAACTCTTGGGGTCCATCATGCTTCCTATACAGCAGTTCTGCAATGGAGGACAATAAGGAGGAATGAAATTTAAGTAAAAAAGCAGATGAAAATTGAGAAAAAAGATGTAGCAAAAGGATTAATGTTAAGAGATATATGTAACCTCTTCAAAAAGGCCTACCCTAATGACCCTACGTAAACCCTTCACCCAAAGCATAGCATGCCTAATGAGCGCACTGGACAATGCACAACCTTGATCCCTTCCGACCCTCCACACATACCTCATTCGACCACTATACAACCTTGTATTTGTTATCAACCAACTGGGCAAACGCCCAACGGTGCTATGTGGGCCACGTTGAGCCTGCAGATGGGTGGGAAAATGTGGGATACAAATGCAACAAATAAGGGAGGAAGAGAAGAAAGGGAGCAGAAAATGGAAATGAGATCCTAGAAAAGTACTTAGAGAAAATCAAACAGATGACGTGATCAAAAAAGACCAAGACAAACCCAACTGGAAAATAGGTACCTTCTGAAGTGGGGCTATTCTTGTGGCATGCACCCTGACATCTGATGGGTTCACAACACAAAAGTGACCACAAGATAGGCAGCAAAAGCAAATGCTGGCTCAGAAAGCAATAAACCTCTTGAGCCAGTCACGGGCTGCAGGAGCTTTATAGTCTCAAAAATGATTGATCTGAAGAAGAGAGATTATCTTTGAAAGCTCATCAAAAAATATATTAAGTTAATCCTATAAAAATGGAATCATCTTATTTCCTTTTCTTTGTCTTGTTTTATTTCTATTACCTTTAAAAGTGGACTAACATGACTACCACACCACTTTACCTACAAATGACTGAAAAATTAGGCAAGTAGATATCTATTCAGAAAAGTTTAAAAGAGAAAAACAAGTAAAGTAATACAAACATGGTATATATGATCTGTTTCATAGCACAAAACAATTATTCTATGTAAGTGAAATAAAGAATACAAATTCCATACCTGTTTCTCAGACAAAGCCATTTGGATTTTCATTTCTTCTTTATGTTTCTGTTTCTGTTAAAATAAATATCAAAAAAGCTGATCAACAAAGGAAGCACATAAACATTTACACAAGTTTTAATGGAGATTGGGGAGCACAAGAAGCACAATGAGATTTTCTATGAGATAACGATAATGGGGGTCGATATACAGTGTGGTTTAAGATGAACTATGATGAGTGGGCCAGGAGCCATAACCGGATACTGTCACTGAAATTGGCTCTAACCACCTCCAGTTAGTTCTGGGGCAGTCAAGGGGCAGAGCTGGGAGTTATGCAGACACTAGCAATATTCAGTGCTAACTGGGCATGCTGGACCACAAAAAAAGCAATCTTAACTTTGGCTGGTTGGATACAGGTATGCAGGTGTGGCACTGAATATTGCACGTACTCGCATAACTTCTGAATGCCACCACTGATTGAGATATTCATTACTGGTACCTGCATATAGCCTGACACTAAATATCCAGGTCTAAATGAGCTGGCAGTGGTCAGCATTTAAAGAAATGCTGATCACCGTTGGCCCAGTATTGACTGGAATATCATTAATGGACAGCAAACAGATGAAACACTGTGGTTTACTTATTACATATGCATGTAAAGTCCTCCAAATGCGTTCTTCTTGTACTTAGAAAATGATCTAAACAATAGAAATACACTGGTCATGATCAAGAAGATAACTTACAAAGTTCACCTTCAAAAGAAAGCCTGAAATAAACAATTTATTATTTAAAAAAACAATGGGAAAAATTAGACTAGATATGGCATCCATATGCTATATATTTATACAATATCTTCTTATCTTGCATTAAAGTAGTTACATAACAGGTTGCCTAGGATAATTGGGCAAAGAGTGCCTAGTTTTGCCTTTTTTATTTTATTTATTTGGATTTTGCTCACATCTTTTTCAGTAGAAGCTCAAGGTGAATTACATTCACATACACAAGATATTTGTCTGTTCCAGGAGAGCTCACAATCTAGGTTTGTACTGGATGCAATGGAGGGTTAACCCATTAGTGCCCAATGTTCCCATAATAAGCCATATGGGAACAAACTGATTTGTTCCCATATGGAAACATTGGGCACTAATGGGTTAACTGACTTGCTCAAAATCACAAGCAGCAGCACTGGGACTTGAACAGGGCATCTCTGGACATCAAGACCACTGCTCTAACCACTAAGCCATTCCTCCACCATTTATATCAATACATAGGTGATATGAGGTTACTGAATCATGTGGTAAATCAAAGTGTGATAAAAGCTGGCCTTTTATCAAACCTTGATAACTTCCCCCCTTAGGGTGCCTTTTACTAAAGATCATTAAACACTTACCGCTGGACTCTATATATGGCGCCTTAATTTCCACATGGAAATCGAAGTGTATTCTATGACAATGCACATAACTTAATTGGTTAGTTAGCTAATCAGCACTGTTAATTGGATGCTAACAAGCAATTATCAGCATTAATTGGCATTAATTGATATTTACGTGTACAGCTCACTTATAACGTGGTGCACCTAAATTCTAAGTTGCACAGGTGAAAAGGGGGCATTGCATAGGCACTTTTACAGTCTATGCACATTATTATAGAGTATACCTACCTGATCTGCACCTAATTTAGGCGTCAGGATTTACACCAAGTAAAATGTGGCCTAAATGGAGGCAACCAAATTTGGTTGCATGGAGAGCTTGCTTATCCCAGAAATAGTAGATTTTCCCCAAGTCCAATTAAAAATGGTCTATGGACTTTTCCTTTAGGAAGCCGTCCAAACCTTTTTTAAACTCCGCTAAGCTAACCACCTTTACCACATTCTCTGGCAATGAATTCCAGAGTTTAATTACACATTAAGTGAACAAACATTTTCTCTGATTCGTTTTAAATTTACTACATTGTAGCTTCATCGCATGCCCCCTAGTGTTTATGGAAAGTGTAAACAGACGCTTCACATCTACCCATTCCACTCATTATTTTATAGACCTTTATCATATCTCCTCTCAGCCGCCTTTTCTCCAAGCTGACGAACCCTAGCCGCTTTAGCCTTTCCTCATAGGGAAGTCGTCCCATCCCCTTTAACATTTTCGTCACCCTTCTCTGCACCATTTCTAATTCCACTATATCTTTTTTGAGATATGGCAACCAAGACTGAACACAATATTCGAGGTGCGGTCGCACCATGGTGCGATACAAAGGCATTATAACATCCTCATTTTTGTTTTCCACTTCTTTCCTAATAATATCTAACATTCTATTTGCTTTCTTAGCCTCAGCAGCACACTGAGCAGAAGGTTTCAACGTATCATCAACGACGACACCTAGATCCCTTTCTTGGTCTGTGACTCCTTGCATGACGTAGCTATAATTCGGGTTCCTCTTTCCCACATGCATCACTTTGCACTTGCTCACATTAAACATCATCTGCCATTTAGAAACCCAGTCTCCCAGTCTCATAAGGTCCTTTTGTAATTTTTCACAATCCTTCCGCAATTTAATGACTTTGAATAGCTTGGTGTCATCAGCAAAATTTAATTATCTCACTAGTTACTCTCATCTTCTATTCCTGAAGAAGATTTATCAGCCATAGACCATGACGTTTTACCCCAGGAAGTGGTAGAAGTTATTAAAGGCTTACCTGCAGACAAATCACCAGGAATAGATGGCTTTTCCAATGCATTTTACAAGTTCTATAAGGCCTGCCTAACCCCAGTGTTAACAAAATATTATAACTATTTACATGATGGAGGGGCTATTGCCCCTAATAGTAACACTGCAGGTATAATGATATTGTGCAAGTCTGGGAGAGATAGCACTGCCTGTGAGTCTTACCGTCCCATATCTTTGATCAGTGTTGATGGCTCTCTCATTCTCCCTGTCTCCTCAGCTCGAAACCTTGGGGTCATCTTTGACTCTTCTCTCTCCTTCTCTGCTCATATCCAGTAGATTGCCAAGACCTGTCGTTTCTTTCTTTACAACATCCGTAAAATCCGCCCCTTTCTTTCTGAGCACTCTACCAAAACCCTCATCCACACCCTTGTCACCTCTCGTTTAGACTACTGCCATCTGCTTTTTGCTGGCTTCCCACGTAGTCACCTCTCCCCTCTCCAGTCGGTTCAAAACTCTGCTGCCCGTCTCATCTTCCGCCAGGGTCGCTTTACTCATACTACCCCTCTCCTCAAGACCCTTCACTGGCTCCCTATCCGTTTTCGCATCCTGTTCAAACTTCTTCTACTAACCTATAAATGTACTCATTCTGCTGCTCCCCAGTATCTCTCCACACTCGTCCTTCCCTACACCCCTTCCCGTGCACTCCGCTCCATGGATAAATCCTTCTTATCTGTTCCCTTCTCCACTACTGCCAACTCCAGACTTCGCGCCTTCTGTCTCGCTGCACCCTACGCCTGGAATAAACTTCCTGAGCCCCTACGTCTTGCCCCATCCTTGGCCACCTTTAAATCTAGACTGAAAGCCCACCTCTTTAACATTGCTTTTGACTCGTAACCACTTGTAACCACTCGCCTCCACCTACCCTCCTCTCTTCCTTCCCATTCACATTAATTGATTTGATTTGCTTACTTTATTTATTTTTTGTCTATTAGATTGTAAGCTCTTTGAGCAGGGACTGTCTTTTTTCTATGTTTGTGCAGCGCTGCGTATGCCTTGTAGCGCTATAGAAATGCTAAATAGTAGTAGTAGTAGTAGTAGCAGTGTACATTTAAAGATTCTGGCAAAACTTTTAGCAAACAGATTGGCACCCTGGTTGCTGGGGATTATTCACTCTGATCAGGTGGGGGTCGTTATGTTGTTCAGCAAAATGTTAAGAGAATTCTCCACATAGTCTGGTCAGTGTGAGACTAACAGATTCCAGCTACGTTTCTAGAAGCCGACCATGAGAAGACTTTTGACTATGTACATTGGCCTTTTATGTTTGCCTCTTTATGTAAATTTGGTACTGGTGAGGATTTTTGCTCCCGGTTGCCTGCCCTGTACTCGAACCCGACGGCTTGTAGAAAACTTATTGGAGGGTATACTTCAAATTTTTCACTGGTGACTGGGACACGTCAGGGGTGTCCTTTGTCGCCCCTGTTGTTTGCTCACATCATAGAACCCTTCGCTCAGCATATACGAGACCCTGTGGACATTGAGGGGATAACCATAGGGAAAGGTATTTATAAAATTTCCTTGTTTGTGGATGATTTTATTCTATCTCTCACTCAATCTTTAACTACTTTACTTGTTCTTGTCCAGGAGATGAAACAATATGCCTCTGTGTCTGGGTTTAAGACAAACATGGACAAGACAGAAGCACTCAATCTCTCTTTGGATCAGCATGAAGTTGACACTTTAAGGGTTAATTTTCCCTTTAAGTGGGTGATGGGACATCTTAAAAACCTAGGGTTAGAATTACGCAGTCGATTGAACAACTTTTTGCAGCTAATTATGTCCTCTTGGTGCAGCAGATACAAAAAGATCTTAGGGCAGTGGTTCCCAAACCTGGCCCTGGAGGCACCCCAGCCAATCAGGATTTCAGGATACTCACAATGAGTATTCATGAGAGAGATTTGCATCCACTGCCTCTACTGCATGCAAATCTCTCTCAAGAATATTAATTGTGCATATCCTAAAAACCTGACTGGCTGGGGTGCCTCCAGGACCAGTTTTGGGAACCACTGTTTTAGGGATTGGCACAGAGGGCCCTACTCATGGCTTGGTAGGGTAGCAATTTTAAAAATAAACGTTTTGCCAAGAATTTTATATCTGTTTCAGTCATTGATGATATACATTAATTTTAAGACACCGGGGCAGTGGCAGTGCTTGTTATCCCAATTTATTTGGCAAGCTAGGAAGCCACAAATAAATAGACAGGTGCTAATGGTTCATAAGGAGTTTGGAGGTTTAGGGCTACCAGACTTAAGATCTTACTTATATAGCAGCACAGCTATGTCACCTTTGGGACTGGGAACCCTGAGACCAGCTAAAACCTTTTGTGCAAATTGAACATGATTATTTAGGGAAAATTCCCCTATATGGGATACTGCAGGGATCCTGGAATGCTATTTGGTTGGGCCATGTTTTGAATCCCTTTTTGAAACACATATTAAGTGCTTGGGCCCAGGCTACTACTGGAATCAAAATATGATAGAGCAACTCCACTGCTTGTAGTGCTACACTGGCTCCCAATTAAGGCTAGAATGTTCTTTAAAACTAGCACCCTAATCTTTAAAATACTATTTGGCATGTCTCCCGACTACATGCTAGACCTGAATGAATTATCACCAAGGAATGCAAACCCAGAAACCAGGAGCTACTTACTACTACATCTACCCAACTGCAACATCACTACCTACAAATCCATCTACTACTACTACTACTACTTAACATTTCTAGAGCGCTACTAGGGTTACGCAGCGCTGTACAAATCAAAAAAGAAGGACAGTCCCTGCTCAGAGGAGCTTACAATCTAAAGGACGAAATGTCAAGTTGATGCAGTCTAGATTTCTTGAGTAGGTTTAGCTACCTGGGTTCCAAATGATGGAATTCAATCCCCAAGGCCATAAAAAACATCAACAACTATCTAAAGTTCAGAAAAGAACTAAAAACGTATCTATTTAAGAAAGCCTATGATTAATTTCACACATCACTCACGTTCTTTAACAAATGTAATCGAATAGCATACTGTAAATCTTTTGCTAATTGTAAGCCACATTGAACTGAAACTTGTTTTTGGATAATTGTGGAACAGAAGATTGAATAAATAAATAAATCTATAAGAGTATACATTTGGGTTGCATGTGAGTAAAACGTATAATTATGCTGTGTACCATGCATTAAACGCCAACAATCTACCACCTCCAAGCCCTTTACAAAATCCAACAAAGATTTACAAGGCAATTTACTGTATTGCCCCCCCCCCCCTTTAGAATGGTATATTAAAGTCCCCACCTACAATCACTTCACCCCTCACAAATCCTTGGAGTTCCCCCAGGACAGGGGCGTATCTGCGTGGGGCCACAGGGGCCTGGGCCCCTGCAGATTTCGCCCTGGACCCCCCTACTGCCGCCATGGGTACCTTTGCTGGCGGGGGACCCCAACCCCCACCAGCCGAGGTCCGCTTCCTCCTGCCGCTGCGAGGTTTTTTAAGTTCATCGGGATTCGTCCTCCGTCACTCTGTGCTGCTGTTCAAAGAAGCTGCTAGCTGAATGCAGTTTTCGGACTGAGTCTGACGTCGCTGCTGCACGTTGTACATGAGTCTGATGTCCTGCAAATACAACGTGCAGCATCGACGTCAAACTCAGTCCGAAACTGCATTCAGCTAGCAGCTTCTTTGAACAGCAGCACAGAGTGACGGAGGACGAATCCCGATGAAGAACTTAAAAAACCTCGCAGCGGCAGGAGGAAGCGGACCTCGGCTGGTGGGGGTTGGGGTCCCCCACCAGCAAAGGTACCCACGGCAGCAGGGGGGGGTCGGAAATGGCGGCGGCGGCGGGGGGGGGGGCTATAATGTGCCCCCTCACTCTGGCTTCGGCCCCCGCTACCGCTGACTTTCAGATAAGCCCCTGCCCCAGGAGTGTCTGAAAAAATTCTGGCTGGCCCACATTTGGGGCATACAGGCTAACTAATGTCAACTCCCTCCCCTGGCGCACCCCCTTTAAGGCTAGGCATCGCCACTTGAATCTTTAAACGTCTGCTGTGTAATTAAACTAAAACTCTGATGGATCAATATGGCGACGACTCCAGTTTGTTTACTCTCCTTCCCCTGATGAACCACCACCTCCCCAAAAGGACGACGTTGTCGCACATGGACATCTTTCAGGCGTAGGAGTGTTTCTTGTAAAAGAGTGACATCCTATGGTAATCTCCCCAATTCCTTAAATACCACATTCCACTTCCACGGATTATTCAACCCATTTACATTCCAAGACCCTACCACAACCTGAGCCTCACTACTCTCCCTCCCCCCGAAATCCCCCAACCCTAGATGACAAAGAAGCTTTGCTCCCAGCAAAGTGTTTCCCCTAACCTTAATCCATCTCCCCCACCTTCCCCTCCCCTAGAAACTGCTGATCGCTGCCTTCCCAGATCAGCCATCCCCTGAGGAAGCAATACCCTCCCCAAAAGGTATTCTCCGCCCAACAAAATCCCATTTCCCAGCTCTTCTCAAACCCCAAAACATTCATACTCCATTCACACACTCATATCTCACACCCACTCCCAACCAACCCAACTCCCAAACACCCAAAACAGACAGAACCCATCATAAGAATAGTCCCCAACAAAATTTCTCCTAAAACAAGAAAAAAAAAAACAGGAAAGGGGTGGGGGAGGAACAGGAGAATGGGAGAAGGTTAAAGGAGGAAAAAAGGTGGAAATGGAGAGAAGGGAAAGGGAAAAACAAAGGGCTAGGGAGAAACAGGTCTGTCCACTATTAAACTGCGCTGGAAAAGAAGCATAATTATCTGGTCCAAAAGAATCATAGAAAATGTCAAGTTGCCCCTTCTGCGGTTTTTTTCTTCGACCTACAACCACCTGCCATGTCGAGTCTCCCTGGGGTTCTGGATCCGTAGGGGTCGGTTGCGAAGCTGCTACTAAGTTATCACATCCAAGTGCTCGCAATGCCGCCCAGGCTTCCTCTGCAGTTTTCACTCTCTGGGACTTCCCCTCCACCGTAATCCACACAGCAGATGGAAAAAGCCATATTAAAAAAAAGCGATATTTAAACCCCAAACTTGCAACAACTGTGTGACTTCTCAGAATGAGCGGCGCTTTTGAAGTGTAGTCCGAGAATGATCCTGGAAGACACAAATTTTATAGTTTTCCCAGATAATGCTTGATTGCTGATGTGCTTTAGCCAGGATGCATTCCTTAGTAAGAAAATCAGCAAAGCACGACACTATGTCTTGCGGCACCCCTACACATGAGAGGCCCACGCTACAGTGTGCATGTTGAATATTAAAATCTTCACACTGTTCATTACCCTCAGGGTGTTAACAAACAGTTGCAAAAATAATTAACAACCACTGCACAATCATTAAAAGCCTCAGCCTCCAGGATGCCTTTAAAGCACAAATTGCAGTGCCTTGATCTATTTTCCAGGTCCTTCAACTGGTACTGCAGCTCCTGGACCACTGCGCTTTGTGTAGCTAGGGAACCCTTAAGCGTAGTAATTTCTCCTTGTAGCAAATCTACCAAACCCTCCACTGTCGCTACTCGGGTGCCCAACTCCCAGATTTCAGCTTTGATGTCCTTAAGAGTATCCTGGATGTCTTGGCGATCCCCTGCTATATCTGCTTTTAAATCATGAAACCAGCTCACAATCGCAGACTTTGAAATCCCTGCAGGATCTGCATGGTCCGCTGGTTGATCATCATCTTCCAATTCAGGAAGGATCTGTACAATTTTTTTATCAGGCCCCACTGACTCCAAACATTGTTTGTCTCCCTGGTCTCCGCTGTACCAAAACTTTTCTAAACGTTTCAGAGGCAATATAGCTTCCCCCAACACAGCAATGCAATCTCACTATAAAATAGAAACGAGAATCACTCTTGTATGCAAATGCCCCGATGGAACTAGCAAATTAAGCTGAAATCTAGGTGAGTGATGACACTTCCTCCCGCAATTCTGTTTTATTTCGTCAGTGTTGTAGTACATGTTAAGTTTAACTTCATGGGGTTTCCAATTCAATTTGTGTCAAAATATTTTTATTTCTAATTCATGATTCCTTGTTCTGTATTTGGTGAGGGTCTGTTGGTGTGATAGTAATGGCAGGTGGGGAACTTGGAGGGGAGGTAGGGAGGGCAGGGGGTTGGGGAGGGTGCCCGCCTTTATTTTCTGATCTGGGCCATAGCTTGTCTAACACTGGCCCTGACCCTTGCTATATAGCTGGTGGGGATCCCCAAGCATTCCCAACTGAGAAACTCCTCCAAAAGTGGCCAGAATTCCCTTCTACCAAGTTCTGCAGTCAGCGACAGCATCCTTGAGCCACTGACACCTAAGCATGCATCGGGTGCCAGCATCGGTAACTTAGGACTTTGTAGCTGCCTGCCAAGCTTCGTAAAAGGGAATTCTGGAACCTTTGGAAAAAGTCTTCAGCCGACAGTGAAAATTCTCATTAGCTGGGGTAGGGTGGGCAGAGAAAAGTTTGTCCCACTGTGACATTCACCCCTTTCTACAAGAAATGACATCTTGAATTCCTCCTGGCTACACTTCCTCCCATCCAGGGATGTGCAGTGGAAACTGCAATAGGCTCCTCTTCCCTTTTTACAGGCAGTGACTATTTGGCATTCCCTTCTTCTCAACAGTAGGAATTAGGGAACCTAAACTCTTCTACAAGAGAAGAATTCATAGGACAGTTCTCTTTCAAGTGCTTTCTTTCGCTTCAAAGTCAATCAGCAAGGCTACCCCATTAATTCAGGGTGAATAATCATAAGACATCTATTATTCCATCCCTTTTTCTGAAGCCGCCCCCCCCCCCCCCCCCCGATAACATGTCACAGCTCTGTTACTCTTCTTGCACCACCTGGCGATCTGTCTGGTAAATACTACTTGGCAAACAGGCTTCATGGGATATGCAAATTAACCAATTAGCTTCTGCTAATCACTCTGTAGGAGTTACTCTTCTTTCAACAAACAATTCAGTATACTCTCTTCAACAGAGCCCTCCACTGGGGGACGTGGGTCTCAGTTCCACAACAACCACCACTCCTTGGACAGGACTTTTAATGTCCACTATCACTACACAGTCCTGTCCTCCACACCCTGTTGTTGATATCAGAATCTTACTTCAAGGCTCACAGTATTACCTCCACACTGTGGCCACATCAAAATGCCTCCCCCCCCCCCCCCCCCATTATTCTGGACTTCAGGCAGGTAAGTACCTTGCCTTTCTTTAGGGATCCTCCTTTGGGGTCCATGCCCAGGGGTTTTCAGCCCATCTTTATGGGTCTTTTCCTCTGGTGTCCAGTCATCAGTTACTTGGCATCCTTCATTCTTCTTGGAGGGCTCCTTCCCCTTCTCCTCCTCTTGGGGAAAGGTGTTTTTAAAGGGCTGCTTCCTACCAACCCCCACCCTTCCTGGTCTCCTCCTATATTCTGGAAAAGGTACAGAACCTTCTCTAATGGGCTTGCCTTCTGAAGGGAACTATTCCTACCTTCTGCCTCAGGCCCTCCCCTTTCACCTTAGCACAAGGGTAGCCTCTGCCCCTCCCCAGCTATCTATGTCTGGGCTGTCATTAAGGCAAGGCTCACCTTAGTGGCCTCTACTAAATAACACAAGGGCCTCCACTATTAGCATGCCTTCTAGTGGTCGCTACCCATCTAGGCAGGCTTCTTCCACTCCTCAGTGCCCTCTAGTGCCTCCCTTCAGGTCATTACAGCAGTCTTCCACCATAAGAGTTCCCTCTTGTGGCTAGGTCCTGTTGAGGCATGTCCCATATTTATCACACCTCCCACTTTGGGCTCAGACCCACCCAAAATTGGCTGTCTGGCTACACCACTGGTCCAGCAGAGGGGGAGGCTCCTCAGTTGACTCTCCTGAAGGGGAAATCCTACCTAGTTTGGACCACATGTCCACACACAGTCTGAGGACAAAATGGTTGCCTTTCCCAATGAAATTAGCTCTGCCACTATGAGGAGTCTGGTCCAAAATCTAAAAAAAATTTTTTTAAAACCCCAAGAAAAGAGAAACTATTGCATCTGTTCATCTACATTACCTGCTGGACGCAGAGAAATAGTGGAAGGTTCCTGGCTTCACCACTCCTTATATTGGTGATGTCATCAGGCATTTTAAGTCTCTGCCTCCACCTGCTAGTAAGGGGACATAACCCATAGGTCTGGACTAGTCTTACAGAGTGATAAGTAATCCCCTTCATGCTGATAACTTAACATTTTGGATATCTACTACTACTACTTATCATTTCTACAGTGCTACTTGACTGCGTAGAACTGTACACATTATACTCAGGTACTTTCTCTGTCCCTAGTGGGCTCACAATCTAAGTTTTTTTTTGTATCTGGGGTAATGGAGGGTTAAGTAACTTGCCTAGGGTCATAAGGAGCTGCAGTGGGACTCAAACCCAGTTCCCAGGATCACAGCTCATGCACTAACCATTAGCTACTCCTCCACTCCTAAAAGAGGCAGTAACAGGCTTCCATGGCTGGGAATTGAATCTGAGTCATGGTGGTGAGAAAGCCAGGGACAGCTGTTCTTACTCTGAATTCCTCAGGCATCTTACTGGACTGTGCCCATTTAGAATGGTAGCTCTACGTTTACCGTGGTCCTCTTTTCACTAGGCAAGGCTTCTACCACTATTGTCCAATAGACAGCCTCAATGTTTATGATGCTCACTCCACTTTCTTATCTCTAAGGTGGAGAAGAAAGCCTCAGACATGTGTGCCAGGCACTATTCAGACAGCAGCACTAAATATCCAGATAGAACTCCAACCACTGGCCCTATACAGATAATGGTGATATGAATCTGGATATTGATGAAATAGATAATTTCACGCTCTGTTCTCGCTTTAACCATATACTGCCCCAGATAGCACTAGAATGGTCTATAATAATTTTCAGTGGCGTTATCCAGATAGGTCACTGAATATCAGCAGATGGTCCTGGTCAGTGGCACTTATATAGATAGCAGGCACTGTTATCCAAATAAGTATTTTGGAATTTCAGGTCATATATTTATAACTTATAATGCACTACTACTGTTCGCAACACAATAGTCACAGCATTTTGAAAGTCTCAGTGAGAAAATGTATACTTTACCCTGTTTTCTGCAGCCTGTTTCACTTTTGTAAGGTCATTCGTTATCTTTTCATAAGCTACTGTTAACTAAAACAAAAAGAACAAAACAAAGCACAATATAACTATATATTTATGTTGGAAATCTTATTATAAAGCTCTATCTGAAATGTTTTACATATTACATAATCAACCAACAGGGTGGAGAAATGTTCCAAAGAACAAACGGAAGTCAATAGTCTTCCAAAAGGTTTATTCTCCTTGAAAAAGTCACATAAATCACCTGGACCCGACTCAGTCTATGTTTCGGCTGTAAGCCTTCCTCAGGACCACAGCTATGTTACACACACACACACACACACACACACACATATATATATATATATATATATATATATATATATAACATTTTTACATAGAAAAATGTTGATAAAATGTTTGAAAATATGTCTATTTAAAAAATTAAATACTAATATAGTGATTCAAAAAAAGTAATCATGATATAAAAGAAATGGTGCAAATTGTGTTTGAACAGTTGTGTAAATGTTAGTGTGCTACTATGGCAATATCCTGAACAAAAAGGTAGAAAAAAGATAAATAGAAAAGGAAACAGCAATTATAGAAAAAAACTAAAATAATAAAGGTGATGAAGAAAAAGCGATCCGGTGTGTCTGGAGTAATATATTCTCCAGACACACCGGATCGCTTTTATCAATATTTTTTATATGTAAAATTGTTTTATAGATGTGCTAAATGCGAACTTTTACGGACAGGTGTATAAAAAAGTGCTCTATAATTGAAAAACATGGTATGAAGTCAAAAATGCTAAAGCAAACTGTGAATAAAATACCTCAAGATATGTGACTTTGATGACTTGGGAAGAGTCCAGGTGACTTATGTGACTTTTCAAGGAGAACAACCCTTTTGGAAGACTATTGAATTTTGTTAGTACCTTGGAACATTCCTCCACCCTGTTAGTTGATTGATTGATTGCTGTGGAAGGAATTCCTTTCTCTTTTTCCCTTACATATTACATATAAATATGTCAATATACAGTAATAGGAGTGAATTATTATTTTTTTTTTAAATGACTATCCAGCTTATTTTCAAAAGAGAAAGACGCCCATATTTCGACCCAAATCGGGAGATGGGCGTCCTTCTCCCATGGGCGCCCAAATTGGTATAATCGAAAGCCGATTTTGGGCGTCTTCAACTGCAATCTGTCGCAGAAACGGCCAAAGTTGATGGGGGCATGTTGGAGGCGTGGTGAAGGCAGGACTGGGGCTTGGTTATCGGCTGAGGAGAGATGGGCGTCCTCGGCCGATAATCAAAAAAAGAAAGGCTTTTTTAGCGCGAATTTGGGTCACTTTTTCTCGACCCTTTTTTTTCATGAACAAGTCCCAAAAAAGTGCCCTAAATGACCAGATGACTACTGGAGGGAATCGGGGATGACCACCCCTTACTCCCCCAGTGGTCACTAACCCCCTCCCACCCAAAAAAAACAACTTTAAAAACTTTTTTTTCCAGCCTGTATGCCAGCCTCAAATGTAATACCCAGCTCCATCACAGCAGTATGCAGGTCCCTGGAGCAGTTGTTCATGAGTGCAGTGCACTTCAGGCAGGTGGACCCAAGCCCATCCCCCCCTACCTGTCATACTTGTGGTGGTAAATGCGAGCGCTCCAAACCGCCCCCAAAACCCACTGTACCCGCATCTAGGTGCCCCCTTCAGTCATAAGTGCTATGGTAATGGTGTAGAGTTGTGGGGAGTGGGTTTGGGGGGGAATTTGGGGGGGCTCAGCACCCAAGGGAAGGGAGCTATGGACTTCAGAGGTAGTTAACTTTTTTTTTTAATTGTTAGAAGTGCCCCCTAGGGTGCCCGGTTGGTGTCCTGGCATGTGAGGGGGACTAGTGCACTATGAATCCTAGCCCCTCCCATGACCCAATGCCTTGGATTTGTTCGTTTTTGAGCTGGGCACCTTCGTTTTCCATTATCGCTGAAAAACGAAACCGCCCAGCTGAAATCCGCACAAATCCGATGCATTTGGCTGGCACAAACTGTATTATCAGAAAAATGATGGACGCCCATTTTTTCGAAAATACGGTTTGTCCCGCCCCTTCACATACCCATTCTCAGAGATAGACGCCCATGGAGATGGGCATTCGTGTTCGATTATGCCCCTCCACGGCATTTTAAAAAATAATGCCATGTATATTCATAGTTAATACCAAAAAACTAGAAGTTGAAAAAATCCTCCTCTACTACTTTGGTATTTGTTTTGGGCTTATGCAGAATTTTTCTCCTGCTTTTCCTCTGGATATAGTTGGCGTTCCTATACAGATGGGCAATGGCACTGCCTATATATGCATATGGTAGTCACAGCCACTGCCTATCTGTATAGTGTCAATATTCAGATGCTATATGTTTAAATTTAGAACATCTTTTTTTTTTTGGCCTAAATTAACCTGCTTGGCTATATAAAGAGTGGTTGAATATCATTGCAATCTGAATATAGTTGGGCATTCCACTTTTGACCTGCCCTAACTCTGCCCCAGTACTATCCAGATATGCCACAGCAGTTAGATGCAGTTTCAATGCACTATCCAGATAGTGCTTCTGAAGATCCACACACACAGGGGCTTACACATGTAGTAACAGCTGCTAAGCGACTAAATCATTAAGAATATTGATATGACAGTATTATAAAAAAAGATAGCCAGACTTTCTGGTTCAGATCACAAAGCTGTATGATATGGCATAAGGAATCTGAATTTAGAGGCCCTATGCATTTAAGACTTTTTAGGTATGGGCGTGCCACTTCATTCAACCTTAGGAAAGTAGGAAGGATTGCCACATTGAAGACAGTGGCCTTCTGGCAGGCAAGAGTTTACTTAACTGCTGCACACACCTTCTGTCGAAAGGAGAATCACAAATGTAAATTTTATTTTATTTAACAAGGCATTTTTTACCCTGCTTTTACAATAATCTTGTTCAAGGTAGTACTCAAGCACAATAAATAAATAAATGAATGAATGAATAAAATCAGTTGTCCCAACATAAAATTTCCATACCCCCAAACCAATATCATCCAACTGCCTAAAACATATTTTAGTTGTTCATAATATTTTAGCTGAAGTATCACTGAAAATGGTAATTACTAATTTGTAATCGTATTCCTCCCAATGTAGAATTTTCCATGGATCATGTGATTTTCTATTACACAGGGAGGCACAGAATCATGCAGGAACCTTGATGCAGATCAGTAACTGGAACTAGACTGGAGCATGAACCAGGAAATCATATGATAAAGTAGACACAGACCAGGAACAGGAGCCACAGGATAAACCAAACTAAGAGGAGGAACAGAGATAAGAACAGAGTACAAGACAGGCATAGGAATCAGACATGGGCATCGGGGGGGGGGGGGGGGGGGGGGGGGAGGTGGCACATTAGTATATTTATTTGTATGTACACATCACACCAAGGAAAATACACCAAGGTAAATATACAAGAACAGGAGAACCACTAGAAATGTGAACATACATCTCAGACATATTCATTTTGGTTATTTGAAAAAAGAAAAAAGAAGAGAGACTATAACAAACTGAATATGAAGCTAGAATATGAATATGAAACTCCCTTTTCAAAACAGTGAAGATGCCACATGGATAGAAAATATAGTGCCCCCCTCCCCCGACAGCACTTTTCTTTCTGGGGCCATCCTCGGGCAGCACTTTGTTCTACTGCACCCCCCAGGCAGCGCTTTTTCCCCTTCCCTTGCTCTCCTGAGGCAGCACTTACCCCACAGACATAACTGTCTTCCTCTTAGCCCCCTCCACTGACAGCAATTACCCCCAGAGGCAGTTCAAGATGATCTGCTGCCTGAGGAATGAGGTAGCACCCTCCCCAAGGTATGCAAAAAAGAGGGCCCCCTGAAAGCTCTGGTCAGGTACGAGGGTGAGGAGGTCACCTCAGTCTGAACACTAGTCAGACAGTTGCACCAAGAAAAAAAGAATGCAATTTATATTCCCAAGCTATACAAAACAAAAACAAAACTTTGTCAACATTGGTTATACTCAACAAAAATTGTTTGAGTTAAATTATGTTACCTGGAACTCATTAAAAAAAATACTGACCTTGACTCTACATTGTTACTGACAAACATTCCAATCAAAAAATAGAAAATATTTTCTAACTGTATTGGTCCCAGTCTCTAATGCTTCTTTCCTCTATTCTCTTAACTCGCTGTCTAGGGCCTCCTTGTCCACTTGCCATTTCTTTTCTCTCTTTCTATCATCTTTATTTCCTCCCCTCAAACATTGATTTTTCATGCTCAGCTTTCTATAATTTATTTTGTGCCTCTTAATTTTCATCCCTCCTTCTCATCCTCTAGTCTTCAAGCTCCCTCTTTTTACAGCTTCTGTTTAGCTCTCCATCTCTCCTCCACCCATGTCAAACATATCCCCACTTTTCCCTTCTTCTCCATCTGTCAGGCACCTCTCCTGTCCTCCCTTCCTTTATGTCCAGTCATCTCTCACTGATCTTCCTTTCCACCTTTCTTCCTGTCCAGCATCTTCCCGATCTCTCTTTCTACCATGTCCAACATGTCCCCTAATCTTCCCTTTCATCTTTCCTCTTCTCCAGCATTTCCTCCCTTATCTTCTCTCCCACCTTCCTCCATGTCCAGTATGTCCTTCCATATCCCTTTCCACAATGTCCAGTATGCAACTGATCTCCCCTTTCCACCTTTCTCTCTTGTCCAACATCTCCCTATGATCTTCCATTCCACTTGGCCTCCTCTCCAGCATTTCCCCCATCTACCTTCTTTCCTGTCTAGCATGCTCTCTGATCTTCCATCTTCCTCCATGTCCAGCATGTCTCTCTGATGTCCCCCTTCCATTTTCCTCCCTGTCCAGCATGCTCCCTGATCTCCTCCTTCCACCTTCTCTCTTGCCCAGCATCTTCCACTCCAACTGTCCTCTTCTCCAGTATCTTCCCCAGTCTCCCCTTTCACCTTTCCTTCTCTTCAGCATCTCACTCAGGTTCCCCTTCCACCTAACCTCTCCAGCATCTCCCCTCTGATCTCCCATCCACCTTCCTTCCAGTCAAGCATGTCCCTCAAATCTCCCATCTTTCTCCACGTTCAGCATGTCCCTCTGATGTCCTCTTCCATCTTCCTCTATGTCTAGCCTTCCCCTCCCCCTAATCTCCCTTCCAACTTCCTCCATGTCCAGCAAGTTCCTCCCCTCCCCGATGTCCCCTTCCATCTTCTTCCATGTTCGTCACATCCACCAGTCTTCCTTTTTTGTGCCGCAGTCCGTGGTAGAAACTGAAAATTATATACAGGGCCTGGACCTCCAGCATGTGCTTGGCCACTTTAGTCCCGTCCCCTGTGACACAACTTCTAAGGTCACAGAGGGCAAAATTGGCAGACCACTGAACAGGTGCATGGGTCCCAAGGCCCCATGCTGCCATTTTCTTTATGCCACTGCTATCCTGTTTGGGTAAAGGGGGGAAGGGGGAGGGAAGGAGGTGTTAGCTGCTTGAATCCCAGTTGTGGGGAAGGGGAGGAGGAAAATGCTCTTCTCTTGCTACTTTTGTCCCAGTCGTGGGGGGTGGGTGGAGGGGAAGGTAATCCTCTGCTCACTTCTGTCCTCATGAGGGGGGGCGCTGTGCCTCTCTCCTGCTGCTTGGAAGCACATCAGCAAAATCCTCAGTGGCACACACACCAGTTTAGTAGTACTGGCCTAGGGATAAGATACCATTAAGCAGACTCTGATTCCTCTCCTCCTTCCACATAGGAGATATGGTCAGAAAAAAGGCACTGCAGTGTAAAGGAGAGAAAAGTAGAAAAGAGGCTTGAGGTAAGGGTGAAGGCTAACATACAGCGTTTTGAGGCACTCACCATTCCAGAAAGGAATCAGGCAATCAACTTCCTTTCTTCCTTCTCTCCTGGCTCATGCAACAGGAGCAGCAGCAAGCCCCAGTAAAGGCAAGCAGCAGTGCCAAAATGAAACAACAACCTTTTAGAGGAAAAGAAAACTTGGGGAAGCTGTTGTAGCAGAAGTAAGGCTTCAGCAGTGGCAAGCAGCAAGATAGAGAAACAAATGGGCCAGCAGGAGAACAGGTGTGCATGACAAACAGTTGAATGTACAACATTCTCAATGTGCAACTGTGTAGCTTTCAGCCAACGCCAAACAAAACACCATTCTGCCATTTGATTGGCTGCTTGATGCATGAGTTATTTCCTTCCTCTTCTCATCACAGTAGCTTGTAGATTCCAGTGGCTCCTTTTTATATTGCAGCACTACTTCTCTTCTTCCCGATGCTGCCTGATTACTTGTGCTACCTTTAATCAAGGTAAGAGCAGCTCATTTGGGGACGCAATGCATTCCCCCCCCCCCCCAAACTACACCTATGGAATCAGACTAGTGAAATTAAAATTCTGCTGTGCTGATGCACATATTATCAGCTGTTTGTTCTAGTTCCTTTTTAGTCATTCTTTGTGACACACTGAGGATGATTTTGTAAACCTTTTTTTCTGTTTAGAAAGCTTGTTTTACATGTGGACAGAGCTCTTATAAAATTGCATGTAAATGATAGATGAACAGAAACATTTTGTCTGCTATTATGATGTCAGCATAATACAGTACAAGCTGCGTGTATAATAGCTGTCAATAAATTGCTGGGCATTTTGTGCAGCAGAGGGTAAGAGTGGGAGAGAAAATCGGGGATTGGGACGTGCGAGGACGCCCAAATCAAAACTATTTGGACGTCCCTTTCGATTATGCCCCTCCAGGTCTCTCTCAGCCAATCACAGCGTGTTTAGCTGACAGCTAAACGCGCTGTGATTGGCTGAGAGAGACCTGGCGGGGCATAATCGAAAGGGATGTCCAAATAGTTTTGATTTGGACGTCCTCCTCGCATGTCCCAATCCCCAATTCTCTCCGGCAGTGGTCATTTCGGTTTGGGCACCTTAGTCATAAGAAAAACACGTCCAAGAGAAGGACACCCATCGTAAAATCTGAAGAAAAAACGTCAAAGTGTTCGTCGGGGACATCTTTTTTTTTTGAGTGAAGGACGTCCAAGTGTTAGGCACGTTAAAGAACGTCCCTGACGAGCACTTGGACGTTTTTTTTCTTCTGATTCTTGCGATGGGTGTCCTCCTCTGCATGGGTCCTGCTCACAGCAGCCCCAACGAGAGGTGCAGACATCCCGTTAGGTTTTCCACGGTGCATGGGGTCGGAAACGGTAGTGCATCGCATCGCATTCACATTATAATAGTAATTAGCTCATTTGCATTCTGTTTTCATTAGCTTTTGTGCATGTCCCAGTTTACTACTTGCGTGCTAAACTGGCTAGAACCAGTTTAAAAACCACGTTGCTGGCTCGTTAAGTTTAGTGCATCTGGCCCATAGTTTTAGATCTATTGTGGGAATTCCCTTACTTACTAAATTGTTAGAATCATTAGTTGTTCTGCAATTATCTAAATATATTACTAAACACTCTAGCTATCATTCTACTCAATCTGGGTTTCAATCTCAACATAGTACTGAATCTTTGTTTTTAGTGTTAACCACGATTGTTAAAGAATATTTAAGCAAGGGAAATCATATTATTCTGCTCCAATATGATACCTCGGCAGCTTTTGATTCAGTGCATCATGGATTGTTGAGAAGTAAAATAAGGGGCCCTTTTACAAAGCGGAGGTAAGCTCAATACGGACAGTAGTTCAGGCTTGAGTGTGTGCCATTTCCAGCGTGCCAGAACATTTTTTTCTAGCGTGTTGCTAACCTAGCGGTAACTGGGCATCACCATGCACTGCCCGGTTACCACCAGAGCCCCTACCACCACCTCAGTTAGTGGTGGTGGTAAGTGCTCCACGCTGCATGGCTACACAGTAAGAGTTATTTTGCTGCATGGACATTTGTTGGGAGGCTTTTAACCCGATCGGGAAAAAAGGCCCTTTTTCCCGCAGCTTAGTAAAAGGACCCCTAAGTGAGTTAGGTCTGTTTGGTCCAGTATTGAATTGGTTTAGGAAATTTCAAATGAATAGTTCATATTCTATTTGGCAGGGTAGTGAAATGCAGGAAGGTTGGGTGTCCACTTGTGGGGTGCCTCAGGGCTTACCTTTATTCCCGATGCTGTTTAACCTTTTTATGAGTTCTCTCTTACATATTGATATAGGTGAGAGAGAATGATTGTTTTCTTATGCCAATGATATTTTAATTTTGGTTCCTGTCTGTGCTACTCTGTAAGAAACATCTGTAAACATTTCTTATGCTATTGATATAATTCAGGCATGGGTTGTCGAACATGTGCTTCAATTGAATCAGAGTAATATGAAAGTTTTATGGTTTTCTAATTCTTTAATAGATGTTCCTTCTAATTTAATATTACCTAATGGTATAGTTTTGAATGTTGAAAAAGAATCTAAGGTTTTGGGTGTCATCTTGAATTACTTGTTGAATTTTGAAGCCCAGATTAATCAAATTTGTAAAAAATCTTTTTCAGAATACGTCTATTTAGTCTAATAAGGTCATATTTTCATAAATCTCATTTCGCCCTTTTAGTTCAAATATTGATTTTGTCTAATCTTGACTACTGTAATTCATTGTATGTTGGACTGAGTAGTAAGTTATTAGCTGAATTACAGTTACTACAGAATAGGGCAATATGGTTAATTTTTTTATTGCAGAAAATGATATTGTTTCTGGGTATATGAAAGAATTGCATTGGCTAGTGTCCATTCAAGAATTATGGTCAGACATCTGTACTGCTGATCCAATTTTTTACTTACTGTTTTTATACTTCTGTTTGAATAGTTTGTAATAGTTTGCAACTGAAACATTCAGTATTTAAGAATATTCGGTTTAGGCAGCTTGGTTCAATGGCCATTACTTTATGGAATAATCTACTTACTTTGATTCGTCAAGAAGTAAATTATATACAGTTTCGTAAGAAGTTAAAAACATTTTTATTTGATAAATTTTAGATTGATTTTATGTTTTCTTTTAATATTTAGCATTTCTCACCTGTGAATTCTGAATTATAAACTGCCTAGAAACTTTTGTTGGGATCAGTGCGGTCTATAAATCATAGATTAGATTAATCAGATTACTAGATCCCTGTGATGTAAAAATGACTAAAGATTTTAAACTCTGGGCAAGTCACTTAACCCTCCATTGCCCCATGTAAGCCGCATTGAGCCTGCCATGAGTGGGAAAGCGCGGGGTACAAATGTACCAAAAAAAAAAACCTTGAGCTTTTGGGTTTTATTAGGCTTCCTGTGAATTTGAAGAAGGCCATCTGGAAGGGGGACATATTTGATAGAATGTGTTGCACTAGTTATCACCCGATTACAAATAAGTCTCTTTTGGAAAAGGTTGTCATAGCCTGGTTGTCCTCTTTTATCAGAATTATCAGTCAGCACGGAAACTGTGTTGGTTGTTTTGTCCAATACATTGATGTTTTCTTTGTCCAGAAAGATAAAAGCTTTGCTTGGTATATAACTTAATGCATCATGCTCTATTGAGCTCCTAGTCATTGACAGTATATAAAAATTGGTTGTTATTATCATTATCCTTGATCCACTTGATCCATACTCCCTATCCTTGATCCACTACACACTCACCACCCCTCTCACAGACACCAACATCATACCCACAATACATAACTTCCATAGAGAGTACACACAACAACCAAAATAGCAGAAAACCCCCAATACGAGGACAAAACCAACACAAAGGACAGAAAAATCATGACAAATCCTCACCACAAGAGAATAGACAAATAATAAAAATCAGCACTATAGCAAACAACAGACCCCTACCAAAAAAATAAAGTGGGATACACAAACGCTAGGTCAGCAGTCAATAAAACAACAATAATAGCAGACTGGATCACACCAGACAATCTTGACCTACTACTTTTTACCGAAACCTGGATCCACAATCAAAAGGACCCCATAATCCTAGATCTATGTCCCCCAGGATACAAAATCACTCACTGGACAAGAAATGGAAAAAGAGGCGGAGGCATAGCACTAATCCATAGATCCCACCTCAATGTAGAAATCGTAGCTGAGTCTATAACGTCCGAAATTGAGATCACCTCAGTCAGAATTTACCACCCAACCTTGCTCAATCACCTAAACTGTGTACTGTTTTACAGACCACCAGGAAACTGGTATAACTGCCAATCACACTTCATGGACTTTATATCAAACAACTGTGTATCTAATTCCAACCTACTTATAATAGGTGATATAAACCTACACCTAGAAGACCCCAAATCTACCAATGCACGTGAATGCATGGAATTCCTCCAATTATGGGGTCTAAACTGGCCGCAGATGCAAGCAACACATATCAAAGGCCAAGTAGACTCTGTAAAATTTTGGCAACAGATATACAACAGTGAAAGAAGAGCACAAATAGACTCGATACACTGTCTCCTAAACTGGAATAACAGATGCAGAAGCATATTAGATGAAATAGCACCACTACAAACAAGAACCTCCCGCAGACACAACTCGATACCATGGTACAACAAAGAATTGAAAAAACTAAAAATACAAACCAGGAGGCTGGAACGAGCATGGACAAAAATGAAAGATGCACACATGCTCAAAGAATGGAAACAAATGCAACGTAAATACAAATATGCAATAAGACAAACTAAAAGGTCCTATTATAAAACCAAGATAGGACTAGACTACAAAGACACGCATAAACTATATCAACTTGTGAATAAATTACTAGACACCACATCGGTCACCAAAACTAACACAGACACACCATCTGCAGACAACCTCGCCAAATACTTCGAAGAATAAATTACAAACCTATGATCTACATTACCTCAGAATTCCATTGACATCGATAAATTCATGGACTGTATGGACCCAATCCCAGATGAATACCCAGCATATCGAATCTGGATAAACTTCGCTGTCCTCAAGAATGAAATCTTAGCCCAAGCGATCAACAGGTTCGCTAAATCATTCATGGCGAGGCCCCGATCTACATGGCAGACCTCATAGACTTACCAACCAGAAATACAAATAGGTCAGCACGCACATTCCTAAATCTCCACTACCCAAGCTGCAAAGGACTAAAATACAAATCAACATATGCATCCAGCTTCTCCTATATAAGCACACAAATATGGAATGCACTACCAAACATCACAAAAACAATGCATAACCTAGCAACCTTTCTGAAATCATTAAAGACCAATCTGCTCAAGAAGGCTTACCACAACGATCCAACCTAAACACTCAAACCCTGCAACACAACGAAACCTGTACCAGAACAGAACAGAACACTTAATTCTCCCTCCTCAACTACCTTACGACACCCTGTTACTCATTAACTTTAACACAATTTACTACTCTGTATTTCTGACACTGGAATTGGCGTTCGCCATCACAGTACTACAGTATGTAAGCCACATTGAGCCTGCAAATAGGTAGGAAAATGTGGAATACAAATGTAGCCCGACTTTGAATCTTGAGTCTGACTGTTCAAATGACTTCTTTACTGCCGCTTCAGCAGTGCGGTTAAATTGGGTGTTCGTTTTCCCCTGAAGAAGCCCCTCCGTTGAAACGGGTCTGTTGGGCAGGGAACCCCATTTCCGAAGCTGCATTGAGCTAAGTGGTTCTTTCATTGTCCTCTAAGTTTTGTGACTCACAGTGGATACAGCATACCTCTTAAAAATATTTATAACAAATACATGTCCACTTGAAGGGAGGAGGTGGGCCTGAGACCAATGATTGATTTATGGGGACACTCTAACATGAGTATTGTCAGCAATCGTGCTGTAATTTCACCCGTCTGAGGTCTCTTCCCTCCTTCCATACATTGTTTCACACCCCACACTCTGTAAGATTAGACCCGCAACTTATAGCTTTGTTGGATACAAATGCAACAAATAAATAAATAAATCCCACTGTAAACTGGACGCATGCCACAGCTACCTAATAAAATCTGCCCCTCATCGCTTCATATCAGACCTCACATCACAATTAAATTACATGCTACAACATGGAATCTTCCCCAAGGACAAAGGCAACATACTATTAACCCCAATACCTAAAGACCCAAAGAAAAAAGCAAGCAAAATCACTAACTACCGCCCAGTCGCATCCATCCCCCTGACAGTCAAACTATTGGAAAGCATGGTAAACAAGCAACTTACTGAATACTTAAACAAATTCTCAATACTACACGAATCCCAATCAGGATTCCGCTCCAACCACAGCACCATAACAGTAATAATCACCCTCCTAACCAAATTCAAACAAGAAATTGCAACAGGTAAAAGTGTACTACTACTACAATTCGATATGTCAAGTGCGTTTGATATGGTAAACCATAAAATAATACTAAACATCCTAGAATACTTTGGGATCAGTGGAAAGGTACTCAGTTGGATTAAGGGCTTCCTAACCACAAGAACATACCAAGTGATATCCATTTCAAATATCTCACCACCATGGAAATCAGAATGCGGAGTACCCCAAGGCTCATCATTATTGCCAACCCTCTTTAACCCAATGATGACCCCACTAGCCAAATCCCTGTCCAACCAAGGCCTCAACCCATACATCTACGCAGACGATGTTACGATTTACATCCCGTTTAAACACGATCTAACAGAAATCACAAACAAAATCAAACTCAGCCTTCAAATCATGAACTCATGGGCAGATGCATTTCAAATAAAACTCAATGCAGAAAAAAACACACTGTCTCATACTCTCATCACAATACAATACGAACAAACCAACTGGTATAAACATCCAGACTATACTCTACCTGTCTCAGACAGCCTGAAAATACTCGGAGTAACCATCGACCGAAACCTAACACTAGAAAGCCAGGGGGAAAATACGGCAAAGAAAATGTTCCACGAATAAAACCTTTCTTCCCGAGAGAAATATTCCGCATATTGGTACAATCACTGGTGCTAAGTCACCTAGACTACTGCAATGCAATCTATGCCAGATGCAAAGAACAAATTAAGAGGAAACTTCAAACTGCCCAAAACACCGCAGCCAGACTCATATTTGGAAAAACAAAATGAAAGTGCTAAACCCCTACGTGAAAAACTACATTGGCTCCCAATCAAAGAACGAATTGCGTTCAAAATCTGCACCCTGGTCCACAAAATTATCCACGGAGAGACTCTGACCTACATGGCAGACCTAGTAGATCTACCAACCAGAAACTCAAAAAGTTCAGCACACACGTACCTAAACCTCCACTACCCAAGCTGCAAAGGACTAAAATACAAATCAACATACGTAACCAGCTTCTCCTATATAAGCACAGAACTATGGAATGCATTACCAAACGTCTTGAAATCAATGCATGACATAACAATCTTTCGGAAATAATTAAAGACCAATTTATTCAAGAAGGCATACCATAACGATCCAACCTAAATACCCAAATCTTCTACCAAACTAGGACACTTAATTTCTCCTTTTAACCACTTAATTCATTCTGTAACTCATGTACTTTAAAACAACTACCACTCTGTATTTCTCATACTGGAATTGGCATTCACCATCACAGTACTATGTAAGCCACATTGAACCTGCAAATAGGTGGGAAAATGTGGGATACAAATGCAACAAATAATAATAATTATAATGATTATTATTATTGATTATTATTGTTGTTATTGGAGAGATGCCAAACTGTGGAGTTGGGGAGTATGGTCCTAGCATTTCATTTTTTCTGCAGGGAAAGTGGTTTCATTTGAGGGGTAAATGATGAATTGGCATGTGCACAAACAATGGAGGTAGGAGTGCCAAAGGTTTCTGCGCTGTCCCCTTTGTTGTTTTAATATCTTTCTTTGTTCACTGGGGGCTCTGGTCAGAGTTTTGGTTTTAGTGTCATCTGTATACTGATGATATACAGCTTGTAGACCCTTTGGAGGGGGACAGGTGGCAGCTATTGAGAACTGATCATCAATGCCTCCATTCTTTTGCCAATTGGTATTGTAGGAGTGGCCTAAAACTGAACAGTGTGGAAACAGAGGTGTTGCAGATAAGGAGATAGTGTTACACAGTGCAGCTGAGAATTGAGGGAGTTGTTTATACTCCAGAGGATAATGTCTAATCTCTTGGGATTGATTTAACAATAGATTTTTGGATTAGGACATGTCCTTCGGATAATGCTTTAGGTGTATACGTTACAATTAGTATGAGGTCTGTGACCCTATATAGATACTAAGGCTTTGTAGATTGTGACTCAGGCATTAGTCCTTTCATATTTAGATTACTATAATATTTTGCTGCTAGGAACACCCAGCAGACATTAAACCACCCCCCCCAAACAACTTCAAATAGTACAGAATACATTGGAAAGGATGATTTTGAGTAAATTGAGGACAGTGAGGGCTTCTCCCTTACCAGGGTAAAGTTTATGCTTTTAGTGTTTATCAAATAGGTTGTAGAGATATTATCCAAGTCATAAGTTGAGATCAACTGAGGAATGTTTGCTGGTGGTCCCTAATATTAAGGTGGTGCAGTGTATGTTTAGAAGACTCAGATGTTCTCAGTTCTAGTCCCTATTTGGAGGAATGATATGTCTAGGGAGGCTTGACTGGAACAGAGTCAAGGCACTTTTTGTAACTTAATAACATGGTTTTTCTCCATATTGTGAGGACTGTGGGTGCTCAAAGAAACACAGGATGGAGGCAACTTGGGGGTGTTATGTGACAGAGGGGGTTTTGTGAAGTCTGAGATTTTGTTTTTATGTTTACAATTTCATTATGTATGTTTTGAAACTGCTTAGAATGGATTGGCTTCCGTATTTGCAGTATATAAGCTTTTTAAATAAATACATAAAACTTTATATTCAGGTAACATCATCCTCAGATTTCTTTGTACAGTCCTCAAGAAGGGAACATAGCTCTTGAAAGCTGGTTAGCAAAAGCAAATAAACCAAAAATGATACAACTGTGCATACATCTTTCTGGTAATAAAAAAAAATAATTTTCCAACACAACTTTTGACCATAGTTAGTACACAAAAGTTATTTAAACTCTCATTCAACAGTTGCTTTCTTTCCCAGTAAAGTCCCCTTACCTTACCTCATTCCTCATAAGAATGTATTTTTCAAGTTCCTATTCAAGCCTCTCTAGATGAGGCTGACCTAACCACACAATTATAAGTGATAGACTATTGTACATCATGATTTGAACTCTGTACTGGCCTTCTCATATACTGGCAGAACATGGCTCCCTGTAAACTACTACTACTACTTAACATTTCTAGAGCACTACTAGGGTTACGCAGTGCTGTACAGATTAACATAAATTGACATAAAGACAGTCCCTGCTCCAAGGAGCTTACAATCTAAAGGGCGAAATGTCAAGTAGGGGCAGTCCAGGTTTCCTGAATAGAGGTATGATGGTTAGGTGCCGAAGGCGACATTGAAGAGGTGGGTTTTGAGCAAGGCTTTGAAGATGGGCAGGGAGGGGGCCTGATGTATGGACTCAGGGAGATTATTCCAGGCATGGGAATAATAATAATAATAAACATAATGGAGAAATCAAATATAATTCAAGGGTGCATAGTTGCTGACTTGCCTAGGAAAACATAGATAGCTTTGATTCCTTCTCATTAAGAGTCTTATTCAAATTCCTAAATGAACAGTCCTTCGATATTTTCATGGAATGTAGTTTGTATGCATTCACCTATTAAAAGGGAAAATGGTTTAACAGCACTGAAAAAAAGGAGGTACTAAAATTGCTTTTCTCTAGGAAGCACATTTAGAAGACAAAGAGCATGAACAACTCCAAAGAATGGAAGGGCAATAATTTTACACCTCATTTAACTCCAGAAAAAGAGGTGTTATAATTCTAGTATACAAAGACTTTTTCTTTCAAGTAAAAAAAAAAAGGTCCATTAAGAATGATCAAAGATGATGCAATATAATTACATAGATTGTACCAATAACCAAGTTTTTGTAACATATACACCCAAGCACTTAGAATTATTTCTTCCTCTCTAACATTGTAAAGCATTTTTTCAGATTCAGCAGAAGTATATTTTTAGGGGAGATTCTAATATTTGTTTTCATTTGCACACAGCTTTAGGGGGTCCTATTTTTTAATTATTTAACTCTTTATAATTATACAATGATCATTCAAGGAACCCTGAACACAGAATAAACAAAAGCAAACATACAATCCACATCATTCCAGATATATCAAACTGGTAGAGATCTAAGCAGGAAATACTATGAAATATGGGGAAAGGAAGGGATCTTGGATTTAGTGCATGCCCTTTTTTGTAGTAGTAGTAGTAGTTCTAGGTGAGTCCCTAGAGGGTTTACAATCTATGTTTGTACCTGAAGCAATGGAGGGTTAGCTAACTTGCCCAAGAATCACAAAATGCTTCCCTGGTTCTCAGCCCACTGCTGTAACCAAGAAAGAAAAAAAATTACCATATTAAAGATTCCAAGTAAAGAGAAAAAGCAGAGCACAGTATTAACCAACCAACCTTCCCACCTCTGAGGTAACCATAGCCACATTAGAAACACAAACTGTCACAATAATATCCTTGAGAGAGAGAGAGAGAGAGAGAGAGAGAGAGAGAGAGAGAGAGAGAGAGAGAAATATAGTTAGATAGATAGATAGATAGATAGATAGATAGATAGATAGATAGATCTAACATATTTGCAAGGAAATCTCAAAATGAAACTGCTCCTAAAATAAGATCTCCTGCTTCATGGCAAGAAATACATTATGCTGCATTTGCATTGGCCTAGATAAATTAGAAAAATCATAACTTTATGGCCCCAAAACAGCTTGTGCAAACATTTGAAATAGAAATATCGATACACAACTTCAATCTGACTCATATTAATCAATCTGCTTTTTGATAGAACTTCCACCAACCCAGTCTAGACTGTCTACTGTGAAGTCCTTAACACCATTAGATTAACGGATCTCTAGCCGAGCACATAATGAGATATAAAAAATCCTTAGCCATAGGAGCAATAGTCTTTGTAGATACCTTCAGGATTTCCTGAAAATTTCTTTTCAGAATATCTATTGGCCAAATTAAAGGAAAATGGAGAAAGTTAACAAATCAGAGACTGAACCTCTTATTTTGATTCTCCAATGTTTACTATTTTATGTATACTCTTTTCATCAGTGTCAAATTACAAGCTTTAATCTCTATCACATGCTTTTCCAGAAAGTCCAGTCTTGAACCCTGCTTCTCAGTGAAGCCTGCAATCCCTCAAACTGTTTATCACTTTTGACAGTATGACACTGCTCCAATTAAAAGACAGCAACCCAGAGAACTTCTTACATTACCACCGAGGATCTGACTAAGCCCCTTTGCCTACCACACTGTATTCTGACTTATATACTACGTACGCTCATATAAAGCCAAAGATTAGGCCCACGTCCCCCTGGAATTGACTCCAGCACAAAAACAAAAAAAACTGCAAAGATGCCCCTTGCAAGCATGCAGCACAAATTCCATCTCAATCTAAAATAGCTGCCCATAGGGTCTTGCTGCACAGGTTACTTCTGAGTTATGATGGGGCAATCTGGTGCTCAGGACTCAGCTCCACTGGCACAAGTCGTCCCTGGACAATATACCATTGCAGCTGTCGGGGGTCCAGAAGCATCGGTAGTCATATGAACAAGCTGTAGATTCAAGCCAACCTCAGAGATCTAACATTGGGTCTTCCCCTTCCATTTACCCATATTGTCAATCAGGGGACAGCGGCTTCAAACGTCAGGAACCCTCCAAAACATTGAGCTTGCAATACCATTTAGATCCTTGGGCGGTCCTATTATAAGGATCAGAAGGGCAACATATACAAGTTTTAAATAAATAAAAAAATAAAGTTTCTGGTGTGGAATTAAACAGGTTTAATCTATTTCTCACAAAATCAATATACTATGAGGGGCATAATCGAAAGGGGCGCCCAAGGTTTCCTGAGGACATCCTTGCAGGACGTCCTGGTGAAGGGGCAGGGAAACTCGTATTATTGAAACAAGATGGGCGTTTATCTTTTGTTTCGATAATATGGTCGGGGACACCCAAATCACGAAATTTGGGTCGACCTTAGAGATGGTCAACCCCAATTTTCGGCGATAATGGAAACTGAGGACGCCCATCTCAGAAATGACCAAATCCAAGCCATTTGGTCATGGGAGGAGCCAGCATTCGTAGTGCACTGAGGACTGGGTTGAGAACCCCCTGCTCTAAAATGACTTCCTTAATTTATTTACTCTGTTCCCAGGGCTTTGCTCACATTCAGAATTTTTTAGTTCCACTCATGTTCTCTTCCACAAAAAACTTGGGCAGTATGTCATTAGTATATTTCCCTGTTCTAACAACTGATAGTTCTTATGATTTCTACTTTGTTTTCTTGTACCTTATCACATATTTCTCCTCATAAATCTAACAGTTCCATCTCTGCTTTTTCGCTTTTCACTGCTGCTTGTTGGTCTGTGTACTGTGGCTTTGTCCTCATGCTGCTGCACTAGAGGTTAATGTTCAATCCCCTCGTAGGATTAGTCACTGAGTCCCTGCCCATACAACCTTGGTCCAGTCAAGCTTATCTTGTGCTCATAAGTACATATATAAGTACATAAGTAATGCCATACTGGGAAAAGACCAAGGGTCCATCGAGCCCAGCATCCTGTCCACGACAGCGGCCAATCCAGGCCAAGGGCACCTGGCAAGCTTCCCAAACGTACAAACATTCTGTACATGTTATTCCTGGAATTTTGGATTTTTCCAAGTCCGTTTAGTAGCGGTTTATGGACTTGTCCTTTAGGAAAACCGTCCAACCCCTTTTTAAACTCTGCTAAGCTAACCGCCTTCACCACTTTCTCCGGCAACGAATTCCAGAGTTTAATTACACGTTGGGTGAAGAAAAATTTTCTCCGATTTGTTTTAAATTTACTACACTGTAGTTTCATCGCATGCCCCCTAGTCCTAGTATTTTTGGAAAGCGTGAACAGAAGCTTCACATCCACCTGTTCCACTCCACTCATTATTTTATATACCTCTATCATGTCTCCCCTCAGCCGTCTCTTCTCCAAGCTGTATAGCCCTAGCCTCCTTAGTCTTTCTTCATAGGGAAGTCGTCCCATCCCCGCTATCATTTTAGTCGCCCTTCGCTGCACCTTTTCCAATTCTACTATATCTTTCTTGAGATGCGGCGACCAGAATTGAACACAATACTCAAGGTGCGGTCGCACCATGGAGCGATACAACGGCATTATAACATCCTCACACCTGTTTTCCATACCTTTCCTAATAATACCCAGCATTCTATTCGCTTTCTTAGCCGCAGCAGCACACTGAGCAGAAGGTTTCAGTGTGTTATCGACGACGACACCCAGATCCCTTTCTTGGTCCGTAACTCCTAATGTGGAACCTTGCATGACGTAGCTATAATTCGGGTTCTTTTTTCCCACATGCATCACCTTGCACTTGCTCACATTAAACATCATCTGCCATTTAGCCGCCCAGTCTCCCAGTCTCGTAAGGTCCTCTTGTAATTTTTCACAATCCTGTCGCGAGTTAACGACTTTGAATAACTTTGTGTCATCAGCAAATTTAATTACCTCGCTAGTTACTCCCATCTCTAAATCATTTATAAATATATTAAAAAGCAGCGGTCCTAGCACGGACCCCTGAGGAACCCCACTAACTACCCTTCTCCATTGTGAATACTGCCCATTTAACCCCACTCTCTGTTTCCTATCCTTCAACCAGTTGCGAGGCAAGGGACTTCCTTCTCCAGACGCAATTTAATCGCCTTATCTTCATTTAGTTCGGTCTCCATCTCCTACTTCCCTATTCCTATTGGATACATAAATGCTGATATTATTAGGGACTGGTTGGTGGAGAAACAATTTGGGTTGTTGCTGGTTTCTGAAATGTGGTTTCGTTAAACAGAAGATCCTTTACTCAATGCTTTATGTCCCCTGGGGTTACATGATCCTTCATCAAACTAGAGCTAAACAGAGAGGGGATGGAATTGCCATCATTTATAAGGCCTTCTTCAAGGTAGAACTATTATCCCAACTGAACTCTTCTGCTCTTGATCAACAAATTCAGCGATCCTGCATTGCTGGAGCCCATATGCCTTGTTCTATTCTATCGCCCTCCAGGAAGCTGGTCTGCCTCGGAAATCTATTTTACTGAATTCCTGTCAAATATTTGTGTTAAATATGCTAATGTTTTATTAGTAGGTGATATTAACTAGCATCTTGATAACCCTAGGGAAGTCAAGACAAAGAGCTTACTTGATTTTCTTGCCCCCTGGTGATTTCTTCTGCCTCATTCTCAGTCCTCCCACATTAGGGGTCATCTGCTGGCTTATATGGAGAATTTCTACTTGGGAAATCCATCCTAGGATTCTTCTTTTAAATCGAGAGGCTGAACTGACCCTGTAAAATTCTGGTCTGGAATCGTTGATAGTCCACAATCTCTAGATGTAGATAGCAAGGATTTCTTGTGTAAGTGGGATGAGTTATGTACTTCTACCCTGGATAGTATAGCTCCCATCAAAGATTTGCCCAAACTCACCCATAGGGTATCTCCTTGGTACATCAGGATATTCTCCACCTAAAGAGGCAGTGTAGAAAATTAGAGAGGAAATGGTTCAGACATAAATCTGATGAGAATAAAATGCTTTGGAGGAAAGCTATTACGGATTATAAGAAAAAGACTGTAGAAGCTAAAACCCTCTAGTATAAACAACAAATTGGTCACAACCACTTAAACACCCATAAGCTCTTTAACCTTATTAATAAACTTGTATCGACTGAAAACTTAACATCAGTAACTGTAGCCATTCCCTCTGCTAATCAATTAGCTACATATTTCAAAATAAAACTAACATTAGAGGGGCTGTGTTGCAACTTAAGGTGTTCAGTCTTGCTTCAAGCAGTCTAGTCTGAATGCTGGTATTGCGGCTGACCGACTGTGGTCCTCCTTTCTGTTACCCACTCATGAGATTGTTAAATCCTCTCTCACAAAGTACTACTCTTCCTCACATTGCCTTCTGGACGCGTGTACGAGTTATTTATTAAAAACTGCACCAGCAGGATTCATTGACCTTCTTCAAGCTGGTATCTCATTTATGCTAGTAGTTATGCTGACTAAAGTGGCTTTTCCTTAGCGGAAAGGTTCCATAATACCTACCCCACTCTTTAAGAGCACCTGTCACTTCTATCCTATTGTTGACTAAGGTATTGGAGGGAATATTTGGCACTCAGCTTATGAATCATCTTTCCAATTTCTCCCTCTTGCATAAATCCCAGTCAGGCTTTAGGCCTTGTTATAGTACTGAAATGGTCTTGACCACCTTAATATCTGATTTTAGGAAAGCAGTCAGTCTAGGATTTAAGTTTTTAGTGATGCAATTCAATATGTCAAGTGACTTTGACTGTGTTGATCATGGGTTGCTTTTAGGCCTATTGGATCAGTTTGGATTGTTTGGAAAGGTCCACCAATGGTTCCGTGGCTTCCTAAAATCTAGATTGTATCAGACGAAGTTGTCAGGCTGTCTCTCATCTTCCTGGTCTCCTGACTGTGCCACAGGGTTTGCTGCTTTCTCCAATCCTGTTCAATGTTATGATGGCTCCATTAGGTGAAAGGCTAGAGGCAGTGGGGTTCTGAATTTTTATTTACGTGGAAGATGTCACAGTTTATATTTTTTTCAAGACTGGTCCTCTAGAAATTGTCCCTAAGATTAGGCTTGGTCTGGATTTGTTGGACTCCCGGGCTACTGAATTTCAGTTTAAGTTAAATAGAGATAAGACTACCAACCCCTTTGACAGGGCCATCTTTAGACTGCTAGTTCAATCCTTGGTTTTAACTCAGTTCGATTACTGCATTTCCATCTATGCTGGATATAAGGAGGGTGTCCTACAAAGGCTATAAATGGCCCGAAATACTGTAGCTAGACTTGTCCAAAATGTATTGCGTTTTGATAAAGCCACTCCTTTATTATGCAAGCTGAACTGGTTGCCCATTAAAGCCAGGATTATTTTTAAATTATATGTATTTGTCTTTCAAATATTATATGGCATGACACCAGATTCTATGCAGCCCTTAATAACTTTTTACCTACACAATATAACCTCTGGTTCTAGGGACTACCTTAGACTTCATCTTACAAATTGCAAGAGACTGCATTATAAATCAGTTCACTCTGCTGCCTTCAGATACCAGAGAACTAAGTGGTGGAATTCACTGTCAATGGCAATTAAGGGACAGTCTGATTACTTGGTATTTCGTAAAAGACTGAAAACTCTCCTCTTTGAGAGATTTCTACCCATTGATGGAGTATTTTACAGGGTCTTTTACGTAGGCGCAATGGTGTTTTTATCGCATGTTAAAAATAGGCGCACACTAAATGCTAAAGACGCCCATAGGAATACATTGGTGTCTTTAGCATTTAGCGTGCACCTATTTTTAACACGCTTTAAAAATGTCTAGATCCAAAACCCGAGGAAAGCCCAGCAGATCGATCATGGACCAAATTTGACACGATATCGCCAGATGAAATCTCACAATGGCTTGGAAAATACGCCAAGTCACAATGCAAACTAGATATTTGCCCCAATAACCTAATAAGATCCGCCCCCAAACAATTCAAAAAAGACCTTATGAATCATGTAAACCACAGGCTTCAAAATGGTCTCTTTCCCATGGAGAAAGGAAACATCTTACTCACTCTGCTGCCAAAAGATGCCAAGAAAAGCACAATGGACCTAACCAATTATCGCCCAGTAGCATCTATCCCACTTATAACCAAACTCATGGAGGGCATAGTGACGAAACAACTCTCTGAATACCTAAATAAACACTCAATTTTACATGAATCTCAATCAGGATTTCAATCAGCAACCTTAGAGATGGCCGGCCTTGGTTTTCGCCTATAATGGAAACCGAGGACGGCCATCTCAAAAACTGCCAAATCCAAGCCCTTTGCTTGTGAGAGGAGCCAGCATTCATAGTGCACTGGTCCCTCTCACATGCCAGGACACCAGCCGGGCACCCTAGGGGGCACTGCAGTGGACTTCACAAATTGATCCCAGGTGCATAGCTCCCTTATCTTGGGTGCTGAGCCCCCCAACCCCCCCCCCCAAACCCACTATCCACAACTGTACAACACTACCATAGCCCTTAAAGGGTGAAGGGTGGCACCTAGATGTGGGTATAGTGGGTTTCTGGTGGGTTTTGGAGGGCTCCCAATTACCACCACAAGTGTAACAGGTAGGAGGGGAATGGGCCTGGGTCCGCCTGCTGAAGTGCATTGCAGTACCCTCTAAAAACTGCTCCAGGGAACTGCATACTGCTGTGATGGATCTGGATATGACATTTGAGGCTGGCATAGAGGCTGGAAAAAATGTTTTTTAATTAGTTTTTTTGGGTGGGAAGGGGTTGGTGACCACTGGGGGAGTAATGGGAGGTGATCCCCGATTCCCTCCGGTGGTCATCTGGACAGTTCAGGCACATTTTCGAGGCTTGGTCATGAACAAAAAGGGACCAAGTAAAGTCAGCCAAATGCTCGTCAGGGACGCCCTTCTTTTTTCCATTATCGGCCTAGGACGGCCATCTGTTAGCCACGCCCGCCTTCGGTATACTGCCGACACGCCCCATGAACTTTGGCCGTCCCTGCGAAGGAAAGCAGTTGAGGCAGGCCAAAATTGGTTTTGATTATGCCGATTTGGCCGGCCCTGAGTGAAGGCCGCCCATCTCCCGATTTGTGTCGGAAGATGGGCGCCCTTCTCTTTCGAAAATGAGCTGGAGGGTGGCCAATGTAACGCCGATTTTTAAAAAAGGTTCCAGAGGAGATCCGGGAAATTATAGACCGGTGAGTCTGACGACTGTGCCGGGCAATATAATAGACACTATTATAAAGAATAAAATTACAAAACATATTCAAAAGCATGGATTAATGAGACAAAGTCAACATGGATTCAGTGAAGGGAAATCTTGCCTCACCAATTTACTCCATTTCTTTAAAGGGGTGAACAAACATATGGCTAAAGGTGAGCCAGTTGATATTGTGTATCTGGATTTTCAGAAGGCGTTTGAAAAAGTACCTCATGAAAGACTCCAGAGGAAATTGGAGAGCCATGGGATAGAAGGTAGTGTTCTATTGTGGATTATAAACTGGTTAAAAGATAGAAAACAGAGAGTAGGGTTAAATGGTCAATATTCTCAGTGGGGTTCCCCAGGGGTCTGTGCTGGGACCGCTGCTTTTTAACATATTTATAAATGACCTAGAGATGGGAATAGCTAGTGAGGTGTAAGGCGTACAAAACCCCAACCTTGGTTGACTTCTACTATCCGCTACCTACGTTCCTGTACCCGCTCCGCCGAACGCCTCTGGCGGAAATCTCGGTCCCTTGCTGATTTCTTACACTTTAAGTTCATGCTGACCTCCTTCTAATCTGCTCTTTTATGCGCCAAACAGGATTATTATATCCAACTGACCAACTCTCTTGGCTCTAACCCTCGACTTCTCTTCACCACATTGAACTCTCTCCTCAAGATGCCCCCTCCCCCAACTCCCCCTTCATTATCTCCTCAGACCCTTGCTGAATTCTTTCACGACAAGGTTCAAAAGATAAACCTTGAATTCTCTACCTCGCCACCTCTCCCTCCACTAGTCCGTTCCCCTCTCTCTCCTTCCCCTCATTCCTTTTCCTCCTTTCCTGAAGTTACTATAGAGGAAACTACACTTCTCCCTTCTTCCTCAAAATGTACCACCTGTTCCTCTGATCCCATTCCCACCCACCTTCTTAATGCCATCTCACCTGCTCTTATTCCTTTTATCTGTCACATTCTCAACCTCTCACTTTCCACTGCAACTGTCCCTACTGCCTTTAAACATGCTGTGGTCACACCTCTCCTTAAGAAGCCATCACTCGACCCTACTTGTCCCTTTAATTACCGACCCATCTCCCTCCTCCCTTTTCTCTCCAAATTACTTGAGCATGCTGTTCACCACCGCTGCCTTGATTTTCTCTCCTCACATGCTATTCTTGACCCACTACAATCTGGTTTTCACCCTCTCCACTCAGCCGAAACTGCGCTTACTAAAGTCTCCAATAACCTATTACTGGCTAAATCCAGAGGTCTCTATTCCATCCTCATTCTTCTTGATCTTTCCGCTGCTTTTGACACTGTCGATCACAGCATACTCCTCGATACCCTGTCCTCACTTGGATTCCAGGGCTCTGTCCTTTCCTGGTTCTCTTCTACCTCTCCTTCCGCACCTTCAGGGTTCACTCTGGTGGATCATCTTCTACTTGTATCCCTCTGCCTGTTGGGGTACCTCAGGGTTCTGTTCTTGGTCTCCTCCTCTTTTCTATCTACACTTCTTCCCTTGGTTCATTAATCTCATCCCATGGCTTTTTCTACCATCTCTATGCTGATGACTCCCAAATCTATCTTTCTACCCCTGATATCTCACCTTGCATCCAAACCAAAGTTTCAGCGTGCTTGTCTGACATTGCTGTCTGGATGTCTCAACGCCACCTGAAATTAAACACGACCAAAACTGAGCTTCTCATTTTTCTCCCCAAACCCACCTCCCCACTTCCCCTGTTTTCTATTTCTGTTATGGCTCTCTCATTCTCCCTGTCTCCTCAGCTCGAAACCTTGGGGTCATCTTTGACTCTTCTCTCTCCTTCTCTGCTCATATCCAGCAGATTGCCAAGACCTGTCGTTTCTTTCTTTACAACATCCATAAAATCCGCCCCTTTCCTTCCGAGCACTCTACCAAAACCCTCATCCACACCCTTGTCACCTCTCATTTAGACTACTGCAATCTGCTTCTTGCTGGCCTCCCACTTAGTCACCTCTCCCCTCTCCAATTGGTTCAAAACTCTGCTGCCCATCTCGTCTTCCGCCAGTTTCGCTTTACTCATACTACCCCTCTCCTCAAGTCGCTTCACTGGCTCCCTATCCGTTTTCGCATCCTGTTCAAACTTCTTCTACTAACCTATAAATGTACTCACTCTGCTGCTCCCCAGTATCTCTCCACACTCGTCCTTCCCTACACCCCTTCCCGTGCACTCCGCTCCATGGATAAATCCTTCTTATTTGTTCCCTTCTCCACTACTGCCAACTCCAGACTTCGCGCCTTCTGTCTCGCTGCACCCTATGCCTGGAATAAACTTCCTGAGCCCCTACGTCTTGCCCCATCCTTGGCCACCTTTAAATCTAGACTGAAAGCCCACCTCTTTAACATTGCTTTTAACTCGTAACCACTCGCATCCACCTACCCTCCTCTCCTCCTTCCTGTACCCATTAATTGATTTGATTTGCTTATTTTATTTTTTTGTCTATTAGATTGTAAGCTCTTTGAGCAGGGACTGTCTTTCTTCTATGTTTGTGCAGCGCTGCGTTCACCTTGTAGCACTATAGAAATGCTAAATAGTAGTAGTAGTAGTAGTAGTAGTGAGGTAAGTAAATTTGCTGATGACACGTGTTATTCAAAGTAGTTAAATTGCGGGCGGATTGTGAAAAATTACAAGCGGACCTTATGAGACTGGGCGTCTAAATGACAGATGACGTTTAATGTGAGCAAGTGCAAAGTGATGCATGTGGGAAAGAGGAACCCGAATTATAGCTATGTCATGCAAGGTTCCACTTTAGGAGTCACAGACCAAGACAGGGATCTAGGTGTCGTCGTTGATGATACGTTGAAACCTTCTGCTCAGTGTGCTGCTGCGGCTAAGAAAGCAAATAGAATGTTAGGTATTATTAGGAAAGGAATGGAAAACAAAAATGAGGACGTTATAATGCCTCTGTATCACTCCATGGTGCGACAGCACCTTGAATATTGTGTTCAATTCTGGTTGCTGCATCTCAAAAAAGATATACTAGAATTAGAAAAAAGTGCAGAGGAGGGCGGCAAAAATGATAAAGTAGGATGGGGACAACTTTCCTAAGAGGAAAGGCTAAAGCGGCTAGGGCTCTTTAGCTTGGAGAAAAGACGGCTGAGAGGAGATATGATAGAGGTCTATAAAATAATGAGTGGAGTTGAACGGGTAGATGAGAAGCGTCTGTTTATGCTTTCCAAAAATACTAGGACTAGGGGGCGTGCGATGAAGCTACAATGTAGTAAATTTAAAACGAATTGGAGAAAATGTTTCTTCACTCAGAGAATGTGGTAAAGGCAGTTAGCTTAGCGAAGTTTTAAAAAAGTTTAGACGGCTTCCTAAAGGAAAAGTCCATAGACCGTTATTAAATGGACTTGGGGAAAATCCACTATTTCTGGGATAAGCAGTATAAAATGTTTTGTACTTTTTTGGGATCTTGCCAGTACTTTGTGACCTGGATTGGCCACTGTTGGAAACAGGATGCTGGGCTTGATGGACCTTTGGCCTTTCCCAGTACAGCAATACTTATGTACTTACCAGTATAAAAGGCCCGTTTCGGTAGGCAATGAAACGGGCGCTAGCAAGGTAATCCCCCCCCTGCAGCATCCCTGTCTCCTCTGCCCTACCCTGCAGCCACCCATCTGGTCTCAGGACCCCCTCCCCACCAACCCACCTCTGCCCCTGCAGTCACGCAAGTGCAGCGGCCCTCCTCTCTCCCCTGCTCCCCCTGCAGCCACCCATGTCTAGCGACTCTCCTCTCCCCCTGCCCCCCCCTGCCGCCACCCATGTCCAGCAAACCCTCCTCTCCCCCTGCAGCTACCATGTCCAGCGACCCTCCTCTCCCCTGCCCCCCTGCAGCCACCCATGTCCAACGACCCTCCTCTCCTTTCCCCTTGCCCCTTGCCCCCCCGTAGCCACCCATGTCCAGCGACCCACCTCTCTCCCCTGCCCCCTCTGCAGCCATCCATGTCCAGTGACCTCCTCTCCCCCTGCCCCCCCTGCAGCATCCCTTCTGTCTCCCCTGCCCTCCCCTGCAGCCATCCATGTCCAGCGACCCACCTCTCCCCCTGCAGCCACCCATGTCCAGCGACCCTCCCCTCCCCCTGCCCCCCTCCAGCCACCCATGTCTAGCGACCCTCCCCTCCCCCTTCGGCGCATCACCCAAACCCCTACCCCCCCAGCGCATCACCCAAGCCCCTATCCCCCCCTTGGGCACATCAACCCCCTCGCCACCCGCAGCCGCCAATACTAACGCTGTCTGGCCGCTGCTGCGTCTCCTGTTGAGCAGCAGCAGCCGGTACAAAAAGAAAAAAGCCAAAAAAAGATTTTAAACCTGAAACACGGCTCCGTAGACAGCCATCTGGCATTGGCTGTCATCTCTGCAGCCAGGGCCGTGCCAACACGGTAAGTGAGGTAAGCATGGCAGGAGGGCGCCATCCTCTGGGGGGCACCCCGCCGCACCATGCTTACCTCGCCCTCTTCTACCCAGATCCCTTTCCTTTTTTTTTTTGTTTAAATTTACCTCTGTCCGGTGGCAGCGTAGCGCTAGTGAGAAGGAGGCGGCGCTCCCCCGCCCCAACGTGTCAGTCTTCCCTTCGCTCAGTTCCGCCTTCTTCTGACATCAGAATGACGTCAGAAGAAGGCGGGACACTGAGCGAAGGGAAGACTGACCAGTCGGGGCGGGGGAGCGCCGCCTCCTTCTCACTAGCGCTACGCTGCCGCCGGACAGAGGTAAATTTAAACAAAAAAAAAAAGGAAAGGGATCTGGGTAGAAGAGGGCGGGTAGCGTAGCGATCGTTTTCGGGGGGGGGGGGCAACTGCAGGGGGGCGCCAACTGCAGGGGGGCGCCGAGACCCTAGGCATGGCCCTGTCTGCAGCCGCTCCTCCTCTCCCCTCTGACGTCGCTGCGCTCCTCCGGGGTCTTCCTGCAGGGGCAGTGACAAGGAGGGGAGAGAAGGAGCGGCTGCAGTGATGACAGCTAATGCCAGATGGCTGTCTACGGAGCCGCGTTCAGATTAAAAATCTTTTTTGGCTTTTTTCTTTTTGTACCGGCTGCTGCTGCACCACAGGAGAAGCAGCAGCGGCCGGACAGCGTTAGTATTGGCGGCTGCGGGTGGCGAGGGAGTTGATGTGCCTGAGGGGGGGTAGGGGCATGGGTGCTGCGCCGGGGCGTAGGGGCTTGGGTGTTGCGCTGAGGGGGGGCACTGAGAGCTGATTGGTAGGCAGAGGGAGGAGTAGGGAAACACTCCTCCCCTTGCCTTGGAATCAGCTGTCAGTGACATCACTGACGTCAGTGCATTCTAAACTGCCTAGCAGACCACCTCCGAGGGAGCCACGGTACCAGGCACATTAGAACGTTGGAGGTGAGAATTATTATATAGGATGTATTTAACTTACATAGCATGTATTTGCAAGGCGGGCGCACACAGGCAAGGCTCCCACTGATGTACTGCTGGTGTAAGTGCTGGCATATCAATAGCAGGTTATGTTTATATTCTACAACAGAACCTAGATGCCTAGGTACCCTTATAGAATAGGTTTCTATTGAGTGGTCTCAGGGCACCTAAATAGAAATGTCTAATTACAGAATTCTGCTCTGAAAAGTCAGAACACAGTAACTCAATTTTTTGTCAAAACTAAGCTAACTTACCATCCTGCTTATTTTCGAAGGAGATCGCCAGCCATCTGCCGACACAAATCGGAAGATGGCCGGCGATCTCCTGAACCCAGCCAAATCGGTATAATCGAAAGCCGATTTTGGCCGGCATCAACTACTTTCCGTCACAGAGCCGGCCAAACTTCAAGGGGGCTTGTCAATAGGGTAGCGAAGGTGGGACGGAGTGGGACGGGGCGTGGTCAGGAGATGGCTGGATTCACCCGATAATGGAAAAAAGAAAGCTGGCCCTGACGAGCATTTTGCTGGCTTCACTTGGTCCCTTTTTTTCAGGACCAAGTTTCAAAAAGGTGCCCCAACTGACCGAATGACCACAGGAAGAAATCGGGGATCACCTCCCTTATCCCCAAGTGGTCACCAACCCCCTCCCACCCAAAAAAAATTTAAAAAATAACCTTTTTTGTCAGCCTCTATGCCAGCCTGAAATGTCATACCCAGCTCCCTGACAGCAGTATGCAGGTCCCTGGAGCAGTTTTTTGTGGGTGCAGTGCACTTCAGGCAGGTGGACCAGGCCCACCCCCCCCTACCTGTTACACTTGTGGTGGTAAATCAGAGCCATCCAACCCCCCCAAAACCCACTGTACCCACATGTAGGTGTCCTCTTTCATCCATAAGGGCTATGGTAATGGCGTAGAGTTGTGGGGAGTGGGTTTTGGGGGGATTTGGGGGGGGCTCAGCATACAAGGTAAGGGAGGTATGCACCTGGGAGCAGTGCCCCCTAGGGTGCCCGGTTGGTGTCCTGGCATGTCAGGGGGACCAGTGCACTACAAATGCTGGCCCCTCCCATGACCAAATGCCTTGGATTTGGCCGGGTTTGAGATGGCCAGCATCGGTTTCCATTACTGGCGAAAACCAATGCCGGCCATCTCAACCCGGCACATTTCTGACATTTGGCCGGCCCCAACCGTATTATCGAAACAAAAGATGGCCGGCCATCTTTTTAGATAATACGGTTTGGGACTGCTATTTGCGGCGCCGGCCATATAGATGGCTGGCGCCGTTCAATTATGCCCCTCCATGTCTCCTGCAGTTACTATTTTTTAATACGGAAGCCATTTAATATTAGGATACATTTTCAAGCCTGTAGCAAAAAGTCCACAGTATCTTTTGATAAATGGGAGTATGTTAAGCTAGAACTCAATACTGTATTAGTTTTGAACAACAATTACATCATGGGGATTTATTCAAATTTATGAGGTTTTTTGGGGACTTTCCTCGTATTTACATTCTTTACAATTACTGTGTTTTGGCTTTTCAGTGCAGAATGGCCCCCACAGTGGCTGAATATTGCTGTTCTCCGTATAGCTAGCCGGCCAGTGTGTGCCCTCTACGTATATTCAGTGTCATCGCCTATCCAGATAGCAGCACTGAATATATGTTTTTTTATATGCTGTGGTCAGTGTTCATAAAAACATGCTCACTACCATGGCTGAATATTGATCTGACTATCTTTAGCTAAGACTCAGTGATGAAAGTGCTTAAAGTCAAGATCTTCTTTCTCCCCAGTCAAAGAGAAATATTTTACAAGTGATACTGTGGACTTCAGTGCTTGCTTAAAAAAAATTTTGTGAAAAAAAAAATGTATTCCTGAGAGTGGAGGAGTAGCCTAGTGGTTAGTGCAGTGGACTTTGATCCTGAGGAACTGAGTTCAATTCCCACTGCAGCTCCTTGTGAGTCTGGACAAGTCACTTAACACTCCATTGCCCCTGGTACAAAATAAGTACCTGAATATATGTAAACCACTTTGAATGTAGTTGCAAAAACCTCAGAAAGGCAGTATATCAAGTCCCATTTCCCTTTCACTTTCTCTTTGTAGCACTTTTCTGTACAAGTGGAATTGCTTGGAAAGTAGTGTTAAAAAAAAAAAATACATATACATTTTACAAGTGATCCAGAGCAAGGCACATCTTTTCAACAAGGGATCTCTGTCTCTCAGCAAAGAGGGAAAGTGTCAGTGACAAGTCTCTCTGGTACTAGCACCAAGAAAATCTTTGTTTGAATCTCTCTGTGGTGGGGCATCTCTTCTGTGATGAAAACAACTTTAGGAGGGAGGAACCTGACCACATAAATCTTTAAAGAGAAACAACCATGCAACAATGGGGCATTTCCTCCACAATGGGACATTCATTTTCCCCTGAAGAACACTGAGCAAGTCAACAATGAGGAACTATTTAAGCTTGCAGAATGGCACTCCCATCCCACAATGATGTTAAGAGCTTTGAAAGAATACGCTGATAGAAAGCATGTTGCAATGTGTGTAGGTTTACATATGCTACAGCTACTAAAGCCGAACAAAACAAAGACAAAAACGTTATGCAGAAACAGATAAGCTAAGATGCACATTTTTAAAAGAAATATAAATCCTGGAAAGAAACCAGAATTTTCTACAGGTGACAATTTTGAATCATATAAATAGTAATATTAAAGATTGATATGAGATTTGGGACTGTAAATACTGAGATCTCAACAGTTCAGATATATCTCTGTAGAACTTATGTCAATCGAATAAAAGGTATCAGACTTGCTGCGAATTCATCGAAAGCAAAACCTAATTGCAGCCACTGAAATCAATTATAGTGGGCTACCATACTGCTTTCCACAATCCAGTTTGAACCTAATTTTGTTGAAACAAGTTTAAAGAAGTGTAAACAATTTACAAATGCAGCTACTTGAAAAATTTTTGTCTACCATCATTAAACTGGGAACAAGGTGAAACATATTACCCTACTTTACTTCCAACTGCAAGTTCTTTGCCTATATATATATATATATATATATATATATGTATTTTTTTATTTTTTACTGCTGTAATTGTCTATTGCTCATGTTTGATGTATGCTTACTGTACACCACCTTGAGTGAACTCCTTCAAAAAGGAGGTAAATAAATCATAATAAATACACACACACACATAATATATATACACACACATACACACAGACATGGGTTGGACACTATCAGGCTTATTTTCAAAAGAGAGGGCGCCCATCTTCCGATACAAATCGGGAGATGGGCGTCCTTCTCCCAAGGTACCCAAATTGGCATAATTGAACACCAATTTCGGGCATCCTCAACTGCTTTCCATCGTGGGGACGACCAAAGTTCACGGAGGTGTGTCGGCAGCATACCGAAGGTGGGACGGGGGCGTGCGTAACAGATGGTTGTCCTCGGCTGATAATTAATAAAAGAAGGGCGTCCCTGACGAACACTTGGCCGACTTTACTTGGTCCATTTTTTCTTGCGACCAAGCCTCAAAAAGGTGCCTGAACTGACCAGATGACCATTGGGAGGGAATTGGGGATGACCTCTCCTGACTCCCCCAGTGGTCACTAACCCCCTCCCACCCTCAAAAAAACAACTTTAAAAACTTTTTTTTTGCCAGCCTCAAATGTCATACTCGGGTCCATCGCAGCAGTATGCAGGTCCCTTGGGCAGTTTTAGTGGGTGCAGTGCACCTCAGGCAGGCGGACCCAGGCCCATCCCCCCACCTGTTACACTTGTGGTGGTAAATGTTGAGCCCTCCAAAACCCACCAGAAACCCACTGTACCCACATCTAGGTGCCCCCCTTCACCCATAAGGGCTATGGTAGTGGTGTACACTTGTGGGGAGTGGGTTTTGGGGGGCTCAGCACACAAGGTAAGGGAGCTATGGACTTGGGAGCAATTTGTGAAGTCCACTACAATGCCCCCTAGGGTTCCCGGTTGGTGTCCTGGCGTGTGAGGGGGACCAGTGCACTGCGAATGCTGGCTCCTCCCATGACCAAATGACTTGGATTTGGTCATTTTTGAGATGGGCGTCCTTGGTTTCCATTATGGCCGAAAACCGGGGACAACCATCTCTAAGGTCGACCATCTCAACATTTAGATCGACCATCTCTAAAGTCGACCTAATTGTTGAGATTTGGGTGTCCCCAACCATATTATCGAAATGAAAGATGGATGCCCATCTTGTTTCGATTATACGGGTTTCCCCACCCCTTTACGGAGCTGTCCTGCGAGGACAGCCCCAGGAAAACTTGGGTGCCCATTCAATTATGCCCCTCCATGAATTACTTTTAAAAGCTGGGGGGGGGGGGGGAGAGCTCTGATTATATTAACCTGGGATGTAAGTAATGCAGTTAAGACTTTGCACTCCTGATCATTTTTTCAGGCACTTACCCTTCATTCTTATATAGGAGCTTATTTTCAAAAGAGAAAAATGTTTAAAAAGTATCATAAAGCAGCATTTGGATGAAAATCTTCTCTAAACATCCAAATTGGCATTAACGAAATCTGTTTTGCAAACATATCTATGCAATTCTTCTGCAGTGTGTCCAAATCACAGTGTGCTGGAGCAGTGGCGTTCCTAGGGGCACTGACACCCGGGGTGGATTGCCGATGCGCCCCCCCCCCCCCCCCCGGGTGCAGCGCCCCCCCCGGAACAGCGAGACTTCCCCCCCTGGGTGCAGTGCGGCCCCCCAGCGAAAGAACCCCCCCCGGGTTCAAGCCGCTGGGGGGGTGCCGCTCGCCTGTAGGCTCTTCGTCTCCATGCTCCCTCTGCCCTGGAACAGGAAGTAACCTGTTCCGGGGCAGAGGGAGCATGAAAATGAAGAGCCGACAGGCGCGCGACACCCCCCCAGCGGTGTGCACCCGGTGCGGACCGCCCCCACCCCCTTGGTACGCCACTGTGCTGGAGGCATCTCAAAGGTGAGATTAGGGCCCAACACTTTGACATTTTAGAGCCACAATGGAACAAAACAAAAACATACATGGTGTGACAAGGCTACAGCCCAGAGGTACAAAATGAAACAACAAAATCCTGAACTACGTCTCCCAGAATGCATTGCCCGTCCCAGCAAGGGGAGCCCCAGGGATAGACAAGATGGGTATATACCAACTCTGACCACAAGAGGGAGGGAGAAGGAAGAAGCCCAGTTCCCTGGCTCCGTAATCAATACATGATGCCTTCCATCTGTAGAGGGAAGGGTGGGGTGAGAAGCAGGTGGAGGAGGGGGGTTAAGGAGGCTGAGCAAGAAGCAGAAGGCAGAATCAGTGTTGCCAGGTGGGCGGTTTTACCGCCCAATTGGGCGGTTTTCCGCGACCCGCCGTGGGAAATTTTTGCCCGCGGCGGGTTGCGGTTTTTTGGGCTCCTTTTTGGCTTCGGGGTGGTTTTTTCGCCGGCTTTTTTCGGCCGCGGTGGGCGGGGTTAATGACGTTTCTGGGCGGGGTTAGTGACGGGGGAGGCGGGGTTAGTGACGGGGGAGGCGGGGTTAGTGACGGGGGAGGCGGGGTTAGTGACGGGGAGGCGGGGCCAATGACGGGGGAGGCGGGGCCGATGACGGCGGGGGCGGGGTTGATGACGGCGGGGGCGGGGGTGATGACGCGGGGGGCGGGGGTGTCAGGGCGGGGTTTGAGTTTGGGCGGGTTTTGGGCTGGATTTTGGGCTCCTTTAGGCTGGAAAAAAATTTTCCACCTGGCAACCCTGGGCAGAATGGAATGGGAGCTTGAGAGCTGAGGAAGGCCGCCCATTAAGGTTTGGAAACCTACATGGTTTTGGCATTTATTTTGGTTTAAACCCTGCTTAAGTAGAGAAGCCTGTTTTTCTTTTGGTGAAACCTGATTATTTTGAGAACCTCTGAAGTTGGAAGGCTTGTTTATGAAGGAGGGCTGTCTGGTGGGAAGAGGGGTTCAGTTCAGTAGGAGAGGAGCAGTGCAGGCTGAAATACCTTGGGTTGAGGAAGTCCCAAAAGTATTGCACCTCCTGGATGTAAAGGCTGCTTGGTGATTAACTGTCTTGAGGGGAAATCCTGCTTGTGGGACAAGTACTATTTGTTTGTTACTGGCTGGGACAAAAAAGCTGGGATTTCCAAAGGGCTGTTGCAGTCCCCTCAGGGAAGGGGGCAAAGTCTTTGTGTAATTGGCTGATGTACTAAGCAAGGCAGAACAGCCCTGCCTGAGAAGCAAGTCTCTACTCTGGAGTGAAGTTTTGTTTATGAATCTGGAAAATAAAGGAATGTTTTTGAAGTATTTCCTGGTGGCAGTTTTGTGAAGTTCTGGCTATTCATGGGCGACAACTTCCTCCCTCATACTGGGGCAGCGGGTCCGTTTACAATGGTGAAAATCTAAATGCTTTGGTGTAGACCTATTTTTAGAACAAATAAAGTACCAAAAGTTGCCCTAGATGACCACAGGAGGGAATTAGGGATAACCCCCACTTTACTCCCCCAGTGGTCACTGACTCCTTCCCACCCCCAAAAATGTAAATAAAAATAGTATGTACCAGCCTCTATGACGGCCTCAGATGATATAGCCAGGTCTATTAGAGCAGCATGCAGATCCCTGGAGTAGTCTAGTGATCGGGGCAGTGTACTGTAGACAGGTGGACTCAGGCCCATACCTCCCCCTACCTGTTACACCTGTGGAGGAAACTGTGAGCCCTCCAAAACTCACCAGCATCAATATATAAGTGCCTCCTTTACTCATAAGGGCTATTGGTGTACAGTTGGGGGCTCAGCAGACAACATAAGGGAGAAACAATGAGATGTGTACCTGGGAGCATTTATATGAAGTCCATAGCAATGCCCCCTTGGGTGCCCCATTGCTGTCCTGGGATGTCTGGGGGACCAGTCTAATAAAAATGCTGCCCCCTCCTACATCGCTATGGCTTGATTCTCTATGCTTTCACTTGTACTTTTTTTTTGTTTTTCAAAAATGGCCAGAAAAGATAAACACACAGAGCACAAAACTTATTACAAATGGTATTTTCGGGAAAAAAAGCCCCATAGATGTTTTGTGGTTTTGAAAATGGTCATGTTTTCTATTCGGATTTGGGACGTTTAGCATAGAACGTCCAAAGTCTGACTTGGATGTTGCATCAGAAATGCCCCTCATACTGTGCCAAAATTTAAGCGCCAATTTGGCACTTAATGTTTTGCACTAAAATGGCAGTTATGAACCAAAATGGTGGCGAAACAACAGTTAGGCACTTAAGTGCACTTAGACACTATTCTATAACTTGGCACATGTATCTACAAAGAGGGTGATCACATGGGAAAGGTCATGGGCATTCCAGCTATTTAAGTGTCTGCTTTATTGAATACTGTAGTTTAGGTGCTTAACTGCTGCATTTAGGTGCACCCATTTACACCTGCCATAGAGCAAGCGTAAGTGGTGGAACCTAAATTGAGGCACCTAACTACTGACATATGTTAGTTTGCCATTACAGAATACCAGCTTAGTGCCTAGATTTGGAGCATCCTTTATAGAACTGCCTCCTTAGAGGTTTAGGCAGAAAGGATTAGGCCTGCTTATGCAACATCTAAATTTGTTAGTCCAAATTTAACTGGTTAGCACTGAATATTGCATTAAGCAGTTACAATATGGCACATCCACACTCTTTTTAATAGGTTAAATTTAATTGGTCTGTAAATTTGAATGGCCAAATTCAGTTAGTGGAACTATATTTTCAAACAAGGAGACTTACCCACATAAACTACAGTTTCAGACAGGTTAATGTTTTTGAAAATCAACCTCTTGGCCTTTTTTTCTGATCAGCTTACATATTTCACATGAAAAATACATTTGGTAGCTAATCAAAGGCTGAAATAATTGAAAAGGTCCTTAATAAGCTGCCTAAGTTTGACCAATATCTTTATTTAAATGTACTTGCAGAGAGGAGTAGAACAAGATGGTGGCTGATGATTAACATTCCACAGATGTGCTCCAAATTTCTTTACTTTTGCTGTTATATTTTCTCATTTAAAATAATGAAAAATAAAGGTAAAACCCATGTTTATCCTACTGACTGACCACCAGTTCTTGCTTCTTTGGGCCCCATGGAGTGTTTCATAGTGAGATCTCTGATTCGAACTCAGTGAGTTGTTTATTGGGATTCCAAACAGGAGGAGAGACTCCTTTAACCTCCTGACATGAAGTCTCAAGTGAACCCATGCAAAAGATGATGCCAACAGTCCCAGTAAAGGCAATACTGGCCAAAGATGTTTCAGATCCTGTCAACTATGTGCTTCTGACACGGAGCACAATTATCACCTTTGGGAAGTGTGGCATGCTGGAAAAGATCAGTATGTTTGGAGCAATGGGAACCTTGAGATCAACATAGAAGCCACCCCCCAGGGGATGGAACCTCCTTCCCCCATTGTGTTGGTACAGCTACCTAGAGAAACCATTGTAAGTACTACAGGAATTTCATATGTTGGAAGTGTTAAAAATTAAAATTACAGAAAACTTCATCCTATTTCCAGGGCTTATTCTTCCTCCTCCATCTTCAAGAAGGAAGGGGAAAGCTATTCATAATAGAGGACTTTGCAGCTTTCTTTCATTTCATAAATATTGCTCAGTCTATGGAAGAGAAAAAGAAAACATAGATCTATGTAGTTTGACTGCAAATTATATTATAGAACCAGATGGAGATCGGGTCCTTCAACTGTTTTTTTTAAGCATCATGAGGTTGTTTTTAAAACTGCAAGATTTATTTTTCCCCAATGTGGCTAGTTACATATGTATTTTCCCAACGTCAGCAAACAGATCTCTAGTTTTAACATTTAAATACTTAAAACATAGGACCCACAAAGAATATTTCCTAAGAGACATTCAGAAATTATAGTACATATTGCTACTATGTATAACCCAACAAAACACCTTTTACTAAAGTGCACTAAACAATTGCTCTATAGATCACCTAAAGTTAGGTGCTGCGACCATATGCGTGCAAAGCAAAGTTACTCATCTTTAGCAGGTAAATAACATTGCTTCCTCTGAAGGCAAAAAGGCCAGTTGTAATCTCACAATTGGGAATCCCTAGCTACCAGGTTCATTGAAAACAACAGTGCTAGGACAATAGGGACTCGAAACGGCGAGGCCTTCAGGCCAATCAACCTGAAAACTATATACATTCTAGTTGTGGAAGTGCAGCTGCAAAACCCTTCTCAGTCTGTCCACCAGGCTTGCCTGCCAGGTACATGGCTTGAAGAACTATTCCGTGAAGGACAGCCCACTGCCACATCCCCACTGCCTCCTGACACAAGGGGTAGGATCCTGACCCCCCCCCCCCCCATGCTTGTTCACACTGCAACCTCGTTGTCTGTTTAAATGACAATAAGTTGGTGCTGTAGCTGATCTCTCAAAGGCTTTAGAACATTTCAAACGGCCCTGAGCTCAAGGAAATTAATAGAGTAGGTCTTTTCCTGAGCAGACCAAATTCCTTGGGTGTGAAGACCATCTACAGGAGCTCCCCATCCCAAGTTGGATGCATCCATTAGTAACACCTTTTGAGGTAGAGGAATTTGGAATGGTTCAGTTTAGTTTATTGCTATTTGGTATCCTGCCTTTCATAATGTGAACCAAAGAACTACAATAATTCATAGGACATCAAAGGTAATGAAAAAACAATAAAGGTAGAACACCTCATGTACTGGTCAACCCACAAACCCTGATTATTTACCCATAAAAAGCCTCAGAAAAAAGGTAAGGGCTATCTTGAAAAAGTAGTAAGAGGCTCTGGCCCTGAGATCCAGGGGGAGAGAATTCCATAGAGATGGTTCTGCAAAGGAAAATGACTCTAAATGGGAGAAGGATAAAGTCAAATTAGTTCCAATTGTCCACCAGAGAACAGCATTTATCAACTCTGGAGAAATTTGGATGACATCCACTAAGTTCCCAGCCACCTCAGACCACTGAAAAGCTAGAGTCCATTGGGCCTCTCTCAAATGGAGATGTACCATGGGAGTGACAAACACTGACGAGGCCATGTGGTCCATTAATCTCAACATTTGCCAATCTATGACCTGCTTGCTGCTTCAGACCTGCGAGGTGAGAGATATCAATGTCTCTGCCCTTGATTGAGGAAGAAAAGCCTGAGCCTACAATGTATCTAGCAGAGCTCCTATATACTCCAATCGCTGACCGGGAGTAGGTGGGGCTTGGGGTAGTTTATCATGAATCCTAGTAGCTCTAACACCCGAATAGTTAAATGAATTGACTCTGTTTCTTCTTCCTGTGATGTGCTCTTGAACAGCCAATTGTCCAGACAAAGAAGCACATAGACTCACAGTCTGCGTAAATACACTGCTACTATCACTAGACACTTGGTGAACAGCCTGGGAGTTAACGCAAGGCCAAATGGCAGAAAGTGGTACTGGTGTTGGCATTTCCATATTTAAAATCTGAGATACTTCCTGTGACTGGGAAGTATCGAAAAGTGGGTGTAGGCATCCTTTAAGTCCATAGAACATAACCGATCTTTCTCCTGAATCATGGGGAGAAGGGTGCCCAGAGAAATCATCCTGAACTTTTCTTTTACCAGGAATTTGTTTAGAGCCTTTAGGTCTAAAATGGGATGAAATCTTCTTGTTTTCTTGGGCACAAGGAAGTACCTGGAATAGAATCCGTCCTTCTTCCCTTGGTGGTACAGGTTCGACCTGGCCTGGAGAAGGGCAGAGATTTTCTCTACAAGAACCTGCTTGTGCTGAAAGCTGATATAAGATGCATTTGGTGAGCAATTTGGTGATCTCTGTCACCAATGTAGTACATGATCGAGGTTATAAGGGACATCTCTGATGGATAAAACTTAGCTTTCCTCCTACGGTAGGCCATCTGGGACAGTTACTTGTACTGTGGCTATGCTCTTCTGGAGCCAGTCAAAAGCTTGTCCCCTGCCTTGACTGAGGGAGCCTGCTGGGGCTTCTGTGGTTGGTACTGACAAGGCCGAGAAAGCTGGACCTGGGGGTTCTGGGCAGAATGAGAAGATGGTGGAAACCTACGCCTTTGAGAGTAGTAGGGTTGCTGTCTAGGCCCACTCGTAAACCACCTAGAAGAGGCTGCAGCTGGCAAATGCTGAGACAGGAACTGGATGGTATCAGTATGTTTCCTGATGAGGTTAGTGACCTCCCCTACACATTGTCCCCATAAAGATTGTCTCCTCAGCAAGGTACATCCAACTTCTCCTCCTGAACCACAGGTTCCAGGTCATCCATGGGAGTCTGAGCATCATATCACCTGAATCGTAAGCACCCCTGGCCACATATTTCCTGCACTCCAACTGCTTTTTGACTAACTGACGGAGCTCTGTGGCCTGCTCCTAAAGGAGAGAATCCGCAAGTCTTAGTAGATTTTTTACCACAGATTTTCAAGTAAAGGCTTGTGTAGAGCTGGTAGGACTGGATGCAGACAATAGCATCGAGGCATGAACAGTCTTCCTCTCAAACGAGTCTAGGGTCTGAGCTTCTTTACCTGGGGGAGTTGAAGAAAGAGTCCTGGAAACTCCTAGCTTGTTTGAGGGCAGATTTCAACAACCAAAGAGTAGTGAGGCAGCTGGGACCTCTCAATCTGAAAGCCTTCTGGATAAGATACTGCATATTCACCTTCTTTGGTGCAACCTGCACTGAAGGAGAGATTCCCAGTTATTTTTTCGATGCATCTTTAAGGATAGAGTGCAATGGTACTATGATTCCTTCCTTAGGAGGCGATTCATAGTCCAGGAATAGTTAACATCTCTGCCCTGGGCTCTTCCTCCTTCTCCACTTAAATGAGATGCCTAAAGTTCATCTCCTTGACAAAACCAGTGAAACAGAGACCCTCAGGTGGAGAGTTACATCTCTCTTGAGGTGGGGAGGGATCAGAAGGGACCCCATAAGACTCCTCCTCCGAGAAAATAATGAGGGTCTTCTTCTGAGTCCCATGAGCAGTCCCAATCACACTCCTCTTTTTACTCAGATCAGACTGAGTGGAGTCTGCACCTGCCCCAGCTCAGTGGAACCATGTCTACACCTCAAAGGACCACCGAGGTGGGTTTCTACCCTCAGACTCCGGGGAAGCTTCCATCCCCGATGTCAAGAGTGGTGAAGCATGGGTCAATGTTGACAACAATGATCTCTACATAGGCCACAGATGTAGCCTCAGGAAGAATATGACGCTGATCCACAAGTTGGCAGAAGTGCCCTCGATGCCTGAGCGTATTGAAACTGCAGTATCTATGCCAGCAAATCCTCTGAGAATGGTTTAGTACTGCTATCGAAGAAAGGGATCTGCGAAAGCAGGGAACTAGGACAGAGGCACACCTGAGAAGATGTCAGTGCCGAACCAGAAGCGGGAACCTGACTGCTCAGAGACTTGTGTACCCTCACCTCTATCAAGAGGAAGAACGATCCTCCCAGTGCTGGCACTTTTCAGGTACCAATGATGACAATGCCCCAGATCTCCTGCTGCCGACGAGGACATTGAACCTCCAAGCTCGTTCCAGTCTGCATGATCCCATCTTGTTCCAGTCCGCCCGATCCCTGCTTGCTCCAGTCCACCAATCCAGCTTCCCTGTTTGCTCCAGTGTTACAGCTTCTCCTTCTTGTTCCAGCCCATCTGCTTCAGCCTACTTGCTCCGGTACACCTGCTCCGATCCCAGCTTGTTCCAGTCCACCGATCCAGCTTCCCTGTTTGCTCCAGTGTTCCAGTCGACTGTTCCAGCTTCTCTTTGCTTGCTTCAGCCTACTTGCTCCGGTACACCTGCTCCAGCGTTCCAGTCCAACTGTTCCAGCTTCTCTTTGCTTGCTTCAGCCCTACTTGCTCCGGTACACCTGCTCCAGCATTCCAGTCCGACTGTTCCAGCTTCTCCTTGCTGCTTCAGCCTACTTGCTCCGGTACACCTGCTCCAGCCTACCTACTCCAGTACAATCTGCTCCAGCATGTTCCAGCCCGCCTGAACCAGCTTCTCCCCTGCTTATTCCAGTACCTGCTCCAGCCTGCCTGCTCCAGCTCATCTGCTCCAGCGTGTTCCAATCCACCTGAACCAGCTTCTCCCTGCCTGTCTCAGTCCATCTGCTCCAGACTGCCTGCTCCAGCTTCTCCATGCTCGTTCCTATTCATCTGCACCAGCTTGCTCCAGCCCACCTGCTAGCTTGTCAGCCATTGACTTACTTGCCTACTAGCTTACTAGCCCGCTAACTCACCAGCCATTGACATACCTGCTCTCCAGTTTCTCCCTGCTCACTCCTGTCCTCCTGCATCAGTATGCTCCAGCCCGCCTGCTAACTTGTCAGCCCTTAACTTACCTGCTCTCCAGCGTCTCCCTGCTCATTCCTATCCATCGGCACCAGCATGCCCCAACCCGCCTGTTGGCCTGTCTCCCACTGATTTACCTGCCGACCTGCTAACTTGTCAACCTACCTGCCTCACTGCTTGTTCCAGCCCACCTGCCTCTCCCTGCTCGTTCCTGTCCATCCGCACCAGCTTGCTTCACCCCGCCTACAAGCTTGCAGCCACTGCCACACTTGCCTGCCTCCTAACTTGCCAGCCACTCACTTACCCACTCTCCAGTACATCAATCCCTCCAATTCCAAGCCTCCGGCTCTTCGCTCTGTCACTACACTTACACCTGTCACACTGTAACCACTACTTATGGCCCCTGTCCACATCTTCTTCCTTGCCCTGTCCCTTCCTAATCTTTTTCCCCTCCCCTTACCGCTGGAACCCATTGCCCACCTGTGTTCCCTCCCATCCTGCCCGCTACGGCATCCCTCACCACCTCACCATCTCTCCTGTCCCCCTCCTCCTTCCTAGCCCTTAATCTCCAACATCTCCTTCCTACCATTAACCCTTCACCATTCCTCCTAAGTGCACCCCGTCTTCGTCGCCTTCGTCGCCCGACCTCCCCCACCCTCCTCCGCACTCTCTTGCTCCTCCTCCTGCTATCCGCGGGAGACATTAACCCTAATCCAGGCCCCCCCACCTGTCCTCCTCCTTTCCATGCAAACGCTTCCGTGATGTCTCCAACCTCGTCCCTATTCCCCTCCTCCCCTCCTCTTCCCTCCCCTTCTCATGTGCCTTGTGGAATGCCCACTCGATCGGCAACAAACTGCCCTTCACCCACGATCTCTTCATCTCTCGTTCCCTCCAACTGCTCGCCCTAACTGAAACCTGGCTCTCCCCTGACGACTCTGCCTCAGTCGCGGCCCTCTGTCATGGAGGCTATCTCTTCTCCCACACTCCCCGCCCAGATGGCCGCGGTGGAGGCGTCGGGCTACTTCTCTCACCCTCCTGTAGTTTCCAACCCCTCCTCCTACCGCAGTCTCACTGCTTCTCGTCCTTCGAAGCTCACTCCATCCGGCTATTCCATCCATTACCACTCAGAGTTGCAGTCATCTACCGCCCCCCTGACAAGCCCCTCTCTTCATTCCTTACTGACTTCGACGCTTGGCTCACCGTCTTTCTTGATCCCGCATCTCCTTCCCTCATTCTTGGTGATTTTAACATTCACGTTGACAACCCATCCAATGCCTACGCTTCTAAATTCCTTACTCTGATATCCTCCTTTAACCTCCGACTATGCTCTACCACCCCTACTCACCGTGATGGCCATTGTCTCAACCTCGTTCTCGTCTCTTCCTGCTCACCTTCCAATTTCTGCACCTCAGTCCTTCCTATCTCAGATCATCACCTAATTACCCTCACACTTCATCACCCTCCCCCTCAACCTCGCCCAACTATAACCACGGCCTTCAGGAATCTCCAAGCTGTCGACCCCCCTACCCTATCCTCCCACATCTCCAATCTCTTCCCTTCCATCTCGTCTTCTGAATCTGTCGACACGGCTGTCTCTACCTACAATGAAACTCTCTCCACCGCTCTGGATACCCTAGCACCATCTGTCTCTCGCCCCACTAAGCGCACTAATCCGCAGCCCTGGTTAACCCCCTGCATCCGTTACCTTCGCTCCTGCACCCGATCTGCTGAACGACTCTGGAGGAAATCTCGCACCCTATCAGACTTCACCCATTACAAAGTCATGCTATCCTCCTTCCAGTCCTCCCTATTCCTTGCCAAACAGGAATATTATTCTCAATTAACCAATTCTCTTGGCTCCAACCCTCGTCGCCTCTTTGCCACCCTCAACTCCCTACTTAAAGTACCCTCCGCTCCCACCCCTCCCTCACTCTCTCCTCAATCACTAGCTGACCACTTCCGCGATAAAGTGCAGAAGATCAACCTTGAATTCACTTCCAAGCCTTCTCCTCCCTGTGACTTCTTAACCCACTCCCTCAACCAACCTAACCCGGCCTCCTTTTCCTCCTTCCCTGAGATCACCGAAGAGGAAACTGCTCGCCTTCTTTCTTCCTCCAAGTGCACCACCTGTTCCTCGGATCCCATTCCCACCAATCTGCTTACCAACATCTCTCCTACAGTTATCCCCTCAATCTGTCACATCCTCAACCTCTCTCTCTCCACTGCTACTGTCCCTGACACCTTCAAGCACGCAGTAGTCACACCACTTCTCAAAAAACCATCACTTGACCCCACCTGTCCCTCCAACTACCGCCCCATCTCTCTTCTACCCTTCCTCTCCAAATTACTTGAACGTGCTGTCCACAGCCGTTGCTTTGACTTCCTCTCCTCTCAGGCTGTCCTCGACCCGCTTCAATCTGGCTTTCGCCCACTACACTCGACAGAAACAGCACTCTCTAAAGTCTGCAATGACCTGTTCCTCGCCAAATCCAAAGGCCATTACTCCATCCTCATCCTCCTCGACCTATCCGCCGCCTTTGACACCGTCAATCATAATTTACTTCTTGACACACTGTCCTCATTTGGGTTCCAGGGCTCCGTCCTCTCCTGGTTCTCCTCGTATCTTTCCCAACGCACCTTCAGAGTATCTTCTAATGGCTCCTCTTCCACCCCCATCCCGCTCTCTGTTGGTGTTCCCCAAGGATCTGTCCTTGGACCGCTTCTCTTCTCGATATACACCTCTTCCCTTGGCTCGTTGATCTCATGTCATGGTTTCCAGTACCATCTCTATGCCGATGACACCCAGCTTTACCTCTCCACTCCCGACATCACAGTTGAAACCCAGGCCAAAGTTTCAGCCTGCCTTTCCGACATCGCTGCCTGGATGTCCAACCGGCATCTGAAACTGAACATGGCAAAGACTGAGCTCCTTATCTTTCCACCCAAACCCTCTTCTCCTCTTCCCCCACTTTCCGTCTCTGTTGACAACACCCTCATCCTCCCCGTCTCTTCAGCACGCAATCTCGGAGTCATCTTCGATTCCTCCCTCTCCTTCTCTGCCCATATCCAACAGACAGCTAAGACCTGTCGCTTCTTCCTCTATAATATTAGCAAAATTCACCCTTTCCTCTCTGAACAGACCAACCGCACCCTCGTCCACTCGCTCGTTACCTCTCGTCTTGACTATTGCAACCTTCTCCTCGCTGGCCTCCCGCTTAGCCACCTATCCCCCCTTCAATCTGTCCAAAATTCCGCCGCACGTCTTATCTACCGCGTGAACCGATACTCTCATATCACCCCCCTCCTCAAGTCGCTTCACTGGCTCCCAATCCACTACCGTATACAGTTCAAGCTTCTTCTATTGACCTTCAAGTGCACTCAATCTGCTGCCCCCCATTACCTCTCTACCCTCCTCTCCCCGTATGTTCCCACCCGTAACCTCCGCTCTCAGGACAAATCACTCCTATCTGTACCCTTCACCACCACCGCTAACTCCAGACTCCGCCCCTTCTGCCTCGCAGCACCTTATGCCTGGAACAGACTTCCTGAGCCCATACGCCATGCGCCATCCCCTGCCCATCTTCAAGTCCTTACTCAAGGCCCATCTCTTCTCCCTTGCTTTTGGCGCCTAACCACCTTCCCCATTCCTGTTACCTACACTGCCTACGTAGTCTGTTACCGTTAGATTGTAAGCTCTCTTGAGCAGGGACTGTCCTTCCCCGTGTTTAAACTTGTACAGCGCTGCGTAACCCTGGCAGCGCTATAGAAATGCTAAGTAGTAGTAGTAGTAAATGACCTTTGTGTCTGGTCTGATGCTGACTGGTCTCGGGGTCTACTTTCAATGCTTGATATCAAGAGAGGTGGAGCCCTCCTTGATGTCAGTGCACTCCCAGTGGCTGTTGAAGTCTTAGCAGCTATCAAGGTCGATTGCTTCAGTGCTAATGTCGATGGATCAGCCTTCGAGGATCCCCTTCCTGTTGGACCTGATGTGGACCTCTCTGTCCTCAGTGTTTGAAGCCAATGTGGTCTTACTGGACATCGAGAAAAGAATTGCGTCCAAATTAAATTCCTCAATTTTAGACTAAGAAAATGGACAGAGCCCAAACTGAGGTTGGTGCTCAGGCCTAACTGGACCAATTGAGCTGTGAAAAAGAAAGAAAACCTGAAGGGCCAAAAACCAGTGGCATTCTGTGGTTCACTGCCACCCGGGGCGGATCGCTGCTGCATGGCACCCCCCCCCTCCCCGGCTGCAGAGCAACATGGCACCCCCCCCCCCCCGACCCAGTTCCCACCTGTCTACCAGCTCGTACCACCCGGCGCCTCATGCAACTCTGCATGCTGTAAAAGAAGAAAATCGCCTCGTCGGCCCTTCTCTCACTGTGTCCCGCCCTCTGATGTAACATCCTATTTCCTCGACGTTGGGACAGAGTGAGGGAAGGGCCGAAGAGGCGATTTTCTTCTCTTACAGCAGCACAGACGTGAGGCGTCGCACCACACAGCTGTCGGGTGGATTGGAGCTGGTAGGGATTCGCTAGCAGAGCAACCCCCCACCTGTGACACCCGGGGCGAACCGCCCCCACTGCCCCGCCCTTGCTACGCCACTGCCAAAAACACTAAGAGAGAAAATAACAAAAGTGAAAATAAAGACCCAAAAGGAGGGGAATATACCCACACAGGAAGACATTGCAAAAGCAGAGAAAAAAGCACAGAGGGGAGACCATGAATGACAAATCCTCCCTGCTCCGTAGAAAATGAAGGACTGAGGGACCTGTGCTCAGGTGGGAAGGCACCAGCATATGCACAGTGGGATGCTGCTAGAAACTTCTACAATCTTCTTGCTAGTCAGCATCCGCACCGGTTTCTGTTGGATGATAGTCACTCAACTGTGAGGAATATGACTGGCCTGCGTGTTCTCGGAGAATTGCTTGTACTAGAATACTAGCGTAAGTCCACAGTTGTATGCCTAACTTTATGCATGAGCACTTACACCACTTCAGTTGCTGGTGTAAATGTTTGCACATTAACTGCTAGCTATATATAAGATGTGCGCATAAGTGCTAGGCATGTCTGTCACCAGTCCCTGTCCCTCCCAGGTCCACACCCCCCTGCAGTTGCAGGTCACAGATTTTGTACATTCATCTTATAGAATATCAACTAAGGGCAGTTATGGGTGTAACTGCTAATCTGTAGTAATTATCACTAATCAACATTAAGCATTAGTTGGGTGCATGTTTCTAATTAGGGGATTAGTGCTTGGGCAGCAGAATAGAGTGGGCCACCGGAGCACATGGCCCCAATAATATTTTACCCATCACGGGCATCAATAACTAGAAGCTTGAGGTTCGGCTGGAGATGATTGTTTGGCCCCTCCAACAAAAAAAATATTCCACTGCTCCTGAGTTAACAAGGGAATTAGATGTGGTGATAGCGTAACAGCACGGTATCTGTTACTGCACTCACACTGAAAGACAGCGCCCACTAATTCATGCACTAACCTGTATAGGTTGCTATGGAACAGGAAATGGTGAAGTTAGGAACAGGAACTGCATACTGCAGTTAGAGCACAGTTCTTTACTGCACACTATCCCTGTTACAGTTAGGAGGCTGAATGCACATGAAGTAGCATTTTAGAAAGGAAATTCAAATCAGAATTAAGACTTTCAAGTCTGAACATCTCGTTCCACTAGTATTTTAGAAAACGATATGACTATATACAGCCTGTTCTAAAATACATGGAGAAAAGGACATTTATGCACTGGTTACATGCAACATGAACATCAATTTTAGAAAAATACATGTCCAAAACATTAATGGATCAAAATAGGCACATAAATGTTTATGTTACAAAATAGCAACAAAAACTGTCATATATGCAAGCACATAAATGTTTATTTTAGTCATTTTAGAAACAAATGTTTGTTTTTCCTGAAGCTGTCACAAACCAGGTATCCTTTCTCATTTTGGCTGTTGGGGGAGAACGTGACCTCTCCTAATCCCTGCAGTGGAGCACTACCCAAGAGGAGCATTTTTCCGATTACCTAGACATCCTAGGAAGCAGGTGTAAATCCCAATGTCAGTCTGTTAGGATTTAGAGGGGCATAATCGAACGCAAACGCCTATCTCCATGGCCGTTTATCTCGAGAACGGGTTCCGTGAAGGGGCGGACCGAACCGTATTTTTGAAAAAAAATAGAACGTCCGTGTTTATTCGACAATTTGTGAGATGGGATTTTTGTTTTTCAGCGATAATGGAAAATGAAAGCGCCCAGCTCAAAAACGAATAAATCCAAGGCATTTGTTCATGGGAGGGGCCAGGATTCGTAGTGCACTGGTCCCCCCTCACATGCCAGGACACCAAACCGGGCACCCTAGGGGGCAATTTTACAAAAACAAAAAAAAAGGTAAAAGAGCTCCCAGGTGCAATAACACCCTTCCCTTGGGTGTTGGCCCCCCAAAATCCCCCTCAAAACCCACTGCCCACAAGTCTAACCATTACTATAGCACTACGGGGTGAAGGGGGGCACCTAAATGTGGGTACAGGGTTGGGGGGGTTGGACAACTAAGCATTAAGCAGCACAATTGTAACAGGTAGGGGGGGATGGGCTGGGTCCCACCTGCCTGAAGTCCACTGCACCCCTAACAACTGTCCAGGGACCCTGCATACTGCTGCCAGGGAGGTGGGTATGACATTTGAGGGTGAAATAAAAAGTTGTGAAACATCATTTTTTTTGTGTGGTGGGAGGGGGTTAGTGACCACTGGGGGAGTCAGGGGAGGTCATCCCCGATTCTCTCTGGTGGTAATCGGCATTTAGGGCACTTTTTGGGGCCTTATTCGTGAAAAAACAGGGTCCAGGAAAAAGTGCCCTAAATTCTAGCTACAAACGCATACTTTTTTTCCATTATCGGCGAAAGGCGCCCATCTCTGTTCGGGGATAACCATGCCCCAGTCCCCGCCTTCACCACGCCTCCGACACGCCCCCGTCAACTTTGTATGCTTCCGCGATGGAGTGCAGTTGAAAACGTTCAAGTCGGCTTTCGATTATATCGCGTTATTCGTTTTTGTGAGATAAACGTCCATCTCCCGATTTAGGTCGGAACTTGAGCGTTTTTCTAGTTCGATTATAAGCAGGATAGACATTTCCCTCCTGAACTGGGAATAAACATTCATTTCTTAATCCTGCCCTAGTTCTCCCCAAAACTGTGCCCTGTCATTTGCACACTCTTCAATTTTAGATATGTATATCCTGGCTTTGTTAAATCAAAACAAGATAAATGTTTACAACCCAGTTTATGGATGTCCTAAATGAACATGATGCTTCTGAAATGAGCACCTTAATACATAGTAAACAGTTTTTCTGTGTAAACATATGGGGGCATGTTGGGAATGCCCTTAACAATTAGCACAGACTTTACACTTATGCATAAGTTTTGTGCAAAACTTTACCCAACTTTAGGCCAGCATCAACAGTTGAAAACAAACCACGGGAAAAAAAATCTGTAAAACTTTCCAAAACGAAAGTTTATAGTTACATTAATTACAGAGGTTTCTATCATCCAGAACTTATCTGAAGAAGGACCCATATGGTTCTGAATGTTCACGTACAACATCTGTAGATGATTCTTCAATGAGTTCAATACAAGTATATTTATATTCATTTATTTAGATTAGTTCATACCTTTTTCAGCAGCAGCTCAATCAAAAGCTGCCAGAATCACAGGCAGATCTAAGATCCTCAATGTGCATCACACTTCTACTTCTTCTTCCAGAGCTAGCACACTAGTGCTTTGTTTCTAAAGTTCCCCATTATTTTCCACAATTTCTTTTCACATTTTATTGATCTTGGGTACCTTCTCTGGATGTGTTTCTTTCATAGGAGTTCTCAAGTTAATATTCCTCTTACTTATCCCACAAATATCTCCATGCTGATCCCTTATCATTCTTCCAGTTAAAACAACAAGCAATTTCTTATTTACTAGATTTCCTTTAATTCAACTTCTGTTCAATCAGCAACTGATTATGCTGTGCCTTAAAACAGTCATTATTTAATGTCAAAAACTATAGTACCTTTCCAATGGTGGCCTGATCTTTTTCCAGTTTCTTCTTCATAGATACCAATCTGTATCTGAAAACAAAGGAAAGAAAGACAGACAATGAAATTACATGCCTATATGCATGTATTGATATTGTGAACATCAGGTCAGTCTGCAAACCCCAGAGGAATGCACAGTGGCCAAAGTCCAGGCTGAAATGTGACCTTCACCACTGCCCTTGACATTCACTGCCTTTTTCCTGCTGTTCAGCCGGTGGTCAACTACAGATTAAGAAGTAAGTTCAAGAGCCAAGTGTGGCTGGGAACGCTCAACTGCTTTTCATCAACACCCGACCACCCTTCCTGTTAGTCACAGCAATATAAAGTGCTTTAGCAGGTGGTTCTTTCTTACTCAACAGAACATTATATCAAAGATGAGAAGCACCATTAAATCAAATGAGAAATAGCCCATAAACCGGAAGGTCTAAACCAGATTAATACCCAAGCATCACTGTGTCTAGTTCAACTGAATATTCAAAAGTCTGTTTTTCCTGAATAAACACAGGTGACCTGTAGTGCTTTCTCTCCACTGTTATGACTTGCAGAAACTCAAGAAAATATTACAATGAACATTTTGCTAGCATAAACATCAAATTTATAATGTTAAAGTCCCGTGATTAAATGCTGTAAATTGCCTGTAAATTGGACATACGCTTTACAATAAAATAAAATAAAAAATTCATATCACAGGGGTGCAACTGAATCTTCAAAATGTTCAAAACAAAGTTCTCTCTCCTCTGAGCTATATAATACTTTAAGGGCCCTGTTTACTAAGGTGTGTATGCTAAAATGCTAGTGTGTCTAAAGCGTGGCTTAGTAAAACAGGGCCCTAATAGTTTACAGAGCAAGTAATACTACTTACCTTCTATCAGATAATATCATTGTATTGTTTGCCACTGCTAAATCATTATTTTAAGAAAGTATTTGCCTACCAGTTTGTAATTGCTTTGAGACCCTAGGAACAGCTAGATCTAGGAGAATATCACAAATTGGCTCAAAGAAATAGGATGTAATTGTTTTATTCAGTCTGTATATGATGTCATTTGTGACATCATAGGGTCAATTTTTCAGCAGTGGTGAGTGATCTCAGTATATATATATATTTTTAATACAAACCATAGCTAGGCATTGATAGAGATAATACCAGTCTAGTATGTGCCAATAAGGGCCTAAAAAACATTGAATATGTGCCCTGAGAAATGTATAGGTGTACATGAGAAATGTCTTGGACAGAGTTGTATCTCTTTTTTTCTCCTTAATCTGGATTGCAATGGGTGCTTCAAGGAAAATAAGACAAAGTTTTAAAAAATCCATATATTTAGGGAAAGAGTACTGGATTTTAGCTCACGCCTTTTCAGTTGAATCTCAAAGTGAGTCTATTCTATTTATTTATTCAATTCTATGACTTTCAACTGAGATTCAAGGCGGGAGACAGCATAAGAAATCCTCAACTGTATGAAGAGATATACAATAACAAACCTATAATGTAATACAAGTGAATTTAAATCACACAACCTGCAATGTAGAGACAAAATAAGTCTTACAGGGTCCTTTACTAAGGTGCACTGAAAATGGCCTGCGGTAGTGTAGGCGTGTGTTTGGACGCGCGCAGAATCATTTTTTCAGGCACCTGCAAAAATGCCTTTTTTAACTTTTTGACGAAAATGGACGTGTGGCAAAATGAAAATTGCCACGCGTCCATTTTGGGTCTGAAACCCACCTTACTGTCAGCGATAAAGTATCACGCGGTAACAGGAAGTAATTACATACGTGCGTCAAGGCCACTTGGCATGAGTCCAATCCGAGCATCGAAAATAAAATTATTTTTTCAGATGTGCGTATCAGAAACATGCCAAAAATGAAATTACCTGCAAGAGCCACAAGGTAGCTGGGCGATAACTCCATTTTTGGCACACGTTGGGTGTGCGTAGGCCTCTGATGCGGCGTAGTAAAAGGGTCCCTACAGCTACACTTTCAGGTATATAGTAGTTATTTCCAGGTCCCCAGAGGGATTCCTATCTAAGAACCCTGTTTACTAAGGTGCCTAGCATTTTTAGCACACGCTAATGCTAGGGACATCCATAGGGAATCTATGGGGTGTCTCTAGCACTAGCTAAAATTGCTAGCGTGCCTCTATCGCAGCTTAGTAAACAGGGCCCTAAGTTTGTACCCAAGGCAATGGAGGGTTGGGATTTCAAATAGGCTTCCCTGGTTCTCAACAATTAAGCTACTTTTCCTACACAGATACTCTGTGATGCTGAATATACAGTATGTGAAAAATGATGATCGCCAATCCTAACATAAAACGAACAGCTTTACAATTAGAAAGTAATTTTAAAACAATCATATTTTTACAAAGGCACATATGGGACCCTGTCATAAAGGGTATTTTATAAAGCTTTTTCATTTTATATGTCAGTATATGTGTGTAGAGGGCCTCTTGTAAAATTACGCACGGCATACAAATACACATGACAAGAACGCACATACTTTCATAGCTCCTGGATGTAGGAGAGGAGTATGGGTGGAGTCATAATGTACACACAGGCATAAAGGTGTACATCTGCAGGTTAGCTGTGATTTCTACAGGATTTTTGCTAGCATTTTATAAAGGTACATAACCCCTAATTCTATAATCTTGTGCAGAAATTTTCACGTTTAGTGTACTATTTTCACAGTAAATTATAGATTGCAGTTACATGCATAACTTAGCTGTTAAATTAGGTGTTAATTGACACTAACTACCAATAATAAGTATATATGAAGTTGTGCTAATTCGCACTAATTTGAGTTACAGTACACATGTAACTATCCTTAGTAATAATTTATAATCTTAGTGCATAAATCTTTAGCACACATCTGCTAGAGGGCCATCCAAATGCAGATGAAATTTATTAAGGACAAATGCAAAGTGATGCACATTGGGAAGAACAATTCAAATCATAGAATGTGGGACCCGAGGCAGCATGACAGATCAATGTCAGACGAGAATCTGACTGTCTTCTTCGATGGGTGCACAAACAGTTGCGATTGTGGGAGGGTCGCTTGATGTGGGATACTTGGATTTCAGCAAAGCCTTTGACACGGCTCCGCACAGGCGAACTGATAAATAAATTGAGTGCCCTCAGTATGGGACCTAGAGTAACCTTATTAGGTTAAAAATTGGTTGAATGGTAGGAGACAGAGGGTAGTGGTAATGAGCTTGCTCTGAAGAAAAGGATATCGTCAGTGAACGTATCTCGCAGGGATCGGTCCTAGGGCCGGCTCTTAAATAGTCTTCATGAGCGATATTGCAGAAGGGCTGGTCTGGTAAGGTTTGTCTCTTTGTGGATCATACTAAACTCTACAACAGGGTGGACACCCTGGAGGTTGTGCAATGCCCATGAGGAAGGACCAGGATGGACCGATATTTGGCAACTAAGGTTTAATCCAAAAAAATGCAGGGTCATGCACTTGGTCGCAATAATCCGAGGTAATGGTACAGTATAGGGGGAGAAGTGTTCAGTGTACGAAGGAAGAGCAGAGACTTGGGGGTCGATTGTGTCTGATGACCTTAAAAGCTTTCCAAACAGGTAGAAATAGCGACGTTCAACGCCAGAAGGATGCTTGGGTGCATAAAGAGAGGCATGACCAGCAGGAAAAGGAGTTATAGTTATAGTGCCGTTGTAGAAGTCTCTAGTGAGGCCCCATTTGGAGTACTGCGTGCAGTTCTGGAGACCGCACCTATGGAAAGATATAACAGTATGGAGTCGGTCCAGGGGCGGCTACGAAATTAGTAAGTGGTCTTGAATGCAAAAAATTATAGGGACAGGCTTATGAACCTCAACGTGTATACGCTGGAAGAGAGGAGGGAGAGAGGAGACATGATAGAAACATTTAAATATCTCACGGGCATTTATGTACAGGAAGAGAGCTTTTTTCAAATGAAGGAGAGCTCTGGAATGACGGAGGCATATGACAAAGTTAAGAGAGAATAGGCTTAGGAGTAACCTAAGGAAGTATTATTTATTATTATTATTTATTGCATTTGTATCCCACATTATCCCACCTCTTTGCAGGCTCGATGTGGCTTACAATATATAGTGGATAGTGGAAATGAGAGGAGAGTTGACATTAGTGTTACAGAAGTATTTTGGGTTGCATGGTAATGGAAAATATGGTAACGATATAATATGAGGCGCTTTAGTCATTGTGGTATGTCTTGTCGAAAAGATGGGTCTTCAGCAGTTTTCGGAAGTTGGTCAGTTCACAGGTCACTTTTAGGTTACGTGGCAATGCATTCCAGAATTGCGTGCTCATATAGGAAAAGGTTGATGCGTGCATTAGTTTATATTTTAGGCCTTTGCAGTTTGGGAAGTGAAGATTAAGGAATGTGCGAGATGATCTTTGGCATTCCTGGGTGGTAGGTCAATCAGGTCAGACATGTAAGCTGGGGCTTCGCCGTGGATGATTTTATGTACTAGGGTACATACTTTAAACGTGATGCGTTCTTTGAGTGGTAACCGGTGTAGTTTCTCTCGTAGGGGTTTTGCACTTTCGTATCACAAAAAAGGGTGGTGGAGGCGTGGAATGGCCTCCTGGTGGAGGTGGTGGAGTCGAGGACTGTTCCAGAATTTAAAAAGGCATGGGATAAGCAGGTGGGATCGCTTAGGAACAGGAAGAATTATGGGTTACAGAGGATGGGCAGACTGGATGGGTCATATGGCCTTTATCTGCCGTCATGTTTCTGTTTCTATAGTTACCTGATGCTAGGGTCCACCTTGGGGGGCTCAGCACCCAAGAAAAAGATCTATGTGTCGTCGTAGATAATACACTGAAATCTTCTGCCCAGTGTGTGGCGGAATCCAAAAAAGCAAACAGGATGCTAGAAATTATTAGGAAAGGGATGTTAAATAAAATGGCGAATACTATAATGCCTCTGTATTGCTCCATGGTGCAACCTCACCTAGACTATTGCGTACAGGTCTGGTCACCATGTTTAAAAAAGATATAGCAGAATTAGAAAAGGTTCAAGGAAGAGTAAACAAAATGATAAAGGGGATGGAACTCCTCTAATATGAGGAAAGGCTAAAAAGGTTAGGGCTCTTCAGCTTGGAAAAGAGATGGCTGAAGGGAGATATGACTGAAGTCTACAAAAATAGTAAGCTCTGGAACTCTTTGCTGGAAGAAGTAGTAACAACAGTTAGCATATTAAGGTTTTAAAAAAGATTTGGACAAGTTTCTGGACGAAAAGTCCATAGAGGGGCATAATCGAAAGGGGCACTCAAGTTTTCCTGAGGACGTCCCCGCATGACGTCCCGGCGAAGTGGCAGGGAAACCCGTATTATCAAAACAAGATGGGCGTCCATCTTTCGTTTCGATAATACGGTCGGGGACGCCCAAATCTGACATTTTAAGTCGTTCCTACAGATGGTCGTCCTTAGACTTAATCGTTTCTGATTTTCGGCGATAATGGAAACTAAGGACGCCCATCTCAGAAACGACCAAATGCAAGCCATTTGGTCGTGGGAGGAGCCAGCATTCATAGTGCACTGGTCCCCTTGACATGCCAGGACACCGACAGGCACCCTAGGGGGCACTGCAGTGGACTTCAGAAAAAGCTCCCAGGTACATAGCTCCCTTACTTGTATGCTGAGCCCCCCAAAACCCACTACCCAAAACTGTACAACACTACCATAGCCCTTAGGCGTGAAGGGGGAACCTAGATGTGGGTACAGTAGGTTTGTGGTGGGTTTTGATGGGCTCACATTTACCATCACAAGTGTAACAGGTGGGGGGCTGGGCCTGGGTCCGCCTGCCTGAAGTGCACTGCACCCACTAAAGCTGCTCCAGTGACCTGCATACTGCTGCGATGGACCTGAGTATGGCATTTGAACCTGGCATAGAGGATGGCACAAAATATTTTGTAAGTTCGTTTTTGAGGGTGGGAGGGGGTTAGTGACCACTGGGGGAGTAAGGGGAGGTGATCCCCGATTCCCTCCGGTGGTCATCTGGTCAGTTCGGGCACCTTTTTGTGCCTGCTCGTAAGAAAAACTGGACCAAGTAAAGTCATCCAATGCTTGTCAGGGATGCATTTTTTTTCCATTATGTGTCAAGGACGCCCATGTGTTAGGCACGCCAAGTCCCGCATCGCTACTCCTCTAACACACCCCCATGAACTTTGGTCATCCCTGCGATGGAAAGCAGTTGGGGACGCCAAAATTGGCTTTCGATTATGCCAATTTGGGCGACCCTGTGAGAAGGACGCCCATCTTCCAATTTGTGTCAAAAGATGGGCGTCCTTCTCTTTCTAAAACAAGCCTGATGGTCTGCTATTGAGACAGACATTGGGAAGCCACTGCTTGCCCTGGGATCGGTAGCACAGAAAGTTGCTTCTATTTGGGTTTCTGCCAGGTACTTGTCACCTTGATTGGCCGAGCTAGATGGACTCTGACCCAGTATGGCTATTCTATGTTCCAGAGGTGTGGATCTGGGAAAGGAATGGATGGATCAGGGTTGTGCCCAGCACTTATGCACTAAGATTATAGAATATAGTGAAGGTACCTTGGTGTAGCAGGTATTCTTCAAGGACAGGAAGCTATTCATTCTCACACATGGATGACATCATCTACGTCGCACGGTGTGGAACGCTTTTACATGTGCTATTGCTTTAAGAGTATGTGACAGCGACCCCACTGTGCATGTGTGAGTGCCTTCCCACCTGTTATGAGAGTGTGGCTCCATCAGTACAGTAAAATAGTTATACAAGACAACGCCAATGGTAAGTGGGAGGGATTATGAAAATTAATGGCCTGCTGTCCTCCGAGAATATCTGCTACAGGTAAGTATCTTCGCATTCTCTGAGGAAAAGCAGGCCATGTTCTTCTCACATATGGTAATCCCTAGCTACCAGGCTCACCATAAAGCAACAATAGGACCACAGGAACTTGCAACGGCAAGTTCTAGTTTAAAGTAACCTGAAATTATATACAAACTGTATGAGAGTCCAGCCTGGAACAGAACAAAAGGGGCTTAGGAAGGTGGAGTTGGATTCTAGACTCCAAACAAATTCTGCACAACTGTCTGTCCAAACTATTAGGTATCTTGCTCAAAGCAATAGTGAGATGTGAATGTGTGAACTGAATACCACATTGCAGCCTTGCAAATTTCTTCTGGTACATCGATGACATTTTTATGATTTGGACTGAGGGGGAAGAAACTCTGAAACAATTTTACAGTTCCTTCAATACATACCATCCTACAATCAGATTCAAAATTGACTACTCCCTTGAAAAAGTCAAATTTTTGGACACCACAGTCTCAATCAGTGATGGATATATACAAACGTCCATATACAAGAAACCCACAGACAAATGCAGCTACCTCCACAACTCCAGCTTCCACCCTTCACATACAAAAAGATCCATTATTTACAGCCAAGCCACAAGATACCACCGTATCTGCTCTGACCCAGGGGACAGAGACAGACCTTGAAACTCTGACTGCATCCTTCGAACAGAAAGGCTACAACCCCAAAATAATCTCCAAGGATATTGCCTTCTCCCTCAAAACACCCAGGGAAAATCTGCTACAGTACAAAGAAAAAAAAAGCCACAGACAGAATCCCCCTTATAGTGACATACAACCCAGAGCTGGAAAAATTAAGAAAAATCATAAAAGATCTGCAGCCTCTACTCCAGGAGGATGAATTACTGAAAGAGATATTCCCATTCCCACCAGTGCTGGCCTTCCGACAGCCACCCAACTTAAAACACAAGCTAATTAGAAGTAAGCTCCTAACACAGACTCAAAAAGAAAAGAATGGCACACATCCTTGCAATATATCCAGCTGAAACTATGCCAAAACATTTCGTCGGACCCCATGGTCATTCACAAAGGAAAATATTCAACATTAAGGAATCTTTCATGTGCTCATCTTCCAATGTGGTATATATCATTCAGGGTAAAAATGCAATGAAGGCTGCTACATTGGAGAAACAAGTCAGATGCTAAAGAAGAGATTTAATTTACATAGACACCATATGAAAAATGCCAGTACTAATAAAGATGGCACGCCTGTGGGGCAGCACTTTACAAAACCAGAACACTGTACCAGTGACTTCATGGTAAGAATCTTAAAATGGAACTTTAAAACAATACAGGAACATAAGACCTTTGACGTCAGAATGATTAAATATTTTGACACCTACCAGACAGGACTTAACAAAGATCTGGGTTTTCTAGCCCATTATAAACCATAAAATTGTACTGCTTTGAAAATTGTACTGATTGTCACCCTCCTGTCTCCATACATATCTCACCTGTCCATCTTCCTGTCTCTCACATATCCACCCCCATCCTGTTAGACTGTCACTTGAATGCTTTCATGTTTCACTTATATATGCTGTCATCTACCAACATTTGCTTATTTCCGATCTGACGAAGAAGGGCAACCTTCGAAAGCTAATCAAGAAATGTATTGTTATGTCCAATAAAAAAGGTATCATCTTATTTTCTTTTCCATGTTTTATTTTGTTTTATTTCTATTGATTACCTTCAGTAGGGGCTGATTTCAAGTGGGCTACCGAAGTCAACCATGGCTTTGACATTATGGGCCTTGACATAACCCTCAGCTGATTGGAGATTGTGCGTTTTCCAATGCTGACCCCCATCTTGTTGGGATCAAAAGAAACAAAAAGATGGATAGACTGTCTATAGAGCCTCTCCGCTCCAGGTAAAAGGACAGTGCTCACTTGCAGTCCAAGGTGTGCCATGCACTTTTGCCATGATGGGCATGAGGTTTGGGAAAGAATGTTAGAAGAACAATAGAATGGTTCAGATGGAACTCTGACACAACCATAGGAAGGAATTTAGGGTGCATGGGAAGAACTACTCTGTTATGATGAAATTTTGTATAAGGTGAATCTGCTACTAGGGCCTGAAGCTCACTGACCCTGCGAACTGAAGTAACAGCCACCAAAAACAAGACCTTCCAGGTCAAGTACTTTAGATGACAGGAATCAAATGGCTCAAAAGGAACTTTCATCAGCTGGGTGAGGACTATGTAGAGGTCCCATGACACAGGCAGAGGTTTGACGGGGGCTTTGTCAACAGTAAACCTCTCATAAAGCAAATACTAGAGGCTGTCCAGAGATGGGCTTATCTTACACATGGTGATGGTAAGCACTAATTGCACTGAGGTGAACCCTTACAGAGTTGGTTTTAAGACCAAACTTTGAGAAGTGCTGAAGTTATTCAAGCAGGGTCTGTGTAGGGCAAGAAAGAGGATCTAGGGCTTTGCCCTCACACCATACGGCACACCTCCTCCATTTGAGAAGGGCCCTTAGGTCTAGGATGGGACACATCCTCCCCCACCCCCCTAGTCTTCTTTGGGACAAGAAGTACATGGAATAGAATCTGTTCCTTGGTGGAACGGACTCAACCTCATGGGGCTTTAGAAGGGTGAAGAGTTTCTCTGCAAGTACCTCCACCGGTAGGAAGTTACAAGGGGCCACCTTTCTTGGAAAAAACTCAGCCCCCCCCCCCCTCCACCATCAGTAGGTCACCCAGAACTGTCACTGTTTTGACTGGGGAGCCAGCTGGGTCTTAGGTGCATGCTGTTGACAAGAACGAGCACACTAGGGCTGAGACTGCTGAGAAGGGTGAGAAGAAGAGGCGTATCTAAGACTCTGAGAGTAGTAAGGACCTCTCTTCAACTTGCTTGGAAATCTTTTGGATGAGGAGGATGCAGAAGGTGCTCGGTGGAAGACAGTATCAATGGTATCGTTGTGTTTTTTGATGAGGTCTGCAACTTCCTCTATCTTCTCTCCAAAAAGATATCCCCCCAGCTTGTGCCATCCACCAACCTCTGCTGGACCGCAGGGTCCAAGTCAAAGATACACAGCATCGCTATACTGTAGGCAGAAATCCGGAATGCCACACCAAAGTATCATATATGCCCCTGGCTAGAAAATTATGACACACCTTCTGGTGTTTGGCCAATAGGATAAGAGATTTGGCCTGCTCCAATGGGAGAGAACCCGTCAATCAGTCATATTGCACACCACATTTCTCAAGTAGAGGCTCATGTAGAGCTGGTATGACTGTATACAGGAGATGAGGCCTTATACATCTTCCACCTAAAAGAGTCCAGAGTTCGAGCTTCTCTTCTGGGGGCACCAAAGCAAAGTCTCTGGAACCTCTGGCTCATTTGAATGTGGATTCCACCACCAGGGAATGATGAGGCAACTGTGGCTTATCAAAACCAAAAGAACTCTGCATCCTATACATGGTAACAATTTGCTTGGGGAGGACAGATACCGACAGAAGGGACTCCCAATTCTTCCACTGAACATCACATAAGATCTTGTGAAGCGGGACAGTCATAGTCTCTCTAGGAGGAGAGTCGTAATCCAGGACCTCAAACATCTCAGCCCTGAGCGCGTCCTCAGTCTCCAAACGAATTGGAATGGCAGCCTCCATTTCCTTGACAAATACTGGGAAGGAAAGGCTCTCTGGTGGAGACTTTCATCTCTCCTCAGGTGGAGGGGGGCAGTCTGAGAAGACTGCCCATTAGTGCTCTATATTAGTGTCAGCAAAGAACTCCTCATGGGAGAATGGAGAATGAGCCTGTCTCGAGTAGAAGGAAGTTGGTCCTTGCCTGGAGCAGAATAGAGATGTAGGCTCCACCCTCAACTCCAGCAAAGCTTCCTCCATCGATATTAAGGGAGGTACCCGCATGGACGACTGTCAACACTGGTACCGCATGTGGCACTGGTGTCGGTAACCTCACAACAGGGTGAGGGCCCTACAAGGCAGCCATAAGAGGCAAGGCTGGAGCAAGCACACCTGATGCTAATGCACTCTGCTGTAATATCCCCGCCAATTGCAACTGAAGCATGGACCAGATGCACTAATTGAGGGCCACCATCAGAAAAACCTGGGTGTCAGTTCAGAGACAGCCTGCTAAACTGGTGATGTCAATTCAAGTACCTGGTCCCGGCTACGTGGAGACCCTTGTGTTGGCACCTCCTTGATGGAGGGAGAGCACTCCTCCTGGTGCCGACACTTCTCAGACACCAGATCCCTTGGTGCTCTGGTGCTCCTGGCACCATCTGTTGAAGTGTATTGATGCTTGTGCCTCTTGGCCTTCACCCGATGTCAAACATCAACACCCCTCAATGCCAATGAGGATGACATTGAATGCTCCTACCTCTTTGGCATCGGGTCCGATGCAGACCAGTCCCTGAGGCCCTGCACAGTGGACAGCACAGAGGCAGGTGGAGACCTGCTTGATGTATGCCCACTTCCATTGTTGGACATGGGTCTAGCAGCCATAGGGACCGATGCACCCAGTGCTGGTACAAACGCCAACGCCAATGTTGACGATTCAGATCTGGCTCCAAGAATTCTCTCTCCAAGCCTCTCTGGACAACCGTGTACTCTTTTGCATATGCAGGCAAAGAATACAGTTGGTACAGTTGTGGTCTGGCCTTAAACACTGGAGACACCAGGAATATGTGTCAGTACCAGAGATGATCCGATTGCACTAAGCACAGTGCCAGAAACCACTGGGAACCTTCGATGACATGGAAGGAAAAACAGCCGTGGCCAAATCAAACAACTCGATGGCGATAGAAAAAGGATCAAATCACCAAGAAAAAAAGAAGGGGAAAAATCCTGACTGAAGCTCAGGCCTAAGAGGGCCTCGTGAGTGTGCGAGAAAAATAGATAACTTAAAGTGGGGAAAAATAAACAAAAATTTTAAGGGTAAGTAGGAACATTTCCTGAAAAGGGAAAAACACAAAAGAGGGCAAAAAAAAAATACCCAAAGGGAAGTCACAAAAAAAGTCTCAAAAATAAGCAACACACCAGATTCTGTGAGGAGCCGCGAGCAGTATGTTCTCTCCTCACTGCGGATGAAGAGAGACCGATGGTCCCGAGCACTCACAGCAGGTGGGAAGGCACTCACATATGTGCAGTGGGGGCACTCAGCAGTGGTGTGCTAGGTCAATGGCTTGTGGTAAGGTCTCAGACCCAAAATGGATGTGCGGCAATTTTCATTTTGCCGCACGTCCATTTTCAGAAAAAAATTTAAAAAGGCATTTTTTACAGGTGTGCTGAAAAATGATTCTGCACACGCCCAAAACACACATCTGCACTACCGCAGGCCATTTTTCAGCGCACCTTTTTTAATTTTTCAATTTGTAAATTTAATCATCCTTGCTTGCATTTTACTCAAGTCTCTAAACCTTATTAGAACATTACTTCTTAGACCATATCTGATCATCAACAAAGCAGGAGACACGGAAGCACTTTATTTAGGCTACTGAAGTGCTCTGTGGGGACCCGTTTCACCTCCCACGGCTTCTTTAGGAGATCTGCATATTGTGCCATGTGCTCAGTGTTCTGTGAAAATATTTTTTTACAATCAAATAAATAATCCAATAACTCTAGAATAAGCAGTGAAGCATTTCCAAAAACACCAAAAGAAGGGATGTCATTTATACATCTTGACGTCAAAATTAACTTATTCTTCATACTTTCTTCCCAAACATCAAACCTGCTGTGCTGGAGAACAAAAGTGTCACTGTTTTAAAATCAATGCTGACACATGCGCAACAGAGCCCTTTGAACCATACTGCCCTCTTCAGGGAATTACACATCATAAAAATGCAGGCCATTCTATCATGATGTTCAGACCATAGGATTCCACCAACTTCAAACGGTGTGTCCACCGTTGTTCTTCTAACCACATCATCCCATAAATGCTGACAGGAACGCTATCAAGAACCCAACAAGACAAATCATTAAACAGATGTTGTGAAGCAATAAGTGGGCTAATAAAGGCACTCCCAACTATTGCTGACTGATGGTAAACCTGTGCTCATTCATACATACATTTAAACTTCTAATTGTTTAATGTTTGTGAAGGAAGAATGAAGAGTAAGTTAGTATTGATGTCAAGATGTATACATTACATCCCTTGTTTTGGTGTTTTTAGAAATGCTGCACTTCTTATTCTATGGGTATTGGATTATTTATTTGATTGTAAAAACCTTTTCACAGAACATTGAAGCACACGGCCCATATCTTTCCTGAAGAAGATATGGGAGGTGAAATGGGTCCCTGTAGGATTGTTCCAGTAGCCAAAGTTAAGTGCTTCCTTATCTCCTGTTTTGTTGATTATCAGATATGGTCTAAGAAGTAATGTTATAACGATTTAGAGACTTGAGTAGAATGCAAGCAAGAATGATTAAATGTACAAATTGAAAAATTAATAAGCTAAGTAATTAAAGTATAGAATAAAGATTATGTTTTCATGGAGGTTTTTTGACCAATGATAGATACGGAGAACTGTGAGCAGAGATAAGCTGATATCTTGGAGTAGTACTGGTAATTATACTGCATATGATACAGCCATAGTCAGGTGAGGTCTTTTTCTTCCCTTTTTCCCATGTTTGATTAGAAGAATTTGAAAGATGTATAAAGTTCCACTTGAGAGTGTTGAGTATTCCATAATGGCAATTAGGTGCATAATTGCTGATACAGAATTTGCACTTAGCACCTAACTTAATAGGTGACCTTGTGTGTGTAAATGTTTAGAATATTACCATATACACGCATAGGTGCACTTTTATGCGTATATATGCCAGTATCCTACCTAAGTGTTATTCTGCAAATATTCACTTAATTTACATACTGTGTACTTGCAAGGGGAGCATACACAGGGCAAATGATGGGCAGGATGTAGGGGAGGATCTTAAATGCATCCATATCGCATCTAGGCTCCTGAACTTATGGCACCACTCTGGCTGGTGTAGGTGTAGGCACTTAATGAAATTTAGGCACCTAAGTTCTATTTTAGAACAGGCTTCTATTACCCAGTCTTGGGGTGCCTAAACGAGGCATCCAGTTATATAATTACCCTCACTGTAGCCTATGTGTATTATAAAATAAACTTGGAATAGCCACTTTTTTGGTTTGCCTACACAGGCACCTTTTTATAAAAAAATTTTCTTTATATGCAATTTTATAAAAGATCACCTAGGTTGTAAGGGAAAGAAAGTGGTTATTTGTAGCCTGTTTTACAGGGACACACCGGAGACTATAGAGCTCATTTTCAAAAGAGGAAAAACGTCCAAAAGTGGCATAAATCTGCTTTAACATGTTTTTCTATTAAGTCCATCAGAAGTGAGTTCAAACCACAAGGGGGCGTGTCAAGGGTGTGTTAAGGGTGGGATCTGTGCGTTCCTAACACTTGGACATTTTTTAGACATAATGGAACAAAACAAAAGTGTCCAGAACTAAAACTAAGATGTTTTGAGCTAGATCTGTTTTTATAACGAATAAGGCACAAAAGGTTGCCCTAAATGACCAGATGACCACTGGAGGGAATCAGGGGTGACCCCCCAATGGTCACTGACCCCCCTCCCCCCACACACAAATGTGAATACAAATATGATTTAGCTGCCTCTATGACAGCCTCAGATGTTAGAGCCAGGTTTGTTACAGCAGCATGCAGGCCCCTGGAGTAGTGTAGTGGTCAGTGCAGTGCACCATGAAGTGGGGGACTCTGGTCCCTATCTCCCTCTACCTGTCATATTTGTGGAGGAAACTGTGAGCCCTCCAAAACTCACCAGAAACCCACTGTACTCACATATAGGTGCCCCCTTCATCTATAAGGGCTATTGTAGTGGTATACAGTTGTGGGCAGTGGGTTTGGGGGGGTGGTGTTGGGGGGATCAGCATACAAGATAAGGGAGTAATGGTGAGATATGTACCTAGGAGCATATTTTTGAAGTTCACTAAAGTGCCCTCTAGGGTGCCCCAATTATCTACTGGGATGTCTGGGAGACCAGTCCACTAAAAATGCTAGACCCTTCTACATCCCAATGGCTTGATTTTCTATGTTTTTCACTTGGATGTTTTTTTTTAATGGACCAAAAAATAAAATGTCCAAAGCACAAAACCTTTTTAGAAACAGTATTTTCGAAAACAAAAGATAAGCCGTTTTTCTGTTATGAAAATTAACTTCTTTCCTAATCAGATTTGTCTAATGTCGGGCTTAGATGTCATATTGAAAATATCCCTCTATATGTCTTAAGACATATCCAACAGAAATTAAAGGTAAAATGAACTCATGCACATCTACACCAACTCGAGAGTAGTTGTAAATATACACGCATACAATATGTGCAGCACAGCATATTTTATAAGCACATGTGTAAATCCTGACTCTGCCTGCGCTCTTCCCAGGACACACCCCAAACACACACCAATGTCACATACAAGTGCATAAGCTTTTTTGAAAACACTTGTATGTGCAGGGTAATTTTATAAGAGGCATTTTATACGTGCACCAGTGGCGTTCCTAGGGGGGCTGACACCCGGGGCAGATCGCCGATGCGCCCCGCCCCCCCCGGGTGCAGCGCCCTCCTGGAACAGCGCGACGCCCCCCCCGGCGAAAGAACCCCCAATCCCCCAGCGAAAGAACCCCCCTGGGTGCACGCCGTTGGGGGGGGGGGGGGTGCCGCGCGCCTGCCGGCTCTTCATTTCATGCTCCCTCTGCCCCGGAACAGGAAGTAACCTGTTCCGGGGCAAAGGGAGCATGAAAACGAAGAGCCAACAGGTGCGCGGCACCCCCCAACGGCATGCACCCGGGGCAGACCGCCCCCACCGCCCCCCCTTGGTACGCCACTGACATGCACACTAGCATAAACAATGATGGATCGCTAAGAGTCACGTAATGAATCAATTCTTCCAAAATACGTTTGAATTATTTTTGGGGAAAAATGTGTTCATTTCCTGATCTTTGCAAGGAACAGCGAAAGCAGATCCTAGTTCTACGCAACAGAGTTCTTCAGAATAATAGTATATTTTTCCTGAGATTTCCAGTTAAATGATTGATGAAATTTGATAGTGTTATATATATGTTCTATGACCCCCAAGCAACTTCAAGCATTTCTGGATAATAAATTTCCTCTCCAAATTGTTACTGCAATTTGCCAGGGTGGTGGCTACTTAAAAGCAAGCCATATAATGTACACATGTGATGGCGTTCATTGCTTATTATGAGATTGAGGAATTCTTCTTTATTTTTCATTCCTAAGGGGTCCTTTTACTAAGGTGCGCTAATGGATTTAGCACATGCTAACGATTAGCACATGCTAAATGCTGCGCAGCCCATTCTATATCTATGGGTTGCATGGCACCTAATGCACAGTAATTTATTAGTGTGTGCTAAATCTGGTAGTGCACCTTAGTAAACAAACCCCTTAATTTCTGGGGTCCTCTCTTTTTGGGGACTAGAGGGCAAAGACCAGTGTTGTAATTGTAGTCCTTAATATGTACATTTTTTTGGAATGCGCTGTTTTCTTACTACATTGACTACTACTACTACTACTACTACTACTATTTATCATTTCTATGATTGTCCTGTTTTCTGTAACAAGTAGTTTACTTGGATTGTATATTAGAAGTTTGAAAAATAAGAGAGAGAAAAAAATTTGTATACACACACCAACATGGAAATAGCACATAGGGCTTCTAACATGAGGGTTATAAGATTCTAAATCAGATTTACTTTTTGTGTGAGGGGAATGGGGGGATGTAAAAGGACCTATTTGTAAAAACCATAGCACAAGACTAATTGTTACACTACATAATAACAGACATGTAAAAGACTTTTAAATACCCTGTTTTAAGAGTCTTCAACTTCAAGAAGATAATGCCAATAATTACCAAAATAGACACCTCCAGATACATCAGAATAACTTGTATCCTTTTGCAAGTAGCTGCAAATGCTACTCAACAACTAAAATGAAGCTACATCTGCATAAAAAGTTTGCAATAACCACGCTCAGTTTTTATCACTCTAATAAACATTTATGCACTTACCTCCGGATCCTATAAAGATTGACCAAATTTGGGTGTGGATCCTAGATGCACATACAAACTAATCAGTTAATGCATTGTTAGCAATTATTAATGTTAACTGGCACTAATTAGGAGTCACACACGGACCTGTCTACACATTATTCTAGACCACTGTGCGCCTAAATTCTCTCGCATGCAACTCAAAACAGGGCGTGGCCATGGGAGGGGTATGGGCAGGTCAAGGGTGCTCCCAAAATTTGGGCACAGTGTTACATAAAAGGGTCATTTACGTGTCCAACTGCCATGAGATGTGCGCCAGCATTTATACCAAGTCATTGTGCCCAAAGCTGGGTGTGGCAATCTGTGCCAAGCACTATTCTATAAAAGGCACTGAACCCAGAGCATCCTCTTAGCACTGATTCTTCTCAGCTACTAACTTTGGGCACCATTTACTGAATATGGCCCTTAATGCCAATGAATTCATTATTTCAAAAACACTTTCATAAATGAAACCCATGAACCTCTCTATATGGTTCTCAGGACACCTGCTAAGAACTTTGAGATGTTCTAACATCAAACATGGTCAAATCAAAGTTCCCCCAAAGTTGCCCATTAAGCCTTTTGTGAAACAGGTTAGTTCTGAAGTTAAGATGAACCCTTTTGTGGTTTTTAATTCCATTTTTCAGTGTTTAGGTACATTTGTTAGCTTAGGGGTAAATTCTATAAGTAGCACCGATAGCGTGTTACGCTTTGCACAATTCTATAAAGAGTATGCATCTTTTATAGAATAGTGCTCAGCATTCAGCTGCACCTAACTGTAGGTGTCTGCAATTAGGCCTGCTATAAGCAGGCCTAAATACTGGTGCCTAAGTTAAGCGCACTTAGGCGTGATTTCGTATCAATGCGCATAAAATCCAGGAACGCCCCCCCCCCAGAACTGCCCTTAAACACTTCCCCAAATTTTGATAGGATTTATGCGCAATCCATTATAGAATTGGATATGTACCTAAATCCTAATTATTGCCAATTAGTGCTGATAATTGAGTATCACCCAATTATCAGCGCTGATTAGCTTGTTGTTCAATTAAGTTGTGTGCACTCTTTACAGCATCACACCAAGCGTGTCTTTAATTGGCGCCAATTATTCTGGTGCAATATATAGAATTTGGGCCTTATTCTATAACCATAACAAAGTTTTACCTAATTTTTCAATGGCATTGTCCTTCATTGTCACAGTATCTTGTAGATTTATAATCCTAATCTGAAGTTTATCTATTTGCTGTTTATATTTTGAATTTTCTTCTTTAAGTTTTTGTCTGTCCTTTTCTTCATCTTCTAAAAAAATCTGAAACATTATGGAACCAGTTATTTCTCAGAAAGGAACAAAAGATTTATGTACGCAGCACAGCAATAACAATTCCATAGCATGACTATAATAGAATGTTCTCAGCTCTATTGTATATTTAAAATATGAATGAAAAATAGAATGAGACTAAAAAGACTGTTGGAAGAAAGACAGCAGTACATTATAAACAAAGACCAAAAAGCATGGGGACATTTTTATAGACAGGAATAATACATATCATACTGTTTGTGTGCCCTCATCATTCAGGTCAATTTATTATGGAAGCTGTGTCCATGGAGGCAGCTGGGACCTATCCACCCACACTTCCTTCTGTGTGTTCATGAAGTGCTGTCCGTAACTAGGCAAGCAGGGGAGACTTGGGCAGCACTAGGGCAAGGAGGGGGTGCAAAGTGTATGGCTAAGGAGGGGGGGCTTGTTGCCTTTGTGCCATTGCTCAGGGACAGTACTGCCAGTGTCATGAGGAGCACATCACATGTCAAAGTGGTGAAGTTTTCAGGCTGGAAGCCACATGGAGTCCATCAGTCCCTCAGCTATCAGCGCAGTTGGTTTTCCACTCGGTGCTGGAGCCACCCGGAGGTAATTCATATGCTGAACATTAACATGGCTTTGCATGCCTGTCACACATAGACTGTGCAGGCGTTTAATGCTATTGAACACTTCAGTTTAAATCTCTGTGCAAACAGCGATTACCTTGTAAGAAGGTTTCACGATAACATTAAACAAAAGACTTTAAAGTTATAGTTTTAGTAAAGCAAGCTCATTTACATTTTCATTATGCGTGTCCTTTGTTTAAGTCTTGCCACTTTCATTACAGAAAGGTCTTTTCCCTATGCAATAGAAGCTTATAGTAACAGATACTCCTTTTTATTGTCAATTTAAAAGCCTTTGAAAACATCTGAATATACCATACTATAGCTGTCTAGACGTAACTAACACATATATTTCTTTTAACATTAAAGACTTTTATAAAGTTAGACCAAACTTTACAACAATATTACTATAAAGTCTGAAATCCCAAGTATGTGTTTATTTTTTTTAAATCTATCTAATAAAGTATATTGATAGGCAGGCTGTAAATATATTAAACAAGCAAAATAAACAGATATAATTTTTTATTGTGAGATGGCACATCAAAAATCATATATCTCTGTGAGAATTAAGAGTCCTTTTCAAATGCAAAGTGATTACATGTCAGAAGCTAAAATCTTACTTCCTGCATCTTTGGAATATGATTTAACAGACACATTTTAGAATGGAAAAGTCTGTCAGTTGAATGTCATTTATACATTAGTATAAATTGTATTTATAATCAGGCTTGTTTATACTGGTAACTTGAAAGTTTTGGTGTAGGTTTTCCTTTGTGTTTTAAAACATGCATATAAAACAAAAGAATGAAAATTTAATTGTAAAGCTACCTGTGGTGGATAATAACAGACTTCCAGCAGATGACTACTTTACTAATGTTTTAGGGGAATGTTTGTTTATTCAGAATTTTTTTCCATCAAACCTCATTATTAATTAGTGTCCACGTTAAAGACCAACTTAATATCCCTCTTGGGGAGAACTTGCCAAATTTGAGATTCTATCTTACTTCTATTAACAAAAGCACAACTTGCTAATTAAAAGGAAAATAAACCTGATTTTTTTTAAAACTGACATTGTCCAACTGAAACTTATCAAACTATGGGGCTCATTTTCAAAACAGAAAACATCCGTGTCATTAAGCACCATTTGGACAGGTTTCTTCTCAAAACATCCAAATCGGTATTTTCAAAACCTATTTGTAGACGTTTATCTATGCATTTCATCTGCAATGCGTCCAAATCACAAGTGTGTATGTCAGGGGTGTTTCAAAGGTGGGATTATGGTGGGCTTAGGGCGTGTTTAACACTTGGACATTTTACAGTCAAAATGGAACAAAATAAAAACGTCTAGGGTGAAAATTTCAATGTTTCGGTCTAAACCTGTTTTTGTAACAAATAAGGCACAAAAGGGTGCCCTAAATGACCAGATGACCACTGAAGGGAATCAGGGATGACCCCGTTTACTCCCCCAGTGGTCACTGACCCCCTCCCACCCCCCCCCCCAAATGTGATTTAAAACGTTACCAGCCTCAGATGTCATACTCAGGTCCATTAGAGCAGCATACAGGTCCCTGGAGTAGTATAGTGGTGGGTGAAGAAAACTGTAGACAGGTAGACCCAGGTCCATACCTCTCCCTACCTGTTATATTTGTGGTGGAAACTGTGAGCCCTCCTAAACTCACCATAAATCCACTGTACCCCATATAGGTGCCCCCTTCACCCATAAGGGCTATTGCAATGGTGTACACAGGGCCGCTGAGAGGAGGGGGAACAAAATTCCCCGGGCCTCCAGGGGGGGGCCCGGCGCCGCCGCCGCAGTACGGCCCGCCCGCCCTCCGTCGCTCCCTGGCATTGAGTTTAAGCGCCTCACCTTTGAAAGTGCAGCAAGCAGTGGCAGACCACTCCTTCCTTCCATGTCCCACCCTCGCCTGACGTAACCCGCGAGGGCGGGTCACGGAAGGAAGGAGTGGTCTGCCACTGCTTGCTGCGCTTTCGAAGGTGAGGCGCTTAAGGTCTGTGCTGAGGGCCCGGGGGTGGAGAGAGGGCCCGGTGGCGGATGGAGGGGGGCCCAGCGACCTCGGGGGGGGGCGGGGGGTGGCCTTGTCCCGGGTCTGGCCCAGTCTCTCGGTGGCCCTGGGTGTACATTTGGGGGTAGTGGGTTTTAGAGGGCTCAGCAGATAAGAAAAGGGAGTAATGATGAAATGTGTACCTGGTAGAATTTATATGAAGTTCATAACAGTGCCCCCCTGATCTCCTGGGATGTCTGGGGGACCATTCTGCTAAAATGCTGGCCTCTCCTACATCCCAATGGCTTGATCTTCTCTGTTTTTCACTTGTTTGTTTTTTTTTTGGGGGGGGGGCTGAAAAAATTAATGCACAGAGTACAAAACCTTGTTACAAACAATATTAAAAAAAAAAAAAACGATAGATTTTTGCAGTTTCGAAAATGGCCATATTTCCTATTTGGATTTGGGACGTTTACTGCAAAATGTCCAAAGTCCGACTTGGATGTCATATTGAAAATGACCCTCGATGACTTTACAGTTTCAAAAGACCTTTTAAAGAGCTGCTGCACAGAGTAATAGCCAAAATATGAGCATCAACAGTTGAATCTATAGAAATCATCAAGGGAGTGATTTTTTAAAGAAATTCTTTACTTATAACACATTCCAAGAATAGAATTTGAGAAGTACCAGAGATTTCTAATACAGATTCAATGGCTAAAAACACAACTGCCCACAGTTGTGAAAGACTGCCTCTACTTCTCCCTCTGGGTACTAACCTAAAAGTGAAACTAGACATAGGGGGATCATTTTCTTTTTTTTTTAATTTTTGAAATTATTTATAAGTGTCCACTTGTTTACAGACATTTTGAAAGGGTAGTAAATAATTTTCTCTTTTCTACTGCGGGGGGCGTTTCCGGCAGTAATCAGCAACATGGCCACATTACTGCACGCTACCTGATTACCGTACGATTAGCGCATGAGCCATTACCGCCTGCTAAATAGGTGTAAGGGCTCAAGCAGTAAATAGCCGCGTGCTAATTTTTTTTTTATACTGTTTTTTACTGCTCCATTTTGATAAAGGTCTTTTTCCCACCACAGTAAAAAGTGGGCCAGCACATTCAAATTTCATACGCCAAAACTAGCACAGACCACTTTTTACCACAGCTTAGTAAAAGGGCCCCGAAGTTCTTTCTTCATTATCCCTGCAAATTGTTTGATTTATTTTTCTGGGGTTAAATAATTTTTCTATTCCAGACCAATTAAAGTTTATTTCTTTATTTAAAGAAAGCATCTGTTCCACCAGGTAATCCTATACCTGCTATAGTGACCGAAAGATGGGAGGGAAGAATGTTACATTAAGCCCTTTTGTTGTGAATTAACACATTTTCTTTTGTTAAGCTCCACTGTTTATTACCTCCACCTTGGTTGTTTTGTGGTCTAACGTGATTGAGGGGAATATATTGAATGATGATTATTTTCTTTATGTAATTATGGTTTTCTACCACAAGAAACTGCCTGCCAACTTCGGAACTACCGCTGGGCTCCCCTGCTACCCCAGCAGGAGGGCTGATTTGCCATGTGCTACTTAAGTGGTAGCCTTACCATGGCTTAGTAAAAGGGCCCCTAAGCCCCCAAAGTCTCTTGTCTCATGGAAAGAAACAACATGCAGCATTCCTCCGTTGAATGAGATACATCAGGGTATATCCCACATTCTTTGTCCCAAATAAAGAGTTGCAGATTTTTCAATTAAAGGCCCATGATCAGATTTAGGTCCTGTTCAAAAACACAACCAATAATGTTAATCTGCCCTGATCCTCGTCACTAGATGATTCTACTATTGCTGATACAGCCAATACTTCATGTTCTCTGGATTCTTCTTGATGGAAGAAAGTACACAAAGGTGGAAGATTAGAAACTGGTAAGTCCAAGGTTTCTAACTAAGTACTTCTTCCAAGTCTACAAAGGAGTTTGGCCCAGGACTTCAGGAAAATTTAAGATTCTCAAATTCAGACATCTATAATGATTTTCTAGTTATTCCAATTTCCTATGCATTACAATCATATCTTGAACCAAAACATTAATGGAAACCTTAACATCCTTAATATCTTTTTCTGAGGTTTCAATTCATTGTAGATGGTCTTTTTCTAGGGCCTCCTGCCTATGTGCCAAATCTGAGGTAGTATTTACCAAAGAGCTTAAATCAAATGCACATTTAGTATTTGCAGTGTCCATTTTTCACAAGCATTGTCCAAATAACCTTGTAGGGATACTTCAGGCGTACCTCAAGATGTTAAAGGTGTCCTCTCTAAAGCTCCACCCATTATTCCTAGGTCTTCACTTTGAGTCACTAGAATAGCTGCACTTGAAACTCAGAAGTGTTGTTGCGGGTTAGGCACCTGCAGTGCCCCCATTGGGGCTCCTTCTGGAACTTCCAAACCGGCATAGACATTCTGGCTTGGTATAGGGCCATCCGTGTACAACGCAGCTACTGAATCTGGCGTCGAGCACCCTCTCAGAGAAGCCTGTCCATCTTAGGGCATGAGGCCTTGTGGGCCAAGAGAATCTTCACCCCTTGCCGGCCCAAAGTCTTCACTCTCAGCAGCTGCAGCAAGGGTCAAGCCCGCGCTTGCCGAGGGAAGCTTCTGAGTGAAGGTGTCAATTCCAGGCTGTAAGGCAACCATTGTAGAAGAAGCAGCAAGGTTAAGTCAGAACTTTCCCCCTTTTCTGCACCATAGTATTGCAAGGAAATCAGCAAGCACACAAAGCAAGCTCAGAGTGACATTGCCTTCTTGACTCTGCCCCTCCCCCAGCTCACATTTGGGGTCTGCTGATGGCTAACTTGAATCTCACATCTTTTGCCTAATGTTTCCCCCCTCTCCCCGCTTTCCTTTCGATATATTTTAATTCTACCCCATCCCCCCACCTTTCCACCAGTCCTTCTGTTCTAGGTCCTCATTTCTAACCCTCTCTCTTTTATTTGTACTACAGTGTAAGCTGTACAGATATTAAGTTTGATGGGCGGGAGAGAAGTTTTTAATAAACATAGAAACTTGGTCTTTTACTACAGACTAGTACATGTTATCTGCCACAGGACCCATTTTATTCCTAAGTTCCCTTCCCGTATACATTTTCCACTTTGAAAATTACCTGCACACACTTACATCTACATCTACACACATTTTTGAAGGTAAAAACCACAAGTATATTTTTGAAAATTCAAGTGTGCAAGTAAGTGCAATCCCCCCCCCCCCCCCTTAAACCTACCCCCTGGAGTAGTTCTTCAAAATGCAGGTAAACTGATGTGTATATCAGCACTATGGAAATAATTTTTATAAATGATTTATCATGGGTAAATCCTGTTGTATGCATGTAAATGGCTTCTAATAAAATTATCCCACACATAAAGGCGACGAAACAGTGTGACAAGGTGGTGGCCTTAGCCAGAAGGATGCTAGGCTGTATACAGAGAGGTGTAACCAGCAGAAGAAAGGAGGTGCTGATGCCCCTGAACAAGTCATTGGTGAGGCCCCACTTGGAGTATTGTGTTCAGTTTTGGAGGCCATATCTTGCTAAGGATATAAAAAGAATTGAGGCGGTGAAAAGAAAAACTACAAAAATGGTATGGGATTTGCGTTACAAGACATATAAGGAGAGACTTGCTGACCTGAACATGTATACCCTGGAAGAAAGGAGAAACAGACGTTCCAAAATTTGAAAGGTATTAATCCACAAACAAATCTTTTCCAGAGGTTGAAGGGGGGGCAGACTCAAGAAAAATGTCAGGAAGTATTTTTTCACAGAGAGAGTGGTGGATACTTGGAATGCCCTCCCGCGGGAGGTGGTGGACATGAAAACTGTAACGGAATTTAAAATGCATGGGATAAACATAAAGGAATCCTGTTCAGAAGGAATGGATCCTCAGAAGCTTAGCAGAGATTGGGTGGCAGCACCGGTGGTTGGGAGGCGGGGCAAATACTGGGCAGACTTCTACGGTCTATGCTCCAAAAATGGCGAGGATAAATCAAGGTCAGGTATACATATAAAGTAGCACATATGAGTTTATCTTGTTGGGCAGACTGGAATGGTCCATATAGGTCTTTATCTGCCGTCATCTACTATGTTACTATACAAAAAGCACCCACGGCGTGTACTTTACACAACCTGTGTGTAGGCAGGTTTTGGGGCATAATCTGGGTGGTGTCACAAAGTACACACTTAAGATATAAAATGTCAGTCATATACATTTGCATTTCCTCTGAGCAGGTGTAAATGTACATGGCTAAATTTTGGCCAGAATTATGCAGGTTTTGTGAGGCTATTTTACAATAATATGTGGGGGTCTTTTTATTAAAGTGTGCTAAACAGTTAGCATATGAATTAGTGTATATGGTTAGTCCATTAATCTAGTAACTGTTACCATGTTAGTATGATATTGTGCACTATGTCACGTCTGTGGCCGTGACCACCCTCTTACTTACCCTGTTTCTGGGAGTCAGTAGCTGTGCTGGCTTCTGCTTGTCTCTGTGTCTGTCTCTGTCTTAGTTTCTCTCTGGCTCTGTGTGCTGATTGCTCTACTGAATCTCACCTGTGTGGGCTTTGCCTCTTCCAAGATGGCTGCTGCTTCCTCCTCCTTGCCAGTATCCAAGATGGCTCCCGCTGTTCCTTCCTATGGGATGACTGCTTTGTGTGTCAAGCCTCTGTTTGGTTGCAAGGTGATTGCTGCAGCTGTGGCTCTGGTGTTGATGAGCTTTATTAGTGACTTGGAGACTACAGTCCTGGCCTTTGCATTGCCATTTCCTCGGCAGTGCCTTAGGTCCCGAGGTTAGTGTGCTGTTAGCACTGTTTGCTTTCCTTGTCTTGTGCTCTGTGGGTTTTCAGCCCTTCTGTGTTTATTGTTCTGTGGGCTTCCTACCCTTCTGTGTTATTTGCTTTGTGGGTTTCCAGCCCTTCTGTGTTTATTGCTCTGTGGGCTTCCTACCCTTCTGTGTTATTTGCTCTGTGGGTTTTCTGCCCTTCTGTGTTTATTGCTCTGTGGGTTTCCAGCCCTTCTGTGTTTATTGCTCTGTGGGTTTCCAGCCCTTCTGTGTTTATTGCTCTGTGGGTTTTCTGCCCTTCTGTGTTTATTGCTCTGTGGGTTTCCAGCCCTTCTGTGTTTATTGCTCTGTGGGTTTTCTGCCCTTCTGTGTTTATTGCTCTGTGGGTTTTCTGCCCTTCTGTGTGTATTGCTCTGTGGGTTTTCTGCCCTTCTGTGTGTATTGCTTTGAACCTGCCTACTGCCAGAACCCGGACATTCCCTGCCTGTCTGCCTTGCCATCGCCTAGGGGCCAGGGGGCACTCCTGGACCTTCATTCCTGCGGTTCCTGTAAGTCCTACCGGCTGCCAGAACCTGAGGGCTCAACCCGAGGGGGAAGGCAGTCAAGTGTAGGTGAAGCCTAGGTCCAGTCCGGGTTCCAGTCCAGCGGGTTTCTCTCCTGTATGTTCCAGTCCGGTGGGGCCACTCCAGTGTGTCCAGTCCAGCGGGCCCCACTCCAGTGCGCACCCGTCCGGTGCGTTCCAGTTCTGAGTATTCCTGTGTAGAACTCCAGTCCGGGGTTCCTGTCCAGTCTTGTCTCATCTCTACCTTGTAGGTGATCTTGCCTGCCACTGCCGCTCCACGGTAGTGGTCCAAGGACTCACGAAACCAGTGCTCCCGGGGAAGAAGCCGGACAGTGTGCCAAGGGCCTCGTGCACGCGACAGAATGCAAAGGCCATGAGTCCGGCAAGATCATCCGCCCAGCGGGGACTACCGTCCATGTCCGAGTTCCTCACGAACCATCCGGAGGTAGTCCTTAATTTGTGGTCCGATCCCTATATCAACCCAATTTTTTCTGTGAATCGTTTTTGACCCTCCGCGACTACCGGAAGAAACTTTTGTCTGATCCAACCCTGAGAGATACTTTGGAAGCGGCAGCTGAGCAAAAGCGTCTCCAGGGGTGTAGGGTCCGCCATAGCCCAGTTTCGGATATTGATCCTTTGACTCAGCTTTATGAATACCGCTACAGACTTCTCGAGGAGCCAGCCCTGCGGGATACTCCAGAAGCAGAGGCTGAACGAATACGCTGTGGAAGGCCCACGCTCGGGGCTTCCCAGCGGGTGGTACAGAACAATCGGGGTGCCCCTCGCAGTTCAGCTCCTGTGTGGGATGTCAAGTCCAGCCAAGCTCCTAAGCCGGTCCAAGGGGTACTTCCTACCAAGCCCCTGACCCCAGTTCAAGTAGCGCGGCCGCTTAAGAGCCTGAGTCCAGTCCAGGGGATGCTTCATACTGAACTTCCAATTCAAGTCCAGGTAACGATGCCACTTAAGGCTCCGAGTCCAGTCCGAGGGAGGCTTTCGATGGAGCCTCTGATTCCTGTTCGAGTGGTGCTCCAGGTCGAGCCTTCAGTCCTCGTTCAACTGGCACGCCCTCTGAAACCTCTGAGTCCAGTCCCTGGGGTGCTTCTGACGGAGCCTCAGATTCCTATGCAAGTGGCGCTCCAGGTCGAGCCTCCAGTCCTCGTTCAAGTGGCACGCCCTTTGAAGTCTCCGAGTCCAGTCCGAGGGAAGCCTTCGATGGAGCCTCAGATTCCTGTGCAAGTGGCGCTTCGGGTCAAGTCTCCGGTTCTTGTTCAAGTGACCCGTCCAGTCAAGCCACTGAGTCCAGTTCGAGGGGGGCTTCTAACCAAGCCTCCGATGCCAGTCCACAGGGTGGTTCAGGTGGCACCTCCGCTTCCAGTCTGGAGGGCACCTCCAATCAAGCTCCGAAGGCCAGTTCGAGTGGCGCTTCCGCTCGAGCCTCCGATCCCTGTCCAAAGGGTGTGTTCTGCCAAGCCTCAGTTAAAGTCCAGTTCGCGGGGCGCCCCCAGCCAAGCTCCTGAGTCCAGTTTGAGGGGCCCTGCCAGTCAAGCTTCTGATTCCTGTCCGGGTCCCAGTCCCGGTTCTACTCCTGTTCAAAGTTCCAGTTCCAGCCAAGATGCTGAGCCTGTTCCAAGTTCCAGTTGCAGCCAAGATGCTGACCCTGCTCCGAGCTCCAGTTCCAGCCAAGATGCTGACCCTGCTCCGAGCTCCAGTTCCAGCCAAGATGCTGAGTCAGTTCCAAGTTCCAGTTCCAGCCAAGATGCTGACCCTGCTCCGAGCTCCAGTTCCAGCCAAGATGCTGAGTCCGTTCCTCGTTCCACTTCCAGCCAAGATGCTGAGCCTGCTCTGAGTTCCAGTTCCAGTCAAGCTTCTGACGCCCGCCTGAGTCCCAGGCCCGGTTTGCTTTTTGACTCTAGTCCGGGTCCCAGTCCCGGTTTGCTTCCTGAGTTCAGTCTGGGTTCCCTCAGAGAAGGGTTCCTTTTGAACATGGTTCCTCTTGATGCATCCAAGTTCCTGAGTTGGCCCAGCGGTGATTGGAAGGAGCCTCCTGTTGACAAGTTCCGCTCCTGTCTGCCAGTTTTGAACTTCTTTGTGACTTCCAGTCCAGTGATCCATGTCTGGGGGTTGACACCGATCAGAAGGTTTCACCACAGTTACCCCTGGACACCTGACCTCCTCAGGGAGACCGAGAGAGGGGTCTTGAGGAGGGGGTACTGTCACGTCTGTGGCCGTGACCACCCTCTTACTTACCCTGTTTCTGGGAGTCAGTGGCTGTGCTGGCTTCTGCTTGTCTCTGTGTCTGTCTCTGTCTTAGTTTCTCTCTGGCTCTGTGTGCTGATTGCTCTACTGAATCTCACCTGTGTGGGCTTTGCCTCTTCCAAGATGGCTGCTGCTTCCTCCTCCTTGCCAGTATCCAAGATGGCTCCCGCTGTTCCTTCCTATGGGATGACTGCTTTGTGTGTCAAGCCTCTATTTGGTTGCAAGGTGATTGCTGCAGCTGTGGCTCTGGTGTTGATGAGCTTTATTAGTGACTTGGAGACTACAGTCCTGGCCTTTGCATTGCCATTTCCTCGGCAGTGCCTTAGGTCCCGAGGTTAGTGTGCTGTTAGCACTGTTTGCTTTCCTTGTCTTGTGCTCTGTGGGTTTTCATCCCTTCTGTGTTTATTGCTCTGTGGGCTTCCTACCCTTCTGTGTTATTTGCTCTGTGGGTTTTCTGCCCTTCTGTGTTTATTGCTCTGTGGGTTTCCAGCCCTTCTGTGTTTATTGCTCTGTGGGTTTCCAGCCCTTCTGTGTTTATTGCTCTGTGGGTTTCCAGCCCTTCTGTGTTTATTGCTCTGTGGGTTTCCAGCCCTTCTGTGTTTATTGCTCTGTGGGTTTCCAGCCCTTCTGTGTTTATTGCTCTGTGGGTTTTCTGCCCTTCTTTGTTTATTGCTCTGTGGGTTTTCTGCCCTTCTGTGTGTATTGCTCTGTGGGTTTTCTGCCCTTCTGTGTGTATTGCTTTGAACCTGCCTACTGCCAGAACCCGGACATTCCCTGCCTGTCTGCCTTGCCATCGCCTAGGGGCCAGGGGGCACTCCTGGACCTTCATTCCTGCGGTTCCTGTAAGTCCTACCGGCTGCCAGAACCTGAGGGCTCAACCCGAGGGGGAAGGCAGTCAAGTGTAGGTGAAGCCTAGGTCCAGTCCGGGTTCCAGTCCAGCGGGTTTCTCTCCTGTATGTTCCAGTCCGGTGGGGCCACTCCAGTGTGTCCAGTCCAGCGGGCCCCACTCCAGTGCGCACCCGTCCGGTGCGTTCCAGTTCTGAGTATTCCTGTGTAGAACTCCAGTCCGGGGTTCCTGTCCAGTCTTGTCTCATCTCTACCTTGTAGGTGATCTTGCCTGCCACTGCCGCTCCACGGTAGTGGTCCAAGGACTCACGAAACCAGTGCTCCCGGGGAAGAAGCCGGACAGTGTGCCAAGGGCCTCGTGCACGCGACACACTAATTCAATTGTCCTGTCATAGGGCAACAGTGGTACAGATAGTAGGTGTACTGCTCATTCTCCCTGCTGGTTCCTGCTAATGTCAGATGCCAGCACTTTATCAGCTGAGCTCTTCCTGGACTCCATGCTTTGGCTTCTACTTTGGTAGGTGTTACTTGCTCAGTAGTTTGCTTCTTATCTACTTGTTCCTCATTGCTGACTTTGCCTGTGCCTGGATTACTCTCTTGCCTGCTGCCTGCCTACTGACTTTGCCTGTACCTGGATTATCCTCTTGACCTGCTGCCTGCCTACTGACTTTACCTGTGCCTGGATTACTCTCTTGCCTGTTGTTTGCCTATTGACATTGCCTGTACCTGGATTACTCCCCTGCCTGCTGCTTGCCTGTTGACATTGCCTGTTCCTGAATTACTCCCCTGCCTGCTGCCTGCCTATTGACTTTGCCTGTATCTGGATCATTCTCTTGCCTGCTGCCTGCCTGGCCAATACGTTCACCATCCCACTTCCAGCTCCGTCTCGTAAGTCCTGCAGGCCGCCCGCACCTAGGGGCTCAACCTCTGGGGAACGGCGGTCAGCCCTCTGGGGCTGTCCGGGCGCCAAGCAGAACCTGGTCCGAGTACCGGGCTCAGCAGCGCTCTACTTGGTACAAGAACTCACAAGTCTGACAAATATAGAGTAGCTTAACCACTCTGTCAGCAATGCGCTTTTAACGTGCATTGATTTAATTCTATAAAGTGGATGCTAACAGCGATTACATGTGTAAATGGTTAGAAGAATGGCACTTATGCGTGTATGGGTGAACATACATATGTAGATGCCAAAATTCCACCTAAGGGCATTTCTTTTTACAGATAGGAATACATATGGGCAGAGTCAAGGTGAAACGCACACTTGCATGAGTAACATATAGAATTCTGTAAGTTATGTGTGTACCTCTGGCATTTAGGTGTGAGCACTTATACCAGCCTTATGGTCAGTGGCATTCCTAGGCTGCCTGACACCTGGGGCGGATCGCCGATGCGCCCCCCCCCCCCAGGTTCAGCGCGCCCCCCCCGCCCGGTAAAATTACACCCTCCCCCCAGGTGCATTTTTACCTGCTGGGGGGGGGGGGGGGCCACGTGCCTGTTGGCCGAGTCCGCTCGTTTCCTCCCTGCTGCTCCCTCTGCCCCGGAACAGGAAGTAACCTGTTCCGCGCAGAGGGAGCAGCAGGGAGGGAACGAGCGGACTCGGCCAACAGGCGCGCAGCACCCCCCCAGTGGCGTGCACCCGGGGTGGACCGCCCCCCTTGGTACGCCACTGCTTATGGTTGACGTACGTGCTCACATATATACCCAGTTATGCCAATATTCCACAAAGGGAAGTAGATGCCTGCATTCCTTTGTAGAACAGACTCCAATATATAGGCGCACTGCTATAGAATTACCTTTTACATGTCTGACTTGAATGGAAGTTGTTGCAACAGATAATGGCCATGACCCTTAAAAGTTGCTGCACAGGCTTTGCACTTAATGTGTGCTAAATTTTACATGTAACATGCAGTAGGTGCAAACATTTACTGAACTTTAAAAAAGAGTCCCACAGGCATTAAAAAATAGCTTCAAAACAAGCATCTACATTGTCTTCCAGCCTAGGCGACCCATTATAGTTACCTTCTACATGCTTACATTTACCTACATATGGGCTAGGTGACTGTATAAAAGCCCATTTCTTCAAGTAAAGTAGCATTTTACTTGCGGAAATCATTTTGAAAATCATCCTTCCTTTATTATAAGCCAACATATAACTGTTCAAATTAAATATGTGAATGAAAGGATGGTACTGTTACAGGCTGATTTAAAAACTAAATTTTATTTATTTTATTTATTAAATGTACTCTAACAAAAACTTGTTTTCCCCTCCTAGATCTATTTATACTGTGTGCTTTCTCTTGATAACCTTTAACGCTGGCTCCACCCACTGTCAGCAACAAGAACTGCACATAATTAACTATTCAGGTTCCTGCAGCAATGAAGGCAATCATTAGCAACATGAACAAAGGGAATGTTCTGTGCAGCTACAGTCATCTGTTACACTTTGAGTGGCAGGTTTTGTGGCAGTGTTCTCTCAACCATCTGCCCACAGTACTATATTTTGGCTAGCTTAAACCAAGGGACTTTCAATTAAAACATGTAAGCAAAAAGAAATGAAAAGTGGATGGGAAAAGGGGGTGGGGGGAAGCTTAGTAACTGTAAAGCAAGAGGATTAAAATGCCTTGTCCTGATGTATCATTGTCAGTCTGTTGTGCTGTGTATGAGACTCTTTATGATTGCATTTCTTTATAATTAACCTATATAGTCTGCAGAACAGAATCTATTATAATGTTCAATATGATTTTGTTCAGTAAAACATTCACAATTCAGAGAAATGTGCAGTTTGTACATTATATGGATCAACTGACTGCAATAGAGTTTTCAAAGATTGCAATGCTACAATGCTTCATGTAGCAATTGCAATAGTCTTTCATAATAAAAATTTAAACACGGGGCGGGAGGGGCGTGGGCCTCTAGGGGGAAATGTGTGGATACTGTTGATGCTTTATGTTGTGGGTATGGGAAATGTAAATACTAAACTGCAAATAACAGGTTATTTATAGAGTTGAAAATGATGGTTTCTTGTTCAAGGGATGTTCTTATAAGGGTCCGTTTAACAAGCTGCAGTAAAAGGGGCCCTGCAGTAGCGGCGGGGGTCGTTTTTCCCGCAGCAGGTAAAAAGCACCTAAAAAAATGGCCATGGTGTAAGATTACTCTTACTGTGTGGTAATGCAGTGGGGAGCATTTACTGTCACCCGCTGAGGTGGCGGTAAGGGATCCTGCTGTAACCCAGCAGTAAAAATGACAGAAATATTTTTTGTTGCGCCAGAAATGGTGCACAGTCGAGGCGGAACTACCGCTGGAGGCTGTGTTGGGCCGGAGGTAGTTCCGAGTTGCCACGTGGCAACCCTTTAGTAAAAGGGCCCCATAATGCACTGGGCTGATGTACCGCTCAAAAGCTACAACAACAACAAAAATCAAACTAACTTAAAGAACATATTGAGGGTACTAATATTATTCTTACTGATTTAAAAATGCTGGAAGCAGCATTTTCCACATAATTTTTCTTATGTTTTCTAATCATCTGTTTAATTTTCTTTACTGGAAACAATTTAGGCAGGTCCAAGATGCAGCTATGTTTTCCCAAAGATCCTCATTTGGGATGTGTCTGCATCCTAAGCTTCTTGTCAAGGATTCCAAGGAGCAGAGACATGTCACAAAATAGAACCTTTAGAGGACAATAGTTGCTGCTAGTGGTCATGATTGTGAAACATAAAAATAAATGAGAAAAAGGTTTAGAATAACATTTATTGTACCGATATATTTTCAAAAATCAATATCAAAGCATAAGGGAATACTTCACTGGCATCTATTTCCTTTTCTGCATAATACCAACATGCCTTTCCAGTGCTTTAAGTGTACCACACGAGGGGGCAATTGCTTAAGACTTCCTTTGCAATTCAAGCTTTCTTTCAATGCTACTGTGATTTTCATGTACATAAACCATTATGAAAGGATCCACTATTCCGTTATCACCAAAGAGGGCAATTTCAAACTTCATTCACCAGGCTATTTACATGGGCCCCCCATGTGTGTTGATAAAAGTGTGTGTACTTTAGCTACATCAGTGAAGGTGTTCCTGGGATTGCTGCAATGTACCGAGTTTGGTATTTCCAAAACTACATTATTATTGTTACAAAAAAAAAAAAAAAAAAGAAGGTAGGAACAGGTATCTGCAGGTACCTTTTCTTAGGCCATTAGGCCAGCAGAACCAAACATAGTAACATAGTAAATGACCTGAACGATCCAGCCAGTCTGCCCAACAGTCACACTCATTGTCAAGTCATGATTAAGGCAAAGCAGACCAGAGGGAAACAGCAACACAAAGCAAAGGTGAAGCAAAACAATGAAGTGGACCACAGGGCAGAATAAGCGAAAGAATGTTGTTAGAGTGTACACTGGGGTCGTCGTTGTCATTGCGGCGGAACTGTAAGACTTTAACACTGACTGAACGACAGTGGCGTAGGAAGGGGGGGCGGTGGGGCGGTCCGCCCCGGGTGCACGCGCTGGGGGATGTCGGCTCGCTGGTTCCCTGCTCTTTCTGCCCCAGAACAGGTTACTTCCTGTTCCGGGGCAGAGAAAGCAGGGAAGCAGCAGAGCTGACGCAGCTCCGAGTGACATGCACTGGGGGCGGATCGGCCCTCCCGCCTGCCCCCCGCTGAAAGGTAGGGTGTGTTTTGGGGTGTGTGCTCCGGAGGGGGGGGGGCGCCATGCCCTGCACCCGGGGGGTGCGCAGCGGCAACCCGCCCCGGGTGTCAGGCACCCTCGCTACGGCACTGCTGAATGAATAGAAGTTCTTAAAAAATTAGAAAACAAACAAAGTCAAGCATCTATTGCTAAAGAATACGGTGTCAATCCCAGTCAAATTTCATGTGTCTTGAAGCAGAAAGACCAGCTTCTGGAAGACTGGCAAAACAATACAAATCTACACAGAAAACGTAAAAGGGCGGGAAAAGCTGAGGAGGTAGAAGATGTTCTTCTTCGGTGGTTTTCTCATGTCAAGAGCTGACAGTTTCCTGTCAGTGGTCCACTGCTTATGGAGAAAGCTAACCAGCTAGCTGAAAGTCTCGGACTAACTGAATTCAAAGCCACTGTTGGATGGTTGGAAAGATGGAAAGAGAGGAACAACATAAAATTCAAGAAACAGCATGGTGAGAAACAAGGCGTTGATGACTTTGGTGCTGAAAATTGGGTTGTTTCAGTTCTTCCTACCATCTTGAATGAGTTTGCACCTCGTGACATTTTCAATGCTGACGAAAACGGTCTCTACTGGCGAGCAATTCCTGATGGAACACTTGCATTCAAACATGCCGAAACTACTAGAGGTAAAATGTCGAAGGACCGACTGACGATCCTCCTTTGCTGCAATATGGATGGGAGTGAGAAGTTGGAACCCCTCGTCATTGGAAAGAGCAAACAACCCCATTGCTTCAAGAAAGTTAAGCGACTTCCTGTGTCATACGAGGCTAACGCAAATTCATGGATGACTGGGGAAATTTGGAAGCAGTGGCTAAAGAAGTTAGACACTAGAATGCAGGCACAAAAGCATCAGATTTTGTTGCTTTGTGATAATTGTGCTGCACACAAGGATGATGTCAGGCTGTCTAACATCAAGGTGGTCTTCCTGCCACCAAACACTACCTCTCTGATCCAACCTATGGATCAGGGCATAATAGCCAATTTCAAACAACATTATCGGGCTATTGTGCTACGTCGTCTGATGAGCGTTATGGATGACCAGATTGGCAAGGACAAACGTGCTGTTGAACTGGCTCGTAATCTATCACTGTTAGATTCCCTACATATGCAGAAAGAAGCTTGGAATCATTACACATTCAACCATTGTGAACTGCTACAAGCAGGCAAGTTTTGTTAAGGATGTGGAGAGGGACGAAACAGATGCAGCTGTTGCAAATGTGTCAGATGAACAGGTTATTGACATCCCAGCTGGTGTTACTGAAGAGGAGTTTCATCACTACGTAGCTGTTGATTACGATCTACAAACAGCTGACGACAGCACTGATGTCGAGATATGCGCCTACACGCAGGCAACAACGGCTACTGATGAAACAGATGATGAGATGAGCAGCGAGGCACATGCTGATGAAATTCAACAACCTCCTCCTATCACTTTTGCAAGAGCGCTGGAGAGTCTCAACACCGTGCGGGCCTATCTGGAGGCCACTGGATGTCAGTGCTATGACAGTTTTTACCGTCTGGCAGACGTAGTCTATGGAACTCACAGACTCAATAGTGGTCAGAGGACTATAACTGATTATTTCAAGTAAGCCTAACGTCAGTTAATGGAGACTGTATATTGTACATATAATAATAAACAGTACTGTACATATGTTTATCAGATGTCAAGCTTCTTTGGGTCACAACGGTTAAGTGCATGCTCCGGTTAACTGCATGCATTTCTTTGGTCCCAGACCCTTGCACTTAAGCATATTGCACTGTGTGTGTGTGTGTGTGTGTATATATATATATATATATATATATATATATATATATATATATATATATTTATTTCCTTCATTTTTTTGTTTTCTTTCAGGCTGCTACTCATATCCTTGTTTCACAGTATTTCTTTTGCACATTTGAGTTTAGTTTATTTATTTATTTAAGACATTTATATTCCACATTATATCAAGAAAGCTTTAGCTCATTGTGGCTAACAAATATGATACCGATGTATTGGCTTCATACTTTTGTTGCAGTAAGAAAGTATTATGAGTTACACTGCTTTTAAGTGTATAGTCTTATTTTTATTTTTTTCTATTTTGTATATTGATGAGCACCTTTGAGTGACAGGATTCATAGCTCATTTGCTCACCTGTACATGCCTTGCAGGCTTGGCGCTGTGTGCCTTCATAAGCTGCTTAAGTTATCTTCTTATTTTAAACTAGTAGAAAAGGCCCGTTTCAGACACAAATGAAACGGGCGCTAGCAAGGTTTTCCTTGGAGTGTGTATGTTTGAGAAAGTGTGTGTGAGAGTGACTGTGTGAGAGAGAGTGAATTTGCGAGTGTGTGTGCGTGACAGAGTGAGTGAGACTGTGTGCAAGTGTGTGTCTGTGAGAGAGAGTGTGTGTGCCTGGGCCCCCCCTCCCACCCACTTCCAGTGTCCCCCCCTCTCTCCGTGTTCCAGGGTCATCGTCCCTCCTTCCCTCCGTTCCTCCGAGTTCCAGGGTCGTCGTCCCCGTTTTTTTTTTTTTAGTTTTTGTACAGGTGGTGCATTCCTCCCCTCTCATCCTCTCCTCCGAATTCCAGACCCCCGCCCGCCCCCAGTTCCAGACCCCTCTCCCTCCAAATTCCAGACCCCCCTCCGAGTTCCAGACCCCTCCCTCCCGCTCTCTCTCAGTTCCAGACCCCACCTCCCTGCCTCCTTCCCTTCGATTTGCAGACCCCCCTTCCCTCTCTCCAAGTTCCAGACCCCACCTCCCTGCCTTCCTCCCTCCGATTTGCAGACCCCCCTCCCTCCAATTTACAGACTCCCCCGCCAGCATAGGTACGCAATGGCGGCTGGGGAGGGTTGGCGGCACTAAGGGGGGCTCGAGAGGGTCACGGCAGGGGGATCCAGGGGTCAGGAACTCTGAGGGGGGATCTGGAAATCAGATGGAGGGGGTCTTTGCAAATCGGAGGGAGGGAATTGGGGTCTTGAACTGGCAGCTGCGGTTGGTGAGGGGGTTGATGTGCTTGGGGGGAGGGGCTTGGGTGGTGCCCGGGGGGAGGGGCTTGGGTGATGCGTCGAGGAGGGGGGGTTTCTGCGGTGCCGCGTTTGTCGTGTTGCAGGGAGCGGCGCACTCACAGCTGATTCCCAGGCAGGGGTGGTTCCCTACTCCTCCCCCTGCCCGAGAATCAGCTGTGAGTGACGTCAGCCTGGCTACGGAGCCTAGCTCAGGAGCCACGGACACAGGCAGCTACTTTAGAACGCTGATGGTGAGAATTATTATATAGGATTCCCCTGATGTCAAGATACTAAGAACATAAGCGTTGCCATACTAGGGCAGACCGAAGGTCCATCAAGCCTTGTATCCTTTTACAACAGTGGCCAATCCAGGTCACAAGTACCTGGCAAGATCCCAGAACAGTAAAACAGATTTTATGCTACTCGTCCTAGAAATAGGCAGTGGATTTTCCCAAATCCATCTTAATAATGGCTTATGGGCTTTTCTTTTAGGAAATTATATAAACCCTTTTTTAAACCCTGCTAAGCTAACTGCTTTTACCACATTCTATGGCAGCAAACTCCAGAGTTTAACTACATATTGAGTGAAGAAATATTTTCTTTGGTTTGTTTTAAATTTACTGTTTAGTAGCTTCATTGCATGGCGCCCCCCTCCAGTTCTAGTATTTTTGGAAAGAGTAAAAGTGATTTAACTCTTCCCGTTCCACTCCACTAAGTATTTTATTAACCTCTATCATATCTCCCCTCAGCTGTCTTCTAGAACCTGAAGATCCCTAGTCACTTTAGCCTTTCCTCATAGGGAAGTCATCCATCCCCTTTATCATTTTTATCACCCTTCTCTACACCTTTTCTAATTCCACTATGGAGCTGATTTTTGAAAGAGAAAAACATCCAAAAAGTGGCACAAAGCAGCATTTTGACATTTTTCCCCCAAAACATCCAGATCACTATTTTCAAAACTCATTTAAAGACATTTTCTATGCAGTTCATCTGAAGTGTGTCCAAATCACAAGGGGGCATGTCAGGGGCTGGATATGGGCATCCCTAACACTTGGAAGTTTTTCTGACATAATGGAACAACGCAAAAACGTCCAGGGCTAAAACTTAGATGTTTTGGGCTAGATCTGCTTTACTAACGTCTAAATCACAAAAAGGTACCCCAAATGACCACTGGAGGGATTAAGGCATGAACCCCCTTACTCCCCCAGTGGTCACTGACCCCCTCCCACCCTCCAAAGATGTAAAAGAAACAGTACATACTAGGCTCCATGACAGCTTCAGATGTTATGGTCAGTTCCATTAGAGTAGCAAGCAGCTCCCTGAAGTAGACTAGTGGTCAGTGCAGTGCACTCTAGAGAATGGGATCCAGGCCCCCTAACCCATTATCTGCTATTATTATTATTAACATTTGTATAGCGCTACCAGACACATGCTGAACACCTGTTACACTTATGGTGGGAAGTGTGAGCCCCCCAAAACCCACCCAAAGTCTACTATACCTCCATATAGGTGACATTTGCAGGCATAAGGACTATTGTAGTGGTGTACAGTTGGGTGTAGTAGGTTTTGGATGAGTTTTGGATGGCTCACAATACAATATAAGGGGGTAACAGTGAGATGAGTACCTGGGATCTTTTATGTGAAGTCCATTGCAGCGCCCTTACGGTGCCCCATCACTCTGTTGGGATGTCTGTGTGGCCAATCTACTAAGAATGCTGGCTCCTCCTACATCCCAATGGCTTGATTTTGTGTGTTTTTCACTTGGACGTTTTATTTTCGAAAATGGTCAAAAAAGATACATACATGCATTGAATACAACCACATCTATCAAATGGTCATTAAAAAAAAAAAAAAAAGATAAGACGTTTTTCAGGTTCAAAAATGGCTATGTTAGCTACTGGATTTTTGTATATTTTCCACAAAACATCCAAAGTCAGATTTAGACGTCATACTGAAAATGCCCCTCCACATCTTTTTTTGAGATGCAGTGACCTGACTTGCACATAGTATTCACACCATGGAGTGATAAAAAGGCATTATCACATTCTCATTTTTGTTTTCCATTCCTTTCCTAATAATTTCTAACATTCTATTTGGTTTCTTAGCCAACGCTGCACACTGCCCAGAGGGTTTCAGCGAAATCACCAACGATGACACCTAGATCCTTTTCTTGGGCGGTGTTCCTAATGTGGAACCTTGCATTGTGTAGCTATAGTTTGGGTTCATCTTTCCCATATGCATCACTTTGCACTTACTCAGATTAAACATCATCAGATAGTTGGATACCCATTCTCCAAGACTTGTGAGGTCCTCTTGCAATTTTTCACAATCCTTTTGCTATTTAACAACTTTGAATAACTTTGAGGGGCATAATCGAAAGGGGCACCCAAGTTTTCCCGAGGACGTCCTCACAGGACGTTCCGGCGAAGGGGCAGGGAAACCCATATTATTGAAACAAGATGGACGTCCATCTTTCATTTTGATAATACGGTCGGGGATGCCCAAATCTTGAAATTTAGGTCATCCCTAGAGATGATCGTCCTTAGACTTGGTCGTTTCTGATTTTCGGCGATAATGAAAACTAAGGACGCCTATCTCAGAAATGACCAAATGCAAGCCCTTTGGTCATGGGAAGAGCCAGCATTCGTAGTGCACTGGTCCCCCTGACATGCCAGGACATCAACCAGGCACCCTAGGGGGCACTACAGTGGACTTCAGAAAAAGCTCCCAGGTACATAGCTCCTTTACCTTGTGTGCTGAGCCCCTCAAAACCCACTCCCCACAACTGTAAACCACTACCATAGCCCTTAGGGGTGAAGGGAGGCACCTAGACATGGGTACAGTGGGTTTCTGGTGGGTTTTGAAGGGCTCACATTTACCACCACAAGTGTAACAGGTAGGGGGGGATGGACCTGGGTCTGCCTGCCTAAAGTGCACTGCACCCACTAAAACTGCTCCAGGGACCTGCATACTGCTGTCATGGAGCTGGGTATGATATTTGAGGCTGGCATAGAGGCTGGCAAAAAATATTTAAAAAATTTATTTTGAGGGTGGGCAGGGGTTAGTAACCACTGGGGGAGTAAGGGGAGGTGATCCCCGATTCTCTCCGGTGGTCATCTGGTCAGTTCGGGCACCTTTTTGTGGCTTGATCGTAAGAAAAAAAGGACCAGGTAATGTCGTCCAAGTGTTCATCAGGGACGCCCTTTTTTCCCATTATGGGTCGAGGACACCCATGTGTTAGGCATGCCCAAGTCCCACCCTCGGTACGCCTACGACACGCCCCTGGGAACTTTGGTCATCCCCACGACGGAAAGCAGTTGGGGACGCCCAAAATCGGCTTTCCATTATACCGATTTGGGCGACCCTGTGAGAAGGACGCCCATCTTCTGATTTGTGTCGAAAGATGGGCGTCCTTTTTTTCGAAAATAAGCCTGTTTGTGTCACAGGGGCTTAGCCAGACACCCAATTTTGGGTGGGCCTGGGCCCAAGATGGGTGGGCAGAAGAACTCCGCCTGTCCCACAAGTGATTTGGTCTCTCCCTCTCTCGCCTGCATGCCATATGGTCTCTCAAACATCCCCCTCCCCCCATACATTTTATATAGCAGATTTTCACTGGCAGCAAGCAGCAAATAATGCACACTGCTCATGTTGGTTCCACAGCCTTCCCTCTGATGCAACTTCCTGTTTCCGCATAGGCGGGAATACGTCAGAGGGAAGGCTGGTATGCAGGAAGGACAGGAATTTTCAGCTTTTGGGGCTTGGGAATCCCTGCCAGACACTTCATAGGTGTGCTGCTACTGGGTGGGCCTGAGCCCAAAGTAGGTGGGCCTGGGCCCACCCACGCCCACCCTTGGCTACGCCACTGCTACATAAGCTCTAAGAAGTATCTTCATAAGATTTAGTGTTACTTTTAACAAAGGATCTGGCAGTGAAGGGATTTTGTATTGCCATTACCGGGGTCCTACCAGAATTTGAATACATTTTTTTCTATGGACAACTCTAAGAGGAAACATCTTAGCTGTGGACTATGACAGATCTGCCAAGTAATTTTAGGCCGATGTCCAATTTGCCATTTTAGAAAAGGTGGTTTTTAACACAATTTAATCATGCAATTACGTTTCTTATAAAAAAAAGTTTGAAGGATATGTGCCATTGCTGTAATTATTTTTACAGGATACTGTGATGTGTGTTTAGATGTTTGCCATTATAGTAGACTTATGTCTTGTCAAGTTTAAGTGTTGCTTGTCTAGTAATTTAATATGCAAAATTTTATGTATGTTCTATACACTATTAAGCAGAAGTTAGAAGAGACCAATTTAAATCACATGAGAAGAGACCTCTCCTAGGGGTGCCAGCTTGAGCATACACTATTTAGCCAATAGCACATTTAAAGCTGCCAATTACACAGGTATGCGTACACTTACCTGCTGCTTTTCTGTCCATTTACAGACACAAAGTGGCATATACTCTGAAGCTTTGGGTGTGCAATTGGTTGGGTGGTGTGTGCTTTGGTTGGCACTTTTGGAAGAGGTTTCTTCTAGTGAAATTTTATCTATGTAACAGTTGTAACCTACCTAGAATTTTGGGATAGTGCAGGATTGACATTTTTAAATTTATTTAAAATTTTCTGTGTTCCATAAAGTATTTATGTGATTTATGTTGATGCAGGACATCTGTTAGGCAGATACTTTTGTCATGAAGTGCACGCTAAGGCATTATTTAGACTATCCCATGAAACACGACTCATACCTATATACGTAGTGCCCACCCATATTAGCTCTGGGCCCATCAAAATGTCAGGTCTGGCTACACCGCTGCTGCATAAATGTGTAAAACAAATCTACATAATCACTAATGTTGAAAGTCAAAGTGTAGGAAAAAATGAGATGTAAAATGATGTAAATACATTAATCAAAACCACACAAGTGATATATATATAAATAAAACAGAACTTCTTCTTCAACATGACATTGTATGATATCAATAAAAAATGTCAAGAGGAAAAGGATATCAGAAAATGAGTACAAAGGTGTGACTCAAAAAAACAAAAAACAACTTCTACCCTTGTACTTAATTCAAAGCACTGAACAAACTAGCATACCACCGACAAGGCAAACCATACTTATTGTTAACAGAACAATAAAACATCAGATGCGTGCAAATAGATACAAAAATGCAGACTGCAAACAGTAAACTTACCAAAAAAATGCTTCTTACAGCATACACACTACACACTATGATAGCAAAACGCCAAAAGAGTAGACTCCTGTCCTAGTTCCCATTAGTGTTTAAGTAGACAAACCCAACATGGATTTACTGAAGGGAAATCTTGCATCACTAATCTACTACATTTCTTTGAAGGAGTGAATAAACATTTTGATAAAGGTGAGCCGGTCACTATTGTGTATCTAGATTTTCAAAAGGCATTTGACAAAATACCTCATAAAAGACTCCTGAGGAAATTAGAATGTCATGGGATTGGAGGTAATGTCCTATTGTGGATTAAAACTGGTTAAAAGGTCAGTGTTCTCAATGGAGAAGAGTCGATAGTGGGGTCCCCCAGGAGTATGTACTGGGACCACTACTTTTTAACATATTTATACATGATCTATAGATGGGATTAACTAGTGAGATAATTAAGGGCACCTATTACAGAGCAGCACTACCAATTAGCATGCACTGAATTCGTAAAAGACCATTCAACTCCCATGAGGTTCTTTGCATTTAGCGCACGCTAATCGGTAGTGCCGCTTTGTAAAAGGAGCCCTAAATTTGCTGATGACCAATATGCAGTTAGTCAATGTGATTTTGGGGTATACTACTGTTCTATGAATATATACAATGTGCATTGTGTTTTTTGCCTGCAACATATTGATTTTGACAAAGATATGTTTTAATCAAATCTGTATATTATTAATATGGAAAATGGATATCTTTATAGAAAAAAAATGTAAAATGAATCTTATCTCACTACGTCTGACAATTATGAATATGTAATGTCATACTCATGTTACCATTTTCCTTTTACAGTCCACCGAACGTTTTGACACTGTTACTGATGAAGTTACACAGACAATGCTGTACTAGTGTGACATACAATTTTGGTATTTATGTTTTGGTACATTGGAGGGGCATAATCGAAATGAACACCCAAGTTTTGCTGAGGACTTCCTCGCAAAATGTCACGGTGGAGGGGCGGGGAAACCTGTATTATTGAAACAAGATGGACGTCCATCTTTCATTTCGATAAAACGGTCAGGGAAGCCCAAAACGTGAAATTTAGGTCGTCCTTAGATATGGTCATTTCTGATTTTTGGCGATAATGGAAACCAAGGACGCCCATCTCAGAAACATGCACCTACACCAGCGCAGGTCACTTTTGGGCGTGCCTTAGTAAAAGGGCCCCTGTGTTTCTAGTAAGAAATTGGAAGCACCGATGGTTCATCATTGCCAAATAATGGGACGTACAGTTTGAACAATTACAGCATATGGTCATTGATAAGGTCACTATCCAGCTTATTTTCAAAAGAGAAAGACGCCCATATTTCGACCCAAATCGGGAGATGGGCGTCCGTTTCCCATGGGCGCCCAAATCGGTATAATCGAAACCCGATTTTTGGCGTCCTCAATTGCAGTCCATCACAGAGACGAACAAAGATCAAGGGGGTGTGTTGGAGGTGTGGCAAAGGCGGGACTGGGGCGTGGTTATCAGCCGAGGAGAGATGGGCGTCTTTAGCTGATAATCGAAACAAGAAGGGCGTTTTTGATGAGAATTTGGTCCGCTTTATTTGGACCCTTTTTTTTCAGGTCCAAGTCCCAAAAAAGTACAGATGACCACCGGAGGGAATCGGGGATCACCTCCCCTGACTCCCCCAGTGGTCATTAACCCCCTCCCACCAAACAAAACCCGCTTTACAAACTTTTTTTCCCAGCCTGTATGCCAGCCTCAAATGCCATACCCACCTCCATGACAGCAGAATGTGTTTTATCCTCTGACAGCCAGCCTTTCCCTGGTTCTGATGTGGGTCTCGGGTGAGTGTGACACCTTTTCTGTTAAGGGCACTGCAGAGTCACATCAGCAATGCATTGTGCTGGGCTCCGTGATTCCACTAGCTTGTGTTAAATGCTCACGATGTTGGTAGTTGGTAGGCTCTACTCCCATGGTGCTTTTCCCTCTGCTTACTGGGTCAGAGTGTGCCCTGTTTTGTTTCCGGTAGTCCATGAGGTAGTGGCCATTTGGGTAAGATAGTTTTAGATCCCTTTCATGTGTTAGCCATGTTACAACACTTAGTTCTTACCGTGAATGTTGCTGAAAGAGGGCATTGCACACCATTCTGCCAGCTCGGACCTACTGCTCATCTCAGTACCAGCGAGACTCGTTGCCAGTGGGGCACAACCTCTGATCTGCAGTTAACTGTGAGTAAACGTGCTTATTCAAATAAAGGACGTTTTCAGCAAGATTAGTCTTCAGGTGTGAACTGCTGTGCCAAGGTTGTACACCAGCAACAAGTCCTGTCCCTGGAGCACCTTTAGTGGGTACTGCAGTGTACTTCAGGCAGGCAGACCCAGGCCCATCCCCCCCCCCCACCTATAACACTTGTGGTGGTAAATGGGAGGCCTCTAATACCCACTGTACCCACATGTAGTTGCCCCTTCACCCCTAAGAGCTATGGTAGTGTTGTACATTTGTCCCTCCCACGACCAAATTGCTTGGATCGGAATGTTTCTGAGCTGGGCTTTTTTAGTTTCCATTATTGCTAAAAAAAAAAAAAGCCCATCTCAGAAGGGACCAAATCCATGGCATTTGGTCCGTCCAAACCGTATTTTCGAAACAAAAGATGGACGCCCATCTTTTTCGATAATACGGTCTGTCCTGCCTCTTTGGACGCCCATCTTTTTCGATAATACGGTCTGTCCCGCCTCTTCACATACCCGTTTTCGGACATAGACGCCCATGGAGATGGGCATTCGCATTCAATTATGCCCCTCCACGGCAATGAGAGGGAGGATATAAAAAAATTACTTTGGCACCGAGAACAATGAATTTTTCAGCTTAATACTATCGAACCAAAGGGGCTAAATAAAAATGTGAGTGGGACGCATTTTTTTGATGCCTGGAGATGTCAGATCAGCTGAGTGTTTCCACTGGAGGGTTCAAAATCAGGGTCTATGTAAGCTCCGCAGCCATTCTGTCTGTTGACTCGGCGAAGTGTTCACCGATAAAAATGTTTCTTCCTGAAGCAGTGGGCTCCAGTGAAACAAGGCACTCTTGTTGAAGAGTTGTGAAGAATTTCATCTGAGATTCAACAGTGCTTGATAGAGATGAACTGAAGCAGCTGATTGAAAACCATTGTGAAGTAATTTACGACTACAGAAAGACCCTAAGGAGGGACTGGGTCAATGATAAGTACTGATTTCTATTGGACAATTGCTTTAAAATTTCAGTTTTTGACATGATGCCTATTGAGTAGTGATGTGTTTAGTAAAACACTATCATTGATTTTTTTTTTTAATAAGCACAGCCTTTTGTGGTTTCTTAGTTAATTTAGATTAAGGGTGGATTTTTTGGAATCAATTATTTTTCTCCAAGTTGTGGAGTTTTTTTTTTTTTTTTACATTGATTTGTTCCCCCCCCCCTTGTATTATTGAAGCCAATGATAATATTCTACTTCATTTCAGTTGGGAGTGAGCCAATTTGTGGCACATATATTCGCATTTGAATATCCTCACTGGGAGGTTTTAAGGTTTCATTTGTTTAAATATTGTATGAATGATTAATAGGGAGCCATGAAGACTTAGTAGCTTTTATTACAAACTGAGTTGTTTTTGTTATTTGACCGTTTATCTGGAACATTTCTTAAAGCCACTGGAAACATGTTTCTGGGACATTTCTAGAAAAATAGCCAGCAAAATCAAACTGAATTTTGAAAGATACTTGATCAGGTGCCCATACTAACAAGGCCAGAAGAGAGCCAACAAAAAAAAAAAAAAAAGAAAGAAAGGAAGGAAGGAAGCTTTAACCTTCCACAAAACCCTAAGGTGAGAATCTGGGTAGAAAAAGGATCCTGCTCAATTTTAAAAAATGCAATTTGACGTGAGCTGAGAAGGAGTAGTAGTTCAGTGGATCTTTTACTAAAGCTTAGCTTGAGTTATCTACAGCAGGGCCCATTTTATTCCTATGGGCCCTGCTACAGATAACTCGAGCTAAGCTTTAGTAAAAGATCCCCTCAGTGAGGCTGTTCTGCTCTGCAGAAAAATGTTTACTGGCTAAGTCCCACGCATAGTGGTAGGTGAGACGACATGCACATATGTGGTGCATCATTCTCAAAAGCTGTGATAAATAAGGAGGAGAGTGTTTCCTACACAAGGGGCTCTGCCAGACGATGGTACCCAAATGTGAGACTATCAGTGTTCTACTTGTCCATGAAAAAACATTTTTATGTGATTTAGAAAACAGAGAAACTTTTCTCATTTTTTTAAATGTTAAATATTTTCAAATCAAAAAGAGTAGAAATGAAGTCCAATTACAGACCAACAGAATTATTTTTAACATACCTGTCTTAAAGTTTCATTTTCATATTCTAGCAGTTGCGCTTCTAAAGACTTAATTGTTAATTCTTTCTCATGGATCCTGTTTAGCATACTTTGAAGTTTCATGGAGAAAACATCTTGCCTTTCAGAAGTTATGAATGTATTCATTTTCTCTGCATAAAATACCTGTTAAGAAAGGAAACAAAATTATCCTCAGAAATGAGAATTATAAAATATTAAATGTATGAATGAACTAGAAGATACTCAGTACTGCTTGAGAAATGTACTATCTAATGGTTGACATGTTAGAAAAACATGAAAAAGTCAAAAATTATAAAAAGATGTATTAGATCAGAATTTTAGCACTGGGATATATATTTAGGTTCATTTTCAATGGAGACTTATATATGTTTAGCAACAGCTGTTAAACATACAAGTTCCTTATCTGTGGATTTTCAGTGGCACTATCCATATAATGTCAATGAAAATCCTCCTAACTGCTGTAGCATTGCAAAGATTGTGCCATAGTTGAGTTATTTGGGTGCAGAATGCCATTTCAACCAACTATGAGCCTCTTTTACCAAGCCGCACTAGCGGTTCCTGGTGCGGCAATGCCAACAAAGTCCGTTCACTTTGAATGGGCTCCGTCGGCATTGCAACGTGGCTTGATAACAGGCCCTTTACGTATAAGCAATGATGGTCATGACTGCGTTATATTTATATTTAGCACCACCATCTATCTAGAGAGAGGCAGTGAATACAGGTATTTTTTTTTTGTAATGCCACATCCAGCATATAGTCACCAACGAGACTGAAAATTGATGTTAATCTAGCTGATATTCAGAATGTGGCGGTCAATTTTTTTGACAGCAATGACTGCCCACAGGCAGAATTAGGCCCACATATTCAGTGCTGGGACTTATCCAGGCACTGGCACTGAATATCCAGGTCCCTAGAAGGCCTGGCTGATATATGGGCACAGTCAATATTCAATGCTGTACTCATATAACTAATGGGGCATAGTTAGGACTGTTTTTTTGTGCAGTCTAACTTCTCCAGCTACCTATTCGGGCACCAGCACTAAATATTGGTAGTGCCTGAATAACTCCCGGGACCACCACAACTCTCTACCACAATGGTCAGAGCAAGTATTCAGCAGCAGTGTCCAGTTAAGTGCACCTAAATATTTGCTCCTGTGCCGGCAACTGCAATTTAATTGGGTAGGAACCTGTCCTGCCCAGTTTAATAGCTTTGAATATCAATCTGAATGTTTTTTTTTGTTTTAGAGTAAAGGGCAAACACACATAAACCTTTTCCCAATTCTTTCCTCTAGTAAATGTGTCCTTTAACATTTTTGGTTGGATAAAGAACCAACAAACATTGGAAAAAATATATACATACATACATAGAAAGAGGGAATATGAATAAATAATAAATTAAAAACCCTCCTACCTGCACCATCGCCTCATCCACACATTGAGACTCTGGAGCTCTGCCTGTCTCTTGGGCCCTGCGCATGGAAGGGGATCATTTTGGAAAATGCTACCCCTAGAAGTTCTGGATTTCAGCTTCCTACCTAAGAGAATAAATTTGGCTTCCAGAACCTCTCTCCCACATTTTCCTATGTCTTTGGTACCCACATGTACCAAGACAGCCGGCTCCTCCCCAGCCCTAATATCCTATCTAGGTGACGCGTGAGGTCCGCCACCTTCGCACCAGGCAGGCAAATGACCACCAGGTGATCCTCACATCCATCAGCTACAACATGCCTAATAACTGAATCACCAACTAAAACTGCCATCCTAACCCTTCCCTCCTGAGCAGAAAATCCTGCAGACACATCCTCCGTGTAAGAGGATATTGCATCCCCTGGTGGGCTGGACCTGGCTACAGCATTACTCCCAGCTGCACCAGGGTGATGCTCTCCTTTTAGAAGACCTCCCTCCTCCAAGGCAGCACAGGGGCTGCAAGACACACCCCAACAAGCCTCCTTGAGATTTAGATGCACTGCAGATGAACAGCATAGAAAAACATCTGGAAAATTAGTTTCAATTTAGAAGCCCTATTCACATTTTAGATGTGCATAAACTGGTATATAGACGTACACTGCATACACATCCAAAATTCAAATTTTAGAAATCCAGGTTATGCATGCGCAAAACTTAAATATATGCATTTGGAAAGGGGGCATGGTTTGGGCATGTTTTGAGTGGGTCAAGAGTAGGCTGAAAAGATACACACGGATTCACCATTTCAGAAGGGGAATTCACATTTATATCCACCAACATGAATATTGGGATTTATACCTTTCCACAGGATGTCATAGTAACATAGTAGATGACGGCAGAAAAAGACCTGCACGGTCCATCCAGTCTGTCCAACAAGATAAATTCATATGTGCTACCTTTTGAGTATACCCTACCTTGATTTGTACCTGTCCTCTTCAGGGCACAGACCGTATAAGTCTGCCCAGCATTATCCCCGCCTCCCACCACCGGCCCTGGCACAGACCGTATAAGTCTGCCCAGCACTATCCCCGCCTCCCAACCACCAGTCCCGCCTCCCACCACCAGCTCTGGCATCCAGACTCGGCTCAGCTCCTGAGGATCCATTCCTTCTGAACAGGATTCCTGTATTAATATATTAATAAGATTACTAGATAAGTTCGGGATTGGTGGAAACATACTTAACTGGATCAAGGGCTTCCTAACCACAAGAACATATCAAGTAAAATCAAATTCAAACATATCACCACCATGGAAAGCAGACTGTGGATAACCTTGGGGTTATCTTCGACTCCTCCCTCTCCTTCTCTGCACATATTCAACAGACTGCTAAAACCTGTCGTTTCTTTCTCTATAATATCAGCAAAATTCGCCCTTTCCTTTCTGAGCACACTACCAGAACCCTCATCCACGCTCTTATCACCTCTCGCTTAGACTATTGCAACTTGCTTCTCACAGGTCTCCCACTTAGCCATCTCTCTCCTCTTCAATCTGTTCAAAATTCTGTTGCACGACTAATATTCCGCCAGGGTCGTTATGCTCATATTAGCCCTCTCCTCAAGTCACTTCACTGGCTTCCTATCCGTTTCCACATATAGTTCAAACTCCTCTTATTGACCTATAAGTGCATTTACTCTGCAGCTCCTCAGTACCTCTCCACTCTCATCTCTCCCTACATTCCTCCCCGGGAACTCCGTTCACTGGGTAAATCTCTCTTATCTGCACCCTTCTCCTCCACTGCTAACTCCAGACTCCGTTCCTTTTAGCTTACTGCACCATATGCCTGGAATAGACTTCCTGAGCCGGTACATCAAGCTCCATCTCTGGCCGTCTTCAAATCTAATCTAAAAGCCCACCTTTTTGATGCTGCTTTTAACTCCTAACCCTTATTCACTTGTCTGTTATAAAGTTGCTCATTTTGTGCAGCACTCTATTGGAAAGATTAGGTGTGGGTCTCCTTTTTACTTCACCAAAAGCAATACTGACAAGGAATATCAGGTTTTCTGACAGCTTCATGGAAAGGATGGTGAATTCCTGGTGGAAGTAGTGCAGACAAACAATATCTGAATTCAAAAGAGCTTCGGACAAGTACATAGGAACTCTAAGGGAATGATAGGGAGAGTAGATGGCATGGATGGTGTAGCATGACCCCTTGGCTGCGATGCTGGTAGAAGCTGGGATGGAGTCTTTTCCAGTGTTGGAATGTGAGGCTGTTACAACGCAAGCCCCCACAATAAAATACAAAACAAACAAACAAGAAAAAAAACTACTGAAATCCCAATTGCAATTCCAATCCAGGATTTCAGTCTGACTTCACCAAGAACAAAGAAGCACTCTGTGCTCCTTAGCAGAGATAGTTCTTTCTCATTGCACAGCCCTCTGTAATGTTAGGCCTCTTATGGTTTAAATCCAAAAAGGATGGCACAATTCACTCTTCCTCTCCAGATTAGAAACAACCCCTGGACAAACAACCTGTGGAGGGTCTGTCTCTTTCTGCAGGCTTGAAAAACTTCCAGGGAACTTAAACATCTCCCACTTCGAAATACAGTCCTTCTCAAAAATAAACACAAAGAGAAACTCGAGCACTGCTACTGCTTATCAGTTAAAGTTCATTTTTCATTTCAAAACCATTCAGAAATAGTTCATTGCTTTTCACACCTCTTGCTGACAGCCCCAGCTTAATTTACACTGGGGCTTGTCCCTCACCTCTCACTTTACCAGTTATAACTGGTCCAGTCCTCCCACAGGGACTGTGTGAAAGCAGCCTATCATTGAAACCTCCAGCTGCTTTCTTCAGTCTTCTCTGTAGCTACCTCCATCCTTTCCTCCTCTTCAGGAAGTGTGATCCCTGGAGCAGTTTGGGAAATGTCCCAATCAACCCACTCCATCTCTTCACTTCCTACTTCCTCCTTAATACAGACCTGCCAAGTCTCCTGCATTCAGCGGGAGACTCCCGCTTTGGCGGATCATCTCCCGCACTCCCCCCAAAGCGGGAAAGTCTCCCGCTGAGATGATCTGCCACTGCATCTCTGTGAGCAACCTCAGCAAAAGAAGAAAATGAAGCGCGGGGCCACAGCAGCCTTCAGACATGCACTGTCGGCTCTGCCGTCCTCTGCCCCCGCTGACGTCAATTTCCTGTTCCGGGGGCAGAGGACCGGCAGACCGACAGTGCATGACTGAAGGCTGCTGCGGCCCCATGCTTCATTTTCTTCTTTTGCTGAGGCTGCTCACAGTGGCAGCATAAAAAGGATACAGCTGAGCTTCCTGGCTGATCCCAGAAGATAGCAGTCGCTTGGGTGCCTGGGGAACTAAGTTACAGGGAAACAAAAAATGCTGGTGTGGAGGAGAAAAGAAAAAAAGATTTTGTTTGGAAGGAGAGGAGGAAGAAAGAGTGTGTCAGTGTGTTTGTTGCATGGAGGGGGGAGAGAGATCAAAGATGTTGGATGGGGACAGAAAAAGGGGAGACTGGATGAAAGGAGGAAGAGAGAGGAGATGAATGAAAGAAGGGAGACACTAGATAGAAGGTGGAGAGCGAGGGGAGATGGATGGAAGGGAGAGAAAGAGAAAGGGGACATGCTGGAAGGAGGTGAGAAGGGAGAAGCTGGATGGAAAGAAAGAAGAGTGGGGATGCTGGCTAGAAGAGGGGTACAGAAAGAGAGAGATGAATGGAAAGATGGTGGGAGAAAAAGGGACATGGAGACAAGCTGTTGGGGACAAGGAAGGGGCGCAAGGGGGAGAGAAAGAGGAGAAATGCTGGATGAAAGGAGGGAGAGAAAGAGGAGAAATGCTAGAAGTAGGGGACAGAAAGAGAGAAGACACTGGATGGAAGAGTAGGAGAGAATTAGGGAAGGTGCTTTATGGAAGGATAGGGAGAGAAAGAGGAGACGCTGGATGGAAGGATGCAGAGAGAAAGAGGTGGGGAGACACTGGAAGGATGGGAAGAGAAAGAGGGGAGATGCTGGATGGAAAGGGGGAGAGGATAGAGTTAGTGAAAGACTGGAGAATAATTGTAAGGGGCGTGGGGAGAACAAAAGTGAAGAAAAGATGAAAAGCCATAGATAGATAAAGTAAAAAGAGGGAAATTGATACTCGGGCGGGCTTGGAATCTGCGACATTTAGTTCGCACTCATTCAGGATTGGGGCGGCGACTTCGGCTGCTCTGCATGGGGTTCCAGGTGAACAAATTAAACGGTTGGGCCGGTGGGGGTCGAATGCGTACAAAAGATACATTCGGCCTCCACGTTAGTACCCCTGTTAAGGTTAGCCCTGTTGGGGTGGTTGGTTCTTTACTGAGGTTGGCTTTCCTGTTGTTGCCATGGCTGATGATATGTTAATTGCATGTGACTTGCTATATTTGATAATATGTTAATTGCATGTGACTTTGCAGGTGACGTGGTGGAACAGTACCAGATATGGATCTGTGGTCACTCTTATGTGCATTGGGCACATAAGAGGGCAGCTGTACGGCCTGATGGGGTGAATTTGGGCTTTCCGAAGGGGAAGGTGGCTGTACGATGGTTGGGTAAGAGAGGGATGCTGTGGGCTCAATTGTTGCCAACCATAGAGTGGGAGTTGATGACTTCCAGTGCGCCACAGTTTCTCATCCTGCATTTAGGGGGCAATGATTTAGCGGGGATGAACAGTGTGCTATTAGTGAAAACAATACAGAATGATTTATTAAAACTGGCATGTTTGCTGCCCCGGACCAGACTCGTCTGGTCGGATATTATTCCACGACGAGTTTGGAGGGGCGAGAGGTCGCATACAGCGATCGATGGCACACGCAAAAAAATTAATAGGTGGATGGGTAAATTTATGGGGTCAGTTAAAGGGCAAGTGATTGTGCATGAGTTCCTTAAAGAATCTTGTGCGGGTTTATATAGATCGGATGGGGTCCACCTGTCTGATGTGGGCCTGGATATATTCAACTTTGATTTACATAATTTTATTGAAGCCATTACGCTGGTGGTAGGTCGCAGCCAGGGTTTGGGGGGAGCCCGCGGCGAACGAGGAGTCGTTGCCGTGGGCTGTGGCATAAGCTATGGAACTTAGGTAACATTAGCGACGAGTACACAGCACCTCAGCGGATAATATGCCAAAGTGAGTTACTATGTATATGTTAATGACCTGTTAATACTGAGCGAAATGTTATGCCTGCATGCGGGCAGGATTACAGAACAAGATGGACACGGCTAGTCTCCTGGCTTGGACGGCCAGGGGGCCAATAGCTTTGGTGAAAGTGGTAAATGCATCCTTGTACGGGATGCATTTGATTGCACAGCGTGCTATAGCAGACAGCACTGAAGAGGAACAGGGTGCTTGGACGGCACAGCCTGTAGTAATATAACAGGGTGCTTGGACGGCACAGCCTGTAGTAATATAAGCAAGAAGGGCTGTGTACTCGGAGGGAGATGTTTATCAATGATGTTTATCAATGATGTTTACCAATGATGGTTTATGTGAAGGTTTACGGTAAATAAAATTTTGGGACCTGGCTGCGGCCTAAATAAATCCACATTTGTTAAAGAAATTGGCTTCTGGTGTGGTGTTTGGATAGAAGGGGGTGACTGAGTGAATGCCGAATGCCCGTGTTGTTGAAGAATGGATCATACAAATGAATTAAATCTGGACAGAGAGGCAGAAAAATAAATTGAAGAAAACAAAGAAGAAGGAGAGAAAAATAACACATGGACAGGAAACCCTGGCAAGACAGTTAAGAGAAGACAAAGGAAAGAGACTGGGACTACCACAATTAGAAAAAGTAAATGGCCAGACAACAAAGGTATAGAAAATTATTTTATTTTTAATTTAGGATAAAGTAATGTGGTAGTTGTGTTAGTTAAGGTTAATAAATGCAAATAAAACACAAAATAGAAGATAAGGTGATACCTTCACTGATTTTAAAACATTTTTGTTTAGCCTTCAGAGACCAGCACTTCCTTCCTCAGGTCAGGAGAGGATACCATAACAGCATTCTACTGTCCTGACCTGACCTGACCTAAGAGGGTTTGGCCTCTGAAAGCTAATTGAAAAGGGTATTAGGCTATTAAATAAAATATTTTCTGAAATGACTGTGGGATTGAGGTGTCAGGGGCAGAGCCATGTAGAGTGGGTGGAGCCAATGCAGAGTGGGGCAGGGCTGGGGGCGTGTACTAAAATCTCCCTGTCAAAATTGGGACCCCTTGGCAGCTCTGTTAATAGCCCCTGGGAACCTCTCCTTCTTACAGCTGCAGCCCGTGTCCATGTTAAACTGCTTGGTTAGCCAGGAAGCTTGGGCTAAATCAGGATCCTGGTCTGTCTGTAAGGACTGATCTCCAAATTGCATGGAATCTATTCATCTGGGACCCTCCTCTTCTCTTGCCAGGCCAGGTTTTCCTGCTCTCTCAAAAACCTATGCTGGCTGGGGGTGATACAAGTGGGAACTTTCCCAGCTCTGCCTGCCAGCTCTAGGCAGAGCCCACTAATCATTACAATGGGCAGGCTGGATTCTACCTACATTTTTCTCTGTTTCTTTGGTTCTGAAAAAATACATGTGTATGTTTCTAAAATGGCTGTCAAATGTCTATGGTCCAGAACACACACATCTATTGTCTGCAATGCTCCCACTGCACATAACCAGCGCATACACATCCATTCCTTAGTATATCTTAGAACAGGCTCTACATAGCAGATCCTGTTCTAACATAGTAGTGTAACCTCATAAGTCCTGACTTGGGCACTTCAATTCCAATGTATACATCCTTTCTAAAATCTTCCCCCATGTGACTCATAGCTTCAAAATAGGCACCAACTTGCAAACAAGGCAACCTGTTATAAAATTACCTTCTTTACATATGGAAAGTATGTATGTTAGACAGAATTTCAAGATGACCACGAAGGGGGAGCCTATTCCAAAAGGATAGGCTCCACCTTAACCAGGGTGGGTCAAGGCTGCTAGCATCGGCATTTAAAAAGGAGATAGAGCAGTTTTAAAACTAGAAACTGAGGGAAGGCAGACAGTCGCTCAAAAGTGCATGGTTCAGGGTACGGTATCTTTCAAAAGAAATCGCCAAAACAGGGAAGATAGGGTGTCCCAAAAGCGAGCTTGCAAAAGAGACCGTAGTAGATCAGGTGACCTTAAATAAAAATAAAAATCAGACAAAAGATTGCAAATTAATACTGTCAAGTAATAAGCATGATGTAAATAGGAACAACAAACATAGTTTGAAATGTCTATATGCGAATGCCAGAAGCCTAAGAAATAAGATGGGAGAGTTAGACTATATTGCACTAAATGAAAAATTAGATATAATAGGTATCTCTGAGACCTGGTGGATGGAGCATAACCAGTAGGACACTGTCATAACGGGGTACAAATTATATCGTAGTGATAGGGTGGATCAAATTGGTGGAGGGGTACTTGTATGTTAAGGAGAGTCTTGAATCAAATAGATTGAAAGTTCTGCAGGAAACAAAACACATCTTGGAATCCCTATTGATTGAAATTCCACATGTAAAGGGGAAAAGGATAGTGATAGGAATGTACTACCATCCGCCTGGCCAGGATGAACAGACAAATGCAGATATGTTAAAGGAAATTAGGGATGCAAACAAACTGGGCAACACAATAATAATGAGTGATTCCAATTACCCTGATATTGACTGGGTAAATGTAACAGCGGGGAATGCAAGGGAAGTAAAATTCCTTGATGAAATCAAGAACTGCTTTATGGAGCAGCTAGTACAGAAGCCGACAAGAGAAGGAAAAATTCTAGACCTAGTCCTTAGTGGAGCACATGATCTGGTGTGGGAGATAATGGTGCTGGGGCTGCTGGATAACAATGATCATAATATGATCAGATTTGATATTAGTCTTGGATTAAGTATACGCAGGAAATCCAATAAGTTAGCATTTAACTTTCAAAAAGGAGGCTATGATAAAATGAGAAGAATGGTGAAAAAAGAGGAGCGGCTGCAAGGGTCAAAAATTTACATCAGGCATAAATGCTATTCAGAAATACCATCCTGGAAGCCCAGGCCAAACATATTCTGCATATTTAAAAAGGAGAAAGGACAAACGACAGTCGGCATGGTTAAAAAATTAGGTGAGGGAAGCTATTAGAGCTAAAAGAAAATTCTTCAGAAAATGGAAGAAGGAACCGACAGAAAATAATAAGAAACAGAATAAGGAATGTCAAGTCAAAAGCAAAGCGCTGATAAGGATGCGCTTATTCTTTGAGGTGGGGCAGAGAATACTCACTGAATTTCAGCAACCTCTGGAGTGCCAACAAAAGTGAGGCTGATGGAGCAAGAATCTGGAGATCTACCAATATTATGGAATGCTGAGCACTGAGCTACAGTGAATGCTAATTTCCTGTAGTGCCAAGCGAGCAGAGGTCAGTCCTTTCATTTCAGCTTCAGTAAAGGGTTTCAGTGCTATTCCTTCTTAATGAGGATGACCAGTGGAGCATCATTAAGCAAATCATAGGATATCACTTTGCATTTTTTTTCCTTTCATACAAGCATGGAAGAGCAGGACAAATGAACAACAGAATTTGAAGAGAAGATGGCTATTTTGAGACCTTTTGCCTCAAAGTTGCATGTATCTGAGGTGGCTTCCATTAAGGACAACTTGTTAATTCATAATAATCTAAAACGTACTCATAATAAATTGGAGCTCCATATAGTGAAAGGAGAACAGCAGCAAAGAACTTCTGTATATTGAACTTTTCAAAGACAAGACCACTTATAACTAAAGAGTTGCTCTTGAAGAGAGGGGCAGAAAACTCCCCAAGAAATTGTGGTACCACTATGTACTATACCTACTGGAAGGAGTGATGAACCCAGAGAAGGGAGGTTTGGATACAGTTATTACAGATAGTCTAGATTTGTCTGTATTTTTGGAACCATCCCAGAATGGCATCATTATGTGTGCCACCCTATTGACGTCCTTTACCATGAAGGGAGATAGAGATTTGATACTTAAGCTCTGTTTCTGGAATAAAAACATACTTTTTCCAAGGTTTTTCCTAATTTGGCATTAACCACTCAAATTAGGTGGAAATTGGTCCTCCAGCTGTGCAACAGATAGCTATTGTAGGAGTCTTCTTCCAAAAACATCCATGAAACTATTTTTAGGGGAATAAGTTTGAGTTTTTTTGATCCTAGATAAAGTAGTAACACAACAACATAGTAGACTACACCAGATAAATACTGAAATGTAAGGTGGATAGGGTTGTAACTGTTGCTGCCTTCTTAAAAACTGAAAAAGTAATTTCACTGTTCTCTTGAGATGAAGTTCTCGGTGCTTGGTTTCTATCCTCTTGCTACTTAGGAATTACCTGTGTGTATTTGTCCCCGCTACTTTATCTGAGAGGGCACTGCAGGCATCTATCACCGTTTCTGTGAAAAAATGTTTCCTGACACTAATCAGGGAAGACAAAGCCGTAACGGAGAGATTACATGAATTCTTTGCTTCGGTCTTCACCGAGGAAGATTTGGGTGGGATACTGGTGCCAGAAATGGTATTCGAAGCTGACGAGTCGGAGAAACTGAAGGAAGTAATGGGGCAGTTCTCCAAACTGAAGAGTAACAAATCTCCTGGACCGAATGGTATTCATCCCAGAGTACTGATAGAACTGAAAAATGAGCTTGCAGAGCTATTGTTAGAAATATATAATTTATCCTTAAAATTGAGCATGGTACTGGAAGATTGGAGGGTGGCCAATGTAACGCTGATTTTTAAAAAAAGGTTCCAGAGGAGATCCTGGAAATTATAGACCGGTGAGTCTGACGTCGGTGCCGGGCAAAATGTAGAGACTATTATTAAGAACAAAATTATAGAGCATATTCAAAAGCATGGATTATTGAGACAAAGTCAACATGCATTTAGTGAAGGGAAATCTTGCCTCACCAATCTACTACATTTCTTTGAAGGGGTGAACAAACATGTGGATAAAGGGGATCCGGTTGATATTGTGTATCTGGATTTTCAGAAGGCGTTTGACAAGTACCTCATGATAGACTCCAGAGGAAATTGGAGAGTCATGGGATAGGAGGTAGTGTTCTATTGTGGATTAAAAACTGGTTAAAAGAAAACAGAGAGTAGGGTAAAATGGTCAGTATTCTCAATGGAGAAGGGTAGTTAGTGGGGTTCCCCAGGGCTCTGTGCTGGAACCACTGCTTTTTAACATTTTTATAAATGACCTAGAGATGGGAGTAACTATTGAGGTAATTAAATTTGCTGATGACACAAAGTTATTCAAAGTCGTCAAATCACGGGAGGATTGTGAAAAATTACAAGAGGACCTTACGAGACTGGGAGACTGGGCGTCTAAATGGAAGATGACGTTTAATGTGAACAAGTGCAAAGTGATGCATGCGGGAAAGAGGAAGCCGAATTATAGCTACGTCATGCAAGGCTCCACGTTAGGAGTCATGGACCTAGAAAGGGATCTAGGTGTCGTCGTTGATGATACGTTGAAACCTTCTGCTCAGTGTGCTGCTGCGGCTAAGAAAGCAAACAGAATATTTGGTATTATTAGGAAAGGAATGGAAAACAAAAATGAGGATGTTATAATGCCTTTGTATCACTCCATGGTGCGACCGCATCTCGAATATTGTGTTCAATTCTGGTTGCCACATCTGAAAAAAGATATAGTGGAATTAGAAAAGGTGCAGAGAAGGGCAACAAAAATGATAAAGGGGATGGGACGACTTCCCTATGAGGAAAGGCTAAAGTGGCTAGGGCTCTTCAGCTTGGAGAAAAGGCGGCTGAGGGGAGATATGATAGAGGTTTATAAAATAATGAGTGGAGCTGAACGGGAAGGAAAAGTCCATAGACCGTTATTAAATGGACTTGGGGAAAATCCACTATTTCTGGGATAAGCAGTATAAAATGTTTTGCACATTTTTGGGATCTTGCCAGGTATTTGTGACCTGGATTGGCCACTGTTGGAAACAGGATGCTGGGCTCAATGGACCTTTGGTCTTTCCCAGTATGGCAATACTTATGTACTTATGTAATCCTGATTCTACCTCCATGGAGCTTCTTTTTCTTTTTAATTTATGGAATTTAACATCACATACAAGACAACAATAATAAAGAGACTCATTTTCAAAACAAGTAAACTTACAAAATTACACAGGTTACTATAGGACTTATTTTCAAAAGAGAAGGACGCCCATCTTTCGACACAAATCGCAAGATGGGAGGCCTTCTCACAGGGTCGCCCAAATTGGTACAATGGAAAGCCAATTTTGGGCGTCCTCAACTGCTTTCCATCGCGGATATGACCAAAGTTCCCAGGGGCATGTCGGAGGCATAGCAAGGGCGGGACTTGGGCGTGCTTAACACATGGGCATCCCCGACCCATAATGGGAAAAAAAGGGTGTCCTTGACGAACACTTGGACGACTTTACCTGGTCCTTTTTTTCTTATGACCAAGCCACAAAAAGGTGCCCGAACTGACCAGATGACCACCGGAGAAAATCGGGGATCACCTCCGCTTACTCCCCCAGTGGTCACTAACCCCCTCCCGCCCTCAAAAAAAAATTTAAACCAGCATATTGCAAAAAATAAAAAGTTTTGCTAGAGCCTTGTGGCTCGCGTGCCACACTGCACCGCGCATGAACGGAGTGCCTTCCTACCCATCGCGCTCCTCTATTCAATCCAAAAGCATAAACAAAAGAAAGGAAACAACTCTAAGGGGAGGTGGGCGGGATTATGAGAATGATCAGCCTGCTGTCCTTGGACAATACCTGCAACAGGTAAGTATCTTCGCTTTCTCCAAGGACAAGCAGACTGAATCATTCTCACAAGCGGGATATCCGTAGCATCCAGGCTCACCCAAAACAACAAACAATGGTCATTTGGACCTCGCAAGGGCAAGGACGTAACGTAAATTAACCTGAAACTATATACAAACTAGCTGAGAGTGCAGCCTGGAACAGAACAAAAGGGCCTAGGAGGGTGGAGTTGGATTCTAAACCCCAAACAGAATCTGCAACACTGAGTGCTCAAACCGACTGTCGCGTCGAGTATCCTACTCAAGGCAATAATGAGATATAAATGTGTGGACTGAAGACCACGTCACAGCTTTGCAAATCTCTTCAATGGAGGCTGACTTCAAGCGGGCTACCGACGCAGCCATGGCTCTGACATTATGAGCCATGACTTGCCCTCTAGAGTCAGCCCAGCTTGGGCATAACTGAAGGAAATGTAATCTGTTAGCCAATTGGAAATGGTGTGTTTACCGATGGCAACTCCCGTCCTGTTGGGATTAAAAGAGACAAACAACTTGCCAGACTGTCTGAAGGGCCTCGTTCGCTTCATGTAAAAGGCCAACGCTCTCTTGCAGTCCAAAGTGTGCAAGCTGCTTTCGCCAGGGTGGGCATGAGGACGGGGAAAAAATGTTGGCAAGACAATCGATTGGTTCAGATGGAACTCCGACACCACCTACGGCAGGAACTTAGGGTGCGTGCGAAGGACTACTCTGTTGTGATGAAACTTAGTATAAGGTGCATCCACTACTAAGGCCTGAAGCTCATAAGTACATAAGTAATGACACACTGGGAAAAGACCAAGGGTCCATCGAGCCCAGCATCCTGTCCACGACAGTGGCCAATCCAGGCCAAGGGCACCTGGCAAGCTTCCCAAACATACAAACATTCTATACATGTTATTCCCGGAATTGGGGATTTTTCCCAAGTCCATTTAGTAGCGGTTTATGGACTTGTCCTTTAGGAAACCGTCTAACCCCTTTTAAAAATCTGCCAAGCTAACCGCCTTCACCACGTTCTCCGGCAACGAATTCCAGAGTTTAATTGCACGTTGGGTGAAGAAAAATTTTCTCTGATTTGTTTTAAATTTACTACACTGTAGTTTCATCGCATGCCCCCTAGTCCTAGTATTTTTGGAAAGTATGAACAGACGCTTCACATCCACCTGTTCCACTGGGAGACTGGGCGGCTAAATGGCAGATGACGTTTAATGTGAGCAAGTGCAAGGTGATGCATGTGGGAAAAAAAAACCCGAATTATAGCTACGTCATGCAAGGTTCCACGTTAGGAGTTACGGACCAAGAAAGGGATCTGGGTGTCGTCGTCGATAATACACTGAAACCGTCTGCTCAGTGTGCTGCTACGGCTCAGAAAGCGAATAGAATGTTGGGTATTATTAGGAAAGGTATGGAAAACAGGTGTGAGGATGTTATAATGCTGTTATATCGCTCTATGGTGCGACCGCACCTTGAGTATTGTGTTCAATTCTGGTCACCGCATCGCAAGAAAGATATAGTGGAATTGGAAAAGGTGCAGCAAAGGGCGACTAAAATGATAGCGGGGATGGGACGACTTCCCTATGAGGAAAGACTAAGGATGCTAGGGCTTTTCAGCTTGGAGAAGAGACAGCTGAGGGGAGACATGGTAGAGGTATATAAAATAATGAGTGGAGTGGAACAGCCGCCATCGATAAAGGCTGCGGGGCCGGTGCAGGCTCAGGTTGCCTAACTGTCTGGGGTGTGGGAGCAGGATCTCAGATGCTGGGAGACGGGTGCACCGGTACCTCTTGAATGGAAGGGGAGCAGTCCTTCCGGTGCCGATGCTTCTCAGGAGCTTGATCCCTCGATGTCCCGAAGCTCCCGGCACTGTGCGTTGAAGGAGATTGGTGTCAGTGCTTCTTGGCCTTCGCCTGAAGCACCTCACCGAGACTCCTTGGTGCGATGAGGATGATGTGGAATCCTCACGACGCCTCGGGGTTGGGTCCAATGACAGTCGGTCCCAGAGGGCCTGCACAGCAGGAGGCCTCGAGACAGGTGGAGACCCACTCGACGCCTCACTACTCCCAGTGTCCCTGAATCTCGCAGCAGCAGCTATCCCTATCGTGACTCCCGATGTTGATGCCTCCATCGATGCTGACACCGATGTCGAAAGACTGGACTGAGCTCCAAAGAGTTTCTCTCGCTGAACCTCTTGGGAAATTTGCATCCTTTTCTTCATATGAAGACAAAAGATGCAATATGCCAGGCTAGGGTCAGGCCCGAGGTACTGGATACACCAAGAATGTGTATCAGTACCCAAGATGGTCCGGTTGCACAGAGTACAACACTTGAAGCCACTGGGAGTCTTTGATGACATGGAAGGGAAGACAGCTTCAGCGAAATCAAAAGTCTCGATCATGCCTATAAAAAAATCCGACCGAGCATGCCTAAGTTCGGCCCGCAACATAAAAATAAAGGACACTTAAACGCGGGACAAAAAGCAAGAAAAATAAGGGAACCGCCTTTTTTTTTTAAAAAGAAAAGAAAAAGAAACAGAAAAACTAGCTGAAAGGCACTGACCAAAAATGAAGGCTTTTTCCCGGAAAGTACGGGCGGGATGGCACTCCGTACATGCACGGTGTTGTGCGCCAGAAGGCTCTAGCAAAACTTCTTTTTTGCTATGCGATATGCTGGTTCCTGGGCCAATGCGAATCATTGACCCACTTGTGAGAATGATTCAGCCTGCTTGTCCTTGGAGAATAAAACATACTCAGTTACCTTTAAACTGTTATATTCATCCACGCCAAAACACTGTATATCTATCTCAATGTAGGGTTAAAGTTAACTGGATAACTTATTTGATATGGCAGCACTGTGGATTAGCCCCAATAATTTTATCACTTTCCTCATATGCAGATTGATGATATATTAGTAGGTTTCTTTTGTTTTTATATTGACATCACATTAGGCTCTACATATCAACCGGTGTGGTAATAAAACTCACCTCATACTGCTTTTTTATAACTGCAAGTGCATCAGCTAACTGCTGCCTAAAGCTCCCTCGTATCATGGCCAATTTCTGCAATGCAATTTACAAATGGCTTACAAAAATTGCAGTCTTAAGGCACACAAATACATTATATTTAACCAAAGAAAATCAAAATGGACAAAATTTCAATTCCCAATTTCTCTTCAGTTCATGCAATTTGTAAATATTATCAATTATATAAAGCTTTTTTGTAGCAAACCACAGAAGTGCTTTCTTTAAAATAATCAACTGGCTGAGAAAAGGAAATCCCAGACTCAATTGGACTTTGCAGTTGGTGTCCTATTAGAGGAGCATTTAGAGGTATTAATCTGACAATGTGCTTTTGAAAGTTCCTCTTAGGTCTTAGCTGGATATTAAATAAGGTGACAGAGAGTGGCCCCAACATGCAAAGGAATAATACTGCTGAGATTTATGCTCCTACCTTTACCTCACTGACAATTTACTAGAGCTGAGGGCCTAAACTTATACTCAAAATTTTACAAAACTCTTAAATTTAGGAATATAAAAAATGGGTGGCAACAGGGGCATATTTAGAATGGAAAAACATTAGGAGTTTAGCACTGATTTTCAGCACTAGGCTTAAATTAGGCTCCTAGTTCTAGGCAAATGAATGGAAGCATAAATTTATAAGCATAACTTTTAAGCTCCTAAATTAAGATACATTTTCAGCTGAAAATTTAGACACCCAGGTTTGGCTGATCATAGGACACAAATCTAGGAGCTCAAGCTTTTTTCAAATATTGTGCTCAATGTTTTTAGGATATTGCTATGAGCCTCAGCCTCAGTAATAATCCTTTGTTCTACAATGCAAGAGAGTATCTTCCATTTATAGTTTCATGGTAAACTCTAGTTTTTGTCCCTTTTATTGACAAGGGCTATGAGCACAATATAATGATGGAAGTTATTCTAAAGTTAACAAATCTCAATAAATAAATAAACAAAATTTCTAAAGTAGCAACTACTGGTCAGATCTAGGATACGTTTGTATAAGGTGTCTAAAAAAAGCTAAAATTTGTACCAGGATGCCAGAGTACATTCCCTAACCCAACATTTTTTAACCCTGTCCTGGAGTCATAAGCAGCCAGTCAGGCTTTCAGGATTGCAATAAATATGCATGAGATAGATCTGAATATATGAAACATCCAATGTATGCAAACCTCTCTCATGCATATTCACTGTAGCAATCCTGAAAACCCAACTGGCGAGGTGTGCCTCCAGGATCAGGCTGAGAAATATTGTTAGAAGCCAGGAAGATGAGACATGTGGAAAAGAGAAAAACTCATTTATGAATGATAGCTCAAAATACTTCACCATCAATTTATGATTAGCAACTTAGCAAGATGATGGGCAAGGTAATGAGAGAGTAACTGTGCTGAGAATCAGGAAAGCCAGGGTTCAAGCCCAGCTTCCCTCGATGACACTGGGCAATTCACTTTGCTTTCCACTGTCACAGATACTAACTTAGGTTCCTGATCCAGAAATGGTTCATAGTCTATCAGCTGAACCTAAACTATAACGCACCTTAATCAGTTTGGGCAGTAATTAAATCCAAATTATTTACCTATACCTGTGGTTTTCTAATAGCTGGCAGAACAATAATCCAAATAAATGACTCACATAAACACTTGTGTGTTGACCAAGAGACTGTTCCAGAGCGTGTTACGAAAGCATTGAGCATGTGTGGGAGGCTTTCTGTGCACTGCAGAACCTGATACCTTTCAGTTGACTATTCTAGTTAAGCTGTAAACTAAGAGGTCAATATTCAGTGGTGCAGTTGTCTTGTAACTTTAAAGGTATAAAATATACATTTAAAATTGTGCATATTTTCAGTGGCAGACATGGCAGAAAAACATATGAGCACCACTTTGAAAATACATGTTAAACTTTAAATGGATCATCCGTTTAAAGATATACCTGCTATTTACCTATCACTGTTTAAACCATAGGCAGCAGAATGGAGCATGTCACAAATGCATATGTTTAGCAACTAAATTTCACTGCTGAACACAAAAGCTTTTTCTTATCTTTGCGCCATTCAAAAATGTTCCCTCTTTTTAAAACATATAACTTTGGAAGTTTTGTGATTTAGACAGCTGAAGTTATATGTATAACCACCATGATTTTTTAAAAAGAATTTATGTGTTCAGTGCCACTGCCGTCCGCGTAAGAGCTTCTGAATATCCTTCTCCAAATGTTTAAACTGGCAAGGGAACAATGCCCAACAGGGAGAGAGTTGTGTTGATTATCCTGCTGCTGCTACCAGAGATATCAATTAAAGATAAACTAGCAAACAATAATCTGCTCAAATGGGATTGCCTAGATAAGGGTTATCCTGAAATAAAAAAAAAAGAGAATAAGAAATGAATAAACACTAGCAGGTGCAATACATAAAGCATGTTTTTGTAGAGATTAAACACTTTTGTCTTTTTTCTTTAAACATAACAAGACAGGAAAACAATCTTGAAACCAACAGGAAGATTGGAATTAAGTCTGAATTCTATAAAAAGGTGTAGATTGGTAATCTAAACCTAGTATCCTGTCCAGAGGTTGTATCAAAACAATAGTGCAAAGCAGCCTAGGAAGTGAGACTAGCAAAGTAAAAAAAATATATATTTTAAATGCACAAATCATGTGGAACATTGACAAGGCAATAAGGGCAGAGGAGAGAAAAATGCAAAAATGGTTGAGGTAGCAGAAGTCTAATAGGAAGGTAACTTTCTCCAATGTAGCAAGAAAATCTGAAAGGCAGCAAGCCTCTGGTGCACAGAAGCCTCCCCCCAAAAAATACACACACAGATTTACAAGATGTAACAAACAAGACATGACAGTGTAGCCTGTGTGGATCATTTTCTCTCTTCAGTCAGAGAACAGTGGGTCATTGGTTGCAATCAATCATTTTATAGTGTAAAAGTGGCGTGTTGTATGGTAATGTTCAGCAAATATTCCAAATGAGGTTCAGGCACAAAGTGGGGGAAACAGTAGTAACAAGCTTGTACAAGGAAAGAAAATGAAACTGAAAAAAAAAAATCAATTATTTTTTTAGGCTCTTACATAGTGCCCTACAACAGGCCTATACAAAATGACATACAGGTACAATCCTAAGACTTGTTTCATCAAGGTCTTAACTAAAAACATAAAATGATTGAAAAACTTTACTAGATCAGGTCTTAAGTAGGTATCTGAGAAAATGAGAGATTAAGTGACTTGCCTAAACAGCTGCAGAAGAAGCAGCAGCAGCAGGGTTTGACTCCTGCTCCCCAGGTTCCCATCATTTTAGTCTGACTACTTCAATATGGATCAGTGGGGATCCAAGTACCAATGAGAAAAGGGGATAAGCAGTAAGTAATAAAATTCTGGAAAGAGAAAGAAAAATATAATGATTCATAGGAAAAGGTGGAAGAAAGCATTAAGCATAAAGGTTCAGCAGGGTATTTTAGGGCATGGAAGATAAGTAGAGCACTGGGAAAAGAAGACAGCATGTAAGACAAACAAGCATAGGTAAAAGTAGTAAAGCAGGGGAAAACATACAGTAAGTTAAAGGAAAACACACGGGAGGAGGCAAAAATAGAGGGATGACTTGTAGGGAGGAAAATAGAATGAGGAGTACCTTCAGGAAAAGAGAAGGCAACAAGAAAATGGTGAAAAGTAATAAAGAAAATGGGAATGAATGAGAAACCAAAGGAGACAAGTTAAAGATAAAAGGGAAAGGCAGAAGAGGAGAGAATATGGTTCCAGTGCACATCAAGGCACTATGGAAATAAGTGAAGGACAATGGTGGGGGGCAAAAAAAGAAGGCACATAAAGAAGTGGACATGTATGAAAAGTAATAAGGTTAGGGCAGCATCTGGAAGAGAGTGCCTAAGAAGGAGGAAAGAATAATATGGAAAACAATGTGGTTAAGGAAACAAGTAGGGTAGGATAAGGTAGGAAAAAGAAGAGCAAAGTGAGGAAAAAGTTGGTTAGGAAAATGGAAGGATGGAAAAGACATCCCCAGCTGATGTCTGTACAGTGTCACTCCAAATTACGTTACTCTTTGCCTTATTTGGCTTGGAGATATGTACATGGTGTGTAGATGTATCAAAGATTTTTAGAAATAGCTCTATCAGCAACAGTCAAGAGGTAAATTCAGAGCTATATTTATTGAAGTGCAGTAAGGAATTGCAGTTACTGAATATTAAGAGTCAAAATTAACACACGATAACTACAAAACCTCTGTTAGTTGTTGAGGGTATTCAGTGTATTTTCACAAACAGTTAATGCAGAGACAATACACATAAAGGTCAAGTTTATAAAGGCTGCTCAAATTTGGGCACTAAAACGCAAAGCACTGAGCACAAATTCTATAGCGCCAAAATTTAGGTGCTATCACCATGTAAAAGGCACGTGTAAATGTAGTGTGTAAATGTTGCACTTGAGTGCATAACTTTAGTATTCTAGAAGTAATATATAAACCCCCTTTCAGCTACACACTATGTGGGTTGTGTGCTAAGCTTTCAGAATACTGCTCAGCATCCAACTAGCACTTATGCATGTGAATGTTACATTCATGCACGCAAGTGCTAGTATTCTATAATCTTAGTCAACAAATTGTGCTACATTTAGATACTAAGATTACAGAATGAGGAGGATAAAGGGCAATTCTACAATCTAGGTGCACAGATTTACATGCCCCTTTCATGCATAAATGTCTAAAATACTAGCACTTATGTACGTAAGTGTACACTTACCCAATAAAGTGCCAGCAGAGCACCTAAGCACTGTTCTGTATTGATGGGCCTAAATTACATAGCACATAAATACAAGGGGGAGTAAACATGTATGGGGCATGGACAAGACTCCCAGTTACATGCATAACTTATAGAATACTGTAAATTTTGCATGTCCCTGGAGCATTTAGGCTGGTGTAACTGTGAGTGCATACAAGTTATGCACTCCAATACCAGGTTACATTAATATGTTATAATGGAAACTGGGCGCATACATATTGTTATTGAACAGGCTCCTACCACACGTCCTTGGGGTGCCTAAACAGAGGTGCCCAGTTGTAAAATTGCCTCCTTAGAGGGTATATTATAATAGGCACCTATGGAGAAATTATGTCGCACCTGATAATTTTTTTTCCTTTAGTCCTACCAGACCAATCCAGAATCAGTGGGTTATGTTCTTCAACCAGTGGATAGAGACAGAGAAACAAAGTAGTTTTCTGTGATCAGCCCCTTAAGGGCACTGTGCACCTTAGAATGTTCAGTATTTTGAATTACCAAGCAATGGTGCTCAGGTTCAAACTTCTGGTCAAATATCATATTCATCTATTATCTTTACCAAAAAGGTACTGCTGTGTGCTGACATATGATTCTCCAACTGGGCTAGGAGGTATCTGAAAATCCATTGAGATAAATTAGAAGCTCTGTCAAATAGAAGTACTTTTAACTCAAAAATTATAAGAAAACAGGAGAATAGAAACATGTTCATTAATAATTAGGGGGGGTTCTTGGTGGTCTGGTAGGACTAAAGGAATAAAATTATCAATTAAGACACAGTTTCTCCTTCCTTGGTGTCCATACCAGACCAGTCCTGAACCAGTGGGATGTAGCAAAGCAGTCCTCAATGTGGGTGAATAAAGAAAAAAATTACCCAAAGAGCCTGTATTAAAGACTCAGGGTATGCACTTTGTAGAACTTCTGATCTACAGAAGATCAAAGAACAAATACATGTGATGACCCTGCAATTAGCTAACGTGAACTGTAGATTATTTAAACCAAGCATCTCCAAGCCAGCGAAGTTCATCACCAGATAACATACATCCAGTATGGGGCTAAACTGATAGGTTGTTTATGGGTACGAAAGAGAGTTTCTCCTGTAGAGGGAATCTGTACACCTTGGAGACATAAATAGATACTCATTCTCCAAACACTGGCTCCTTGTTGTAACCCCTTAGGTAAGAATTCTTAGTCTTGCTTGGCCTCCTTAACTCAGGCTGTCATTAGAACCTAGTGAAATTGACTGCCAAAGTTATACAGCTTCAAGGCTTGATGTAAACAAGTTTAAAGTCCAGGAAGTTAAGCTGTATTTTCTTATTCATTAGTCCTTAAGAATGATGACTTGTATCGTTGGAATAACTTCCTGTCATGTCAAATAGTACCAAGCTTTCTTCCTATATTGACCTATTTCCAGTTCATCCATCAACCTAGTCATGGAAACAGAGTGGTTGTTTTTGACCATTGCCTTTCTTCAACACAGAGAATGTGCTTCCTATTTGTTCACACATTTGAGAGGACTGTAGCAGGATGCTATGGATTATTGTGGAAGGTACCCCTTCCACAATAGTCCAGAACCCACTCATGGAATCCATGGCAGAGAAAGGTTCTTCAGCTAACAATTCAGAAAGCAAAACAATTTATATATTATAGCCAATCATGTCCATGGCGCATGAAATTCTCCATCTTTGGAAAGTGACCATGAAGGGACAAACTTGCTCACAGCAGATGTAACGTAGGAAATATTTTTGATCCTTAAAGCTCCCAGACTCTCAAAAGACAATTAACCCTTGCAGAGGATGAAAAATGAGCACTCTATATTCAATACTGCAATGTCAGCCACTCTGTACTAGAATTCCAAAGAAGTATGACTAAACCTATGGTGCTGCCTAGAATTTATTAGAAATCCCTCTGCTGTGATCAATAAAAGGCAGTATATCAAGTCCAGTAAACCATGAATCATAAACCAAAAGTAATCCCAATCAAGAAAAATGGAGGATGAAACAAAACCAACACTGCAATCTGCATCTGGTGTCTATGTGTCGGTTGCAATCAGGCTAGACTACATGGAACATTCCTCCAAGGAACTAAGATTAGCTGCAGGGCAACAACTTCTTCTACTCCCAGGCACTCTGGAAGGAGGGAAACCATGTAGCTGTTGTCCAGTAGCCTTGCTACTTCCATGCCCAGCCAAATGCCACAGGAAACAAACAGAACTTGGAGGCCTTGCTTTTTGTTGATTGAAAGAAAAGCTTCAGACTATTCACAGGGAAGGACTACTGCAGCAGGTCTCAACTTCATTGCTCCCTAACATCTATTCCACACAGAGTATTCCCCAGTCTAGTCAGTAGGAAAAGGTGAAATAGAGCCTTAGGACAGAAAGTTCTAAAGGCAATAACACTAGCCATACCCGGCCAACAGGGCAGAACCTGAAAACAGAGTGGAAACCCGACCAGAGGAATAAATCAGCAATCAAAACTATTATCCCAGCAGTGCAGCCATGGGTGAGCCAGGGTCCACTCATTTTGGGTTTGGGTCCACCCAAAATCAGTGCTTCATTGGTGTGGCTGGCGGGGATCTGCAAGCCCTGTCACATCAGCCGAAGACTTCCTGTCGGCAGAAAAAAGCCCTTACACCCTGTGCAGTCAGCTGCAGTGTTCCCAAGCTGATACCGCCCCTCCCCTCACACATGCTTACGTTGCACTCATGTGCAGAGGCTGGCCATGTCAGTGACTCAGGGTGCAAGTTTATATCCTATCTATCAGACAGGCAACAATCCATAATGTTTGGCAGCAACTCATCACCACCAGGGGCACTGACCTGTAAGCTACCACAAGGATTGATACTGTCACCTATTCTGTTCAATATCTACCTCAAGACACTAGCAGAGCTGTTTCAGTCAATGGATACTCAGTTCTTGACTCTTCAACCAGGCCTTTAATGGAAGAAGTAATTAACTTGTTAGTCTCACTCACACACACAAGGAGTGACATGGGCTGCACATACTGCAACATGACATGTTTATCCATGCCTACCCTAGCTGAGATAATATTTAACCATCTCTCTGACATCATGTCCACCTTTCTTTGAAACTTAGTCACCTTACTTTCTAACTCCTCTTACTCTCTTACCTATCTATATATTAACCATCCCTCTGACTTCATGTGCAACTTTCTTTAAATTAGTCACCTTATTTTCTAACTCCTCTTAATCTCTTACCTATCTATATGTTCAATCTTTGCTTATACCCTACACTGTCAATTAAAATGTTCTATTATATATTGTGTTGACATGGACACACGTGATGCACTGAGCAAGGCAGTTGTGAGTCGCTGACGCTCTGGGACCCCCAGCACTCAACCGCGAAAATTAAGCAACTTTTATGGTAGAGATACCTGCATTCGTCAGCCAATCTCACTAAATACCTTATGGACAAGTATCTGGATAAGAGGCCGTCGCTAATGTTGGAGGAGGTACAGAGAAGGCCTCCAGTATTCAATGTACAGAATTAATTTTTCATTTTTAGACAGGGAGAGATGGAGATTTCTCCCTTTCTGATCATGAGGACAGTTATTGCTGGAAGCAAATCACTCTACCCCCCCCCCCCCCCCCTCTTGACCAGCCAGGTAATTGTAAACCTGTCTGCCCACAACCCTCCCATAAGTGTGGACAGGCCTCAGGGAATTTGGGCGACAGAGTTCTTTTCCATGTCTTTCGTAGGGGGCCACTTCAAGACAAGAGAGAATGACTTTTCTGTAACCATGAGAGGAAATAACACCTGCAGAGACTTCTTTTTCTGTCTAGAACAATAGATCAAATATTGTATCTCACACAAGGGGAGGCAATAGACCCCCCTTTGAGAAACAGACCTCTGGAGCCAGGTAGCAATAGCTTTTATTATGTATTTCTTTGAACATAAGAGAATCTATGTTCTGATACGTCTCCAAACACAAGGGTCTTGGCTGTCAGGAGAGAAATGTAACAACTCTAAAGGGGGCAGTTAAACTCTTGCCTTCTCTCTTTAGAATAAGAATAAGGATAAGGAAAATACTGTGACAAAAGATCAAAAGTTCTGACAAATATATTCTTTTGTGGGAAAACTGTAAATAGAAGAGAGATAAGGATCCAAAACATTTTGTCACTTTTTGACAACAAATGCATCATCTAAGGAAATGCAAACATATACTATGTACTTCTTTGTTGATACTATAAACACAGAGATCCTGACTGTACCTGCAAGATGCTAACTAGGGGGGGGGGGGGGGGAGAAACCTCCCCCTCTCTCTTACTCCTTTGTACTGTAAGGAAAAAACCCTATATAAACTTTTCTGTAAGACAGGAAAGAGGTCAGCATACATCTCTTTTGGCCCCACGCCAGGGAGACTGAAAGAATGTCCTGACCTTTTCCACTGAATTTCCATTTCTGTATATGTTCTTCTTTCTGTCCTGTTCTGTATACTGCATCTATACTATTTCTTGGGGTTTTTTTTTTTTCCTAATTTTGGATAAAGAATAAACCTGTATTAACCCCAAGAAGCTTCTTTTGGTTCTTTTTTTTTTCTTCTTTTTGTTTCTAGTTGTTATTGTTTTAGTAGACTTTACCAGCTGTCCAGGGTTCTAAGAAACCAGTTGGAGAATTTGTCTGTGTAAGTAGTGCTGGTTCTGTTGGGCTCTGGGACGCAGCACGAAAAGGCACAAACACTAATGGCTCAAAAATCGCTGAAAAAGGAGAGGACAAAAACTAGCAATGGTGAAGGCAAAATGGTGGAGACACCCGATGCAGTAGCTTCGGTGTTTACAGAAACCCAGCTTTCGCAGTTAACTATGGCAATAACGAAAGCATTTGAACCGCGCTGGGAAGAACTTAACCAAAAGCTGGAGGCAGTCCACACAATATTGGATGGTCTAGCGATCCGTACTGGGGATCTGGAGGCCCGTGTCTCGGTGCTGGAAGACAACGCACGTGAACAAGGCCCAGATTTAGCCCGTCTGACAAAACAGCTTAAACAGCATCTTACCAAACTAGAAAACCTTGAAAATTGTTCAAGACCTAACAACTTGCGGATCGTAGGGCTTCCAGAGACCATCCCTGAGTGGAATTTGACCTCTTAGATTGAAACTTGGCTGTCAAAGGAACTGGCGTTTACAGACTCAATGGGCCCCTTGATGGTGGAGCATGCACACCATGTGGGCCGGTTGAATGAGGATAGAAAGAGACCCAAAATGGTAATGTTAAAACTACTAAATTACTGCCACAAGCTAGAAATCCTACAAGGGTTCCACTTAAAGAGAGAAACTTTAACCCATGAGGGTCAACGAATATTGATTTTTCAAAATTTCTCACCCGCCGTGCAAGAGCGGCGCCGGAAATATCATTCACTGTGTCAATCTCTCAGCAATTTGGGAATCCAATTTATGTTGTTATACCCTGCACATTTAAAAGTCTTTCTGAAAGGACAGTGGTAATCTTTCAAATCGGTGACTGAGGCAAGAACTTTGCTGGCAGAAAACGGCATCAAAATCCCGATTCAGTGAACATTTACTTAATGTCATTAGATAAGAATTTCCAGTTCTTCCTTACTTTTTGCTGATATGTTTTTTTTTTTGTTTTTTTTTTAATATTTGTGGGGAAGTTCTGTGTTTGGGCATGTTTTGTAAGAGGGGTGGGGTCCCCTGCATAATAAGTGTGTACACCTGCATTCTCCCTAGATTAGAATCGGAGCGAATGGCTATGGGTTGATTAAGGGTTGGGGTTGGGTGAGGTTTCAGGAGATTTGGGGAGCTGGGGAGGTTGTAAGTTTTGGAAATGTGTGTTTGAGAGGGGTGAGTGCTGAGTTTTGGTAGGTGATGCAGTGTAAAATAGCATGTGAGCCAATTGTATACACATGGGTAAGGAATCAACGCATCATTTTGGTGCAATCAGTGGCTCTAGAGAAGGCAATCCCGGGTGGGGCTGGGTGCCAGGGATGTTACTATTGGATCAAAGCAGTTTCTTCACAGGTTTCCTGGGTAAACCTATGCCTATCAGAATAACCTCATGGAATGTGGGAGGTATCACTTCCCCAATTAAGCGCTCAAAACGTCTGACAGCCCTGAAGCGTCATAAAGTAGGCATTGCATGCCTGCAGGAGACACGGCTCTCACCCGAAGAACATGCAAAATGACAGCGACATTGGGTGGGGGAGGTGTTTTAATCCTCTTCTCAGAGCAGATGTGGGGGTGGCAGTTCTGTTCAGAAAATGGTTGCCCTACAAGTTCTCACAGCTGCTCAAAGTTGTAGATGGGAACTATATATTACTACACATTTGGATTCAAGGTACAGAATTCTTGCTGTTGGTCTTCTACGGTCGAAATCAGCATAGCCCTAGCTTTTACCATACATTGTTGCAGCAGTGCATACAGCATAGTCCATTACAATTGATGGTCTTGAGTGACTTTAACATGGTCTCCGACCCCACTTTAGATTGTTCTAGCCTGACTTTGTTGCATTACAAGGGGCCGCATACAAAAACCTTTGCTAACTTTATGAAAACACTTAATTTAATTGACACATGGAGGGGCATAATTGAAGGGGATGCCCAAGTTTTCCTGAGAACGTCCTTGCAAAACGTCCCAGTGGAGGGGCGGGGAAACCCGTATTATTGAAACAAGATGGACGTCCATCTTTCATTTCGATAATACGGTCAGGGACACCCAAATCTTGAAATTTAGGTCGTCCCTAGAGATGTCGTCCCTAGACTTGGTCGTTTCTGATTTTCGGCAATAATGGAAACTAAGGGCACCCATCTTAGAAACGACCAAATGCAAGCCCTTTGGTCATGGGAGGAGCCAGCATTCATAGTGCACTGGTCCCCCTGACATGCCAGGACACCAACCGGGCACCCTAGGGGGCACTGTAGTTGACTTCATAAATTGCTCCCAGGAACATATCTCCCTTACCTTGTGTGCTGAGCCACCCAAAACCCATTAACCATCACTGTACACCACTACCATAGCCCTTATGGGTGAAGGGGGGCACCTACATGTGGGTACAGTGGGTTTGTGGTGGGTTTTGATGGGCTCACATTTACCACCACAAATGTAACAGGTAGGGGGGGTGGGCCTGGGTCTGCCTGCCTGCCTGGAGTGCACTGCAGCCACTAAAGCTGCTCCAGGGACCTGCATACTGCTGTCAGGGAGCTGGGTATGACATTTGATGCTGGCATAGAGGCTGGCACAAAAGATTTTTTAAAGAGTTTTTTTGAGAGTTGGAGGGGGTTACTCACCACTGGGGGAGTAAGGGGAGGTGATCCCCGATTCTCTCCGGTGGTCATCTGGTCAGTTCGGGCACCTTTTTGTGGCTTGGTCATAAGAAAAACAGGACCAGGTAAAGTCATCCAAGTGCTCATCAGGGACGCCCTTTTTTTTTCATTATGGGTCGAGGATGCCCATGTGTTAGACATGACCAAGTCCCACCTTTGCTACACCTCCAACACGCAACAGAAAGCAGTTGGGGATGCCTAAAATCAGCTTCCGATTATGCCGATTTGGGCAACTCTGTGAGAAGGACGCCCATCTTCTGATTTCTGTCAAAAGATGGGCATCCTTCTCTTTCGAAAATAAGCCTGATAGCGTACGTTACACCCTGGGGAACACGATTATACGCATAGATCTCGGGCACATGGCACACTAGCGCGGCTGGACTATATCCTGGCAGAACAAACAATATTTCAAAAGATAATAGCTGCAGAGATTGGCCCGGAAGAGATTTCGGACCATGCTCTACTGTGGGTGGACATAGAAACAGCTGCAGATGTACAAGGGGGTACGGGATGGCGTTATCCATCATATTTACATACAGATATTGCCTTCCAACAATACATCCAAGAGAGGTGGATTGAATATACCACCAATAACGCAATACATGTAGATTAGCCCTCCATTTTCTGGTCGGCTTCGAAGGCAGTAATTAGGGGGGACATAATAGCATATGTACAAGCCCATAAGAAGTGACTAGCAATGGGTATTGTTCAGAGTCTCAGTTGAGGAAAACCAGATATGCCCACGCTAGGTGTCCCACTAGAGCTTCACTGGAAAACCTTTGCGCCACTCAGATTGTGCTTAATACCATGCTACATAAGAAAGAATCTCATTCGCTGTTATATCGCAAATACAGGTTACACCGATTTGGTAATAAACCAGTTAAAATGCTGGCCCGAATAATTAAAAACTGGGGTGGACCACGGTCGGTGACATCTATACGAGACAATCAGGGAGTCCTTACAAACAACCTAGAAAAGATAGCAAAAATGTTTACAGACCATTTTTCCTCACTTTATGCATCAGGAACCCCGCCAAACTCTCAGGTGTTAACAGCTTATTTGTCTACGCTGGGTCTTCCCATGTTAACTCCAGCAGAACAGGAACTCCTGAATGCCCCATTATCATTAATGGAGTTGCAAGCAGCGGTTAAAGCTTTAAAATTATACTGTGCTCCAGGACCAGATGGGAGAGTACTATAAAATACTAGAAAGCTTAAATCCAGAGCCTCTAGGATAGAATTTTCTGAAGTGCTCCCCATTCCACGCACAAGGCCCAAGAGACAGGCAGAGCTCTGGAGTATCAATGCATGGATGAGGCGATGGTGCAGGGAGGAGGGTTTTACATTTGTTAGGAACTGGGCAACATTCTGGGGAAGGGAGAGCCTACAGTGGGGGAAATAAGTATTTGATCCCTTGCTGATTTTGTAAGTTTGCCCACTGACAAAGACATGAGCAGCCCATAATTGAAGGGTAGGTTATTGGTAACAGTGAGAGATAGCACATCACAAATTAAATCCGGAAAATCACATTGTGGAAAGTATATGAATTTATTTGCATTCTGCAGAGGGAAATAAGTATTTGATCCCCCACCAACCAGTAAGAGATCTGGCCCCTACAGACCAGGTAGATGCTCCAAATCAACTCGTTACCTGCATGACAGACAGCTGTCGGCAATGGTCACCTGTATGAAAGACACCTGTCCACAGACTCAGTGAATCAGTCAGACTCTAACCTCTACAAAATGGCCAAGAGCAAGGAGCTGTCTAAGGATGTCAGGGACAAGATCATACACCTGCACAAGGCTGGAATGGGCTACAAAACCATCAGTAAGACGCTGGGCGAGAAGGAGACAACTGTTGGTGCCATAGTAAGAAAATGGAAGAAGTACAAAATGACTGTCAATCGACAAAGATCTGGGGCTCCACGCAAAATCTCACCTCGTGGGGTATCCTTGATCATGAGGAAGGTTAGAAATCAGCCTACAACTACAAGGGGGGAACTTGTCAATGATCTCAAGGCAGCTGGGACCACTGTCACCACGAAAACCATTGGTAACACATTACGACATAACGGATTGCAATCCTGCAGTGCCCGCAAGGTCCCCCTGCTCCGGAAGGCACATGTGACGGCCCGTCTGAAGTTTGCCAGTGAACACCTGGATGATGCCGAGAGTGATTGGGAGAAGGTGCTGTGGTCAGATGAGACAAAAATTGAGCTCTTTGGCATGAACTCAACTCGCCGTGTTTGGAGGAAGAGAAATGCTGCCTATGACCCAAAGAACACCGTCTCCACTGTCAAGCATGGAGGTGGAAATGTTATGTTTTGGGGGTGTTTCTCTGCTAAGGGCACAGGACTACTTCACCGCATCAATGGGAGAATGGATGGGGCCATGTACCGTACAATTCTGAGTGACAACCTCCTTCCCTCCGCCAGGGCCTTAAAAATGGGTCGTGGCTGGGTCTTCCAGCACGACAATGACCCAAAACATACAGCCAAGGCAACAAAGGAGTGGCTCAGGAAGAAGCACATTAGGGTCATGGAGTGGCCTAGCCAGTCACCAGACCTTAATCCCATTGAAAACTTATGGAGGGAGCTGAAGCTGCGAGTTGCCAAGCGACAGCCCAGAACTCTTAATGATTTAGAGATGATCTGCAAAGAGGAGTGGACCAAAATTCCTCCTGACATGTGTGCAAACCTCATCATCAACTACAGAAGACGTCTGACCGCTGTGCTTGCCAACAAGGGTTTTGCCACCAAGTATTAGGTCTTGTTTGCCAGAGGGATTAAATACTTATTTCCCTCTGCAGAATGCAAATAAATTCATATACTTTCCACAATGTGATTTTCCGGATTTAATTTGTGATGTGCTATCTCTCACTGTTACCAATAACCTACCCTTCAATTATGGGCTGCTCATGTCTTTGTCAGTGGGCAAACTTACAAAATCAGCAAGGGATCAAATACTTATTTCCCCCACTGTATTTCGAAAGAATGGGCTCCATTTAACTAGGGTGGGACCAGGCTGCTGGCATCGGCATTTAAAAAGGAGCTATACCAGTTTTTAAACTAGAAAGGGGGGGGGGGGTTTGAGGCCAACAGTTGCTCAAAAGCGCATGATTCGGAATAAGGTATCTTTCAAAGATATCATCAAATCCGGGAAGATAGGATATCCCGACAGTGAGGTTGCAAAACAGACCACAGTAGATCAGGAGAGGCATAATCGAACGCGAACGCCTATCTCCATGGGCGTCTATGTCCAAAAACGGGTACGTGAAGAGGAGTGACAGACCGTATTTTTGAAAAAAATGGACGTCTTTTGTTTCGAAAATACGGTTTGTACGGACCAAATGCCATGGATTTGTTCGTTTCTGAGCTGGGCGTTTTTTTTTTTTAGCGATAATGGAAACTAAAACCGGCCAGCTCAAAAACGTCCTAATCCGAGCCATTTAGTCGTGGGAGGGGCCAGGATTCGTAGTACACTGGCCCCCCTGACATGCCAGGACACCAACTGGGCACCCTAGAGGTCAGTGCGGTGGACTTTAGAAACAGCTCCCACATGCATAGCTCCCTTAACACGGGTGCTGAGCCCCCAACCCCCTCCCCCAAAACCCACTACCCACAAATGTACAACACTACCATAACTCTTAGGGGTGAAGGGGGCACCTACATGTGGATACAGTGGGTTTTGGAGGCCTCCCATTTACCAGCACAAGTGTTACAGGTAGGGGGGATGGGCCTGGGGCTGCCTGCCTGAAGTGCACTGCAGTACCCACTAAAAGTGCTCCAGGGACCTGCATATACGCAGGCCTCTAGGCATAGGCGTAGACTGGGGGGGCGAGGGGGGGCAATGCCCCCCCAAACGATGAGGACGTGGACTGGCGCCAGAATGAAAAAAAAAAAAAAACAAGCAGGCACGCGCTCGTCTCCGTCCGCTTCGCTGCTTCCCTGCCCTCTCTGTCTGCATCCCGCCCGAAAGGAAATGACATCAGAGGAAGGCGGGACGCAGACAGAGAAGGCAGGGAAGCAGCGAAGCGGACGGAGACGAGCGTGTCTATCTATCCCCTCTCTTCCTACCCTCCGGCGCAGGCAGCACCAATCTTCTCTAAGCCTTTCTTGTTCCTGGCAGCGGTAGCGACGTACACGCTGCCTTCAGCTCTGCCCCGAAGCCTTCTCTTCAAGTTCCTGTTCCCGCATAGGTGGGAACAGGAACTTGAAGAGAAGGCTTCCGGGGCAGACCGAAGGCAGCGTGTATACGTCGCTACCACTGCCAGGAGCACAGAAAGGTTGAAGAAGACTGCTGCCTGCACCGGAGGGAGGGAGGAAGAGAGGGGGTAAACGGAGTCACGATCCTGGACCTCGCGGGGGGGGGGGGGCAGCAGAGGGAAGATGAATGGGACTGGGAGGGTGGAGAGCAGAGGGAAGGAGTAAGAGATGGATGGGACTGGGAGGGTGGGAAGCAGAGTGAAGGAGCAGGAGATGGATGGGACTGGGAGGGTGGGAAGCAGTGGGAAGGAGCAGGAGATGGATGGGACTGGGAGGGGTGGGAAGCAGAGGGAAGGAGCAAGAGATGGATGGGACTGGGAGGGGTGGGGAGCAGAGGGAAGGAGCAAGAGATGGATGGAACTGGGAGGGGTGGGTGGGGAGCAGAGGGAAGGACCAGGAATTGGATTGGACTGGGAAAGGAGGTGAGCAGAGGGAAGGAGCAGGAGATGGATGGGACTGGGAGGGGTGGGTGGGGAGCAGAGGGAAGGAGCAGGAGATGGATGGGACTGGGAGGGTGGAGAGCAGAGGGAAGGAGTAAGAGATGGATGGGACTGGGAGGGTGGGAAGCAGAGTGAAGGAGCAGGAGATGGATGGGACTGGGAGGGTGGGAAGCAGTGGGAAGGAGCAGGAGATGGATGGGACTGGGAGGGGTGGGAAGCAGAGGGAAGGAGCAAGAGATGGATGGGACTGGGAGGGGTGGGGAGCAGAGGGAAGGAGCAAGAGATGGATGGGACTGGGAGGGGTGGGTGGGGAGCAGAGGGAAGGACCAGGAATTGGATTGGACTGGGAAAGGAGGTGAGCAGAGGGAAGGAGCAGGAGATGGATGGGACTGGGAGGGGTGGGGGGGGAGCAGAGGGAAGGAGCAGGAGATGGATGGGACTGGGAGGGGTGGGGAGCAGAGGGAAGGAGCAAGAGATGGATGGGACTGGGAGGGGTGGGTGGGGAGCAGAGGGAAGGACCAGGAATTGGATTGGACTGGGAAAGGAGGTGAGCAGAGGGAAGGAACAGAAGATGGATGGGACTGCGAGGGGGTGGGGAGCAGAGGGATGGACCAGGAGATGGAGGGGATTTGGAGAGGTCAGGCACAGCAGAGGGAAGGAGCAAGAGATGGATGGGACGGAGGGATGGTGAGCAGAGGGAAGGAACAGAAGATGGATGGGACTGGGAGGGGTGGGGAGCAGAGGGAAGGAGCAAGAGATGGATGGGACTGGGAGGGGTGGGTGGGGAGCAGAGGGAAGGACCAGGAATTGGATTGGACTTGGAAAGGAGGTGAGCAGAGGGAAGGAGCAGGAGATGGATGGGACTGGGAGGGGTGGGGAGCAGCGGGAAGGAGCAAGAGATGGTTGGGACTGGGAGGGGTGGGGAGCAGAGGGAAGGAGCAAGAGATGGATGGGACTGCGAGGGGTGGGGAGCAGAGGGATGGACCAGGAGATGGATGGGATTGGGAGAGGTCAGGCACAGCAGAGGGAAGGAGCAGAAAATGGATGGGACAGAGGGATGGTGAGCAGAGGGAAGGAACAGAAGATGGATGGGACTGGGAGGGGTGGGGAGCAGAGGGAAGGAGCAAGAGATGGATGGGACTGGGAGGGTGGGGAGCAGAGGGTAGCCTACTGGAAAGAAGACACTGCATAAAACAGAAGACACTGGGATCAAAGCGAATAGAAAAACTAAATGATCAGACAACAAAGGTAAATAAAAGTTTATTTTATTCATAATTTATTAATTGAAATGTGTCAGCTTTTTGAAATGTGCATCTGTGATATTTTGCCTGTAAATTTAATTTCCTTCCTCTATATTAGCATATTCATTTGCATATGTATATATGCAAATGATATGCTAATATGCTCCGCCCATTCTTTGCCCCCCCAAATGAAACAGTCAAACTACGCCTATGCCTCTAGGACTTGTTGCTGCTGTAGAACCTTGGCACACCAGTTGACACCTGAAGACTAATGTTTCCGAAAACGTCCTTTATTGGAATAAGCACATTTACTCACAGTTAACTGCAAATCAGAGGTTGTGCCCCACTGGCAAAGAGTCTCCCTGGTACTGAGATTAGCAGTAGGTCAGAGCTGGCAGAATGCTGTACAATGCCCACTTTCAGTAACGTGGGTAACACATGAAAGGGAGCTAAAACTGGCTTACAAAAATGGCCACTACCTCATGGACTACCGGAAACAAAACAGGGCACACTTTGACCCAGTAAGCAGAGGGAAAAGCACCATGGGAGTAGAGCCTACCAACTACCAACATCGTGAGCATTTAACACAAGCTAGTGGAATCACGGAGCCCAATACCCTACACCCACCACAATGCATTGCTGATGTGACTCTGCAGTGCGCATAACAGAAAAGGTGTCACACTCACCCGAGAGCCACATCAGAACCAGGAAAAGGTTGTCAGAGGATAGAACACATTCTGCTGTCATGGAGGTGGGTACAGCATTTGAGGCTGGCATACAGGCTGGGAAAAAAAGTTTTTAAAGTGGGTTTTTTTTTTTGTGGGAAGGGGTTAGTGACCACTGGGGGAGTCAGGGGAGTTGATCCCCTCCAGTGGTCATCTGGTCAGTTGGGGCACTTTTTTGGGACTTGGACCTGAAAAAAAAGGGTCCAAATAAAACGGACCAAATTCTCGTCAAAAACGCCCTTCTTGTTTCGATTATCAGCTAAAGGCGCCCATCTCTCTTCGGCCGATAACCACGCCCCAGTCCCACCTTCACCACGCCTCCGACACGCCCCTGTCCACTTTGTTCGTTCCTGCGACGGCGTGCAGTTGAAGATGACCAAAATCGGGTTTCGATTATACCGATTTGTTCGCCCACGAAGACCCAATTTGGGTCAAAATATTTGGGCGTCTTTCTCTTTTCAAAATAAGCTGGCAGGTGTCCTTAAATAAAAATAAGACAAAAGATTGCAAATTAATACTTTCAAGTACTGAGCATGATGATCTAAATAGGAACAACAAACATAGTTTGAAATGTCTATATGCGAATGCCAGAAGTCTAAGAAATAAGATGGGAACGTTAGAATATATTGCACTAAATGAAAAATTAGATATAATAGGCATCTCTGAGACCTGGTGTAAGGAGGGTAACCAGTGGGACACTGTCATACCGGGGTACAAATTATATAGTAGTGATAGGGTAGATCGAATTGGTGGAGGGGTAGCACTGTATGTTAAGAAGTGCCTTGAATCAAATAGATTGAAAACTCTGCAGGAAACAAAACACATCATGGAATCCCTATGGAATGAAACTTCATGTGTAAAGGGGAAAAGGATAGTGAAAGAAGCATACTACCATCCTGTTGGCCAGATGTAGAAATGTTAAAGGAAATTAGGGACGCCAACACAATAATAATGGGGGATTTCAATTACCTGTAATTTAGAAAATTACATGTTGTTGCATTGAGTTAATTCTACACTTCCTGAATTGTGGATTTCAATGACCCCAATATTGACTATGTAAATGTAATACCAGGGAATGCTAGGGAGGTAAAATTCCTTGACGAAATCAAGGACTGCTTTATGGAGCAGCTGGTACAGGAGCCGACTAGAGAAGGAAAAATTCTAGACCTAGTCCTTAGTGGAGCGCATGATCTACTACGGGAGGTAATGGTGCTGGGGCCGCTTGATAACAGTGATCATAATATGATCAGATTTGATATTAGCCTTGGAGTAATTATACGCAGGAAATCCAGTATGTTAGCGTTTAACTTTCAAAAGGAGACTATGATAAAATGAGAAGAACAGTGAAAAAAAAACTTAGAGGAGCAGCAGCAAGGGTCAAAAATTTACATCAGGCATGGATGCTATTCAAAAATATCATCCTGGAAGCCCAGGCCAAATATATTCTGCGCATTAAAAAAAGAGGAAGGAAGAACAAACGACAGTCGGCATGGTTAAAAAGTGAGGTGAAGGAAGCTATTAGAGCTAAAAGAAAATCCTTCAGAAAATGGAAGGAACTGACAGAAAATAATAAGAAACAGAATAAGGAATGTCATGTCAAGTCAAATGCAAAGCGCTGATAAGGAAAGCAAAGAGGAACTTTGAAAAAAAGATTGCGTTGGAGGCAAAAACACATAGTAAAAATTATTTTTAGGTATATTAAAAGCAGGTACATTAAAAGCAGGAAGCCGGCAAAAGAATGGTTGGACCACTAGATGACCGAGGAGTAAAAGGGGCGATAGCGAAGAGATTAAATGAATTCTTTGCTTCAGTCTTCACCGAGGAAGATTTGGGAGAGATACAGGTGCCACAAATGGTAATCAAAGCTGATGAGTTGGAGAAACTGAATGAAATCTCTATAAACCTGGAGGATGTCATGGGGCAATTTGACAAATTGAGAAGTATGCAAATCTCCCGGTCCACATGGTATCCATCCCAGAGTACTGATAGAATTGAAAATGAACTTGCGGAACTATTGTTAGTAATATGTAATTTATCTTAAAAATTGAGCGTGGTACCAGAAGATTGGAGGGTGGCCAATGTAACATCGATTAAAAAAAAAAAAAAAGGTTCCAGAGGGGATCCGGATAATTATAGACTAGTGAGTCTGACGTCGGTGCCGGGCAAAATGGTAGAGACTATTATAAAGAACAAAATTACAGAGCATATTCAAAAGCATGGATTAATGAGACAAAGTCAACATGGATTTAGTGAAGGAAAATCTTGCATCACCAATCTATTACATTTCTTTGAATGGGTGAACAAACATGTGGATAAAGGTGAGCCAGTTGATATTGTGTATCTAGATTTTCAAAAGGCATTTGACAAAGTACCTCATGAAAGGCTCCAGAGGAAATTGGAGAGTCAAGGGATAGAAGGTAGTGTCCTATTGTGGATTAAAAACTGGTTAAAAGATAGAAAAGTTAGTGGGGTTCCTCGTGAGTCTGTGCTGGGACCGCTGCTTTTTAACATATTTATAAATGACCTAGAGATGGGAGTAACTAGTGAGGAAATTAAATTTGCTGATGACACAAAATTATTCAAAGTTACAAGAGGACCTAACAAGACTGGGAAACTGGGCATCTAAATGGCAGATGACGTTTAATGTGAGCAAGTGCAAAGTGATACATGTGGGAAAGAGGAAGCCAAATTATAGCTATGTAATGCAAGGTAACACATTAGGAGTCACCGACCAAAAAAGGAATCTAGATGTCGTCGTTGATAATACGTTGAAACCTTATGCTCAGTGTGCTGCGGCGGCTAAGAAAGCAAATAGAATGTTAGGTATTATGAGGAAAGGAATTGAAAACAAAAATGAGAATGTCGTAATGCCTTTGTATCGCTCCATGGTGCAACTGCACCTTAAACATTGCGTTTATTTCTGGTCACTGCATATCAAAAAAGATATAGTGGAATTAGAAAAGGTGCAGAGAAGGGTGACAAAAATGATAAAGGGGATGGGACAACTTTCCTATGAGGAAAGGCTAAAGCGGCTAGGGCTCTTCAGCTTGGAGAAAACACGGCTGAGGGGAGATATGATAGAGGTCTATAAAATAATTAGTGGAGTGGAAAGGGTAGACGTGAAGCGTCTGTTTACTCTTTCCAAAAATACTAGGACTAGGGGGCATTCAATGAAGCTACAAAGTAGTACATTTAAAATGGATCGGAGAAAACTTTTCTTCACTCAACGTGTAATTAAACTCTGGAATTCATTGCCAGAGAATGTGGTAAAGGTGGTTAGCTTAGTGGGGTTTAAAAAAGGTTTGGATGTCTTCCTAAAGGAAAAGTCCATAGACCATTATTAAAATTGACTTAGGGAAAATCCACTGCTTATTTCTGGGATATGCAGAATAAAATATTTTGGGATCTTGCCAGGTGTTTGAGACTGGATTGGGCACTGTTGGAAACAGGATGCTGGGGTTGATGGCTCTTTGGTCTGTCCCAGTTTGGCATTACTTATGTACTTATGGCTGGAGGGAGAGAGGGACCCTTGACCTAGTAAGAGAACATTGGGAGGGGAAAGTTAATACCTCTGACACCCCTGTAATTGAATATGTAGTTAATATGCGGCATAGATTAGAAGAATTTGTGGGCTTTGTCAGAGACAACATACAGGCAGCCCAAACTAAGCAAAAGATCTGGTATGATCGTAAGGCCCAAAATAGAGAGGTTTTTTTGAGGACCAGCAGGTGCTTGTTTTAGTCCCAGTACGTCAGAATAAACTTCAAGCTAATTGGGCGGGACTTTACAAGGTCATAAGGTGCCTGAATGATGCAAACTATGTTATATCTATGGACTCTCAAGACAGAAAGAAGTGTACCTTTCATGTAAATAAGTTAAAGGACTATGCAAATCGCACAGCTATGGTGCTAGCTGTGTGCAGCCTACCAGACAAGTGTCAGGATAGTGAGCCAATACCTGACCTCTTCGCAGAGACATTACCAGAAGGATGTAACACTGAAGAGAGACTATCTAAATGTACAGACTGTGGAAAACCCTTCAGTCAAAATGGAAAACCACAAGGACAACAAGAAACATGTATAAAAGACACACATTTTACATGCTGTAAGTATGAGAAAGATTTCAGTATGGAAAAGGAGCTAATGCAGCACCCGAAAAATAATAAAGAAACTGGAATATGTACAAGTATACAATATGGGAAAAGCTGTATCAATAAAGCAAGAATATCAGAAAAATACTGATGAGAGAATATATTCATGTACTGGTTATGACAGTAGCTTCAACCAGGAAGAAACCACCTCAAGAAATGCAAAATTTAACCCAGAAGAAAGACCAGTTTCAATTATGGAGTGTAAGAAAAGTTTCTGTTGCCGGAAATTATTGTCAAAGCAGCACAGAATCCCTTCAGAGAAATAACTGTTTACATGCAATGAATGTAGAAAAAGCTTTATTCATAAATCACAGCTAACAAAGCACCAGAATCCACACAGGAGTAAAACCATTCATATATACTAAGTGTGGTAAAAGCTTCTATTATAAGCACAGGAAGGGAAGTGAACATGGTAAAGCTAATGGACTCTCCAGAAAGGAAGAGCCAGAACCACCCTGACACTAGACTACTGTAGAAGCCACAGTCTGGGTTCTCTGTCTTGCGGAGGGAGGTGTGACAGTACGGTGTGTTTTTAGCCTGTAAAAAACTGCCTTTATTAATTCTTGACATGCATTTCTCTAGTTTGGCCAGCAGATGGTGCATGTTATGTTTTAAGCTGTTACAAAGAACTGACCTTTCCCTTCTTTAGTTAACACAGATAAAGGAAATGCCTATAGTGATGTAGCCAGCTTACAAAAAAAAAATTATTGTTGACTGGGTTATGATTGGCCCAGGAGCTCTTTTCATTTCAATTGTACTGGCTTTTGCCTCAGTTTCAGCCCAGGAGAAGAGAAAGAGAGAGCTGTTTGCTGAAGCCCTGCAAAACAGTTATATTTGATAACTGGTGAGCAGCTATATGTCCTAATCTCCCCATGTAATTTTTAGAAGGAAAACAAATGTTTAGTTAGTCTTATAATTGATCCATATTTCAGTTGCCTGTTATTGTTTGCTGATTGCACATTTTTGTTCATTGTTCAATATATTTTAAGACAATAAACAATTGTTTATTGCCTCTGCCTATCTGGACTGCTAAAATAATCCTGGTGGTTTGCGAATTGGGTCTATGAGTGCTTGCTGGGAACCGTGGAACCACTAGGAGTGTGGCCCCAGTTACCTAGAAATCAGTGGGGATAGTTTGAGAAAAGGAGACTCACTCAGAGGCGGTTGTGACCCTGTCAGTGGGAGGAGAGTGCTAGTGTAGAGCAGAAGCAGCAGGTGCAGGCGGACCTGAGCTGTGCCGGGGACAGATCCTCTAAGTGGCCACTGGATAACCCCAGACAGGTGGCTAAGCATTTCATGACAGTCAGTATTCTGAATGGAGAAGGGTAGATAGTGGGGTTCCCCAGGGGTCTGTACTGGGACCGCTGTTCTTTTAACATATTTATAAATGATCTAGAAATGGGAGTAACTAGTGAGGTAATTAAATTTGCTGATGATATAAAGTTATTCAAAGTTGTTGAATCGCAAGAGCATTGTGAAAAATTACAAGAGGACTTTATGAGACTGGGAGACTGGGAATCCAAATGGCAGATGGTGTTTAATGTGAGCAAGTGCAAAGTGATGCATGTGGGAAAGAGGACCCCGAAATATAGCTACGTGATGCAAGGTTCCACATAAGGAGTCATCGACCAGGAAAGGGATCTAGGTGTCACTGTTGATGATAAGTTCGATGATGATACGTTGAAACCCTGTGCTCAATGTGCAGCAGAGGCTAAGAAAACCAAAGAATGGAAAACAAAAATGAGGAAGTTATAAGGCCTTTGTATCATACCATGGTGCGACCGCACCTCGAATATTCTGTTCAATTCTGGTCACCGCATCTCAAAAAAGATATAGTGGAATTAGAAAAGGTACAGAGAAGAGTGACGAAAATGATAAAGGGGATGGGATGACTTCCCTATGAGGAAAGGCTAAAGCGGCTAGGGCTCTTCAGCTTGGAGAAAAGACGGCTGTGGGGCGATATGATAGAGGTCTATAAAATAACAAGTGCAGTGGAACAGGTAGACATGAATCGCTTGATTACTCTTTCCAAAAATACTAGGACTAGGGGGCACGCAATGAAGCTACAAAGTAGTAAATTTAGAACGAATCAGAGAAAATATTTCTTCACTCAACGTGTAATTAAACTCTGGAATTCTTTGCCAGAGAATGTAGTAAAAGCAGTTAGCTTAGGCGGGGTTTAAAAATGGTTTGGATAGCGTCCTAAAAGTCCTTAAGCCATTATTAAAATAGACTTGGGGAAACTCCACTGCTTATTTCTAGGATAAGCACCATAATATATATTGTATGTTTTAGGATCTTGCCAGGTACTTGTAACCTGGATTGGCCACTGTTGGAAACAGGATGCTGGGCTTGATGGACCTTCGGTCTGTCCCAGTGTGGCAATATTTATGTACTTATAGAACAGACTCCGTGCTTTTTGGCAGCTGCTGATGCAAGGAGATCATAGGTGTGTCGGTGAACCTCAGAACAAAAAAACTGTGTCTTACCTGATAATTTTCTTTCCTTTAGTCACAGCAGATGAATCCACAGATGTATGGGTTGTGTCCGTCTACCAGCAGGAGGAGAAAGAGAGCACTGTTTTCAACTGTGCTTTATGGGTCGGCAAAGTCCCTGGTCATCCAGTACACCTTATATCAAAGCAGAAGGAAATAAAGAATACCACAAAAAATCTCTTCCTCATAGAAAGTATACATGAAATTCAAGCGTGCCAAACACGAGCCACCTATACGGAAGCATAAAATAAACCAAGAGAATGCAGCACAATAACTTCCACAAGAGAAAGCCTTAAGAGCCAGCATAGCTGAAAGAGTAGAGTGGAACTCTGGATTCATCTGCTGCAACTAAAAGAAAGAAAATTATCAGGTAAGACATAATTTTTCATTCCTTAGCTTAAGCAGCAGATGAATCCAGAGACGAGTGGGATGTAGCAAAGCAGTACCTAAACAGGATGGGAAGTCGAAACCCCAAGCAAGTACTGACATCCCAAAGGATGTGTCTTCCCATGAGGCAACGTACAATCGATAGTGTCTAACAAACGTGTGGACAGACAACCAATTTGATGCCCAACAAATCTCCTTGACTGCAACCACTCAAGCTTCTGCTGAAGAGGTTGCTAAAGCTCAAATAGAATGAACCCGAAGCCGGGCCAGAGGCAAACAACTGGCCAGACAATATCCTGAAAAAATAGCTTCCTTAACTCAGCACAAAATTGGTCATCTTGGATGCCGCCTCTCCTTTGCGAAGTCCCGAAAAAAGCACAAACTATAATCCGAACGGTAGAAGTCATTGGCTGCAGCCAAATACTGCAACAGAACTTGCTTAACATCCAGGAGGCATAGATGCTGGAACTCTGAAGAAAACTTGTCCTTGCAAAAGGACGGCAGAAAAAATGGCTGGTTAATATGAAAGGAGGAAAAAACGTTTGGTAGAAAAAGGAACCATACGCATGATAACTCCTGCACCAGAAAACCAGAGGAAAGGATCTCTGCACGACAGCACCTGAAGCTCGGAGACACAGTGGACCGAAGAAATAGCCACCGATAAAATCAGCTTAATCGTGAGATTCTTAATGGTCGTTTTATAAAATAGTTCAAACAGAGGCTTCTGCATCACCTGAAGAACCAAATTAATATCCCACTCTGGACACATATGAACAAACTGAGGCCTAAGGTGGGAAGCACCTTTCAAGAAATGCATGACATCCGGGTGTGACGCCAACAAGGAATGAGATATACGGCCATGATAACACACCAGGGCCTCCACCTGTACCCTAAGAGAGCTGACCGCCTGGCCCTTCTGTAAACCATCCTGTAAAAATCCCAAAATAAGGAGCAGGGACATCTGAAATGGCTACATAGACTTCTCAGCGTACCACGCCTTGAATAGCCACCACACCTGAGCATAGCCACTGAAGTAAAATGCTTTTTTCCTTGAGGCAAGGTCACAACCACAGGTTCAGGATAACCCTTCTGCCTCAACTTTGTCCTCTCAAAAGTCATGCTGTAAGACCAAAGGGGATGGATCCGTCATCAGAAGAGGTCCCTGAGACAGAAGGCTGGACGACCCAGGAAGCCGAAATGGCTTGTCTGTCAAAAGCCGAACCAGATCTGCATACCACTGTCTTCTGGGTCAATCTGGGGTAATCAGAATCACCAGGCCCTGGTGAAAATGAATTCTATGTAAGACCCTGCTGATCATTGGCCACGGGAGAAATACATAAAGGAGCCTGGTATCCAGCCAAGGTCTTCGGAGCAGTTTTCTCACCTCCTGCTGAAGAACTGGGGAGCCTTGGCATTGCATTGGGTTGCCATCAGATCCAATACAGGAGTCCCCCAAAGACGGGTGACTGACCAAAAGGCAAGCTCCAAGAGCTCCCATTCCACCTGAACATTCAATGTTCCCACAATGTGAGCCACCAACAGACATGTCAGGTGAGACTCCGCCCAACACAGAAGCAACTCTGTTTCCGACGCCAAAGCAGGACTTCAAGTACTTCCCTGTCTGTTGATGTATGCTACCGTTGTCATATTGATGGAGAGAACATGAATCAGTGCACCCTACATAAGAGCATGAAAGACCACCACAGCTTTACAAACAGCCTGGAATTCCAAGCAGTTTATAGGCCATTGTACCTCGGCCGCTGACCACAGACCCTGCACATATTCAGAGTGACAGTGCGCCCAACCTTGAAAACTGACATCAGTCATGACCACCGTTCATGCCGGGATCCTCAGAAGAACCCCTCTCATCACAATGGAGACCCTCAACCATCAGGTCAGACTGTGGCGTTGCTTCAGCTTTCAAGGGAGGCGCTGCCTCTAGTCCTCGGAGACTGGAGACCACCGACTCAATAGGGACTGATGTAAAGGTTTCACGTGGGCCTGCGCCCAGGGTACCACCTCCAGTGATGCCGCCACAGACCCCAAGACTTGGACATAATCACAGACTCGGGGGGGGGGGAGGGCAAAGGCTGCATCAACAGGAGAATTTGCTGCTGAAGTTTGAGACACCTCTGGCTCGTCAAGAACAATTTGCCTCATGCCAAGTCGAAGAGAACTCCCAGATATTCCTGCGCAGGGAGGGGATGAGATGATTTAGAAAAATTGATGATCCGCCCCAAGGATTGCAGAACAGTTACAACCTGGGAAGTGGCTTGCAAACTCCTGCAGCGACGAGGCCCAGATGAGCCAATCGTCCAGGTAGGGATGTACCCGGATCCCCTCCTTTCACAAGGCCACTGCCACCGCCACCACCACCATCACTTTGGAAAAGGTGTGCAGTGCTGTGGCCAACCCGAACGGCAGCGCTTGGAACTGAAAATGATGCCTCAGAACTGCAAAGCACAGGAAACGCTGGTGAGGAGGCCAAATAAGAATGTACAAATAAGCCTCCTTGAGATCCAGGGTCATGAGAAACTCCCCCGGCTGCACAGCCACTATGACTGACCGCAACGTCTCCATATGGAAATGCCAGATCTTGAGACATCTGTTCACCCCTTTCAAGTCCAATACTGGGCAAAAAAAAGTCCTCCTTCTTTAGCACTCTACAGTACAGCCTGTGTACCCGCTCCCAAGGAGGCACAAGAACAACCGCCTCCAACTGCTGCAACCGCTGCAGTGTAGACTGCATGGCTGCCCATTTGGGGGCTGCTGAACACAGGGACTCAAAGAAAAATTTGAAAAATCTGTAACAGGAGTAAGGTTACCATATTTTGTCCCCCAAAAAGGAGGATATATGCCCCACCACACCCTGTCCCGCCCCTTTCACACCCCGCCATGCCCCCTTTCACACCCCGCCCTGCCCCCTTTCACACCCTCGCTCCACCCCCTGTCACATTTTACCCTCCCCCCTGTCACATACCCCGTCACATACCACTCCCCATCACCCCCCTCCCCTTACCTTACTACTGCCCTGGTGGTCTAGTGACCTCTTCGGGGCAGGAAAGAGCCGAGAGTTGAAGTCTCGCGAGGTCACTTCAACTCTTGGCGGCCATTTTGAATCGGTGCCAAGGATCACCAACAGGAAGGATGCATGCAGGGCAGCGCTCTGGGCAGGGAAGAGGGGGCTCTTTCCTGCCCCGAAGGTGGAAGAGGTCACTAGACCACCAGGGCACTAGTAAGTAAGGGGAGGGGAGGCTAGCAATCTGCCCATTTGTCCGGATTTCTGGACAAACGGGCAGGCTGGCGGGTGGGCCGTCTGCCCACCAGCCTGCCCGTTTGTCCAGAAATCCGGACAAATGGGCAGATTGGCTAAACCCGCCCGGTTGCCCGGACATGCCTTCAAAAAGAGGACATGTCCGGGTAAATCCGGACATATGGTAACCCTAAACAGGTGGGAATTCTAATTTGTAACCTTCTCGAATAAGATCCAAGACCCATTCGTCGGAAGTAAGTGTGGCCTATACATCGAAAAAATTGGACAACCAACTCCCTATCTGAGCCAGTGAATGGGCCACGACCCCATCATTGTGAAGGTCTTGAAACAGGATAGGATCTGTTTGCCCGAAAGGACTGCTTCTGCTGAAATCGGGACCTGGAAGAAAAAGAGGATTTTTCCAGATGATAGCATTTAATATCCGGATGATAGCGTTGCCCCGACTGATCAGGCTTGAAAGAAGTGCGAGGCTTGTCCTCAGGCAGACGGCTGAGACTTGGAATCCCCAAGATCCTTGACCAGCTTCTCCAAATCGTCCCAGATTAGAAGCTTGCCCTTAAACAGGAGCTTAACCAAGCGCTACTTAGCGGATGCATCCGCAGCCTAGTGATACAACCATAACAAGCGATGGCCCATCACAGCCAAAAACATCTGTTGGCAGACACCCGGGTCAGATCATACAAAGCATCTGCTAAATAGGCCAACCCCTTGTCCACATCTGGGATCTCAGGAGAAGACTGTGCTCCAGACTGAAGGACAGAATCAGTGGCCTGTTGAATCCATAACAAACAAGTTCTAGCCGAATAAGAGCACAGCCTGCACGACAAGTGCGGAAACGTCAAAAGAAAGCTTCAGCAGAGCCTCTAGCTTGCAGTCCTGAACATCCTTAAGGGCTGTACCTCCTTCCACGGGCAAAGTTGTCTTGTCACCGCAGCCACCAAAGCGTCTACCTTAGATAAATGCAACTTGTCCTGCTTGCCCTGAGAGATTAGATAAAGCCGAGACACCGCCTTGGCCACCTGAAGACCAGAATCAGGCATGGCCCACTGTGCAGTAATACGTTCCTGCATTGCCTTATGAATAGGAAAGGCCTTGGGTGACTTCTAGCCATCTTAGAAATGCTCAATGCCTCCAAGGCTTTAGAAATAAAAAAAAATGGCAGCTCTTCCCTATGGAACACCCGGACTGCCATGGGGTCATCCACCTCATCTGGCAGAAGCTCCCCCGCTTCTGAATCTTCCAGCCCCTAAGCAGAAACTGCAGAGGGGGCTAAACCCCCCTCAGAGGAGATAGGAGAGGGAGGGGCAGCCAAATCCACTTCAGAACCTGAACAGACGCATCTCCGTTTAGACCTGGACTGCAGGATCCCAGGCGGAGCTACTACAGGGAGTGGGGCCACCACATCAAACATCCCAGCTACAGACAACGCAGACCCCGGAGTAGCCCACTTCATTAAATAGGCTTGATGCAATAATAGAATGAACTCCGGAGAAAAGAAAGTTCCCCGTCCCCTGCCCTCCGCCCGCAGGAGCAGCGCTACTGCCAGCACCTTTGGATGCAGCAGTTAAGATTGCTGCAATCATTTTTTTTATATGATCATTTTAAAATAATTGTTTGATTGTCAGTTCTTTCACTACTAGATTATGGGAATGCCTTATATTTAGGTATAACGGTCAAACAGCTTTCTAAACGTTAGATGATTCAGAATTATGCAGCTACACTGATTTTTTGTTGTTCAGGGTATGAGAGTGCTGGTTAGTTTACACTTGTTGCCAGTTCAAGCCAGGATTCATTGTAAAGTATTATATCTAGTTTTTAATTTTTTATATGGTAATTGTTCTGTAGACATTTTGAATAGTTTCAAATTTTTGAAAAACCTTACCCTATCTTGTTCATGTAATGTTTTGCTTTTATAACTTCTGTCTGTTAAATTTATTTGTTTTAAAGCATTATTTTCGTGCTTATTTTGGTTTTCAGCTGTTCGCCTTTGGAATAACTTACCAGTTCAGATACATTCATTAAAGAACCTTTTTGCTTTCCAGAAGGCACTGAAAACTTATTTATTTTGTGCTAATGAATAATTGTTTGCTATATATTTAACTTTAAAAATTTTTTTTACTTTTAAATTTTTGTCACACCTGATTTATGTTTCAGTTATTATTTTGTTACTGTGCCTTGAATTCCGTTTGGAAGATTTGGTGGGTTATAAATCCCTGATAACAAAACATAATGTAACAGGGAGCACAATGGGAGCCACCACAGTCTCATTACTGCATGAAGACCAAATGGCCGCAAAAACCACAGCTGGCTGAAGAGAAGATGGCAGTGTTTCCATTGCGCGGGAAAACGCCGCACCAACATCGCTGCCATGATCGTCCGCAACCTCGGGCCCCAAACACCCCCCTGGACAAACTCCTGATGCTGATCGCCACTTACCACAGCAGAAGCAGTGTTTAGCAAGCTTAGCAGCCATGCAGGGAAACAGAAAGAAAAAGATGCGAGTGCAACCCAGAAAAGAGATTTTAAAAGCACACTCACCACTGCCACAATGACTAGCTGGAGCACTCCCTCTTAGAAACTTGCTGCGGGAGCTCAGGGAAAGATCTCATACTCTCATACAGCCCACTAAACCAGACTGAAGTCTGTCAGTCTCCTGCAGTTTTTTCTTTTTTTTTTTTTTTTTAATTCTGTGTGGAAGGAGAAACGGTGGGCAAAGAGCATAGAAAGGGGTCAGGTGTGGGGGAGGGACCTAGAGTCACCAGGTGTACCCCCTGAAGCTGGTACTGAACAGCCAGAGCACCCCCAAGCTCTACTGAACTAGAAAAACTAGAACAGGAGCTGCAAGCAGAAGAAGTCAGGAGACTGTGGAAATCCGTCCATCCGCCTGCTGGAGATAGAGAATAATGGATGGCCAGGGAGCATTCCGGCATGGCTAAAAAAAGTGCTCTGTATCTCCACCTGCTGATAGACAGACACAACCTACACATCTCTGGGTTCATCTACTGCTGACGCTAAGGAAAGAATGCCATTAAGGCTAAAACAATAACAGACTGTATATCACCAGTGATCAAAAGGTGTGGCTCTTCTGATGCCTATGAAGCTCCAAGGTAGACTCCACTCATGGTAGAACTGTTCTTTGTCCCTCCTCCTACCAGTTTTAATCTCTAATATGCATAAACCAGTGTTGAACCTGTGACCTTCAGGTTGTAAGGTAGCCACTCCAAGAGGCCTTTTTTTTTTAATTTAACTGCTCTTTAAGCATCCAAAACATTCTGATTTTCAGTGTCCAGAGAGCGGCACAGTACTCTGGCCAAGTTATTCCACATTACTAAAAGACTAGGTTGGTAAGACTCCATCTCCACCTCCCCCTGCCCAGTTCCAGCCCCAGCCCCATGTACAGAGCTCTCTAAGATGAGATACTGTTAACAATCACCACAGAATTCTAGAACTCCATGCACTCACTCAAGAGGTTTTTTTCCCCAAACACTGCAAACCTGAATAAAGGCGTGATAAAATATATCTTACCACAGCTAAAGAAGGAGGAGGAAGCTATGGGAGAAGCAGGGTGTGGCAACAGCGATTAGTGTATCTAGGTTTAAAAAAGGTTTGGACAAGTCCATAGTCTGTTATTGAGACAGACACAGGGAAGCTACTGTTTACCCTGGGATTCGTAGCATGGAATATTGCTACTATTTGGGTTTCTGCCAGGTACTTTTGACCTGAATTGGCTACTGTTGGAAACAAGATACTGGGCTACTGGTCTGACCCAGTATGGCTATTCTTATGTTCTTATGAGGGGAAGAGACAGACAGGCTCATTTTCAAAGCACTTAGCCTCCCAAAGTTCCATAGAAACCTATGGAACTTAGCCTCCCAAAGTGCTTTGAAAATATGCCTCTTAGTGAGCTTGAGTAAACTCCAGAAACAGCATGCAAGCTGGCTCCTCCATGCTTGCTCAGTTTTCAGCATTGAAAAAGACATTCGGTCCAGATTTCAGCTGCACATCAACCCCAGTTAAACCTCTGCCAGGCAATAGGGGGAGACAGAGGAAGGGATTTGGAGGTCCAATAAACTACCAAAGCTTTCCCACAAATCAACCCTTTTCCTTCATGATTAGAGGGAAAGGTGTTGCTGGAAGGGTTTGGGGTGGGGAACTCAGAGACCTCTGTGTTACACCCCTGCTCCAGACAAAACTTCTTCAAATCCTTAAAGAGCTCAAAGCTTTTAGAAAGGTACCCCTTGTACTCAACGAAACCCAGATGCCAACTGGGCTCAGAGAGTCTCAGTAAATAGACCAGAAGCTGCACGGTGCCAAGGTGGATGGTGAGCTTAAGGTGGCGAATCACACTTTGTTTCTCTGTCTCTATTCACTGATTGACTGACATAACCCACTGGTTCTGGACTGGTCTGGTCTGGACACTTAAGGAAATTAGTATTAATCTTGCAGAACTAGCACTTAGATTATGGGCACAAACATTTACGTCTGCTTGGGAGCAGGTAGAAATGTTAATGCATGACGTATGCATGTATAAAATATGCATGTTAAATCATGACTCCACCCAAACTCCATCCCAATCTCCTCTTCTAACCATACATATTCTACATAACTACTTGTATCATGCATATTTTTAGGCATGATCTAATTTTAAAAGAGGCATTTTAAGCATGAAACAGGTTTATAAAATAACCTCCTTACCATGCGCTGTAGATAATACAATTCAGTTAGCTCTCTTTACTGAGGGTATGTTAACTGTTCCATGTTATTTGCCATGTTAATGCTGTAAAGTGAAGTTGCTGAACTGTAGTAGCTGTTCTTTAAGGACTGCAGGCCAGGTATTCTCACATGTGGGCGATGTCATCCGACGGACCTCGGTGCAGATGCTGGCTAGCGTATAGATGTGGAGGAGAAGCCTAATGGTTAGTGCCGTGGCCTGAAAACATGGAGAATTAGGTTTGATTCTCACTCTACCTCCTTGTGACTTTGGGCAAGTCACTTAACCCTCCATTGCCTTAGGTACAAAATAAGTACCTGTGTATAATATGTAAACCACTTTTATTGTAACCACAAAAAGGCAGTAAGTCCCATCCCCTTTCCCCTTTTCAGAAAATTCTAGCAGCATCCCACTGTGCTTGCGTGGGTGCCTTCCTGCCCAATGCATGAGCGCAGGTCCCTCAGTAAGGTAATATAACTAAAGGAATACAACTGCTAGGGGAGGTGGGAGAATGTGGAGAATACCTGGCCTGATGTCCTCATGCTGCTACATATGAGTAACTTCACTTTCTCTGAGAAAAGAAGGCCCAGTTGTATTCTCACATGTGGGAATCCCTAGCTACCAGGCGCACAGAAAACAAGAATACTAGGAAAATATGGACTTGAAACATTGAGGCCTCAAAGTCAATCAACCTGAAACTACATACATACTAGTTGTGAAGGTGCAGCTTAGAACATAACAAAACTGGGCCTAGAAAAGTGGAGTTGGATTCTACAAACCAAACTGATTCTGCTAGACTGTCTGACCAAAAAAGCTGTCACTTGTGGTATCCTGCTCAAGGAGCAGTGAGATGTAAATGTGTGGACTGAAGAACACGTCACAACCTTGCAAACCTCTTCTATGAAGGATAACCTCAAGTGGGCTACCAACGTAGCCATGGCTCTGACATTATGAGCCTTGACATGACTCTCAAGAGTCAGCCCAGCCTGGGAATAAGTGAAGGAGCTAGCCAATTGGAAACTGTATGCCATTGGTTACCCCCATCCTGTTTGGGTAAAAAGAAAACAAAAAGTTGGGTGGACTGTCTAGTCCACTCCAGATAAAAGGCTAAGGCTTGCTTGCAGTCTAAGGTATGGTGTATGCTTTCGCTAGGACGGGCATGTGATTTGGGGGGGGAAATGTTGGCAGAACAATTAACTGGTTAAGATGGAACTCCAACACCACCTCAGAAAAGGTGCGTATGAAGAACTACTCTATTATGATGAAACTTAATGTAAACAGCTCATTGACTCTGCAAGTTGAAGTGACTGCCACCAAAAACACAACTTTCCAGGTCAGATATTTCAGATGACAGTAGTCAAGCAGCTCAAAAGGAGCTTTCATCAGCTGGGTGAGAACAAAGCTAAGATCCTACGACAGTGGGAGATTTGAGGGGGACTTTGTCAATAGCAAACCTCTAATAAAATGAACTAGAGGCTGTAGGAGTTAGGAGTTACGGACCAAGAAAGGGATCTGGGTGTCGTCGTCGATAATACACTGAAACCTTCTGCTCAGTGTGCTGCTGCGGCTAAGAAAGCAAATAGAATGTTGGGTATTATTAGGAAAAGTATGGAAAACAGGTGTGAGGATGTTATAATGCCGTTATATCGCTCCATGGTGCGACCGCACCTTGAGTATTGTGTTCAATTCTGGTCACTGCATCTCAAGAAAGATATAGTGGAATTGGAAAAGGTGCAGCAAAGGGTGACTAAAATGATAGCGGAGATGGGACGACTTCCCTATGAAAAAAGACTAAGGAGGCTAGGGCTTTTCAGCTTGGAGAAGAGACGGCTGAGGGGAGACATGATAGAAGTATATAAAATAATGAGTGGAGTGGAACAGGTGGATGTGAAGCTTCTGTTCACGCTTTCCAAAAATACTAGGACTAGGGGGCATGCGATGAAACTACAGTGTAGTAAATTTAAAACAAATCGGAGAAAATGTTTCTTCACCCAACGCGTAATTAAACTCTGGAATTCGTTGCCGGAGAATGTGGTGAAGGCGGTTAGCTTGGCAGAGTTTAAAAAGGGGTTAGACGGTTTCCTAAAGGACAAGTCCATAAACTGCTACTAAATGAACTTGGGAAAAATCCACAATTCCAGGAATAACATATATAGAATGTTTGTACATTTGGGAAGCTTGCCAGGTGCCCTTGGCCTGGATTGGCCGCTGTCATGGACAGGATGCTGGGCTCGATGGATCCTTGGTCTTTTCCCAGTATGGCATTACTTATGTACTTATGTACAGAGATGGGCTTACCTCCTACACGGAGATGGTAAGCACTAATTCCACTAGAATAAACCATTACAGAATTGGTGTTCAAACCAGACTCAGAGAGGTGCAGGAGGTATTCAAACAGTTTTTCTGTAAGAGAATCTGGGGCCTTGACCTCATACCATATGGCAAACATCTTCCACTTTAAAGAATAACACCTCTTAGAAGAGACTTTCCTGGAAGCAAGCAAGAGTTTGCAGCCACCCTCAGGCAGATTCAAGGATGCAAATTCTATGCTCTCAAATCCAGGCCATGAGGGCCAGAGACTGCAGACTGGGATGTAGAAGGGATCCCTCATTTTGCATGATAAGGGTCAGAAAACACTCCACTCTCCATAGTTCTTCTTCAGAGGACAACTCCAGAAGAGGAAACCAGATCTGCCTCAGCCAATAAGGGCAATTAGGATCACAGTTCCCCAATCTTGCTTGAGTTTCAGCAACATCTTCTCTATGAGAGTTATTGCAAGATATGCATACAGAAGACGTGTCCCCCAATGTAGGAAGAAAGCATTTGATGCTAGTCTGCCATGTAACCTGAGCCTGTTACAGAACTGGGGAGCTTTGTTGTTAAAATGAGTGGCAAAAAGATCCACTGAGAGAGTGCCTGCTCTCAGAAGATCTTGCAGGCTACGCCCATATTCAGAGACCACACGTGAGGCTGCATTACCCTGCTCAGTCTGTCGGCCAGGCTGTTGTCCTTTTCCACTTGGTCCATGGCTCACAGGACCATCCCTTGAAGGAGGGTCCATTGCCACATCCCTATCGCTTCCTGACACAAGGGGTAGGAGCCTGTATCCCCCTGCTTCTTCACATAGTAAATAGTGATTGTCCATTTCGATGAGAATAATTTGGTTCTGTAGTGATTCCTAAAAGCCTTTAGAGCATTCCAAATGGCTCACAGCTCGAGGATGTTGATATGGAGATCTATTCACTAAGCAGACCATGTTCCTTAAGTGTGAAGCCCATTGATATGAGCTCCCATCCCAGATTGGATGCATCTATTGTCAACACCTTCTGAGGAGGCAGAATTTGGAATGGTAGTCCCACAGTCAAATTTGAACAAATTGTCCACCAAAGAAAGGAGTAACCCATCTCTGGAGGGACCTGGATAACATCTGCTAGGTTCCCAGCTGCCTAAGATCACTGGGAAGCTAGGGTCCACTGGGCTTCTTTGAAATGGAGATGAGCCATGGGAATGACATGCACTATGGAAGCCATGTGGCCTAAATCTCAGCACCTGCCAAACTGTGATCTGTTTTTTGCTTTGGACTTGCGAGGCAATTGTTACCAAAGCATCAGCTCTCAATTGGGGCTGAAAAGCCTGTGCTTGGCTGTAATATAGAAACATAAAAATATGTAGGCAGATAAAGACCATGTGGCCTTTGGCTGTACTGGGAGAAGGTGGGACTTGGGGTATTATAAACCCTAATAGCTCCAGCACCCAAAGAGTTTTCTGCATTGACTCTTGCGCCCCCTCCTGTGATGTGTTCTTGACCAGCCAATCGTTGAAGTAGGGAAACACATAAACTCATAGTCTGCATAGCAAAACTAACTACTGCTAGACATTTGGTGAATACCCTGGGAGCTGATGCAAGGTCAAGAGGCAGAATGCAATATTTGAAGTGGTGCTTCCCTACACTGAATCTGAGATACTTCCTGTGACTGGGAAATATCTATATGTGGGTATAGGCATCCTTCAAGTTCATACAGCACAGCCAGTCATTTTCATGGGAAGAAGGGTGACCAGGGAAAGGATCCTAAACTTTTATTTAACCAGAAATTTGTTCAGGGCCCTTATGTCTAGAATGGAATGGAATCCCCCCCCCCCCCCCCCCATTTTCTTGGGCACAAGAAAGTACCTAGAATAGAATCCCTTCCCTTCTTCCCCTGGTGGCATGGATTTGATTGCCTGTAGAAGGATAGAGGTTTCCTCTACAAATGCCTGCTTGTGCTGACAGCCGATGAATGATCCCCTCGGTGGGCAATTTTTTGGTCTCTGATGCCAATGAAGTGCATAACCGAGATGGACTATTTAAAGAACGCACCCCAGCAGTCAGAGGTTACAAGGGGCCACCTTTGATGGAAAAATCTGAGCCTCCTCCCTACCAGAAGGTCATCTGGGACAGTTACTTAGACTGCGGCTATGCTCTCTTGGAGACGGTCAGAAGCCTGTCTCCTGCTTTGACTAGGAAGCCGAGTGGGCCTTCTGACGGTGGGACTGATTATGGTAAGAGCGCTGGGACTGGGGCTGCTGGGCAGATCAAGAGAGTGGCAGAAATCGACACCTTTGAGAGTAATAGGTCCGTCGCCTAGACCCACCTGAAAATCTCCTGGGTGAGAAGGATGCAGCTGGAGGCAACAGAGAGAAGGACTGGATGGTGTCAGTGTGCTTCTTTATGAGGTCAGCGACCTCTTCCATTTTGTTCCCAAAAAGATTATTTCTTCGGCAAGGTATGTCTGCTAACCTCTCCTGAACTGCTGGTTCTAGGTCAGAGACATGCAGCCATGAGAGCCTGCGCATCCCCACAACCATGTCAGAGAATCTGGAGACAATGTTAAAACTGTCATAAGTACCCCTGGCTAGATACTTTCTGCACTCCATCTGCTTAGTGGCCAACTGGCAAAGCTCAGCTGCCTACTTCTGAGGGGCAGAGTCAGCGAGACAAAGAGTACTGCATGGCAAAGACTTCAAGTAGATGCTAGTGTAGAGCTGGTAGAACTGGACGCAGGCAATAAGACTGGAGGCCTGAAAATCTTTCCTACCGAACAAATCTAGTGTCCGAGCCTCTCTACCTATGGGAGCCGAGGCATATGTCCTGGAACCCCTAGCTCGTTTGAGGGCAGATTTCACTACCAAAGAGTGGTGAGGCATTAAGGGTCGACACTGGTGAAGGCTGGGGTGTCGATTTGGAGACAGCCTGCAGAAACTGGGTCCCGGCTACCAGGAGATCGGAGTGAAGGCACCTCTTTAATACAGGGGAAGTGCTCCTTTCAGCAGATGCTTCTCAGGTACCGAGGTCCTCAATGCCTCGGAGCTCCCGGCACCATGTGTCGATGGGGAATGATGCCTGTGCTTCTTGGTCTTTGTCCGATGCTAAGCATCAATGTCCCTTGCTGCCAAGGATGACATCGAATTCACACACATCCTCGGTGTCAGGTCCAATGTTGATCAGTCATGGGGGCCCTGCACAGCATTCGGCATCAAGGCAGATGGAGACTCACTCGAAGCACATCCACTGACAGTGTCACACACGGGTCTGGTATCCATAAGGACCAACGCTTCCGATACTACTACTACTGATACTGATGCAGAGGCCGATACCGATGTTGACAATTTAGACCTGGCTCCAAATATCTTATTTTTTAACCTTTCTGGATTCTTTTCTGCATACGCAAACAAAGAATACAGTTTAGATGATTATGGTCTGGCCCCAAACACTGGCTATACCAGGAATGGATGTCAGTCCCAGAGATGGACCGATTGCACCGGATACAGCACTGAAAGCCACTGGGAGCTTTAGATGACATGGAAAGGAAAATGGCCGAAGCAAAATCAAATGACAATGCCGAGGACAAAAGAGGACTGCTCACCTAAAACAACTTGGCTGGAGCTTAGGCCTAAGAGGGCTTTTGGAGCAGAAAAAAATAAAGGAAACCTAAAAGTAGGGGAAAAGCTCTAAGAAAATTATGAAGCGTAATAACACTATAAAAAAAGCAAGATTGAAGGAAAACAGGACAAAAACACACACATGGGAGGCAACTGAGTTGTTTAACCAACATGCTGAAGAGAACACTTGAAAAACGTGATATCTCTTCACAGCAGATAAGAAAAACTGCTGGTCCTGTGCTTGTGAGTCAGGCAGGAAAGCACCCACGCATGCGCAGTTGGGGCACTGCCTTAAGTTAAGACCTTAAAGAGATACTATGCTGGGCAGCCTTTCCGCACCAGGCTCCATGGATGGCATCACCCACATGTGAGAATTATATGGCCTGCTTGTCCTCAGAGAATCTAGGTGACTCCTTGTAGAATTACACAATAGGCACCTTACAGGCTTATGAAATCTACTCCCATGCATAAATTTATATGGGTAAACAAAAAGAAGTGTATTTTTTGGGGGGAGCATTAAATAAAATGATGGCCAACAAATAATATCGCCACATATTCATCCACAAAATACTTCCAGAACTGTAAAGAATTGAGTGCAACATGAATAAAATGACATGACTACCAGAAAAAAAAATATGATACACAAGTTACAGATCAAATGGAATACCTTTTTGTGAATAGCTTCAATACTCTGTGCTGTCTCGTTACATGTCTGTAGAGATTTGACACCTGCTGTTCTATCTTTTCTTCATAATCTCCTTTAATGGTACTTTTATAGATCAAGAAATCTTTCCTGAGGGTGTTGAAGGCCTGAAGATTCATAAAACCCAGATTATAAAATATTTTAAATTATTACTATGTTATAGATAGATAGATAGATAGATAGATAGATAGATAGATAGATAGATAGATAGATAGATAGATAGATACAGGGCCGTGCCGATGCGGTAAGCGAGGTAAGCGCCGCAGGGGGGCGCCCACCTCTGGAGGGCGCCGCCGCGGTGCTTACCCTCGCCCCGGCGCCCCAGCCTAATCATGGACTTCGGACGTCCCTGCTGCCCTCACAAGCGTAGCGCTTTTGCGAGGCAGCTCGGGCTCTCCCTCCTTCCTTCCTTAGTTCCCGCTCTGGCTCCCCGATCAGCAGCCCCCCCCCGCGTTTTAACCTTTACGCGATGTCAATCAATGAAGAACGTACAACAGACTCACTTCCAGCTTCTCTCTTCACACAGTGTCCCGCCTTCAGCGTCAGCAATGATGCATTTCCTGTTCCCGCGAGGGCGGGACACTGTGTGAAGAGAGAAGCTGGAAGTGAGTCTGTTGTACGTTCTTCATTGATTGACATCGCTGCCACGTCGGAGAGTAAAGGTTAAACCACGCGGGGGGGGGGGGGGGCTGCTGATCGGGGAGCCAGAGCGGGAACCAAGGAAGGAAGGAGGGAGAGCCAGAGCTGCCTCGCAAAAACGCTGCAGCCTGCCACATGTAGGGGGGAGGGCAGGGGAGAGGAGAATTGTTGGCCATGTATGGATGCAGGGCAGGGAGAGAGAAGAAATCACTGGACAGGAGGGGAGAGGGCAGAGCAGGGGAGAGAATTGCTGACAGGCATGGATGGGAGGGCAGCAGCAGGGCCCAGGGAGAGGACAAATTGCTGGAAGGGGAGGGGAGAGAGGAGGATTGCTGGCTATGGATGGAGGAGGGAAGGGCAGAGAGGGACAAGAATGGACATGGATGGGAGGGCAGGACCCAGGGAGAGAGAAGAAATTGCTGGAAATGGATATAGAGCAAGAAATGAAGAAGAAAGGAGGAAAGTAAAGAAATAAATGGAAAGGAAGCCCTGGAAATGGAGTTAAGAGGACAGATAGCAGCAGACTCAGATACTGGGCCAGCATGATCGGAAAAAGAAAGTCACCAGACAACAAAGGTAAAAAAAAAATCATTTTATTTTCATTTTAGCGTTTGGAATATGTCCACTTTGAGAATTTACATCTGCTATCTTATTTTGCAATGTATAGCAATTTGTTTCTAAGAATATTGCTGACAGTTCCTGTCAGTGTGGCAAGTGGTGAGCGATCATTTTCACCGGGGGGGGGGGGGCATGATCATTTTCACGGGGGGGGGGGGGGGGGCGCCAACTGATAGTCTGCAGGGGGGCGCCAGAGACCCTAGGCACGGCCCTGGATAGATAGATAGATAGATAGATTAATATCTATGTTTTAGTCCTTTGTTTCTAAAGCCTATTTCTCTGGCTAGCAGAGGAATTACTGAAAACAACATTGCAGCTTTCTGATCACTTTCTGCTCTGTGCAGGCATAGCAACAGACAGATCTTATATTCTGCAATCAGGGCACAAAAACTGAACCAATGTCCATCAGAATCTGGGGTTCAGCACATATCCGTTGTGGAAATAATAAAGGCAATTCTATAGCTAGGTGCACACGGGCAAATATCCTATTGTGCACATAAATGCAAAGTACTATTTTGTAACGGTTCACATAAGTGCTATAGTGCGCAACTACAAGGGGGTTGTACACATGGATGGATCATGGATGGAACATGGGCAGAGCTGCCACGTATATTCGTATCTTACAGAACACTGTAAGTTACACACTCCCTTACCACATTTGGGTGACTACAGTTACTCCAGGTCTATGGCTGGTGTAACTGTAGGTGCCTACATTTTAAATGAAGATGCTGGGTTACACCAGTAGTCTGTAAAAGAATCTGGGAGCCACCTACAAAGCCATCTTCCATGAAGATTTCTGTGTTATAATAATGCCCATTATGTAGACAGGGTTTAAGCGTTCAAAAACTTTGCAATACTGTATAGTCCTCACTCTGTTAAGTCTGAAAAAGTATACTCCATGGCATACACATAATTTCCAAAGATCTTTAAATACTGCAGTGTGTGTGTCTGCGTTGTGTACGTCTGCACAATCCCCAAAATATTCTCCCTCTGGCTCCTGTTCAATCCTCAATACTTTTTCCCCTACCCTGGGATTTGGGGGGTTTTAGATTTAGCTCATGCCTTTTTCAGCACCCCTCCAAGCCTCAATCATCCCAATTGTACCCCCCCCCAAAAAAAAAAAACCCACTCCCAACCTCTAGCCCTCCTTCAGGCTCAGTAGTCACTTCATGGCCTTGTTAACAGCAGTATAGAGAGATAAAAGCTTAATTAATTAATAATCAATGAATCTGATTAGCCCTTGCAAATAGTGTACATGCGCTGGGACTGGGGCTGCTGGGCAGATCAAGAGAGTGGCAGAAATCGACACCTTTGAGAGTAGTAGGTCCGTCGCCTACTACTATTACCTCAAACTATTACCTTATTTTCTGAATGTGCAATGCCAGAGATGAATAGAGGATTTAGTGTTGGGGAAAATGCAACTGAGCAAGAAGTAGGAGCCTGGATATAAATAAAAGTGACAGAAACCAGGAATGCAAAATGAAACAAAAATTGAGTTGCAGAAAATATTCCTGCAGTCTTGAAAACGTTTCTGATTCTAAATTATTTCTGAGATATATTGAGGACAATGTAGAAGGGAAAACTTATCATGGCAGAAAAAAGTGATCCTATTTGGGAATAATTCAGTGATGTTTCTGAACCTATAAAGTAAGAAAGTCATGCATGCATGTATGAGGGGCCTCAATAACTGTAGGCGCCCTCTCCCTAAAGCCTAGAATGAACTGAGTGTTGAACTGATATATTAGATGGTGCTTTGGAGAGAAGGGGCAGGAAAAAAAATAAGCTTTTGCTGTCAGCGGATGGATGGAGGGAGCCAAGGAGGGACTCTGGGGATAGTATCATTAAAAAAAAAAGCATGCTTGGCTAAGTAAGTGGTGTCACATACACGGTCAAGGATGGAGGAGGGGGGAGAGAAGACGGCCTACGGCTGGGACCAGGGTTGTAAAAAAATCACTCTTGTCACTGCTTTGTGGTTGGAGGAAGCAGAGGGACTCTCGGGAGGGAGGAGGAGGAGCTTTAAAAAAATAAAATAAAATAAAGCTTGCTGAGTTGCTCAAGGAGACAGGTCAGGATGATCTCAAAAATTTGAAGCCAATTAGGTTTGTCCCCCTTTCCCTCTCCTCCACTCAGCCATCATCCCTGTTCACCCAAAACAAAGTAAGCAAAATATGAGCTGCTCTATCCATGTTGTCAGTCTTTACTGTTAGTAGTAGTTTTGTTTGATCTCACTTATGTTTTTAAACATGTTGACTTGTGCAGCATAGAGAGTACACAGGAAGCACTGGTTTTGTTCTAAATTTTAAATCATTGTGTCACTTGGAGGAGATAATTATTAGAGACTCCCTATATTTGTGCAGAGAATAGTAAAGGGTCACCAAAACAGACATCATGTTATGAGAATCAGGTAATTAACAATCAGACTTACTATTTATAAGTGCAACTTTAAAAAAACATTAATTAGGTTGAAACTGGGAGCATTTAACATCTTTTGTTCCCCCCCCCCCCCCCCCCCCCCCCCCCCGTGCCTACTTCAAAAGAAAAAGATAGTAAGTGGGAACTTGCTCCTTTTGTGTTGTGGCTTGCACTGCTACATTATACAAATGCACTTGTGTTTTTTATTACTACTATTTCACAGAGAGGTACTGAATGAGGGAAGCGCTCCCTTCAGGCAGAAGTTCTGTCCAGAGTCAGTCTAAATATGCCATCATTGTCCAGTTCAGCACACTATTAGCTACCAAGTTCATACCAAGTTAATTATGTTCAGTGGAAAATAAACCTGTTGGCTTAGGCTGTTTGCTACGTGAACATTCCATCACAGTTTTACTATTGCTACCAATAATTACATATTAAGGGCATTTGCTTTAAACTTTGTTTTAATTCATTTATCCAGTCATTACATGCACATGGTTTTGCTTTCTAAACCCAAAGGTGAATCCTAAAAGTAGTTAACAATTAGGTTTAAACTGTGTTTTTTCTGACTTTGCTTGTTTTGAACTGCTTAGGGTCCTGCTTATCTGTATATCTGCTGTCTGGAATTTTGGAAGGTGGAAATGAGAAAATAACAATTAAGTTTTGGATTTACTCTGTAGAAGTTGTTTACTTTTGCAATGTGTGTATGAATGCTTGTGAATGCATGGTGTATGCATGTGCTAATATTTGAATAACTGTCTATACTTACAGCTATGATTTCTGAACATGCGGCATCATTAAAGGACAACACTTTTAAATGCCTAGTTGAGTATATGTGACGTTTGTAAGCCCTTGGCCCAGAGGTGGCAGCGTGAGAATCACCCAACCACCTCTGGGTAGGCCGAGTCCCCTCGGAACTAAAAGTGCTCCCAAGAACAGGACTGGACCACATGTGGAGATGAACTGAGGCAGCTTTATTAGTAGCAGAAAACACAAGGATAAAAGGGTAGCCAAACGGCACAAAAAGGGAAACAGGCAGCCTAGCAATATAGTCTAACCTAGCTGAAGCAAGGCAAACATAAAACATAGAATAAGGTAAAGTAGGACAGTCTAGCTGTATAGGGCAATCAAACATAAGCAGCCTAGTTGCACATCTCATTTTTAGCGGAAACTACTACTACTACTACTATTTGACATTTCTAAAGCGCTACTAGGGTTACGCAGTGCTGTACAATATAACATAGAAGGACAGTCCCTGCTCGAAGAGCTTACAATCTAATGGACAAATGTACAGACAATCAAGTAGTGGCAGTCAAATTGGGGCAGTCTAAGGTTAGGTGCCGAAGGCAACATTGAAGAGGTGGGCTTTGAGCAAGGATTTGAAGATGGGTAGGGAGGGGGCTTGGCGTAGGGCCATAGGAAGTTGATTCCACGCATAGGGTAAGGCGAGGCAGAATGGGCGGAACCTGGAGTTGGCGGTGGTGGAGAAGGGTACTGAGAGGAGGGATTTGTCCTGTGAGCGGAGGTTTCGGGCGGGAACGTAAGGGGAGATGAGGGTGGAGAGGTAATGAGGGGCTGCAGACTGAGTGCATTTGTAGCTGAGAAGGAGAAGCTTGAACTGAATGCGGTATCTGATCGGAAGCCAATGAAGCGACCTGAGGAGGGGGGTAATATGAGTGTATCGGTTCAGGCGGAATATAAGATGAGCAGCAGAGTTCTGAATGGATTGAAGTGGGGATAGATGGCTAAGTGGGCGGCCAGTGAGGAGAAGGTTGCAGTAGTCAAGGCGAGAGGTAATGAGGGCATGGATGAGAGTTCGGGTGGTGTGTTCAGAGAGGAAAGGGCAAATTTTGCTGATGTTAAAGAGGAAGAAGCGACAGGTCTTGGCTGTCTGCTGGATATGCGCAGAGAATGAGAGGGAGGAGTCGAAGATGACTCCAAGGTTGCGGGCAGATGAGACGGGGAGGATGAAGGTGTTATCAACTGAGATCGAGAGAGGAGGAAGAGGAGAGGTGGGCTTTGGTGGAAAGACTATAAGCTCGGTCTTGGTCATGTTCAGTTTCAGGTGGCGGTTGGACATCCATGCAGCAATGTCAGACAAGCAGGCCGATACCTTGGTCTGGGTCTCCACGGTGATGTCTGGTGTGGAGAGATACAACTGGGTGTCATCAGCATAAAGATGATAGTGGAAACCATGAGATGAGATCAGTGAGCCCAGGGAAGAGGTGTAGATTGAAAAAAGAAGGGGTCCAAGGACAGATCCCTGGGAAACTCCTACAGACAGCGGGATGGGGGCGGAGGAAGAACCGTGAGAGTGTACTCTGAAGGTACAATGGGAGAGATAGGAGGAGAACCAGGAGAGGACAGAGCCCTGGAACCCAAATGAGGACAGTGTGGCAAGAAGTAAATCGTGATTGACAGTGTCAAATGCAGCGGATAGATCAAGGAGGATAAGGATGGAGTAGTGGCCTCTGGACTTGGCAAGGAACAGGTCATTACAGACTTTAGAGAGTGCTGTTTCTGTCGAGTGTAGAGGGCGAAAACCGGATTGAAGTGGATCGAGGATGGCCTGAGAGGAGAGGAAATCGAGGCAGCGGCTGTGAACAGCGCGCTCAAGTAGTTTGGAGAGGAAGGGTAGGAGGGAGATGGGGCGGTAGTTGGAGGGACAGGTAGGGTCAAGTGATGGTTTTTTGAGGAGAGGTGTGACTACGGCGTGCTTGAAGGTGTCAGGGACAGTTGCAGTGGATAGAGATAGGTTGAGGATATGAGAGATGGTGTTAAGTAAGTTGGTGGGGATGGGATCAGAGGAACAAGTTGTGCATTTCGAGGAGGAAAGAAGGCGGGCAGTTTCCTCCTCGGAGATATCAGGGAAGGAGGAGAAGGAGTTGGTTGGTTGGTTGATAGAGAGGGTTGAAGAGAGAAGAGGAGGAGGTGGCTTGGTAGTGAATTCAAGGTTGATCTTTTGCATTTTGTCGTGGAAGTAGTCAGCCAGTGATTGAGGAGAGAGTGAGGGGGGAGTGGGAGTGGAGGGTACTTTGAGGAGGGAGTTAAGGGTGGCGAAGAGACGACGAGGGTTGGAGCTGAGAGAATTGGTCAATTGGGTGTAGTAGTCCTGTTTGGCAAGGAATAGGGAGGACTGGAAGGAGGATAGCATGAATTTGTAATGAAGGAAGTCTGAATAGGTGCGAGATTTCCTCCCGAGGCGTTCAGCAGATCTGGCGCAGGAGCGAAGGTAACGGATGCAAGGGGTCAACCAGGGCTGGGGATTAGTACGTCTTGTGGGACGGGAGATGGATGGTGCGAGGGTGTCCAGAGCAGAGGAGAGAGTGGCATTGTAAGCGGAGACCGCTTCATCGACAGACTCGGAGGACATGATGGAGGGGAGGAGATTAGGAATACTAGAGGATAAGGTGGGAGGGTCAATGGCCTGGAGATTCCTGGAAGTAGTGGTTAATGTTGGGCGGGGCTGGGGGGGTGAAGGAGTGTGAAGGTGATCATGTGATGATCAGAGAGAGGAAGAACTGAGGTGTGGAAATTGGAAGTTGAGCTGGAAAAGGAGAGGACAAGGTCAAGACAATGGCCATCCCGGTGAGTAGGGGTGGTGGAGCACAGCTGGAGGCCGAAGGAGGATGTTAGAGTGAGGAACTGAGAAGTATGAGAGTTGGATGGGTCATCAGTGTGTATATTAAAGTCTCCGAGAATGAGGGACGGAGATGAGGGATCAAGAAAAACAGAAAGCCAGGCATCGAAGTCAGTAAGGAAGGAAGAGAGAGATTTCTCAGGGGGGCGGTAAATGACTGCAACTCTGAGTGGTAATGGGTAGAAAAGACGGATGGAGTGAACTTCAAAGGATGAGAAGCAGTGAGATTGTGGTAGGAGGAGGGATTGAAAACTACAGGTGGGTGAGAGTAATAACCCGACACCTCCTCCGCGGCCAATTGGGCGGGGAGTGTGGTAGAAAAGATAACCTCCGTGGCATAGGGCCGCGACTGAGGCCGAGTCATTGGGGGTGAGCCAGGTTTCGGTTAGGGCGAGCAGATGAAGGGAGCGGGAGATGAAGAGATCGTGGGTGAAGGGAAGTTTGTTGCACACGGAGTGGGCATTCCACAGGGCGCATGAGAAGGGGAGGGAAGAGGGGGGAAGGAGGGGAATAGAAATGAGATTGGAGATATCTCGGAAGCGTTTGCATGGATAATATGAGGGCATGTGAGGGGGGCCTGGATTGGGATTAATGTCACCGGCGGATAGTAGGAGAAGGAGCAAGAGAGAGCGGAGGAGGGTGGGGGAGGTAGGGCGATGAAGGCGACAAAGACGGGATGGGCTTAGTAGGAATGGGGATGGGCTAATGGCAGGAAGGAAATGTTGAGGTTGAGAGCTAGGAGGGAGGGGGGGGATAGGAGAGATGGTGAGCTGGTCAGGGGTGGGGTGGGGGTGGGTAGGGTAGAGCAGTAGTGAGTAGGACGGGAGAGGACATGGATGGGCAATGAGTACCTGCGGTGGACAGCGGAGGGGGGAGGGAGAAGAGATTAGGAAGGGACAGGGCGATGAAGAGAATGTGTAAAGGGGCCATGGTCAGGGAGGCGGGTGATAGGAGAGCTGGTAGGCAGGTGGGTCGGCAGTTAGGTAGTTGTGCAGGCTTGAGGGCAGGCGGAGGGGGGGGCAGTTAGGTAGTTGAGCAGGCTAGATGGTAGGCCAGTAGTTGATGGGTTGATAAATAGTCAAGTTGATGGTCTGGCAAACAGGCAAGTTGGTTGTTGATCAGCAAGCAAATTGATGGATTGACAGCATGCAGGTAGGTTGTTGGTAGGCATGCAGGTTGGTTGCTGGTAGGCATTCAAGCAGGCAGGCATGCAGGTAGGCTGGGGTGGATGCGGTGGGAGCTGGAGCAGATTGCTGGAACAAGTAGGGAAAAGCTGGATCAGGCGGATTGGAACAAGCTGGAGCAGATTGCTGGAAGAAGTAGGGAAGAGCTGGAACAAGTGGACTGGAACAGGCTGGAGCAGACTGGATCAGGCGGACTGGAACAAGGTGGAACAGGCAGACGGGAACAAGCTGGAACAGACTGGAACAGATGGAGCAAGCTGGAACAGACAGACGGGAACAAGCTGGAACAGGCTGGAACAGATGGACGGATGAACAGCAAGCTGGAGTAGATGGTCTGGAACAGTCTGGAACAGAATAGTGGAGCGGGTGGCACAGGCTGGAACAAGCTGGAACAGATGGACTGGAACAAGCTGGTACAGATGGCCTGGAACTAGTTGGAGCAGAAGACAGTGGAGCAGCAGGGCTAGGACACTCTGGAACACACGGACTGGAACACGCTGGAACTAGTTAGAGCAGAAGACAGTGGAGCTGCAGGGCTGGGACACTCTGGAACACATGGACTGGAACACGCTGGAACAGACTGGGACTGGAACAGGCTGCAACGGACGGACTGGAACAAGCTGGTACAGACAGAACTAGTTGGAGCAGAAGACAGCGGAGCAGCAGGGCTGGGACACTAGTTAGGAGCAGGCTGGAACAGATAAGCTGGGAATGGGTTGGAGCAGAGGACAGCAGAGCAGCAGGACCGGAGCAGGCCGGAAGAGATGAATTAAGCAAAGCTGAAGCAGAAGCAGAGAAGAGCAGAGCAGCGGAACTGGACAGGCCGGAGCCGAAGCCGAAGGACCGGAGCAAGCTGGAAACAATACAAAGCATAAAGGATACAGTAAAGGTAAAGTAGAACACCCTAGCTGTATAGGGAAATCAAACATAAGCAGCCTAGCTGCACATCTCAATACTAGCAGAGCAGTACAAACATATGGCATACAGTAGAACAGAGTACACTAGGCAAAGGGCCCGCCCTACCGGGTTAAAGACAAACAGGCAATACTTAGTTGACAGAGGTAACACCGCTAGTGGATAAGGAAAGGGTTCATTCTGTCAGTACACTCAGAAGAGCCACGGAACAACTGCAGCAAGCTCCCTCAAAACCAGAGTGGAGCAGAAGCAAAACAAAGAGAAAAGAAAGAGTCTCTAGAGGACCTGTACCGCAGGTGGAGGCAAGAGTGGGTCACTCCACTCACAAAAGTCTAGGAATGTCACCCAAGACAAGCAAACAGTCACTGAGGCGCCTGAGCCGGATGCTCCCAAGGCAAGCAAGGAACAGCAACAAAGCCCAAGCCGACGCTCCCAAGACAAGCAAGGTAAAGAAGCCAAACCTGAGCCAATGCTCCCAAGGCAAGCAAGATAAAGCAACAAAGCCCGAGCCAACACTCCCAAGACAAGCAAGGTAAAGAAGCCAAACCTGAGCCAATGCTCCCAAGGCAGAAGACTCAACGGCCCTGCACAGCACCCAAGGGCCAGGATCAGCCCACATGGACCACTCCGTGCTCCAAGCACTGCTACCTCATCCAGAGATACCTCCAGCACTCCCCGTCATCCAGCCACACAGTCCCAAACACAGCACAAAGCCACTCACTGCGTACAGCGACCAAGGACTCACGGTGGGTGACTGGAAACTCAGCTGAGGCATGGGAAGCTCTGGACTCACAGGCTTGGCAGCAGGCTCCACTGGACCCAAGAGAAAAGGTGAAACCTGTAGGCAGAGCTTTTACTCCTAGGGGCCACCAAGCTAGAAAACAGGCTTCACAGGAACACAGCATTAGGTGAAAGCTGTAGGCAAAGCTTTACTTTTCAGGACTCCCTGGTTTGGAGGCAGACTTCCACTGGAACACAGCATAAGGAGAAAGCAGTAGCAAAGCTTCAGGCTACAGCTTCAGAAAGAAACAGAGACTGGAACTAGCAGGGCCCAGGCAGGCCTGGGACCCATCAAGGATAATTGCCAGAACCCTAAGCACTCTCAGAAGCCAGCTTAAGAAGTGCTCAGTGCTGATGACATCACCAACTTGGCCCCCACCACCCCACAGGTCACTGACTGGAACTGCAGGATAGGGGGGGAGGGAGGGGGGGCAATTATCCCGCGATTGAATCCTTACCTCCAACGTGCGTTTATTGTAAACACTCAGTTACCACCAGGGCGGCCACTATTCCAGGGACCACTAGGCAGTTTTACTTGCAACATGAGACCACATGTAATAGTGAGCGAGTAATATACTGTATTATATGCCCTTGTTCATTGTACTACATTGGTCATACGAAGCGACAACTAAAGCACAGATTAGCGGAGCACATTATCTGAGCTATCAAAAGAAGGAAACATCTTTAGTTGCTCATTGGATTGAACAAAATCATTCCATTGAACAGCTTCAATGTGTAGTACTGGTTGAAATTGCCTCCCCCCCCCCCCCCTAAAAGAGGAGGTGACGTTAGTGCACAACTTTTGGCGATTGAGCAACGGTATATTTTTACATGGGATACAGTGGCCCCGAAAGGTCTGAACCTGGAGGTGGAGTGGGTGTGAAGGACTATCTTTTTAAATTAGGGTGGGTAATACCAAAAAGGTCAGGTATTTAACCCCGGAAGAAATAGTTAGAGAGAGGAAGTTTCAGTGGTGGAAGTTTGATGGTCCGCCAGGACAGTAATCCCGCTGGTAAGCAGCCACTAACATTATTATCCTATATAATAATTTGCACCTCCAACATTCTACGTCTGGATACCTGGGTTCGTAACACAATTCCCACTGGTCTGCCCTTCCGTCGGAATGTGATGACATCAGAGGGAGGACCAATGAGAGGGAAGGGAAACCAGCCAGCCACAGAACGTTGGAGGTGAGGATTCAATCGCGGGAGAATTGCCCCCCTCCCCTCTGAGTTCCAGGCCCCCCTATCCTCCGAGTTCCAGGCCCATCCCCCTCCCTCCCTCTCCTCCCCTTCCCTCCCCTATGAGTTCCATGCCCCCCTCTCCTATGAGTTCCAGACCCCCGCGCCTCCCTCCCTCTCTCTCTCTCCCCTCTGAATGGCAGCCTGACCTGCGCTGCACGCCCTCTTCTCCCAGTCCTCCGCTTGCCCCTCGCCTTCCTGCGTGCCTGCCTGAATTTAAAAGTTCTTACCTCGGGGTCCGCCGGAAGCAGTAAAAGGTGAGCAGACACGGCGCTTCAGCCTGCCTTCCCTTCTGTCTCAGCTCTGCCTCTGGTCCCGCCCTCATTTCCTGTTTCCGGAAGGGCGGGCCCAGAGGCAGAGCGGAGACAGAAGGGAAGGCAGGCTGAAGCGCCGTGCCTGCTCGCCTTTTACTGCTGCCGGCGGACCCCAAGGTAAGAACTTTTAAATTTAGGCAGGCACGCAGGAAGGCGAGGGGCAAGCTGAGGACTGGGAGAAGAGGGTGTGCAACGCAGGTCAGGCTGCCACTCAGAGGGGAGAGAGAGAGGGAGGGAGGCGCGGGGGTCTGGAACTCAGAGAAGAGAGGGGGGCATAGAACTCGGAGGGGAGGAGAGGGAGGGAGGGGAGCCTGGAACTTGGAGGGAAGGGGGGCCTGGAACTCGGAGGAGAGGAGAGAGAGGGGGGAAGGCTTGGGGGACGAACTCAGAGGAGAGGGGAGGGGAGGGGAGGGAGGGAGGGAGGGGGCATGGAACTCGGAGGGGAGGGTAGGGGACATGGAACTCGGAGGGGAGGGGGGGAGGGGGGCCAAGCTGGAACTCAGAGGATAACCTTGCTAGTGCCCGTTTCATTTGTGTCATACTAGTTATCCATATGAATGATGGTTTAATTGAGTTTGTTAAGTAAGAATGTAGTTGGTAATTAGGATACATGGTGTTGAATTGTTATAGATTAAGAAGTGGTTCATTCTGAGGAAGTACCACGAAATGTGGTCCCACATCGAAGAACTGATGGTGAATCAGTAACTTGATTCAATTTGGAGGAGTACGCAGAAGCCTCTCAGCCACGATTAAGCATTAATGTGAATGGAAGGAATATGGTGGTACATTGAAAATAAATAATTGGACGCAAGCGTGGTGATCATTTTGAGGACAAGATAGCCTCAGAAGCACTGAGGGGTGGTGCCTGAGACATAAGTGATGTACATAGGACAACATAAGAGATAAGTGGCAACTTTATCATATATTTGGATTGAAGATTCACAGGCCACAACACAGTGCATAGCGGATAATATACCGCACCAGGAAAACAACCTTGTGTACAAGTGCAAAAGAACTCACGAATTGGGGACTTAACAAATTGCATGTGTCAAACAGTGTAACCAATAAGTGACATTATGTATAAGATCAAAGTATTTAATGTATGTGTCCATCTGGAAATTAAGTAATGTGAGTGCTGAATAACGCTGTGAATGTGGAGTGAGAGTGAGCTGAACGTAAGCCTCAGGGGAAAAAATATATATATATGTGTAATTGTAAGTTGGAATAATAAAATGTGTATGAGAAATTTATATAAAAATTCTTTTAACCGGAGTACTTTGTGGTAATTTATTAAATTTTAACTGCCAGACCCTCGACCATTCTTCTAACGTTCGGAGATCCCTTCTCATCGTTTCTACTCCCTCCAGGGTATCCACTCTATTGGCTATTTTCGTGTCATCCGCAAAAAGGCACACCCTTTCTTCCAACCCTTCAGCGATATCTCCCACAAATATATTAAAAAGAATAGGTCCCAGCACCGACCCCTGAGGAACTCCACTGCTCACCTTCCTTTCCTCCAAGCAGATTCCATTTACCACCGCCCTCTGCCACCTGTCGGTCAACCAGTTTATTATCCAGTTCACCACTTTCGGTCCTAAGTTCAACCCTTTCAGCTTATTCACGAATCTTCTGTGGGGGATCGTATCAAAGGCTTTGCTGAAGTCCAAGTAAATAACATCTAGCACATGTCCCTCATCCAGTTCTTTGGTCACCCAGTCAAAAAAGTCAATAAGATTCATTTGGCAGAATTTTCCTTTGGCATAGCCTTGCTGCCTCAGGTCCTGTAGCCCGTCGGTTTCTAGAAAGTTAACTATCCTTTCTTTCAGCAGCGACTCCATTATTTTTCCTACCACCGACGTGAGACTTACCGGTCTGTAGTTTCCCATTTCTTCCTTGTCTCCACTTTTGTGAAGAGGGACCACATACGCTCGATTCCAATCTCACGGAACCTTTCCCGTCTCTAAAGATCTATTAAATAAATCTTTAAGAGGTCCCACCAGGACCTCTCTGAGCTCCTTCAGTATCCTGGGATGTATCCCATCCGGCCCCATAGCTTTGTTCACCTTCAGATTCTACAGCTGTTTATAAACCAAGGACATCCATCTCAGAAACGACCAAATGCAAGCCATTTGGCCGTGGGAGGAGCCAGCATTTCTAGTGCACTGGTCCCCGTGTTATGCCAGGACACCAACCGGGCACCCTAGGGGGCATTGCAGTGGACTTCAAAATTGCTCCAAGGTAATTAGCTCCCTTACCTTGTGTGCTGAGCCCCCCAAACCTCCCCCCAAACCCACTACCCACAACTGTACACTACTACCATAGCCCTTATGGGTGAAGGGGGCACCTAGATGTGGGTACCGTGGGTTTCTGGTAGGTTTTGGAGGGTTCGCAGTTTCATCCACAAACATAACAGGTAGGGGGGGTATGGGCCTGGGTCCGCCTGCCTGAAGTGCACTGCACCCACTAAAACTGCTCCAGGGACCTGCATACTGCTGTCAAGGACCTGAGTATGACATCTGAGGCTGGCATAGAGGCTGGCATTCAATATATAGAAAGATATTTTTTGAGGGTTGGAGGGGGTTAGTGACTACTGGGGGAGTAAGGGGAGGTCATCCCCGATTCTCTCCGGTGGTCATCTGGTCAGTTCAGGCACCAAGAAAAACACGACCAGGTAAAGTCGTCCAAGTGTTCGTCGGGACATCCTTGTTTCTTTTGATTATGGGTCAAGGATGTCCAAGTGTTAGGCACACCCAAGTCCTGCCTTTGCTATGCCTCCAACATGCCCCCTTGAACTTTGGCCGTCCCTGTGATGGAGTGCAGTTGGGGACGTCCAAAATCGGCTTTTGATTATACCGATTTAGACAACCCTGGGAGAACGACGTTCATCTTCCGATTAATGTCGAAAGATGGGCGTCCTTCTCTTTCAAAAATGAACCCAATAGTATATACAGGTATTTATTGGTAACTGGGGCAATGGAGGGTTAAGTGACTTGCCCAGTGGGAATTGAACCCAGGTCCTCAGGATCAAAGTTCACTGCACTAACCACTAGGCTACTCCTTCTGTTAGCCCTGCTATAGGCAAGGCAATGGAACACAGGACACATAACTTTATGAACTATTTAACCCCTTTTCTTTTTAAAAGGCAGCCTGGAACAGAAATAAATGGGCCTAGGGAAGTACAGTTGGATACCAAACCTCAAATAAATTCTGGAGAACTCTCTGGGCAAACTAACTGTCACATAAGAACATAAGAATAGTTATTATGGGTTATACAGATGGTCCATCTAGCCCAGTGTCCTGCCTTTCAACAGTGGCCAATCCAGGTCAAAAGTACCTGGCAGAATCCCAAATACTAGCAAGATTCCATGCTATCGATCCCAGGGATAAATAGTGGCTTTCCTCATGTCTTTCGTAATAAGTTCCTCCAGGAACTTTTCCAAACCTTTTTTTAACCCAGATATGCGCTGTTACCCTATCCTCCACCAATGAGTTCCAGAACTTAGTAATTCATTTCTCCTATTTGTTTTAAAAGTATCATCATGTTATCTTCATGGAATGTCCCCTTGTTTTTGCACTTTTTGGAACAGTAAACAATCGATTCATATTTACCCATTCTACTTCACTCAGAATGTTGTAGACCTCTATCATATCTCCCCTCAGCTTCCCCTTCTCCAAGTTAAACAGCCCTAACCTCTTCAGCATTTCCTCATATGAGAGTAGTTCCAGCCCCTTAATCATTTTGGTCGAAATTCTTTGAACCTTTTCTAATTCCACTGTATCTTTTTTAAAAGAGATGGCGACCAGACTTGCACACTATACTCAAAGTGAGGTCACATCATAGAGCAATACAGACGTCTAATATTTTTTTCTTATTTTATATCCCTTTCTAATAATCCCTAGCATTCTATTTGCTTCTTTGACCACCACTGCTGTACACTGAGCAGAAGATTTCATTGTATTATCCATGATTGCAGCTTTCTTGGGTGATGATGCCTAAATTGGAACCTAGCATCAAGTAACTATAATTTGGATTTTTCTTCCCCATGTGCATCACTTTGCATTTTTTGGATACTCAATCTTCCAATTTCCTAAGGTCCTCCTGCAATTTCTTACAATCCACATATGTTTTAACAACTTTGAATAGTTTTGTGTCATCTGCAAATTTAATCACCTCCCATTTTCAGATCATTTCTAATATGTTAAATAGTACTAGTTCCAGCACAAATCCCTGGGGCACTCCACCTTTCTCCACTGAGAGAAATGGCCATTTAACACTACCCTCAGTTTTCTATCTTTTTCCCAGTTCCCAATCCACAACAGAATATTGACTCCTATCCCATTGCTCTTTAATTTTCTCAGGAGTTTCTCACGAGAGATTTTTCAAAAGCATTCTGAAAATCTAGATACATTACACCGAGCAGTTCACCTTCATCCATGTTTATTCATGCCTTCAAAGAAATGAAGTAAATTGGTGAGGCAAGATTTCCCTTGGATGAATCCATGTTGACTCTGTCTAATTAAACCATCTTTGTCTATGTTTTCAGTAATTTTATTCTTTATAATAGCTTCTATCATTTAGTCTGACTGACGTTAGGCTTACCAGTCTGTAATTTCCCAGATCACACTTGTATCCTTTTTAAAAATTGGTGTTACATTAACCATCCTTCAATCTTCAGGTACTACAGACAATTTTAATGACAAGATACAGATCACCAACAGCAGATCTGCAATTTCATGATCAAGTTCTTTCAGTACCCTAAGATGTATATAATCCGGTCTAGTCATTTTACACAGAAAAATAGTCCCACTAAAATGGGGCTCTACAAGAGTTCCAGCGGCTTCTGCTCCACGAGAAAAAACAGATGCTTCAGACTTCCTCTGTCTCAACTGGCCTCCATATGGTGTTCCAGTAAGGAACACTGTTGTATTTGGAGTAGCCTCTGCTGACTGTTGTAAAAACTTCTGCTACACCACTTCTATCATCCAACACAGGGATTCAGCTGGATCCAAACTGAAAACAAACATTAAAAAAAAACATCCAAGTGCTGCCTCCTTTTCCTAAGAATCCCCTTCCTCTGACACCACCCAATATGTCCCTGTCTTTTTATCCTCTACCTGAAACCCCAGGGACTCTTACCAAAGGCCCTGGCAAGTCTACCCTTGACAAAGAGCACAATGTTATTCCAAGGCAGTTGGCTCCTCCAGTTCTTTCACTACTCATCCATAAAGGTGAAGTCTTCCACTGGTCACTAGATGCCTCTGGACTTGGCCACAATTGGTTCTCCACATATTGGTTTTACGGGCCCACTCCTAGCACCATCATGTAGTATAGAACCTCCCAGCAGAAGATCACAAAGGTAAGAACTCTCCACAACAAAAAGCAAGCAGAGAAGTCTACAGTATAAGGAAACTGCCCTTCCTCAAGGTCAGTCTTTTGAACTCCCTTTTAATTTAGGGTGAAATAAAAGCATATAGTCCGAGCATTACAACTTGAAAAGGAATAAACACCCAGATTGGTGGCTACCTGTATCCTTTTTGCAATATTTAGATTTCAGTTTCACTTGCCATATATTCAAGTGTCAAGTTTATTAGGGGTTTATACCCTTCCCCATCAAATAATATCTGAGCGGCATACAATAAAATAGTAGAAAAGGAAGGGAGTGTAATTGACAATATTGAGAGAAAACTGGGAATGGAGAACACAAAAAGGAGGGAAATTGTTCTCAAAAGAAAAGAAAAATAAATCCAACTAAGGACCAGGGGAGCTTTATGCAAATGAGCTTCTTTCTAGCAGTTCCTATTACTGTTTGGCAAACAAATGTCCTTTTGCTAAACTTAATGCCTCTTCCTTCTGCTTAAGCAAAGTTTTATCCTGAAAACAGACTATGGTTCAGTCTTTAGGCATGAGGGACAGTTCCCTCAAAATTCCCTGTTCCTCAAACAGTCTTATTTCAACAAAACACTAGTGCTCACCAAAACTACCTAGTACCCAAAAATTTCTCCATTATGTTTTATGTTTGGCCCCTCTAACAAGCCTAGGGCTCAAACAGCTGGCAGATCCCATGCATAATCACTCATAATGGAGAGGCCTGAACTCTATTATGACCCCTCCCCCACCCCCGACATCTACCAGCAAAACAAAAGAAAACCCTTTACTTAAGAAAGTAGCTGCTAGATTAATTCCCAATCCTTTTTAGACACATGAAGTAAATTTTGCTATGATTAAAAAGGGCCCGCTTGGCCACCTTTTTAGGTGCATGACTTGGGTAACCTCAATTGCTCAAGTTTTCTATTAGACAATAAGCTTGATCTTTGTAATCCTGAAGAGAAGAAAAAATACATCTGTAACATAGAAACTGAGAGAAGGGAATCCCCAAATGAGAGTGTTGTGGATGCATACTGGAAAAATAAAGCAAGGTGTTATGACCTGTAGGCATTACAAACACTGTAGTATGGAATTCCCCTTGCATAAAGGAGACTTGCACCTACAGAAAAGAAACAGAATGCCTGTCCCAATGAGCCTCAAACTTAATAGTAGAATGGCAAGAATTCAGTTCCAACAAAAAATCTTGAAGCAACTGAACAGAACCGGTTCAGATGAAAAAAGGTCATCAATGTATCGCCATTAGTACATCATAGAACAAAAAAGTGCAAAGCATGCCAAAAATAAATTAGCAATGGAGAGGGCAGAAAATGACACCATAGCTACCCCCTTCTTTTGCATATAGAATTTACCATCCAAGAGAAAATAATTATGGGTCATGGCTAATTTGATAAGATCCAACAGGAAATTTAAGTACAAGATGTGGACAAGGGGCTGAAAATAATAAACTTTGAACAACTCGCAGTGCCTCATTCTGCGGGATGTTCGTATATAATGAAGAACAGCACTTTTTAATTACCTAAGAGGGTTTTGATACAATTTTTTTTTTTTTGCAGCGATGTCATACACAATCTCTCAAAGGCATTTTTTAGATCTCTACTGAATGGCATTTTTACCCACCCAAGAGAATTTTTATATGTAGATAATCATCACATTTTAGATGGTTCCTATATTATGTTCAACTACTTTAATATATCAGCTAACGTCATTCTTTTTCATGTTGTTTCTTCTCATGGGCTACGGTAAATAACCCATTTAAAACTTAGACAAGAACATTTCTTTTCCCTATCAGCATTACAATTAGTGCTTACACCATAAGGGCCTTTTTTTTTTTATAACATCTAAGTTTTTCTATATACCCCTAAGAGATTCTTCGGACCCAGAGTATCATCATATCTCAGTTGAATTCGAGATCATATTCCTTTTCTTCTTTAATGGTATCCCCCTATATATGAATAATAGCTGAGTTTTTTTCTCTCTGTTTCATAGGGTTAGGTTGATACCCCTTTGTGTACAAAGTTTTGATAAGAATATCTCTTTTCAAAATCAGCAATACATCATAAGGTCAGTAGATTTTAATTATCACTAGCATCTATTTAATGTGTTTTTCATAGGTGTTATTTCAAATTAACTTTTTAAAGGTATAGTATTTATTAAACATATATCTTATGTTGGCTCATATGACATTTCATATACAAGTGTATTTCATTAGTTTAGTAGTAGTAGTAGTATATTTATTTTATATGTTCTATAAGATATATTTTATATACATGTGTATACCAATACTTTTATCCTATACTTTTCATATGTATTATTTTACTGAATTTTCATCTTTCTATGTTTTCTGTATATTTTGTAGAATCCTGAAGCAGGTGCTTAGGCGCAGAAACACAGCTGCTGTGTCGAGTAGATGTTGATATTTTTTAATAAGGACTCATCCATCTACACATTTCCTTCGTTATTTGAGAAGAGCCAACTCTCCCTACTTCTTGTCTGCTCCGTATACAAAGAGACATCAAGTGTAACCATCAGTATAGTTAACAGCCTCCTGTGCTGACTCCAAAAGTTGTAAAAAAATGTGTCATATCTTTTACACAACATCTTATAGAAAAAAACATGATGTTTCAAAAATTGGTCAATATACTTGCACACTCATTACTATAATGCTGCCCACCAGCTTTCCTAATTTCTGTAAACATTTCTTCATCTATCTGTTCATTCTGGCCTGGCAGACGGTAGTACAGCCCTACCAGAATACTCCATCCCTTCACACATGAAATTTCTATCCACAAGGATTCCACATTGCAGTTTCATATAGAATGTTTATTTTGTTTGACTCAATTCCCTCTTTAACATATAGTGCAACCCTTTCCCCTCCAATCTGACCCACTCAATCGTTGTGATGTAATTTGTATCCTAATAACACAATGTCCCATTGATTATTCTCCTTCCACCAGGTCTCATGCCTATTAAATCTACCTCTTCATTAGTGATATATACTCCAGCTCTCCCATCTTATTTTTTGAGCTTCTAGCAATTGTACACAGACACTTCAATTTTTTTTTGTTATTGGGGGTTTTTATTTTTGCATCTACAAGCTGCTTTGAAGTTGATGGGGATAATTGGCATCCTTTACTCTGTTCCCCTATTAAAAATGCCTGGCTTTCTTTCACCATATGGAAACCTATCTATTGGGATTCCCTAAAGGTAAAATTATGTATAATCATACCTGATAATTTTCTTTCCATTAATCATAGCTGATCAATCCATAGACTGGTGGGTTGTGTCCATCTACCAGCAGGTGGAGATAGAGAGCAAACTTTTGCCTCCCTATATGTGGTCATGTGCTGCCGGAAACTCCTCAGTATGTCGATATCAAAGCTCCATCTGCAGGACACAGCACTTAGAGAATTACACCCACGAAGGGACACTCTGCCCAGCTCACCACCGCCGAAACGGGGGAGGGGAATTAACCCAGCTCATCCCCACACAAGTGGGGGAGGGGAATCCGTCCAGCTCATCCCCGCGGAGCGGGGGAGGGACACCACACCCGCCGATGCGGGGGGATCTGGCTTATCCTGCAACCGCAACCGCGGGAGGAGCTGACTGACCCTAACACCGCCGAAGCGGGAGGGGTACAAAACTGCCCTACAGCCGCACGAAGCGGGAGGGAGTGCCGGCAGAATTTTAAGTCTCAATCCAGCCCCGTGAAACGGAGGGGAGAGGAATGCAGCAGCTCACTGTAACACAAACTCGTCTTAACTCTTGAAGAATCCAAGTGAAAAAACTTGAACACGACGTCTTTCTGAAGTAACTGAAGACTAAACTTGAACCTGAAATGCAACCAGAATAAAAACAATACAGATATCTGGGAGGGGCTATGGATTGATCAGCTATGATTAATGGAAAGAAAATTATCAGGTATGATTATACATAATTTTACCTTCCATATCATCAAGCTGATCAATCCATAGACTGGTGGGATGTACCGAAGCAGTACTCACCCAGGGCGGGACATAGAAATCCCTGACCGCAACACTGAAGCTCCAAACCGGGCCTCCGCCCGAGCAGCCACAGTCAAGCGGTAATGCTTGGAGAATGTATGGGCCGAAGCCCAAGTTGCCGCCTTGCATATCTCTTCCAAGGAGACGGAACCGGCCTCTGCCATCGAGGCCGCCTGAGCTCTTGTAGAGTGAGCCTTCAGCTGGATAGGCGGCACCTTCCCCGCGGCCACATAAGCCGCTGCAATGGCTTCCTTGACCCATCTTGCCACTGTAGGCTTAGCAGCCTGCAGACCCCTACGAGGACCTGTATACAGGACAAACAGATGATCCGATTTCCGGAAATCATTGGTCACTTCCAAGTATCTGATGATGACTCGTCTCACATCCAGATATTTAAGGGCAGAGTACTCCTCTGGGTAGTCCTCCCTACGAAAGGAAGGGAGACATAGCTGCTGATTCACATGGAAGCGAGAAACAATCTTGGGCAGGAAGGAAGGCACTGTGCGAATAGTCACTCCTGCCTCAGTGAACTGTAGAAAAGGCTCTCGACATGAGAGCGCCTGGAGCTCGGAAACTCTTCTGGCTGAAGTGATAGCCACCAAAAAGACTGCTTTCAACGTCAGGTCTTTCAGAGATGCCCTTGACAAGGGTTCAAACGGCGGCTTCTGCAATGCTCTCAGCACCAGGTTGAGATTCCACGCAGGCACCACTGAGTGCAGAGGAGGGCGCAGGTGAATAACCCCCTTGAGAAAGCGCACCACATCTGGCTGCGAAGCCAGGGAAGCACCCTTCAGGCGGCCCCTGAAGCAAGCCAGAGCCGCTACCTGGACCTTAAGGGAACTGAGCGACAGGCCTTTGTCCAGACCTTCTTGCAGGAACGCCAACACTGAAGAAATTGGAGCAGTGAAAGGAGAAAGAGAGCCTGCTTCACACCATGCTGCAAAGATACGCCAAACCCTGGCGTAAGCAGTAGAAGTAGAGCGTTTCCTCGCTCTCAGCATAGTGGCGATGACCTTGTCTGAGAAGCCCTTCTTCCTCAGACGCTGCCGCTCAATAGCCAGGCCGTAAGACCAAAGGGGGAGGGATCCTCCATCACCACGGGACCCTGATGTAACAGGCCCTGCTCCACTGGCAGCCGCAGAGGATCGTCAACTGAAAGCCTGATCAAGTCCGCATACCAGGGACGCCTGGGCCAATCCGGACCCACCAGGATTATCCTGCCGGGATGCTTTGCCACCCGGTCTAGTACCCTGCCCAACATGGGCCAGGGCGGGAACACATAGAGAAGCTCTTGTGTCGGCCATTGTTGGAGAAGAGCATCTACTCCCAGGGATCGAGGGTCCCGTCCTCTGCTGAAGAAGCGCGGCACTTGGCAATTGGCCGATGACGCCATCAGATCTAGGCTCGGCTGGCCCCAGCGCTTCGTGATGTCCAAGAACGCCTGAGCAGATAGCTGCCACTCTCCGGGCTCCAAGGTATGGCGACTGAGAAAGTCCGCCTTGACATTCATGACTCCGGCAATGTGGGCCGCTGCTTTGCCACCCCGTTCAAAATTTTTTTTTTTTTTTTTTTTTTTTAACGGAGCCAGCGGGAGGGGGGAGAAAAGGAGGGACCTGGCACCACCAGGTTTGCACTTGCTCAAAAGAGCCCTCAACCCCAGGCACTCAACAAAACCTAAAAATTAGGCTTGGAGGCCTAGCCAGAGCTGCTGCTGTGTGTGACCACCACCTGCTGAGATAGAGAACATACTGGGGAGTTTCCGGCAGCACATGACCACATATAGGGAGGCAAAAGTTTGCTCTCTATCTCCACCTGCTGGTAGATGGACACAACCCACCAGTCTATGGATTGATCAGCTTGATGATATGGAAGATCCTGTTTCAATACTACCCTTCAAGGATACTCCATACCGAACCATGTTCTCCTGGGCGACTGTCTGCTTTCACCTCCATTTTAGTTTAAAAAGCTGCTCTCTCTCCTTTTTAAATGGAACAGTCAGCTTGGTTCCATCCCTATTAAGGTGGAGTCTATCCTTTTGGAACAGGTTCCCCCTATCCAAAAATGTTGCCCAGTTCCTAACAATTCCAAATCCTTCATCCCTGCACCACTGTCTCAGCCATACATTGAAACTTTGGAGCTCTGTGTGCCTCTTTGATCCTGCCCATGGAACAGGAAGTCTTTATGAAAATGCTACCCTGGAGGATCTGGATTTCAGCTTTCTACCTAAGAGCCTAAATTTGGCTTCCAGAACCTCTCTCCCATATTTTCCTATGTCATTGGTACCCACATGTACCAAGATAGCTGGCTCCTCCCCAGCACTATCCCAAATCCTATCAAACAGTCCACTTGTCCCATCAGGGCAATTCACGAGATGGATACACAAATTTTTGCACCAGCTCCATACAAATTTCTTCCAGCTCCAGAATGCCATGAATCCTCAGATTATTCTGTCTGGAATGATTTTCCAGGTCTTCCGAACACTCCAACAGGGTCACAGCTTGACTTTCCAAGCCATTCATTTGAGACACCAAACTGCTAAAATCTGCCATATGTTCCTCCAATCTCCTACACATGGCTTCTTGTATCACCCAGGTCCAACCCAAGTTCTGCCAGCATAGTTTTAAGTTCATGCATGCCAGAGCCCATTTCCTCCTTCAAGCCTTTCCTTAGCTCCTAGTGGTTAGGGTGGTGGACTCTGGTCCTGGGGAACTGAGGAACTGAGTTTGATTCCCACTTCAGGCACAGCTCCTTGTGAATCTGGGCAAGTCACTTAACCCTCCATTGCCCCAGGTACAAATAAGTACCTGTATATGTAAGCCGCATTGAGCCTGCCATGAGTGGGAAAGCGCGGGGTACAAATGTAACTAAAAATAAATGTCCCACCAAATTATTTTTGTAAGTAGGTCTGATAGCAGGATATTCACTGCAACTTCCAGCTCTATCTTAGAGCCAAACTCCTTCTCCTTACCCAGCTCCACACACTGCTCCATGATGGAGGTCATTGAGGCATATTTTCAAAGCACTTTGGGAGGCTAAGTTCCATAGGTTTCTATGGAACTTTGGGAGGCTAAGTGCTTTGAAAATATGCCTCTTTGTCTCCAACATGCTGTCTTAGGCCACCACCGGAAATAAAGTCTTAATATCAATGTTGTCTGCACTGAGCTCCTGGCAGGGCTGCCAAAACACACAGCCGGACCCAGGGCAGGATTGGACCGCTGCGCGCATCCCCCCATGCCCCCCCACCTGGGCCGTCACGCTGCACCTTTCTGTCTGCTACCTCGCTCTGTCCTCTCCTGTGCTGCTCCTGTCCATACCAGGAGTCGGAACCCATATGATTGCATTAACACGATATTGCATTAATGCAATCATCTGGGTCCTGAGCAGCACGGAGGAGCAGGAGAGGACAGACAGAAGCAGGCAGGAAGAAGCTTGCTGGCGCCAGGCCCAGGGAAATTCCCCCCCCCCCCCCCCTTCTCGGCGGCCCTGGCTCCTGGTTCAGGCACCCATTTGTCGCTGACGTTACTGAAAGTCACTCTAATAAAATCATTTTAAGTAAAATATGTTTTTCAAGACTTTATATTATTTGCCTATCATTTCTCCTTGGGTATTTTGTTTCAAATAATTCTGTATTACTTTTAAAATGTGATATCTAATTTCTTTATATGTATTCTGCTTGGCATTACTATTGACATTAATATTACCCCTACTAACTAACTAACAATAATGCACACTCACACACACCCATAAAAAATTAGAGGAAACATTAAGGGGCCCCTTTACTAAGCAGCAGCAAGCCCACCATGGGTTTACCGCGCAGCAACCTGGAACTACTGCCAGCCCAACATGAGCTAGGGAAAATAGATCTCCTCTTCCCACCCCCACATGGCCACATGGGAAGTGCAATCTTACAAGACAAACAAAAAGGAGGAGCAAACTTCAAGTGACCGTGAGCAATCTTACCGCAGGTCCATTTCTTTTTTCAGCCTTTTTACCCTCTGTGATAAAACCGGCCTCAGCGCGCAGCAAAAATGGCCACCGCCTCTAACGCAGGGCCCATTTTACCGCAGCTTAGTAAGACGGCCTCTAAAAGCAGAAAACATCCTGGGAACTGAAGTGAAAGTGAGCTCTGGAGGAACAAGGCAAGCAAAGGTTTTGGGGAAGGGTTAGAGGCAAGGTTGAGGGGCTCTGAAATAAAGTTGGCATGAGAGAGGAACAAAGGTCAAGCGAAGGGAAAGGTAGAGTAGACAGATATCCTTGAGAGAAGGAACAAAAGATGGGCTTAAGATACTGTTATGATTGGGGTCTGAACCCCTCTCAAACTTACCTCTTTCCTGGGGGTCAGCTTCTTAGCTGGCTTCTGTTTCTTTGTCTTTCCTTTCTGAGCTGGCTCTGTCTCTCTGTGCTGGCAGCTTCCAGCAGCAGGGCTCTAATTGTTTCACTGTACTGCACCTGTGTGGGTAGTCTGAGTTGCTCTAACTCTCTTTGGGTGTACTGGCTTCAAGTGTTTCACGGTGTTGCATTGGTGTGGGTTGGGCCTCTATGGTTTTCAGTGTGCTCTCTGGGTTAGTGTGCTGTTGCCTGGGTCTAGGGAGTGTGACATCATCAGGGAGGGCCTTGATAAGGAAGTGGGTTCTTTCCTTCAGGGCCTTCGCAATGTTTGCTTCTGGCTACTTGCTTTAGGTCCAGGTTAGTTTAGTGCAGTCAGTGTGCACTTGTGACTTGTGTGTTTGATTTCCCTGTTTTTCCCTTTGGCTCCTCTGCTTTCCCTTTTGCTACGGTGTGTAGCACTGCTGTTAGTGCAGTGCTGGAGTTTAGTGCTGGGAGCACCCTTGTTAGTAAGTGTTTAGAAAGCACCTTTTGTTGTTGGGGTATTTGGCTTTCCTGCTTGTTTCCTTGTGCTTGCCCCGCTTTTCCTCATGACCTGTGTTTAGCTGCTGTAGCCGGGTGCTTAGGAAGCACCATGGTGAGAACCCATGTTTAGCTGCTGCAGCTTGGTGCTTAGGAAGTACCAGTGTTAGGTCTGGCATTTGTCTTCCCTTCCTTTCCCCTTGTGGTTTCCCTGCACTTCTGTTAGTGTAGGACGTAGGGGCACCCCTGTTAGTTTCTGTTGGGAGCACGGCTGTTAGTGGAGGACTTAGGAGCTTTTCTGTTGGTGCTGGGCTTAGGAACACTTTTGGTCACTTTAGGAGTTAGGTGCACTTCAGTTACAGCTTGTTCTAGTCCTGGTCCCTGTGTCGTCCAGTAAGTCCTGCCGGCTACTCGAACCCATGAGCTCAACTCCTGGGGGGCTTAGTAGCTAAGTGCAGGTGAAGCTGTGTGGACCAGTCCAGTGTGCTCCAGTCCCGTGTTCCAGTGCTGTGTCCTCCAGTCCAGTGTGCTCCAGTCCAGTGTGCTCCAGTCCAGTGTGTTCCGGTCCGGTGTGTGTTCCGGTCCGGGGGAGTGCAGTCCAGTGTTCCAGTCCTGTGTCCTCCAGTCCGGGGGATTCCAGTCCATGTGTTCCGGTTCGCTGGGCAGTGCCTGCAGTCCCTGCCGGTGTGCTTACCCAGTGTTGGTTGGTGGGTTTTGCCTGCTGCTGTCGCTCCTCGTCAGCAGCCCAAGGGCTCACGTTCGCTCCAGAGCCCAGCCCCGCGGGCTCTGAACCTGAGAACCTGACAAATACCAAGGGTTCAGGTTGAAATACAATAAGATTTGTTTTTAAAGATGTAAGATATTTTGCTGGAATGCAGAGCCTTGTAATTTAACTCGAGTCCAAGAAAGAGGAGATGGTATGCGTAATCCCAGGGTCACAAGGTGTCTTGGCGTTAAGCTGTGTTTGGTGAATATTTTTATGACTAAAATAGATTCTAATTATTGGGACAGGGGTACCATTTGCTGCATGTCCTGCACAATGACATAACTATTGAGGAATTTCCTAGCTGGAACGGTACAAGAAAAGCTAGGGGAGATGTTAAGATGTCATAGAAGTTAGAAGCAAAAAACAAAGAGGCACTAGGTGTCTGAAGCAATAAAACAGGAAAATGCCAAAGCAGACACTGTAAAGTCCAAAACAAGTCTTTATTTAAGCAAATCCCGACGTAGCCACATTTCGCCAAAGAGGCTGCATCAGGGGTAAACATAAACAACTTACCAGGGTTTCTCAACCTTTGCCCTGGTAATGAAACTAAACATCCAAGATGACTTGAATAAACCTTCTTACCAAAGGAGGGACACTCTCATCCCTCCCTGTCTCATCAGCTCATAACCTTGGAGTCATCTTGACTCCTCTCTCTCTTTCTCTGCACATATTCAACAGACTGCTAAAACCTGTCATTTCTTTCTCTATAATATCACCAAAATTCATCCTTTCCTTTCTGAGCACACTACCAAAACCCTTATCCACGCTCTTATCACCTCTTGCATAGACAATTGCAACTTGCTTCTCACAGGTCTCCCGCTAAGCCACCTCTCTCCCCTTCAATCTGTTCAAAATTCTGCTGCATGACTTATATTCCGCCAGTGTCGCTATGCTCTTAGTATGCTCAAATCACTTCATTGGCTCCATATCCATTTCCGCATGCAATTCAAACTCCTCTTATTGACTTACAAACTGCAGCTCCTCAATACCTCTCCACTCTTATCGCTCCCTACAATCCTCCCCGTTCACTGAGTAAATCTCGTATCTGTTTGTATGTACCCTTCTCCTCCACTGCTAACTCCAGACAGTTCCTTAATCTTGCTGCACCATATGCCTGGAATAGACTTCCTGAGCCAGTACGTCAAGCTCCATCTCTGGCTGTCTTCAAATCTAGGCTAAAAGCCCACCTTTTTTATACTGCTTTTAACTACTAACCCTTATTCACTTGTTCAGTACCTATGTTTTATCATTCCCACCTTAATAATTCCATTATCCCTTATTTGTCCTGTTTGTCTGTCCTAATTAGATTGTAAGCTCTGTCAAATATGTCTAGTAGTGCTATAGAAATGCTAAGTAGTAGTAGTAATAGTAGTTCTAGGTACTGGGGTTCAGGGCACTGGTTAAGGACCAGGACAAAAGTGAAAAGTGAAGAGATGCTGTGCCCAATCAAGTAAGTTCCTACCTCCCAAGAACCAGGCTGTGGCTTAAGAAGCAGAAGCCTCAAATCCTGGAGAGGGTGGACCCTCACCAAGCCAACCTGGCTGAGCGTAAGAGGAAAAGATAGGTGCTATGTCTGAAGGAGTATGTTATCTCAAGGATAAATGGATTCCTCCCATCATCTATCTTTGTGCATGCTGTAGAGAAACTCTGCTTAAGAATGGAAACATTTCACAGCCAGGATTTATTAACCTGAGGTATTCAGGTACCACATATTAGTAAAATTCCATGGTAACTTTTTCATGTTCATGTTGTGGTATTTAACCTCACTTTAGTAAATAAGCATTTTCTGGAGTTACCTGCACAAATCTTTATGGTTAAAATTTATCCTCCTGTGACCAGCTAAATGTAGTGCAGGAATGGCAGCATGCACAAAATTTACCTGGATAAAGACAGGCTGTACAGGAATCATTCCCCCACAAAGCGAACCAAACTTTACCCAGTTAACTTTAAACTGGATATTCAGCCCACACCAATACTAGCTGAATATCCAAATAAAATGAATTGGACAAAGCTGTCCACATAACTTTCCTGCTCTGTGGCTTTTAGAATAAGGAGCACTCTGTATTACCAAAATAACTATTTATAAACATGTACAGCTGCCATAATATTTAAATATTATACAAGATAAAAGTACTTGTAATGCTAAATATGCACAGTGTGATTAAAGACAGGCATAAGATCATTGAATAAACTTACCTTTCCCAGGATTTCCATGACATTAGTAATTTCCTTTATTTCTATTATTTCACTACTATCTGTTTGTGTTGAATGATCTGTTGAAAAGAAGCCCGCTCTTAACTGATCTCCTATGGAAGGCCTAGAGGGAATTAAAGTATACATGCAGATGTCATATTTAAGAAAAGAGCACTAAAGACATCTTACTTTAAGTTTCAAGTTTATTCATTAATTCTTACACCACCCATCAGGAACCCTTCTGTACTGTTTATAATTGCTAATTAAAACAAGGTATTGGAAATACAGAAAGTATAAAACAGAAAAGGCAGGAACTCCCTGCACAAAATGTGATGACTTACCTCACCAAACTAGTTCAAGGCAAGTTACAGTCATTTCAATAATAGACTCTTTATATAAAGCCCAAAGAACTCAGTCCCCGTGATTTCTATACAAATACACTATACCTTATCCATTGACCCCCAAATTCTATAAAAGTTGCTGAAAATTGCAAACGCAAATTTAGGGGCATGCCCAATTTAATTACTGGTGCTAATTGGTTTTAATTAAAATTATTTGTGTAAAGTTTACACCCAGGTCCAAAAAGGAGGCATGGCCATGGAAGGGTCGTGGGCAAATCAAGCACCTTCCTTTAATTTACGCATGCTGTTATAGAATAAAGGGGATTCATGCCTAATTTAGGAAAAGGGATTTACACCAAGGTTTCGTTTGTGTAAATGGTCACTCCTAAATGTAGTTGCAGTTCTTAGTGCTAAATGCTATTCTATAAACAGTAGCTAACTTTTAATGCCATTTATAAACTAGTGCTATTTTTTTCAATGCTGATTTTTTTAGACACCATTTATAGAATTTAGTCCCATATAATTCTACAGCTTCCTAATCTGATATGGAATCATATTCCAAACACTTGATGCCAGACATTCTTTTCAAATGGATTCCCTTAGGGTTTGGAAAGTGTAAAGGTAAGGTATCACGCAGAATATTAGACTTGCTACTACCTGAGTAATAAATCCAATCTAACATGTAATCCACGTAATATCTAAAAAATCATTGTGCACAATTTAAATTGTATGAGGTCTTTCTTCTACTGTCAACCAATGAAGACTTACAAACATGGGAAATACTCTGTCACTTTTATGGGTGGAAAAAATAAGCTAAGCAGCTGAATTCTGTACTGTTTACATCTTAAAAAAAAATATTTTTCTACAGCCCAGGTGCACAAAGCTTTGCACCACTAATCTGATGGTAGAGCATTCCAGATAACTAAAACTATGAGATTAACATCAAAAAAGCTTTCTTTACCACTACAATCACTTGCTTATCCATTCTTAAAGAACTTGTCAGAAAAATTCCTAAGATTTTCAGACTTGATTCAAGTTTGAAATTAGAATTACTCTGTTTTAATACATTATCATTCCATGTATTGCCATTCTGTCCTAGTAATAAAAAATTCATTTTATCCTTTCTTAGTTTCAAGTAGTAAACCAGAAGCTATTGTTCAAGTAAATTAAAACAATCCACTTCCATCTGGATGTTACAGATGCAGAGGACAATATCAGAAGAACTGTGATATCATCTGCATATATAAAGACTTTCTATCCAAGCTGACAAAGTGTTTGGCCTAATGAACTCATGAGAATGTTAAACAATGTGGGTGATAGAGGTGATCCCTGAAGAACCCCGCATTGGGATTCCCATGGACATGATCTTAACCCTTGGAACTTTACCTCATAAGACCTAAAAGTAGGGAATCCACTGAACCACTTCAAAACATTTCCATGTATTCCAATTTGACTTAAAACTGACAAAAGAATTGTGTAATCCACCAGATCGAACGCGCTTAATAAATCAAATTGCATTAAGATGACCCTCTGACCCCTACAAAGAAATGATCTTACCTCCGCTAATAAAGAACCTAATACAGTTTCTGTGCTATATTGTTTGCGGAACCCTGATATATATAAAGAACTATAATCATCTATAAAACATAATGCAATATCTCCTCATATTTCCCCTTCTTCCTTCTGAATTTGTATTATAATATTCTGCAAAATTATCTGTCCAAGCTGTGAAGCCAGAAGTTTATCTATTTTCTCACAAGACGTGGTGTTGTTGCCCTATTTTCCTATACACTTCATCATTTAGAATACTATTCATTTGTATCCTTAGCATTTGGATTTCATCAGTCAGTTTTTGTGTTTTATTTTGTGAAGGTTCTATACCTGTGCCAACTCCCTATATAGAATGAAGTTACTCACCTGTGTAGGTGTTCTCTGAGGACAGCAAGACATAAATTACCACATATAGGTGACGTCATTGACAGAGCCCTGGCACAGACGCTGCCTAGAATTTAGAAAATTCCTGCAGCCTCTGGCAGGCCTGACTGTATATGCGCATATCGCTTCCCTCCCATCCAACTTGCACAGGACCCGCAGTTGAATAAAAAAAAACATAGAGAATGCAACTTCCAGAGGAGGTGGGAGTAGGATATGTCCTGCTGACCTTGGAGAACACCTGCTAGAAGTAAGTAACCACTTTCTCTGAGGATAAGCAGGACGGAAGACTACCACATATGGTAAAAGGCTCACAAAAAACAACAAACAATGGTCAATGGGGACTTGCAACAAGCAAGGCTAATCGGAAACCAATCAAACAATAACAAAATATAAACTTCTGTAGTGGAGGTGTAGCCTGGCACACAACAGAATAGACCTAAGAGAGTGGAATTGGATTCTAGACCCCAAACATATTCTGCAGATCTGTCTGACCAAACTGGCTGTTACATCAGGAATCTTGCTCAAGGCAGTCATGAGATGTGAATGCATGTGCTGAAGACCAAATTGCAGCCCTGCAGATCTCCTCAATGGAGGCTGACCTAAAGTAGGCTACAGACGCAGCCATGGCTCTGACATCGTGAACCGTGACATGGTCCTCCAGAGTCAGCCCAGACTGGGAATAGGTGAATGAGATGCAGTCCACTAGCCTATTGGATAGAGTGCATTTACTGACGGCTGGTTGGTTCAAAAGAAACAAGATCCTGGGTGGACTGTCTATGGGCTTTATTCTGCTCTATGGGTTTTATTCTGCTCCAGATAGAAGGCTAAAGCTCGCTTGCAGTCCAGAATGTGCAGTGTGCTTTCACCAGGATGAGCATGAGGTTTTGGGATAAATGTTGGAAGGATGATTGACTGATTAAGATGGAACTCCAACACTATCTTAGGAAAGAACTTGGGATGCATGCAGAGAACTATTCTGTTATGATGAAATTTTGTGTAAGGTGGATCAGCTACTAGGACCTAAAGCTCACTAACTCTATGGGATGAAGTGACCATCACAAAAAAACAAGACATTTCAGGTCAGGTACTTCCGAAGGCAGGAATCCAAAGGAGATTTCACCAACTGGGAGGGAACAATCTTGAGGTCTCAAGACAACTGGAGATTTGTTGGGGGCTTCATCAAAATCAAACCTTGCAAAAAGCAAACAACTAGAAGCCGTACAGAGATGGGCTTACCCTATACACAGTGATGGTAAATGCTGACTGCACTGAGGTGAACCCATATAGAGTTGGCTTTTAAACCAGAGACTCAGAGATGTGTAGAAAGTACTCAAGCAGAGAGAAAGGATCTTTTCCACTTAGAAGTATAAAACCACTTAGTGGAGTCTTTCCTGGAAGCCAGCAGAACCCTGGAAACATCTTCAAGCAATTTGTCACGTATGTGAATATTTCCTTGTCTATGATCACCTCGCCCTCTGGTGGCCAGAACCAGTGGCTGCTATGAACTGGCACATGTTCCAGACTTCAGCCCAGTCCAGTCCGGATCTTCCAGGTTGCCAGACTTGCTTCTCTTGTTTGTGCCTGAACAGCACCTGTAGCTGCCTTGTGATTCCTGCAGCTGAACTTCAGCAGCTGATGGGCTTTATTAATCACTTGGAAATTTCTGTGTTTGTCTTTGCATCATCTAAGGTCCCTGGTTTGTTGGTGCTTTGTTGCACTTCTGCCTAGTCCGGTTTCTTGTTTGAGTTTCTTGTCCAGTTCTAGTTAGTCTGTGTGTAGTTTAGCTTAGGTTTATTGCTTATGTTCCTAGTCTTGTTTCTGGTCTGTCTTCCTGGTCTAGTTTCTGTTTGTCTGTGTCTCTTTCTCAGTGGCTGCATGGCAGCTTTTAGTCCTGTCTCTTTTCTGTCAGTGTTTGTACCCTGTTTCAGTGGCTGCTTGTCAGCTTTCAGTTCCTGTCCTTTAGCTTGTCCATTTCCTGCTTTGTGTAGTATTGTCTGTCTGTGAGTCCTAGCCCAGTTTCCTGCCTTGCTGCCCATGTATATTCCTTTCCCCTCTGACCCTCAGTCTCTGTTCAGCCTAGTTGGTATTCAGTTCCTGCCCTGTCCGGTAAGTCCTGCCGGCCGCCTGCACCCAGGGGCTCAACTCCTGAGGAACAGTGGTCAAGTGCAGGTGAAGACTAGGTGTTCCTGTCAGAGTTCTGCCTTGTCTCTGGTGTGGGGTGGTTTTGCCTGCCACTGCTGCTCCACGGCAGTGGTCCAAGGGCTCACGAACCTAGTTTCTGCCTTGAAAACCTGACACAATTGAAGGAATGTAAATTCTACGCTTTCAACCTCCAAGCTGTGAGGGCCAAGAGTTCCCTCGTTCCGGATGATGAGGGTTGGAAAACACTCCAATCTCCAAGATTCTTCGGAGGATAACCCCAAAAGAAGAGGAAACAATATCTGTCTTGGCCAGTATGACCAATAAGAATCATGGTACCCTGGTTCTGCTTGAGTTTCAGCAGAGTTATCCCAACCAGAGGTCTGGAAGGATACACACACAGAAGACCCCTCCACCAATCCAGGAGGAAGGCATCCCATGTTAAGAGACCACTTGTGTAGTTGTATCACCCTGCTCAGTCCGTCTGCCAGACTGTTGTCTTTGTCCACCAGTTATGTGGCCCTGAGCACTATGCCATGGATAGAGGCACAGTTCCACACCTTCACTCCTTCCCAGGATATAGGACATAGGATCCTGTACCTCCCTGCTTATTCACATAGTACATTGCAGCTTTCTGTTTGGATTAAAATAATTTGATTCAAGAGCGGATCTCCAAAAGTCTTCAGAGCATTCCAAATTCCTCGCAGCTCCAGAAGATTGATATGGAGCTGAGTCTCTAAATCAGACCAGTGACCTTGTGTGTGAAGTCCATCTACATGTGCACCCCAGCCCAGGATAGATGCACCTGTGGAAAGGAGGAACTTGGGTATGGAAATCCCAGACTCAAATTTCTTTGAATTGTTCAACAGAGAAACAATTCTGTTAACTCCAGAGTGACAGAGATGACATTCGCTAGATTCCCTGTGGCTTGACACCATTGGGAAGCCAGAGTCCACTGGGTAGCCACAAGTGGAAGCATGCCATGGGAGTGACACATACCGTGAAAGCCATGTGGCCCAGCAAACAACCTCAACATCTGCCTAGTTGTGACCTGCTGGCTGTGCTGAACCTGCCATGTGATGCAGATGAGGGCATCAGCTCTGGCCTGAGGAAGGTACAGTAGACTCGAGCATGGCCAATGTCTACCAGGGATCCAATGAACTCCAATTGTTGGCTCGGGACAAGGTGAGTATTTGGGTAGTTGATAACGAACCCTAGTAACTCCAACACCCAAATAGTTCTTCGCACTGATTCTTGAGCACCTTCTTTTGATGTGCTCTTTACCAGCCAATTGTCCAGGTAGGGAAACACATGCACTCCCAGTCTGCATAACGACACTGAAACTACTACTAGACTTTTTGTGACATATCTGGATGTGGCTATAAGGATCCTTTAAAGTCCAGGGAGCATAGTCAATTGTTTTTACGAACCATGGGAAGACGGGTGCCCAGGAAAACCATACTGAACTTTTCTTTGAACAGGGTCCTTAGGTCTAGGATGGGATGAAATTCCCCTGTGTTTTTTTGGGCATGAGGAAGTATTTGGAATAGAATCCCTTCCCTTCTTCCCCTGGTGGAATGGGTTCAACTGCATGGACCTTTACAAGGGAAGAGAACTCCTCTACAAACTGTTAATCTGATCGTGAGCCCTTGTGCCTAGGCCGAGGCTTAGGAAGGACCTTGCCCAAGGCCTAGGGTAGACCAATCAGGCGCTAAGCAATACCATGGGCCACAAAGCCCTGCACACTCAGATCAACAAGCACCACAAGAAAAGGGAAATAGACCACTCAGGCGAGCCGCAAGGCCAGAGTTCAAGCGTATGGGCCGCAAGGCCAAACTGGAACCAAATCATACACTAGGGAAAAGAACAATGAGGGGTCCCTGAAGGGACTGGAGCTCAAGCAGCACACACAATGCCAACCAGTGACACAAAGGGAAGGACAACAGACAAAATTGGTGGATACAGACTACGACCAGAGAGAGAGAATACAAATAAAGGCTACACAGTAACTCAGGCAGTGGAGGGCAAAGCCCATAAGAAAAAAGGGAAAGCCGTGGTCAGAATGGGACACTATAGACTCAGAACCTACAAGAGCAAAGCTCCACAGAAATGGCTGAACAGGGGAAAACAGACTGAAGGAAAAGGCTGCTTTCAAATATAAGGACAGGAAAGAAGCAGGCTCACAAGAGTACAGAAAGGGATAAGGCAGACACCAGAGAAAGGCTGCCTAAAAGAGGCAGGGCTCACAGAAGGCAAATACCAAGCAATGCACATAAAGAGTTAACACTGAGTAAAGGAAAACTAAACAAACAAAGCAGGAACGAGCTTACCACGAACAGAAAGGCTGCCTAACAGAAGCAGGTCTCACAGAAGGCAAATACCAAGCTCTGCACATAAAGGGTTAACACTGAGTAAAGGGAAACTAAACAAACAAAGCAGGAACTAGGTTACCATGGACAGAAAGGCTGCCTAACAGAGGCAGGGAGAAATGAGGCAGAGGACAGACCCAGCTGCACTGCAAAGAAGCAATCAAGGACACACTGGTTACAACCCAGGGGTGTAGCCAGACTTCGGCAGGAGGGGGGTCCAGAGCTCGAGGTGAGGGGGCACATTTTAGCTTCCCCCCCCCCCCCGCCGCCGCTGACCCCCCCCCCCCCCCCCGCCACCGACCCTCTCAACCCCCCTCCGGCTGCCAACCCGCCATTGCCTACCTTTGCTGGCGGGGGACCCCAACCCCCACCAGCCGAGGTCCTCTTCTTCTCGCAAAAGGCTTCCTTCTGTTTCTGACGTCCTGAAACAGAAGGAAGCCTTTTGCAAGAAGAAGAGGACCTCGGCTGGCGGGGGTTGGGGTCCCCCGCCAGCAAAGGCAGGCGACGGCGACAATGGGTTGGCGGCGTGAGAGGGGGTGGGCGGGTCGTCGGCAGGGGGGTCCAGGGCCAAATCCACAGGGGCCCAGGCCCCCCTGGCCCCATGTAGCTACACCACTGTAACCAGCACACACACACAGAGACCACAAACAAAAAGGAGAGCAAGGAAACTCCTCAAAATACACACTGTGCCGCGAGCACAGACTGAGTAAGAGAACCAGAGCTCAGCTGACAGGAATTAATGCTAGAGCGTCCGCTGTAGGGAAAGGCAAGATTAAATAGGTCTGGCTTCTGACGTCTGCTGCTTCAGACGTCAGCTCAATCCCTGACAGGCCAATCAGAAGCGAATCCCAGTCATTCCTCTGCCTGTCTCAGTAGAATCATAACACAAACACCACCTGATGCTGAGAGGTGAGTTTGGATGCTCTCAGTAGACAATTTGGAGGAGATTGATGACGTGTTAATAGCAGTTAGCGTATCTGGGTTTACAACAGGTTTGAACAAGTTCCTGGAGGAAAGGTCCATAATCTGCTATTGAGATAGACATGGGGGAAGCCACTGCTTGCCAGGGGATCGGTAGCATGGAATGTTGCTACTATTTGGGTTTCTGGGCTAGATGGATCATTGGTCTGACCCAGTACGCCTATTCTTATGTTCTCATGTTCTTATGTTAATGAAGTGTGTAATCCTCCGGGACTATTTCAAGGACCCACCAGTCTGAGGTTATAAGGGGCTACCTTGCTTGGAAAAAATTCAGCCTCCCTCTAGCTGGTAGGCCATCTGAAACAGGCACTTTTATGGTGGATATGCTCTGCTTGTCATGGTTGTTGCTGTATCCCATGCTTACACTCACCTGTCCTCCCGGTGACCAGGCCCTGTGGCTGCCGTGGACTGCCTTCTCCCTGTTTCCCAAACGTGTTCCAGAGATCATTCCAGTCCTATTCTGATGTTCAAGCATTCCAGACTTGCTTTGGTGTTCCTGTAGCCAAGCCTCGCTTTCGTGTTCTTGCAGCCAAGCCTCGCCCTGGTGTTCCTGCTGCCAAGCCTCACTTTGGTGTTCTTGCAGCCAAGCCTTGCTCTGGTGTTCCTGCTGCCAAGCCTCACTCTTACTCGTGAAATCATCAGCAAATGCCTTTATAAAGTGCCTTGAAACCTTGCTTTGCCTTTCCAACGGAGGTCTTCAGACTAGCTCTTGTCTGCGTATGCTAGTTGCACTTCTTACCTGCTTTCAGCTTCTGCTCCAGTCCTGCTTATTGCAGTCCTGCTTGTTCCAGTCTTGCTAGCCTTCAGCTTCAGTTCCAGTCCTGCTTGTACCAGCCCTGTCTGTTTTCAGCCTCGTTTCCTGTTTGGGTTGTTCGCCTGTTGCTGCCAGTCGCCGGCAGTGGCCCAAGGGCTCACTACTCCTGACTCTGTGACAGATTACAAAGGCCATGAGCAGAAGCTAAGCATAGAGCCCTGAAACATCTTCCTCCCAATATACTCCAGAGTTCAAGGATCCCAACCTGGGTCTTCAAACTTCTGGCCCTCTTACTTTTAAATTTTAATCTTTATTGAATTTCTGAAAAATACTTTCAAGAAAACATCTTGAAACAAGAAAAATAAGTGGTCATAAGTAAATGTATAACATATACACTTTTAAGGAAAATAAAATATTTTATTTATTTGTTTGTTTGTTTGTTTCATTTGTATCCCACATTTTCCCACCTATTTGCAGGCTCAATGTGGCTTACATATAACCGTAAAGGCATTCGCCAATTCCGGTATGAACAAATACAAAAGTGATATCATGGTAGAATAAAGTTCATATATGACAGATGTGTTAGGGATTCGTAGGGAGGAAGAGTTAATTTATGTCCATTACGAGCTATGGTTTCGTAGAGAAGAAGAGTTAATATATGTTTAATCTGAGCCTTGGTTTCGTTGTGTTGCAGGGTTTAGGCATTTATGTTGGGTCAGTAGGGCATGCCTTTTTGAACAGGTTAGTTTTAAGTGATTTCCAGAATTTTAGGTGGTTGTACGTTGTTTTCACAGCTGTTGGTAATGCGTTCCAAATTTGTGCACTTATGTAGGAAAAGCTGGATGCATAAGTTGATTTGTATTTGAGACCTTTGCAGCTTGGGTAGTGGAGATTCAGGTATGTTCGTGATGATTCTGTTGTGTTCCTGGTTGGTAGATCTATGAGTTCTGTCATATATCCCAGGGCATCGCCGTATATAATTTTATGAACTAGGGTGCAGATTTTGAAAGAGATACGTTCTTTGATTGGGAGCCAGTGCAGTTTTTCTCGGAGGGGTTTGGCGCTTTCAAATCGTGTTTTCCAATAACAAGTCTGGCTGCCGTGTTTTGAGTGGTTTGGAGTTTCTTTATGATTTGTTCTTTGCATCCCACATAAATACCATTGCAGTAGTCAACATGGCTTAATACCATTGATTGTATCAAATTGCGAAATGTTTCCCTTGGGAAGAATGGTTTCAAGCGTTTAAGTTTCCACATTGAGTGGAACATTTTCTTTGTTGTAGATTTCGCTTGGTTCTCCAGTGAGAGGTTACGGTCGATTATAACACCGAGGATTTTCAGGCTGTCCGAGATTGGAAGGGTGCATCCTGGGATGTTTATGTAAGAAAAATCTCAATTGCCACTCATTACTTAAGTCCCCAGTGAGGAGGAGGAGAAAAGAGATCAATCTAAAGAATTTAACTTACAATCAAAATAGATAAATCCCCTAGTGAGCAGACAAACTACATTATTTAACAGAAAATGTGCCAGATATCTCAAGGCTGCTGTTCAGGTGTCGCCAGAGCTATAACTTTTCCATGAGCCACAGTCTTATTACTTAGAAAAATCACAAGTTGAGAAGATAAAGGACTCTTTATTATGTCTTATCAAACTTTTACAGGGAAATTTTAATAGGAATGTGGCCCCAATGGTCAAAACACGTGGTCTCATTAAAATAAATTGCTTGCAATGTTCCTGAGTCACCTTTGCCACATCAGAAAAAATCCTAACTTTCAAAGCAAAAAAAAAAAAAAAGGTTCCCTGTGCCTAAAATACAGCTTCAAAATGCAATCACGATCACAATCCAATCTCCTTGTAACCACCATGGAAAATGGAATGACCAGTTCTTTAAATGATTCTAGAAAAGCTGTCAAGTTCAAACTATCTTGAGATATATGATAAAGATGGTCAATTCCTCCAACTCCTACTTTTTCTTGAAAGAGGGCAGATAAAAAGTCCTAGATATATGTGGCTTAGATTGTAATCTCCTGTTGTTGATAATAATTTTTAGGCTGGATCGTTGTGTTCTCGGTCCCTGCGTGTTTAATAAAGTTTGTTATGCTTCTGAAGTCAGTAGAAGGACTCTTCCGGCCAATACGTACTTGCTGGTGCCTTTTTAAAGCCACATGGAGTATCTGAGGAGGAAGTCTCCTGTCAATTAGAGTCTGAGGAAGGAATTGTTCTCCTTTTTTTGTCTTAACCCTCGTCCCTGAAGCAAGCAATTGAAACCTGCAGAGTCGGGCGGTTCTCAGGGGAAGGCGTTATTGAATGTTTTTAGAAGAATTCCAAGGAGAATGATAAGTACTCAGCGTTTCACCTAGCACATTTGTTTCAAAGATTTAAAGTTTGTAGCACTGTGGTGTTGGGAAGCCAAAAAAATAACAGAAAGAAAAAAAGTCTTCCGCAAACACTTTGGGGAGACCCGATGAAAGAAATGCTATACCACTTCATAGCAGCATTATTGACTGCATGAGAAGTGGAAAAACATCTGAGGGTTCCCTTTATACTTAATATAATGTGTACATTACATCATGTGTACCATACAGGTGAAACGGTGCATTGGTGATAGCTGAGATTTGAGTTTATATTTTGGTGGCTAAGGTCCTGGTTTATATGTTTACTTGTGGATGTTACAAGAGACTACGATATTTTTGAATTTTTCCATTGTTAGATTGTAATTTGACATGCAAAACTTCAGTAGCATAATGTTTCAACATTCCTGTGCTGAAACTCCAGGTATACGGGGAAAATGTATTAAGCGGAGATTCCGCCTCTGTATCTGATTCTCCAAGTATTCACATTCTACCTCCAAATTAGTTTCACCTTAACCAGGGCAGCCGAAACTAGGTCCAAACGTTGTACAGTAGAGGACACAGCTTCAGAAGAGTTCTGAACCAAAGTTAATCTAGAATCAAAACTGTCTACCAACTGTTCCAAAGCAAAGAAATCTTACCAGCATGTGTAGCCATCTGAGATGTTATTGCCTGGCCCAAGGAAACAATCGTTTTCCAAATTTCCTCAAGGGTAAATGTGGAAGGTCTTACTGGTTCAAAGATTCTGGTTGAAACTGGCCCAAGTTGAGCACCAGTGGCCCAAGAGCCACCTGCCTCCATTGGGTCACTCGTTATGATGTCAGATACGACTGGTGAGCCTCCTGCAGAGTGTGTACCATTCTGTACCATAGGTACTGGCACTCCTGATAATCCTAGAACAATAGAGCCACTACCAGAGCCATCAACACCGGATGCTCTGCTCATCTCCAAATCTTTGTTGCTGCAGTGCAGGACTGTACAGGACTGGAAAGGGTGCCTGTTCACCTTCCTCCACCCACAGCGGGACTTCCCTGGACGATGGAATATGCATGGTAAAAGTTTCAATTTTTTGCTGAATAAAAGACAAAGTACTACTAGCCTTCCCCAATGGGGAGGCAAGTTTCTTTGGCCTTCTCTTAGGCATAGCAAGAGAACAGGAAAAGAGCTCCATGCAGGTCTGCTCTCTAAGGCACCATCTTCGAACTTCTGGCCCTTTTGAGGGCAGAGTTGACCACCATAGAATCATGAGGAAGCTACTGTGTATAGGACACAGAGAGTGGGGTCTCCCAATTCCACATCTGTATTGCCTTGAAGATGCTGTGCATGGAACTGTCACAGCTTCCCTAGGAGAAGAATCATAAATCAAGGACATCTAACATGTTGGCCCTGGACTCAATCTCCAAATTAAATGGGATGGCCTTGGCCATCTTCCTCAAAAAAACTAACAAAGGAGAGTTTCTCTAGGGGAGACAACATGACAAGCCTGGAATAGAACTGAGGGACTTTGTGATTCAGGTGAGTGGCAAAGAGATCCACCGAGGGAGTGCCCCACACTACAAAGATCTTGTGAGCAACGCCCACGCTGAGACACCACTCATGCAGTTGCATAACCCTGCTCAGTCTGTCGGCCAGACTGTTGTTCTTGACATCCAGATAATTGGCTTGAAGGAACATGCCATGCTGGTGAGTCCAGCGCCACATCTGGATGGCGTCTTGACACAGAGGGCGTGATCCGGTACCCCCATGCTTGTGGGTATAATGCATTGCAACCTGGTTGTCTGTTTGAATGAGTACAATTTGGTGAGACAGCTCATTTCTGAACAGCCTTTAAAGCATTCCAGATCGCCCGGAGTTGCAGACGGTTGATCTGAAGGACTGTTTCCTAGACTGACCAGGTTCCTTGAGTGTGAAGCCCATCCATATAAGCTCCCCAACCTAGGAGAGATGCAGCTGTTGTCAGCACTTTTTGAGGCTGAGAAATTTGGAATGGGAGTCCCAGAGTCAAATTGGATCGAATGATCCACCAAAACAAAGAGTGAACAAGGTCTGGGAACACTTGGATGACATCTTCTAGACTTCCCGTGGCTTGGCACCAATGGGAGGCTAGGGTCCATTGGGCTGATCTCATGTGAAGGCGTGTCATGGGTGTCACATAAACTGTGGAAGCCATGTGGCCCAGCAACCTCAACATCTGCCAAACTGTGACCTGCTGCGAGGCTTGAACCTCAGAGGCCAGGGTGGCTAGAGTGTCCGCTCTTGGTTCTTGGAGGAAGGCTCAAACCTTCTGTGTATCGAGCAGTGCTCCAATGAACTCCAATCACTGGGCAGGGTGAAGATGGGACTTGGGGTAGTTTATAACAAACCTTAGTAGCTCTAACATCCAAATAGTCCTCCGCATGGACTTCCGAGCACCGTCCTCTGACGTTCTCTTTACCAGCCAGTCATCAAGATAAGGGAACACATGCACCCCCAGCCTGCATAACAATGCTGCAAGTACTGCTAGGCATTTGGTAAAGACCCTGTGGGCTGACACTAGGCCAAAAGGAAACACACGGTTCTGAAACTGGTGTGTTCCCAGCCAAAACCGAAGATACTTCCGGTGGGATAGAAGTATCAGGATGTGTGTATATGCATCCTTTAAATCTAGAGAACATGGCAAATCATGTTTCTGAATCATGGGAAGAAGGGTGCCCAGGGAAATCATCCTGAACCTTTCTATGACCAGAAGTTTGTTCAGGGCCCTTAGGACTAGGATGGGACGCATCCAGCCTGTCTTCTTTTGGATGAGGAAGTACTTGGAATAGAATCCCCGCCCTTCTTCCCCTGGTGGAACGGGCTCAACCACATAGGCCTTCAGAAGGGCGAAGAGTTCCTCTGCAAGTACTTTCTCATGCTGAGAGCTGAAGTAATGAGCTCTCGGTGGGCAATTTGGAGGTTTTTGAAACCAATTAAGGGCATATCTGAGATGGACTATTTGACGAACCCATCGGTCAGAGGTTATAAGGGGCCACCTTTCGTAGAAAACTTTCAGCCTCCCTCTGACCAGAAAGTCATCCGATATGGAGATTTTGACAGCAGCTATACTCTGCTGGAGCCAGTCAAAAGCTCGCCCCGAGCTTGCTGGGGTTGAGCCTGAGCAGGCTGGCAAAGAGGGAGCAGTGTACCTATGCCTTTGTGGGTAGTAAGCATCCTTCACTGACTTACCAAAATACCTTCTGGATGAGGAGGCAGATGTAGAAGGCATCCTGTGGGAGAGAGAATATGGTATCAGTATGTTTCTTGATTTGGTCAATGACTTCCTCAACCTTCTCTCCAAAAAGGTTATCCCCCTGGCAAGGGGCATCCTCTAACCTTTGCAAAATAGAATGTTCCAAGTCATAAATACACAGGCATGAGAGTCTGTGCATTACTATACTCTGAGTAGAGATCCTGGATGCCACGTCAAAAGTGTCGTAGGTGCCCCTGGCCAAGAACGTACAACAAGCCTTCTGCTGCTTGGCCAACTGGAGTACCAACTTGGCCTGCTCTGGCGGGAAAGATTCTGCCAAATTCAGCAACTTATGCACCGAGTCCCAAAAGCAGACACTCGTAAAGAGCTGGTCAGACTGAATACGGGACACAAGCATTGAAGCCTGGAACATCTTCCTCCCAAAAGAGTCCAAGGTTCTAGCTTCTCTGCCTAGGGGCTCCAAGGCACAGCCTCTTGTACTCTTGGCCCTTTTGAGAGCAGATTCCACCACCATGGAATTGTAAGGCAACTGATGCCTACTAAAACCAGGTGTACTGTGGATCCGGTACTGGGTGTCAATTTTCTTGGGCATGACAGGGACTGACAGAGGGGACTCCCAGTTTGGATCAAGGACTTCCTTGAGTACTTTGTGGAGAGGGACAGTCACATCCTCCCTAGGAGGAGACATATAGTCCAAGACTGTGAGCATCTTAGCCCTGGGCTTGTCTTCCACTTCTAAAGGAAATGGAATGGCCGCAGCCATTTCCTTTGCAAAAGATGGAAATGAAAGGCTCTCCAGAGGAGATTTTCTCCTTTCAAGTGGAGGGGAAGGTTCAGAGGGGATACCATAGGACTCATCCAAGAAAAAGTACCTTGGATCCTCCTCTGACTCCCATGGGCATTGCTCATCGGTGTCGGACAAAACCTTCACATGGGAATGTCGAGACCGAGCCTGCCTTAACGTAAAGGAACCATGTCCCAAGAGGGGTGTCGAGGACCCAGCTCCCACCTTGACTCTGGCAAAGCTTCCTCCACTGACATCAAGGGGGTACGGGCCTGGGTGGCAGTCGACACCAGAACAGCATGCAACATCAACGTCAGAGATTGCACCGCAGGCTGAGGTCCAAGCAGGGCCACAACGGGAGGTACAGCAGGTGCAAGCACCCCTGATACAGATGCACACCGTTGCATGAGGCCATCCAGCAGTTCAGGTAACAAGGCTCAGATACACTCATTGAGGACCGACATTGGAAAAAGCTGGGGTGCTGGCCCAGAGACAGGTTGCAGAACCATTGGGGTCGAGATGGGAGCCAGGTCTTGGCTGCCTGGAGACGGCACACTGGCACCTCTGGAATGGCAGGGGAGCAATCCTCCCAGCGCCGAATCTTCTTGGGTGCCAATTCCCTCGATGCCCAGGAGCTCCCGGCACCATGCGTCGAGGACCAGTGCCTTCTTAGCCTTAGCCCAAAACTCCGCACTCAGACTTCTTGGCACCAACGAGGATGACATCGAATCCTCACATCGCCTTGAGGTCGGGTCCGACACTGGTCGGTCCTGGGGGCCCTGTCCAGCAGTCAGCGACGAGACAGGTGGAGACCCACTCGGCGCATTACTGCTCCCAGCGTCCATAGGTCTCGAAGCATCCATACCTGGGACCGATTGTCCCAATACAGTCTTCAACGTCGATGTTGATGCCACTGACCCCGATGTTGATGCAAGTGTCGAGGACTTGGACCGGGCTCCATAAATCTTCTCCTGTTAAGCCTCTTCAGACACCTGTGTTCTCTTGTGCATATGCAGACAGAGGACACAGTTAGTAGGACTGTGGTTGGGATCTAAGCACTGAAAACACCAAGAATGGGTGTCTGCACCAGATATGGTCCGATTCCACCAGCTACAGCGCTTAAAGCCACTGGGGACTTTAGATGGCATAGATAGAAAAACTTCCACAGTGAAATCGATGGAAAAAGGAGCAAGATGCCAAGAAAAAAGAGATGGGAAAAACCCGACCAGAGTCAAGGCCTAAACATGGCGTACTGACCGGAAAATAAAGAAAACTTTAAAAAAAAAAAAAAAAAAGGAGGCAAAATTACTACAAAATATATGGGAAAAGAGACCTGAAGACAGACAGAAGAAAAAATCTCCCCGAAAAAAGCCGAAAGACACAAAACAAAGCTCTTTGATTAGGCATGTGAAGAGACACCAGAAAAAACACATCCTCTCTTCACCACGGTAAAAAAAGAACTGGGGAAGACGCGCCCTTGCAGCTGGCGGGAAGGCACTTGCGCTTATGAAGTGAAGTGTGTCTCACATTCCACAAAGCTCTGTTTTGTTAGAAGCTCCGGACCAGGCAAAGCAGCGCCACATTACCCACCTGTGAGAATAAATAGGCCTGCTTGTCCTCCGAGAAACAGATATTTATATTAATCTGAGAGAGCAGATTATGTAAGAATTTTCTGTATTTCCTAGTTAGGTTCTGAGACACGTGGAGGGGCATAATCGAAAGGAAACGCCTATCTCCATGGGCGTTTATCTCCGAGAACGGGTCCGTGAAGGGGCGGGCCGAACCGTATTTTCGAAAAAATGGACGTTTTTGAGCTGGGCGTTTGTTTTTTTAGCGATAATGGAAACTAAAAACGCCCAGCTCAAAAACGTCCTAATCCGAGCCATTTGGTCGTGGGAGGGGCCAGGATTGGTAGTACACTCGCCCCCCTGATATGCCAGGACACCAACTGGGCACCCTAGGTCAGTGCGGTGGACTTCAGAAAAAGCTCCCACATGCATAGCTCCCTTACCAAGGGTGCTGAACACCCAACCCCCCTCCCCCAAAACCCACTACCCACAAATGTACAACACTACCATAGCTCTTAGGGGTGAAGGGGGCACCTACATGTGGGTACAGTGGGTTTTGGAGGCCTCCCATTTACCAGCACAAGTGTTACTGGTAGGGGGGGGGGATGGGCCTGGGTCCACCTGGCTGAAGTGCACTGCGGTACCCACTAAAGGTGCTCCAGGGACCTGCATACACGCAGGCCTCTAGGACTTGTTACTGCTGTATGGCACACCAGTTGACACCTGAAGACTAATCTCTCCAAAACGTCCTTTATTGGAATAAGCACGCTTACTCACAGTTAACTGCAGATCAGAGGTTGTGCCCCACCACTGGCAACGAGTCTCCCTGGTAGTGAGATTAGCAGTAGGTCAGAGCTGGCAGAATGCTGTACAATGCCCTCTTTCAGCCACATTCAAGGTAAGAACTAAGTTCTCTAATGTGGCTAACACATGGAAGGGATCTAAAACTGGCTTACAAAAATGGCCACTACCTCATGGACTACCGGAAACACAACAGGGCACACTCTGACCCAGTAGGCAGGGGGAAAAGCACCATGGGAGACGAGCCTACCAACTACCAACATCGTGAGATTGTAACACAAGCTAATGAAATCACGGAGCCCAATACCCTACACCCACCACAATGCAATGCTGATGTGACCCTGTAGTGCACCCGAGAGCCACATCTGACCCAGGGAAAGGCTGTGACAGGATCGAACATATTCTGCTGTCATGGAGGTGGGTACGGCATTTGAGGCTGGCATACAGGCTGGAAAAGAAGTTTTTAAAGTGGGGTTTTATTGGTGGGAGGGGGTTAGTGACCACTGGGGGAGTCCGGGGAGGTCATCCTCGATTCCCTCCAGTGGTCATCTGGGCAGTTGGGGCACTTTTTTGGGACTTGTTCATGAAAAAAAAGGGTCCAAAAAAAGTGACCCAAAATCGCGATAAAAACGCCTTTTTTTTTAATTATCAGCTAAAGACGCCCATCTCTCCTCGGCTGATAACCATGCCCCAGTCCCGCCTCCACCATGCCTCCGACACGCCCCCGTCAACTTTATTCGCTTCCACGACGGAGTGCAGTTAGAAACGCCCAAAATCGGCTTTTGATTATACCGATTTGGGCGCCTTTGCGAGAAAAACACCCATCTCCCGATTTGGGTCAAAATATAGGCATTTTTCTCTTTCGATTATAAGCTGGATAGGTGCTCATTTTCAAAGCACAAAGACTTACAAAGTTACATAGGTGCTCATTTTCTTTTTTCCCCCAAAATGTTTAAAGAAAATATAAAAATATAATACAAAGGTGATACTTAAATAACAGAGCAAATATCACAAATATGCAAATGGGAAAATAAACCCCACAATAAACTCCCCAACACCTCCCCCCACCCCCAATAAAAGAACCCCCCAGACCTGGTGGGCCTAGCGATCCCATCCATATGGGTTGCGCAGAAGGTCGCTGAATCAAATGCCAGCTCATATAAAGCTCCCACACTTTATATAAATGTAAACAGCCCGTCCGCATAGCAGTAAATTTGGACATTTCATGAATACAGTCCAGCCACCGGAAATCACTGGCAGTCCAGGTAGCATGGGTTGTTTCCATGCGGCTGCCAAAGTCAATTTACTGGCAACAAAAACACGAATCATCAGCTTATGCACCACAGGCTTCACCCCAAACGGCTTAAAATGCAAGAGATAGTTGTCAGCCTTTACTGGATGTTAGATGGGTTAGAGTAGAAATAAATTGGAGAGTCATTATCCAGTTTTGCTGCGCCACCACACATGGTATGTCACCCACAGCTACGAACTGCCAGCATAAAGCAGAACCTTGGTGGAACATTTTCAGCAGGCACTGTAGGGTATAATACCATCTATAAAGTATTTTATAGCCATTTTCTATCAAATAGTAACATAGTAGATGACGGCAGATAAAGACCTGCATGGTCCATCCAGTCTGCCCATGACAAACTCATATGTGTATACCTTACCTTGAATTTGTACCTGTCCTTTTCAGGGCACAGACCATATAAGTCTGCCCAGCAGTATTTCTCGCCTCCCAACCACCAGTCCCGCCTCCCATCACCGGCTCTGGTACAGACCGTATAAGTCTGCCCTCCCCTATCCTCGCCTCCCAACCACCACCCCCTCTTCCCCCAACTGCTCCGCCACCCAATTTCAGCTAAGCTTCTGAGGATCCATTCCTTCTGCACAGGATTCCTCTATGCATATCCCACGCATGTTTGAACTCCGTTACCGTTTTCATCTCCACCACCTCCCGCGGGAGGGCATTCCAAGCGTCCACCACCCTCTCCGTGAAAAATGACTTATCACTGACACTTTTAATATTTAAAACTGCATTCCCAACTCTGAGGCTCACACATGGTACCCAAATCACTTTCCCGCTTCATACTAAAATACTGAACAGGCCTGGAGTAGGAAAAGAGAGCCCGATAAAGGCCCAGTATTAATAGTCCTCTCCCACAGTGTCTCAGTCAACCTCGGCTCCCCCCTCGCCGTTCGGACAATAAAAATCCCGCAATTGGCAGTACTGAAAAGCACAGGAATTGGGGATGCTGTATTCCTCCTGCAAGTCTACAAAAGGCAGCACCGTCCCCTCCTCCTATATCTGCCCCAGGACCCATAACCCCAAGCCCTCCCAGTGACGGTACTGATTATCCATGGCTGCTGGTATAAAATTTGGGACAGAGCGAATTGCCATATGCAGAAAGTAAGTGCGATTAGGAAAAAAAACTTAGCTCAAACCCAACCCCAGACTGTTAACAGGCCCTGGAGCAAAGGGGGGGCCACCCTAGTAGCCCCCAGTAACGCCAGGCAGGGGAGCCATGGTATCAGCCACAAAGGTTGTGAGGCTATCCAGGATTGTTCAAGATCTTTCCAGGAGCTCTGAAGCCAATCGGCCAGAATCCAGAGATGGGCAGCTTGGTAGTAGAGATGAAAAAGGGTACTCCCATCCCCCCCTGCTGCCGTAGCTGATACATCACTGAGCAGTGCACCCTAGGGGTCCAGCCCCACCAAATGTAGGCAAAAATTTTAAGCTGCAAATCAATAAAAGACGTTTTTGGAATGGAGAGAGGCAATGCCATGAACAGATACAATAGTTTGGGGAGGAGCATCATTTTAATAGCATGAATATGGTCTACCCAAGAGAGATTCAGCCCATCCCATCTCACCAACTCTGCCAGAAGTTCACAGCCCGATAGTTGACCCTATATAGGTCGTCAATTCGACGAGTAAGATTAACCCCCAAATAGCAGATGTGCCGGGCTGCCCAGCAAAAGGGAAACCTGGCCTATAGTTGAGTCACCTGCCCATCCGGAATGGTGATGTTCAGTATGTTCGACAAGCCTATATTAACCTTAAACCCCGAAACCCAACCACACCCCCGCAATTCCTCTAGCACCCCAGCAAGTGAGGTTTTAGGCTTGGTCACAGACAAGAGGACATTATCTGCAAAGAGCATAATTTTTGAATCTAAAGTCCCACGATGGACCTCAACAGTAACCAGGCAATCCCTAATCCTGCTGGCCAAGGGCTCAATGGAAAGAGCAAATAATAGGGGAGACAGTGCACATCCCTGCTTCTTTCCACGGCGCAGTGAGAAGGACGCTGAATACCGACCACTGAAGCAAACTGATGCCCGAGGACAACTGTAGATCAGACAAAGCCAATGTAGAAAATGCCTCAAAACACCCACCCGTTGCAATACAGACAATAAAAACTGCCCTTAAACCCAATCAAATGCTTTCTCCACGTCTAACAAGAGCAGACACAGAGGAACATTTGTAGCCTGTGCTACAATAAGATGTAAGTCTCGGCGAATACTGTCAAAAATTTGGTGGCAAGGACAAACCCAGTCTGATCTTCGTGCACCAAGTCCGACAACTCCTGTTGAAGATGATTTGCTAAAATTTGTAGTAAAAATTTTATAAAATCAGACCCAATAATGAAAAGGGCAATAGGAGCCGCAGGAATGGGGATCTGCCTGGTTTTGGCAAGACAGTAATAGTAACCAGGTTCCAAGTCTCCGACAAGGGATCCCTTCTATCAAAAGAATGGAAAACCCATAAAAGCACCGTGGATAAAACCGAATGAAAACACTTGTAGAATTTATTGGTGAAACCATCCAGCCTGGCGCCTTGCCATTCGGCAAATCCCGAATCGTCCTATGGACCTCGTCCAGGCTTACAGGCTGAGAAAGGGCCCGTTGCACAGACTTAGGGAGTCTGGGCAACCATGCCCCCTCTAAATAGGAAGAAATCTCCACCACGAATAGCTAAGCCTCTGGAGTATAAAGAGTGCCATAGTACTGAACAAGCATTGCCTGCAACATCTCTAGGTCCGTATGCACTACCCCCTGGTCATCTTGCAGACTCCCCATATATGTACGCATGACTTGATGCTTAAGCTTAAAGGTGAGAAGGTGACTAGCCTTATTGCCAAACTCAAAATGAGCTTGACAAACTTGCTGAAGCTGCTCGGAGATGTCAACCAACTGAAGATCTTTAAGCTCAAGCCAAAATCGGTAAGCCTGGTCCTCCAGGCCAGCCCATCCTTCCCCTTGGCATTACCGCCTTTCCAAGCTAGGTATATGAGTCCGAAGCGTGCCCTCCTGCATAAACCAAGTGTTGTGCACATGAGCTTCAATGGCTATCAAGTGACCACACATTACCATCTTTAAACCTTCCCAGAGCACCCCTGGGGACTACCTTCCCTCCATTATGATTCAACTGGAGATAGTCACATAAATGGGTCTCTAGCTGGGTGAGATGATCCATATCAGAGTAGTGCATCATTAAGATGCCAAAGTGGGGTTTCCCTCTGGGCTCAGGTCAAATACTAAATTGTATGAGAGTGAGCAAGTCAGAAATAGGTGTCTCCCACCCAAAAATGATTTATGGACTAGCGAGTAGTATGTATAATGATGGTTTACAGGATAAGCCTGCCACCACAGGTCCAGAAGTTGCCACCGAGCAAAAAAAAATATGCAATAAACCTTGGTCCTTTTGTGCACACTGTACATGAGAGGCAGAGTTGTCAAGTGTCAAATTCAGGGTCAAGCTGAAATCCCCTCCCAACAGAATCACCCCCCTCTCCATGACAAAGGAGGAGCTAATCTAATTGCCCCAGAAAATCCTCATATTCACCACTGGGAGCAAAAATATTAACCAGTAGATACAGCTAGCAATCTAGGAGCAATATTAGTAGTAAATATCTCCCCTGTTTATCCTGTATTACCTTCTGTACCTGCCAAGGCCTGGAATCATTAAGTGCAAGAAGCTGCCAATTCACTGGCACATTTAATCCTCGAACATTGAGGAGCACAAAGGAGAGGTCACCCAGATCCAGGAAACTAAGGCCAGCAGCCATAGCACCCCAGCCCCTCACTCACACAGAACCACTCACCCACCACACCTGTCACAGTCAACCATACCACATCCCAAACCTCTCCCACCCTTTCCCCCTCCCTCTCTCCCCATTCCCCTTGCAACAATCTGGCGAATCCCTGGAAATACCAAGGGAGGCTCCAGCTTGAAGAAGTGCCTGCCATGTTCCTGTCCCCCCCTCCCCCTCCCACTTACTCCTATCAACAAGAAAAATAACAGCAACAAGAATACTTAAATCAGGACTCATTGACCAAGTAAAGTCATATTTAGGGGTGAGGGTGCTACGACAGACTCCCATTCTAAGGAGACACAGTAAGACCCCTACTCAACCAAGTAAGAGCCCAAATTGTACACAGGAGCTCAGTAGCCCCCCCCCTGAAAGTCATAGAATAGAAAAGTAGACCACCCAAGGTTCTTAAGGTAACTTATAATAGCAAAGTGCTGGCGCTGCAAGCGCTTATGGCCTTTCGCAACCCTTTGCCACTTCGGGTGGTCCTTCACCGCAGGTGTAGGCTGCTCAAATGGGGGACCAGCTCCTGTTGTGCCCTGTGGAATAATCCCTCTTGCCTCCTCCAATGTGCATACCTGGTGTAGCTGCCCATCCTTGTAGAAGAGGAGCGCAAAGGGATGGCACCATCTGTATTTGATCCCCAACTCGCACAATTAGGCAGTGAAGGGCCCTAGCTCAGATTTACATTTGAGGGTGGCACTAGTTAAAGTCCTGGTACACTTCCACCTGATAGGAGCCCCAAAAATTGCTGGTCTACCTCGCCACATTGAAGATCTTCTCTTTCACTTTGTAGTCACAAAAACAGGCCACAGTATCTTTAGGCTTGTTATTTCTAGGACTCCCCAGAGTCCTATGGCCCACTCCAGTTGCAGGATCAACTGGAGTGTGCCCACCCATCAGACAAGAGGGCACTAGCTAACTGCTGCACCACCGTCTCGCTATCCATGTAGGCAGGAGTTTCTGGCAGGCCCCGAAACCAGAGATTCTGGTGCCTGATCCGGTTTTCTAGTTTGTCCAGAACTTTCCTGGTGCCTACTCGAAGGTCAACTACCTGCCTGTCTAGGAGAGTTTCTGAATGTCCCACTATGAGCTCTTCTGTCTCTTCCACCTGGTGTCCCAGCTCTTGTATCTCCCCGTGCAAGTCTGCTCCCAGCAACACCAGGTCGCTACAGACCACTTTGATGCCTGCACACATCTCCTGCAACCATCCTTTTAACTCTCCTAGCGGATTTGGTTGGAGATCCAATGGCCCTTTGCCTATCCCTAACAAGTCTGGAGGAGAATCAGCAGCAGGAAACGAGGCCCCCCAGAGTCAGTCACTGCTGCAGAGCCAGTCACACATCCGGGCGCAGTGCCACCATCGTATGTGAACACTGTTAAATCCACCCATCTCAAACGCCCACTCATCCGGCCAGACCCCCTACACACTGACCTCCTGTAGGTATGTGTTTCAGCTGCTAGATGAAACTGGATTGCTATATAACTCTAATTGTACCCTTGGTGGGATGGAGCTCTCGGCTCAAGCCTCCATCCGGCCTGGTGACGTCACTTCCACCACAAAGGTGCTCATTTTCAAAGCACATAGGCTTACAAAGTTCCATAGTAACATATGTAAGTTTATGTGCTTTGAAAATGAGCATCTTAAGATAAGAGACTACTTTCTGAAATTATACTATTAAACATGCGTTACTATGTTGGAATTTTTTGGATCTGTGATAGCAAAATGGTTCTTTAGAAAGTTGCTTTGATTTCTGCTAAGGGCCTTTTTCTCCACTTTCAAAAGTATTAAAGTTGGGTGTTGAATTAAATTATTTAAAAAATACTAATTTAATTAAATAAAAACTAAGATGGACATTGTAGTAAGAGCACGTATTTAAATTTACTGGTTTTCAGTAGGTTTTTTTTATTTTTTTTATTTTTGTAATTGAAATCACCATTATTTATTGTATTACCCAATTTGATAGCTTCCCTAATTTCTGCTAATATTTTTACATCTGTCTGGCACACAGCAGTATACTCCTATCACTATTGTTTTCCCCTTTACACATGGAATTACTATCCATAAGGATTCCAAGGTGTATTTTGTGTCCTGCAGAATTTTTAGTCTATTTGATTCAAGGCTCTCTTTAACATATAACACTACCCCCTCCACCAATCTGAACCACCTTATCACCGTGATATAATTGGTACTCTGGTATAACAGTGTCCCATCCTTATCTTCCTTCCACCAGGTCTCACAGAAGCCAACTATACACACACACACTGTAAAGAGTATGTAGGCAGCTCTGGGGAACAGAAAGAAAAGAGGAGAGCAAGAAACTACAACTCCCCGCATGCCTCAGGGGAACCCGGGGCTAAGCAAGAATACCCCCGTTACAGGCAGGCATCCCCCAAGAAAGAACCCGAAATAAGGAACTACAACTCCCAGCATGCCCAAAGGGAACGTGGGGATAAGAGAAACTATGTGCATTCCCATGAGTCACCAGAGGAGGGCCGCAGGGGAAGGAATAAGGCTGATGCTCCAACCTGGTGGAAGAGGTGGTGGAACAGGTGGGTGGAGAAAGAGGAGACACCAAAGAGCTTTAATGAGAGAAAGGGTGAGCAGCTGGGGGAAGGGCGGGGTGAAGAGAATATGGATTGGGCTCCTGAGGAGAGAGAGAAGGAGAGTGAGCCTTGCCCTATGGAGTTAACTGAACCGGAGAGCGCCCTAGAAGAGCCGATGGACTTTTCAGCTCTGGCTGAGCGAAAGCGCAGAGAGTAGCGTGGCCAAGCCGGATCAAGCGGGAGGAGGGCAGGTAGGAGTATGACTGACCAAGAGGGTGGGACCCTAGGCTTTGAGCCCGCGCAAAGCCATTACCTGTGTTTTTGAAAGCCTAGCTGAACTGAGCTGTGTTTTAAAGCTTGGCTAAAAGTGAACTGTGTTTTGAAAGCCTAGCTGAACTGAGCTGTGTTTTAAAGCTTGGCTAAAATTGAACTGTGTTTTTTGGAAAGCCTGGCTGGACGGAGCTGTGTTTAAAGCCTGGCTCAAATTGAACTGTGTTTTGAAAGCCTGGCCGGACTGAGCTGTGTTTAAAGCCTGGCTCAAATTGAACTGTGTTTTTGAAAGCCTGGCTGGACTGAGCTGTGTTTAAAGCCTGGCTCACATTGAACTGTGTTTTGAAAACCTGACTTGACTGAGCTGTGGTTTAAAACAGGGCTGACTTGCGCAGTGTGTTTTTTTTTCGTTTTACTGCTACTCTCCAGGGGACCGGGAGAGAGAGCAGCGGTTAAAGCCTGCACGGTGTAGCATTGTTTGGTGGTTTGGAGAAGCTATTGAGAGAAGGAGGGACGTTCCTCCTATTCACTAAAAAGCTTCCTTATATTTGTTTTTTTTGAGGAAAAGGGGAGCCATACAGGAGCGTGTTTTTTTTTGGTTTGGCTTTTTCTTGGAAGAGCTGCAACCCAGGAGGAAAGAGGATCCGCTTTACAATTGGTGTCAGAAGTGGGATATCTTCGCGGACCTGTCGCTCGAGGAGGCCAAGACCAGCAGGACAGAAAAAGCCCGACGGAGGGGCCAACGCTGAGAAAGGCGCAGACCCGTCTGGGGTTCCGGTAAGCGGGGCCTAGATTGGGGGAAATAAAGGGATCCTAGTAAAAGGGGAAACATAAGTAGTGAAACCGCACTTGGAGGTGTCCTCTGTTTTTTTTTTCCACCAGGAGTCGCTGTTCCGGAGCAAGGATGGACCCCAAGGAGATCTTCGCGTGGATGACGATGCAGTTCCAGAAACAGCAAGAACTGACGGGGAAGATGGTGGAAGACTCCTTGACGGCGGCACGAGAGCAGCAACAACCGGTGCTGAATATGCTCCAGGACTTTTTTCAGCGAGGGATCGAGGCTCCCAGGGGCGGTGGAGCGGGAGCAACTGGACAGGGGCCAGGAGGAAGCGGTGCGGTAGGACCTTTATCCCTGAACTCACTTACTTGGGGAAAGTTGTCTGAGCAGGATAATGTAGATGATTTCCTGACCGCCTTCGAGAGGGTGGCAGTGGCCGCAGGGTGGCCACAAGAGCAGTGGGCCATGCGGTTAGTGCCCTCCTTATCTGGGGAGGCTCTAGGAGCCTTTAGAGACTTGGCTCCTGGGGACGCTGCCAACTATGGGAGGTTGAGAGAGGCCATTAAGGACAGATATGGACTAAGTACCCAGGCTTATAGGCGTAAGTTTTGGTCCACTAAATGGGAAAAGGGGGAAACCCCTAAAGCGGTGGCCACTAGACTGATGGACTTGGTAAAAAAATGGTTGGAACCTGATCGCCACACCACGGGAGAGATTCTTCAAGAATTAGTAGTGGAGCAGTTCCTACAGGGCCTTCCCAGGGAGATTCGGGCAGGATTGGTCCAAAGGGGCTGTAAGACGGTGGAGGCCGTGACAGCCGGGTTGGAGTGTTATTTTGAAGCCCAACATTGGGGAGAACCCGCCCTGGAGGGTGGTAAGCCCCGACCGGTGGGAGGCTGGGGTTCCAAAAGTTCCTTCTTTAAGACAGATCCCCAGGGGGGGAAACCCGATTACGGCTGGGGTGGTAAAAAGCCCGTAGTGCCCTCAGGTCCTAAAAAAAAGGCCCCCTCGTATGAAGGAAAAATCTGCTATAAGTGTGGGAAGACTGGGCACTTCCGGAGGGATTGCCCAGGTCGAGAGGGATGGACCTCGCAGGTTGCCCAAGGGTTTAGGCCTCGGTATACTGCTAAGGTGGAGGTTGAGGGTTTACCGATTGTAGCCATGTTAGACTCCGGGGCAGACCAGTCCATGATCTCTAGGAGGTTATGGGAACAAATAAGAAAGAGGAGGACAGGAGGTAAGGATACCTATGAGGGAGCAGTGGCTATTCAATGTATACATGGGGCCAGTACTCGTTATACCCTCCATAGGGTTCACGTGAAGGGGCCCACAGGGGAGATAGAGATAGCCATGGCCGTTCTGCCCAGACTGCCACAGGAGATGATTTTGGGGAGGGACTGGCCCCCCTTTACCGAGTGTATTAGTGAAAAAAGAGTGTTGGTCATTACCCGCTCTCAGGCTCGGCGAGACCCTGAGGCTGAGGAAGAGGGAATAGGAGGTATTTTTCCTTTTCAAGGGGAGGTCTTAGGGGAGCCGGGAAAAGAGAGAAAGGGGAAAGCTTTGAAAAAAAAGGAGCAGAGGGGCAGACGGGAGGCCTTGGAGCAGGCAAGAAAAGAAAGTTATCTGCCAGTAGCCCCGAAAGAATTGAGCGAGCAGTTTCCCCAGTTTCATAGGGAGCAGGCCACGGACCCTACTTTAGAATATGCATGGGAACGGGCCCGACAGGGGGAGGGCCAGGAAGCCCCGGGGTTCATGATAGAGGGGGACATTTTATATCGCAGGGTACCCAATTGGGAGAACTCTGAAGCGGGGAGACAGCTAGTAGTCCCCCAAGCTTTCCGTCCCCTAGTAGTAAGGCTCGCACATGATCACCCTTTGGGGGGGCATAAGAGCTCCCAAGCTACCCTGACTCAGATATTGGGCCGGTTTTATTGGCCAGGAGTTTATGGGGAGGTGGAGAGGTATTGCAAGTCCTGCCCCAACTGTCAGAAGGTGGCAGACCGGCTACCGCCTAAGGCACCTTTAAAACCCCTTCCTAGAGTGGAACAACCGGGGAGGAGAATCGCAATGGATATTATTGGCCCGGTAACAAAATCTCAAAGAGGCTTCCTCTATGTTTTGGTGGTTATGGATATGGCCACTAGGTACCCCTGGGCCATACCCTTGAGAAGCATATCAGCGAAGGGCATTGCCAGGGAACTGATAAAAATCTTTTGTGAGGTGGGATTCCCCCAAGAAGTTTTGACTGACAGGGGGTCCAACTTTATGTCAAGTACCTTGAGGCAAGTGTGGGAGGCTTTGGGATCCAGCATATTCGTACAGCGGCCTACCATCCGCAAACAAATGGGATGGTGGAACGTTTTAATAGAACTTTAAAGGGTATGTTAAAGAAAGCATTAGGCGAGGATAGGACAGGATGGGACCAGCTGTTGCCCTTCGTGCTATATGCCTACAGGGAGAAGGTGCAAGACTCCTTAGGTGTTTCGCCTTATGAACTAATGTTTGGCCGGAGGCCCAGGGGAATTTTAGATATATTGCAGGAGCACTGGGTACCTCCGGAAACACCTGATCAGTCAGTGGTCGAATATTTACAGGATCTGAGGGCCAGATTGGATAAGTTACAAGAATATTCCCAAGATAGGCTAGAACAGAGCCAAAATCAACAAAAGGAATATTATGATAAAGGTACGCGGGAAAGGGAGTTTGTAGTAGGAGATAGGGTCCTTATCCTAATTTCGGAGGATCCTCATAAGTTTGCCTCTAGGTGGAAGGGTCCCTGGGTGGTGAAGAAGAGACTAGGGCCTCTCACGTATGAGGTAGCGAACGAGAAGGGACGGGTCCAAACCTTCCATGTTAACCTGATGAAACCCTGGATAGCAAGGGTAGGCTTTCAGACCCGGGAGGAGGCAAAGGAGGGAGAGGAGTTGGGACCGCAAATAAGAGATATTTTCAAGCCCGGGGAACCAGGGGTTAATCCCCGGTTGACCCAAGTACAAAAGAAAGAGATAGGAAGGCTCCTAAAAGGGTTTGATGATGTGTTGACGGCCTGCCCTGGAAATACTCACCTAGTGGAGCATGACATCATAACGGAAAGGGGTAAAGTAGTTCGGCAAAAGCCATATAGGCTGTCCCCCATGAAAAGGAG